>NW_025728368.1:0-634711 GCF_021461385.2 Schistocerca piceifrons | reverse complement strand
ATACTGACTCTTCTTACTGTCTATAATGTGAAACATTCCAGTGACACTAGTTATAGATTCCGATGCTTCACTTCAGGTTTACTGTATCCCTTGGGCCTTCTTATTGACGATGAAACACAGAAATTGCATCGGAATTAAATACAAAAGGCACAATGCCGACTTAAGTACAAGAAGACTGACCTATCTTACTGTCAATGTTTTGAACCATTCCTGTGACACTAGTTATTGATTCCGATGCTTCACTCCAGGTTTACTGTATCCCTTGGACCTTCTTATTGACGATGAAACACAGAAATTGCTTCGGAATTAAATATAAAAGTCACAATGCCGACTCAAGGACAAGAAGACTTACTCTTCTTACTGACTATGTTTTGAACCACTCATGTGACACTAGTTATAGATTCCGATGCTTCACTTCAGGTTTACTGTATC
This sequence comes from Schistocerca piceifrons, assembly GCF_021461385.2. Taxonomy (NCBI): domain Eukaryota; kingdom Metazoa; phylum Arthropoda; class Insecta; order Orthoptera; family Acrididae; genus Schistocerca; species Schistocerca piceifrons. The sequence continues at coordinate 634,279 of NW_025728368.1, read as the reverse complement.
CCTCTGACCTTCTTATTGACGATGAAACACAGAAATGGCATCGAAATTAAATACAAAAGGCACAATGCCGACTTAAGTACAAGAAGACTGACTCTTGTTACTGTCTATGTTAGAACCATTCGTGTGACACTAGTTATAGATTCCGATGCTTCACTTCAGGTTTACTGTATCCCCCTGACCTTCTTACTGACGGTGAAACACAGAAATTGCATCGGAATTAAATACGAAAGGCACAATGCCGACTTAAGTACAAGAAGACTGACTCTTCTTACTGACTATGTATTGACCATCCTGTGACACTAGTTATAGATTCCGATGCTTCACTTCTGATTTACTGTATCCCTCTGACCTTCTCATTGACGATGAAACACAGAATTTGTATCGGATTTAAAGAGAAAAGGCTCAAAGCCGACTTAAGGACAGGAAGACTGACTCTTCTTACTGACTATGTTTTGAACCATTCCTGTGACACTAGTTATAGATTCCGATGCTTCACTTCAGGTTTACTGTATCCCTTGGACCTTCTAATTGACGATGAAACACAGAAATTGCATCGAAATCAAATAGAAAAGGAACAATGCCGACTTGTGTACAGGAAGACTGACTCTTCTTCATGATTATAGTTTGAACCATTCCTGTGACACTAGTTATGGATTCCGTTGCTTTACTTCAGGTTTACTGTATCCCTTGGACCTTCTTATTGTCGATGAAACACAGAAATGGCATCGATATTAAATACAAAAGGCACAATGCCGACTTAAGTACAAGAAGACTGACTCTTCCTACTGTCTATATTTTGAACCATTCCTGTTACACTAGTTGTGGATTCCGATGATTCACTTCAGGTTTACTGTATCCCTCTGACCTTCTTATTGACGATGAAACACAGAAATTGCATCGGAATTAAAAACAAAAGGCAAAATGCTGACTTAGGTACACGAAGACTGACTCTTCTTACTGTCTATGATTTGAACCATTCCTGTGACACTAGTTACAGATTCTGATGCTACACTCCAGGTTTATTGTATCCTTTAGACCTTCTTATTGACGATGAAACACAGAAATTGCATCGGAATTAAATACAAAAGCACAATGCCGACTTAAGGACAAGAAGACTGACTCTTCTTACTGACTTTGTTTTGAACCATTCCTGTGACACTAATTATAGATACCGATGCTTCACTTCAAGTTTATTGTATCCCTCTGACCTTCTTATTGACGATGAAACACAGAAATTGCATCGGAATTAAATAGAAAAGGCACAATGTCGACTTAAGTACAAGAAGACTGACTCTTGTTACTGTCTATGTTGTGAACCATTCCTGTGACACTAGTTATAGATTCCGATGCTTCACTCCAGGTTTACTGTATCCCTTGGACCTTCTTATTGACGATGAAATATAGAAATTGCATCGCAATTAAATATAAGAGGCACAATGCCGACTTATGTACAAGAAGACTGACTCTTCCTACTGTCTATGTTTTGAACCATTCCTGTGACACTAGTTATTGATTCCGATGCTTCACTTCAGGTTTGCTGTATCGCTCTGACCTTATTGCCGATGAAACACAGAAATTGCATCGGAATTAAATAGAAAAGGCACAATGCCGACTTAAAGACAAAACGACTGACTCTTCTTACTCACTTTGTTTTGAACCATTCCTGTGACACTAATTATAGATTCCGATGCTTAACTTCAGGTTTATTGTATCCCTCTGACCTTCTTATTGACGATGAAATACAGAAATTGCATCGGAATTAAATGCAAAATGCACAATGCCGACTTACATCCAAGAAGACTGACTCATCTTACTGTCTATGTTTAGAACCGTTCTTGTGCCACTAGTTACAGATTCCGATGCTTCACTCCAGGTGGACCTTCTTATTGACGATGAAATACAGAAATTGCATCGGAATTATATTGAAAAGGCACAATGCCGACTTAAGTACAAGAAGACTGACTCTTCTTACTGACTATGTTTTGAACCATTCCTGTGACTCTAGTTATAGATTCTGATGCTTCACTTCAGGTTTGCTGGAAACCTTAGACCTTCTTATTGACGATGAAACACAGAAATTGCATCGGAATTAAATACAAAAGGCAAAATGCCGAATTAAGTACAAGAAGACTGACTCTTCCAACTGTCTATGTTTTGAACAATTCTTGTGACACTAGTTATAGATTCCGATGCTTCACTTCAGGTTTACTGTATCCCTCTCACCATCTTATTGACGGTGAAAAACAGAAATTGCATTGGAATTAAATACAAAAAGCATAATGCCGACTTAAGTACAAGAAGAATGATTCTTTTTACTGTCTATGTTTTAACCATTCCTGTGGCACTAGTTACAGATTCCGATGCTTCACTTCAGGTTTACTGTATCCGTCTGACCTTATTGCCGATGAAACACTGAAATTGCATCGGAATTAAATACAAAAGGCACAATGCCGACTTAAGGACAAGAAGACAGACTCTTCTTACTGCCTATGTTTTGAACCATTCCATTGACACTAGTTATAGGTTCTGATGCTTTACTCCAGGTTTACTGTATCCTTTGGACCTTCTTATTGACGATGAAACACAGAAATTGCATCGGAATTAAATAGAAAAGGCACAATGTCGACTTAAGTACAAGAAGACTAACTCTTCTTACTGACTATGTTTTGAACAAATCCTGTGACACTAGTTATAGATTCCGATGCTTCGCTTCAGGTTTACTGTACCCCTTGTACCTTCTTATTGACGATGAAACACAGAAATTGCATCGGAATTAAATAGAAAAGGCACAATGTCGACGTAAGTACAAGAAGACTGACTCTTGTTACTGTCTATGTTGTGAACCATTCCTGTGACACTAGTTATAGATTCCGATGCTTCACTCCAGGTTTACTGTATCCCTCTGACCTTATTGCCGATGAAACACAGAAATTGCATCGGAATTAAATAGAAAAGGCACAATGCCGGCTTAAAGACAAGAAGACTGACTCTTCTTACTCACTTCGTTTTGAACCATTCCTGTGACACTAATTATAGATTCCGATGCTTATCTTCAGGTTTATTGTATCCCTCTGACCTTCTTATTGACGATGAAACACAGAAATTGAATCGGAATTAAATACAAAATGCACAATGCCGACTTCCATACTAGAAGACTGACTCATCTTACTGTCTATGTTTAGAACCGTTCTTGGGACACTAGTTACAGATTCCGATGCTTCACTTCAGGTTTACTGTATCCCTTGGACCTTCTCATGGACGATGAAACACAGAAATTGCATCGGTATTAAATACAAAAGCCACAATGCCGACTTAAGTATAAGAACACTGACTCTTCCTACTGTTTATGTTTTGAACCATTCCTGTGACACTAGTTATAAATTCCGACACTTCACTTTAGGTTTACTGTACCCCTTGTACCTTCATATTGACGATGAAACACAGAAATTGCATCGGAATTAAATACAAATGGCACAATGCCAACTTAAGGACAACAAGACTGACTCTTCTTACTGACTATGTTTTGAACCATTTCTGTGACACTAGTTGTAGATTCCAATGCTTTACTCCAGGTTTACTGTATCCCTTGGACCTTGTTATTGACGATGAAACACAGAAATTGCATCGGAATTAAATAGAAAATGCACAATGCCGACTTAAGTACAAGAAGACTGACTCTTCTTACTGATTATGTTTTGAACCATTCCTGTGACACTAGTTATAGATACCGATGCTTCACTTCGGGTGAACTGTATCCCTTGGACATTCTTATTGACGATGAAACACAGAAACTGCATCGGAATTAAATACAAAAGGCACAATGCCGTCTTAAGTACAAGAAGACTGACTCTTCTTACTGTCAATGTTTGAACCATTACTGTGACACTAGTTATTGATTCCGATGCTTCGCTCCAGGTTTACTGTATCCCTTGGACCTTCTTATTGACGATGAAACACAGAAATTGCTTCGGAATTAAATACAAAAGTCACAATGCCGACTCAAGGACAAAAAGACTTACTCTTCTTACTGACTATGTTTTGAACCACTCCTGTGACACTAGTTATAGTTTCCGATGCTTCACTTAAGGTTTACTGTATCCCTCTGACCTTCTTATTGACGATGAAACACAGAAATGGCATCGAAATTAAATACAAAAGTCACAATGCCGACTTAAGTACAAGAAGACTGACTCTTCTTACTGTCTATGTTAGAACCATTCGTGTGACACTAGTTACAGATTCCGATGCTTCACTTCAGGTTTACTGTATCCCTCTGACCTTCTTACTGACGGTGAAACACAGAAATTGTATCGGAATTAAATACGAAAGGCACAATGCCGACTTAAGTACAAGAAGACTGACTCTTCTTACTGACTATGTATTGACCATTCCTGTGACACTAGTTATAGATTCCGATGCTTCACTTCAGGTTTACTGTATCCCTCTGACCTTCTCATTGACGATGAAACACAGAATTTGTATCGGAATTAAATAGAAAAGGCACAATGCCGACTTAAGTACAAGAAGACTGACTTTTCTTAATGCCTATGTTTTGAACCATTCCATTGACACTAGTTATAGATTCCGATGCTTCACCCCAAGTTTACTGTATCCCTTGGACCTTCTTACTGACGATGAAACACAGAAATTGCATCGGAATTAAATAGAAAAGGCACAATGCCGACTTAAGTACAAGAAGACTACCTCTTCTTACTGACTATGTTTTGAACCTATCCTGTGACACTAGTTATAGATTCCGATGCTTCACTTCAAGTTTACTGTATCCCTTGGACCTTCAAATTGACGATGAAACACAGAAATTGCATCGGAATTAAATACAAAAGGCAAAATGCCGAATTAAGTACAAGAAGACTGACTCTTCCAACTGTCTATGTTTTGAACAATTCTTGTGACACTAGTTATAGATTCCGATGCTTCACTTCAGGTTTACTGTATCCCTCTCACCATCTTATTGACGGTGAAAAACAGAAATTGCATCGGAATCAAATACAAAAAGCATAACGCCGACTTAAGTACAAGAAGACTGATTCTTTTTACTGTCAATGTTTTAACCATTCCTGTGACACTAGTTATAGATTCCGATGCTTCACTTCAGGTTTACTGTATCCCTTGGACCTTCTAATTGACGATGAAACACAGAAATTGCATCGAAATCAAATAGAAAAGGCACAATGACGACTTAAGTACAGGAAGACTGACTCTTCTTACTGATTATAGTTTGAACCATTCCTGTGACACTAGTTATGGGTTCCGTTGCTTTACTTCAGGTTTACTGTATCCATTGGACCTTCTTATTGTCGATGAAACACAGAAATGGCATCGATATTCAATACAAAAGGCACAATGCCGACTTAAGTACAAGAAGACTGACTCTTCCTACTGTCTATATTTTGAACCATTCCTGTTACACTAGTTGTGGATTCCGATGATTCACTTCAGGTTTACTGTATCCCTCTGACCTTCTTATTGACGATGAAACACAGAAATTGCATCGGAATTAAATACAAAAGGCAAAATGCTGACTTAGGTACACGAAGACTGACTCTTCTTACTGTCTATGATTTGAACAATTCCTGTGACACTAGTTACAGATTCTGATGCTACACTCCAGGTTTATTGTATCCTTTAGACCTTCTTATTGACGATGAAACACAGAAATTGCATCGGAATTAAATACAAAAGCACAATGCCGACTTAAGGACAAGAAGACTGACTCTTCTTACTGACTTTGTTTTGAACCATTCCTGTGACACTAATTATAGATACCGATGCTTCACTTCAAGTTTATTGTATCCCTCTCACCATCTTATTGACGATGAAACACAGAAATTGCATCGAAATTAAATAGAAAAGGCACAATGTCGACTTAAGTACAAGAAGACTGACTCTTGTTACTGTCTATGTTGTGAACCATTCCTGTGACACTAGTTATAGATTCCGATGCTTCACTCCAGGTTTACTGTATCCCTTGGACCTTCTTATTGACGATGAAATATAGAAATTGCATCGCAATTAAATAGAAAAGGCACAATGCCGACTTATGTACAAGAAGACTGACTCTTCCTACTGTCTATGTTTTGAACCATTCCTGTGACACTAGTTATTGATTCCGATGCTTCACTTCAGGTTTGCTGTATCGCTCTGACCTTATTGCCGATGAAACACAGAAATTGCATCGGAATTAAATAGAAAAGGCACAATGCCGGCTTAAAGGCAAGAAGACTGACTCTTCTTACTCACTTTGTTTTGAACCATTCCTGTGACACTAATTATAGATTCCGATGCTTAACTTCAGGTTTATTGTATCCCTCTGACCTTCTTATTGACGATGAAACACAGAAATTGCATCGGAATTAAATACAAAATGCACAATGCCGACTTACATACAAGAAGACTGACTCATCTTACTGTCTATGTTTAGAACCGTTCTTGTGCCACTAGTTACAGACTCCGATGCTTCACTCCAGGTGTACTGTATCCCCTGGACCTTCTTATTGACGATGAAATACAGAAATTGCATCGAAATTATATTGAAAAGGCACAATGCCGACTTAAGTACAAGAAGACTGACTCTTCTTACTGACTATGTTTTGAACCATTCCTGTGACTCTAGTTATAGATTCTGATGCTTCACTTCAGGTTTGCTGGATACCTTAGACTTTCTTATTGACGATGAAACACAGAAATTGCATCGGAATTAAATACAAAAGGCAAAATGCCGAATTAAGTACAAGAAGACTGACTCTTCCAACTGTCTATGTTTTGAACAATTCTTGTGACACTAGTTATAGATTCCGATGCTTCACTTCAGGTTTACTGTATCCCTCTCACCATCTTATTGACGGTGAAAAACAGAAATTGCATCGGAATTAAATACAAAAAGCATAATGCCGACTTAAGTACAAGAAGACTGATTCTTTTTACTGTCAATGTTTTAACCATTCCTGTGACACTAGTTATAGATTCCGATGCTTCACTTCAGGTTTACTGTATTCGTCTGACCTTATTGCCGATGAAACACTGAAATTGCATCGGAATTAAATACAAAAGGCACAATGCCGACTTAAGGACAAGAAGACAGACTCTTCTTACTGCCTATGTTTTGAACCATTCCATTGACACTAGTTATAGGTTCTGATGCTTTACTCCAGGTTTACTGTATCCTTTGGAACTTCTTATTGACGATGAAACACAGAAATTGCATCGGAATTAAATAGAAAAGGCACAATACCGACTTAAGTACAAGAAGACTAACTCTTCTTACTGACTATGTTTTGAACAAATCCTGTGACACTAGTTATAGATTCCGATGCTTCGCTTCAGGTTTACTGTACCCCTTGTACCTTCTTATTGACGATGAAACACAGAAATTGCATCGGAATTAAATAGAAAAGGCACAATGTCGACTTAAGTACAAGAAGACTGACTCTTGTTACTGTCTATGTTGTGAACCATTCCTGTGACACTAGTTATAGATTCCGATGCTTCACTCCAGGTTTACTGTATCCCTTAAACCTTCTTATTGACGATGAAATATAGAAATTGCGTCGGTATTAAATACAAAATTCACAATGCCGCCTTAAGTACAAGAAGACTGACTCTTCTTACTGACTATGTTTCGAACCATTCCTGTGACACTAGTTATAGATTGCGATGCTTCACTTCAGGAATACTGTATCCCTCTGACCTTCTTATTGACAATGCAACACAGAAATTGCATCGGAATTAAATAGAAAAGGCACAATGGCGACTTAAGTACAAGAAGACTGACTCTTCCTACTGTCTATGTTTTGAACCATTCCTGTGACACTAGTTATAGATTCCGATGTTTCACTTCAGGTTTACTGTATCCCTCTGACCTTATTGCCGATGAAACACAGAAATTGCATCGGAATTAAATAGAAAAGGCACAATGCCGGCTTAAAGAAGACTCTTCTTACTCACTTCGTTTTGAACCATTCCTGTGACACTAATTATAGATTCCGATGCTTAACTTCAGGTTTATTGTATCCCTCTGACTTTCTTATTGACGATGAAACACAGAAATTGCATCGGAATTAAATACAAAATGCACAATGCCGACTTCCATACAAGAAGACTGACTCATCTTACTGTCTATGTTTAGAACCGTTCTTGTGACACTAGTTACAGATTCCGATGCTTCACTTCAGGTTTACTGTATCCCTTGGACCTTCTCATGGACGATGAAACACAGAAATTGCATCGGAATTAAGTACAAAAGCCACAATGCCGACTTAAGTATAAGAAGACTGACTCTTCATACTGTTTATGTTTTGAACCATTCCTGTGACACTAGTTATAAATTCCGACGCTTCACTTTCGGTTTACTGTACCCCTTGTACCTTCATATTGACGATGAAACACAGAAATTGCATCGGAATTAAATACAAATGGCACAATGCCAACTTAAGGACAACTAGACTGACTCTTCTTACTGACTATGTTTTGAACCATTTCTGTGACACTAGTTGTAGATTCCAATGCTTTACTCCAGGTTTACTGTATCCCTTGGACCTTGTTATTGACGATGAAACACAGAAATTGCATCGGAATTAAATAGAAAATGCACAATGCCGACTTAAGTACAAGAAGAGTGACTCTTCTTACAGATTATGGTTTGAACCATTCCTGTGACACTAGTTATAGATTCCGATGCTTCACTTCAGGTGAACTGTATCCCTTGGACGTTCTTATTGACGATGAAACACAGAAACTGCATCGGAATTAAATACAAAAGGCACAATGCCGACTTAAGTACAAGAAGACTGACTCTTCTTACTGTCAATGTTTGAACCATTACTGTGACACTAGTTATTGATTCCGATGCTTCACTCCAGGTTTACTGTATCCCTTGGACCTTCTTATTGACGATGAAACACAGAAATTGCTTCGGAATTAAATACAAAAGTCACAATGCCGACTCAAGGACAAGAAGACTTACTCTTCTTACTGACTATGTTTTGAACCACTCCTGTGACACTAGTTATAGATTCCGATGCTTCACTTAAGGTTTACTGTATCCCTCTGACCTTCTTATTGACGATGAAACACAGAAATGGCATCGAAATTAAATACAAAAGTCACAATGCCGACTTAAGTACAAGAAGACTGACTCTTCTTACTGTCTATGTTAGAACCATTCGTGTGACACTAGTTATAGATTCCGATGCTTCACTTCAGGTTTACTGTATCCCTCTGACCTTCTTACTGACGGTGAAACACAGAAATTGCATCGGAATTAAATACGAAAGGCACAATGCCGACTTAAGTACAAGAAGACTGACTCTTCTTACTGACTATGTATTGACCATTCCTGTGACACTAGTTATAGATTCCGATGCTTCACTTCAGGTTTACTGTATCCCTCTGACCTTCTCATTGACGATGAAACACAGAATTTGTATCGGAATTAAATAGAAGAGGCACAATGCCGACTTAAGTACAAGAAGACTGACTTTTCTTAATGCCTATGTTTTGAACCATTCCATTGACACTAGTTATAGATTCCGATGCTTCACCCCAGGTTTACTGTATCCCTTGGACCTTCTTACTGACGATGAAACACAGAAATTGCATCGGAATTAAATAGAAAATGCACAATGCCGACTTAAGTACAAGAAGACTACCTTTTCTTACTGACTATGTTTTGAACCTATCCTGTGACACTAGTTATAGATTCCGATGCTTCACTTCAAGTTTACTGTATCCCTTGGACCTTCAAATTGACGATGAAACACAGAAATTGCATCGGAATTAAATACAAAAGGCAAAATGCCGAATTAAGTACAAGAAGACTGACTCTTCCAACTGTCTATGTTTTGAACAATTCTTGTGACACTAGTTATAGATTCCGATGCTTCACTTCAGGTTTACTGTATCCCTCTCACCATCTTATTGACGGTGAAAAACAGAAATTGCATCGGAATTAAATACAAAAAGCATAATGCCGACTTAAGTACAAGAAGACTGATTCTTTTTACTGTCAATGTTTTAACCATTCCTGTGACACTAGTTATAGATTCCGATGCTTCACTTCAGGTTTACTGTATCCGTCTGACCTTATTGCCGATGAAACACTGAAAATGCATCGGAATTAAATACAAAAGGCACAATGCCGACTTAAGGACAAGAAGACAGACTCTTCTTACTGCCTATGTTTTGAACCATTCCATTGACACTAGTTATAGGTTCTGATGCTTTACTCCAGGTTTACTGTATCCTTTGGACCTTCTTATTGTCGATGAAACACAGAAATTGCATCGGAATTAAATAGAAAAGGCACAATGTCGACTTAAGTACAAGAAGACTAACTCTTCTTACTGACTATGTTTTGAACAAATCCTGTGACACTAGTTATAGATTCCGATGCTTCGCTTCAGGTTTACTGTACCCCTTGTACCTTCTTATTGACGACGAAACACAGAAATTGCATCGGAATTAAATAGAAAAGGCACAATGGCGACTTAAGTACAAGAAGACTGACACTTGTTACTGTCTATGTTGTGAACCATTCCTGTGACACTAGTTATAGATTCCGATGCTTCACTCCAGGTTTACTGTATCCCTTGGACCTTCTTATTGACGATGAAATATAGAAATTGCGTCGGTATTAAATACAAAATTCACAATGCCGCCTTAAGTACAAGAAGACTGACACTTCTTACTGACTGTGTTTTGAACCATTCCTGTGACACTAGTTATAGATTGCGATGCTTCACTTCAGGTATACTGTATCCCTCTGACCTTCTTATTGACGATGCAACACAGAAATTGCATCGGAATTAAATAGAAAAGGCACAATGGCGACTTAAGTACAAGAAGACTGACTCTTCCTACTGTCTATGTTTTGAACCATTCCTGTGACGCTAGTTATAGATTCCGATGTTTCACTTCAGGTTTACTGTATCCCTCTGACCTTATTGCCGATGAAACACAGAAATTGCATCGGAATTAAATACAAAATGCACAATGCCGACTTCCATACAAGAAGACTGACTCATCTTACTGTCTATGTTTAGAACCGTTCTTGTGACACTAGTTACAGATTCCGATGCTTCACTTCAGGTTTACTATATCCCTTGGACCTTCTCATGGACGATGAAACACAGAAATTGCATCGGAATTAAATACAAAAGCCACAATGCCGACTTAAGTATAAGAACACTGACTCTTCCTACTGTTTATGTTTTGAACCATTCCTGTGACACTAGTTATAAATTCCGACGCTTCACTTTAGGTTTACTGTACCCCTTGTACCTTCATATTGACGATGAAACACAGAAATTGCATCGGAATTAAATACATATGGCACAATGCCAACTTAAGGACAACAAGACTGACTCTTCTTACTGACTATGTTTTGTACCATTTCTGTGACACTAGTTGTAGATTCCAATGCTTTACTCCAGGTTTACTGTATCCCTTGGACCTTGTTATTGACGATGAAACACAGAAATTGCATCGGAATTAAATAGAAAATGCACAATGCCGACTTAAGTACAAGAAGACTGACTCTTCTTACTGATTATGTTTTAAACCATTCCTGTGACACTAGTTATAGATTCCAATGCTTCACTTCAGGTGAACTGTATCCCTTGGACATTCTTATTGACGATGAAACACAGAAACTGCATCGGAATTAATTACAAAAGGCACAATGCCGACTTAAGTACAAGAAGACTGACTCTTCTTACTGTCAATGTTTGAACCATTACTGTGACACTAGTTATTGATTCCGATGCTTCACTCCAGGTTTACTGTATCCCTTGGACCTTCTTATTGACGATGAAACACAGAAATTGCATCGCAATTAAATACAAAAGTCACAATGCCGACTCAAGGACAAGAAGACTTACTCTTCTTACTGACTATGTTTTGAACCACTCCTGTGACACTAGTTATAGATTCCGATGCTTCACGTAAGGTTTACTGTATCCCTCTGACCTTCTTATTGACGATGAAACACAGAAATGGCATCGAAATTAAATACAAAAGTCACAATGCCGACTTAAGTACAAGAAGACTGACTTTTCTTAATGCCTATGTTTTGAACCATTCCATTGACACTAGTTATAGATTCCGATGCTTCACCCCAGGTTTACTGTATCCCTTGGACCTTCTTACTAACGATGAAACACAGAAATTGCATCGGAATTAAATAGAAAAGGCACAATGCCGACTTAAGGGCAGGAAGACTGACTCTTCTTACTGACTATGTTTTGAACCATTCCTGTGACACTAGTTATAGATTCCGATGCTTCACTTCAGGTTTACTGTATCCCTTGGACCTTCTAATTGACGATGAAACACAGAAATTGCATCGAAATCAAATAGAAAAGGCACAATGCCGACTTAAGTACAGGAAGACTGACTCTTCTTACTGATTATAGTTTGAACCATTCCTGTGACACTAGATATGGATTCCGTTGCTTTACTTCAGGTTTACTGTATCCCTTGGACCTTCTTGTTGTCGATGAAACACAGAAATGGCATCGATATAAAATACAAAAGGCACAATGCCGACTTAAGTACAAGAAGACTGACTCTTCCTACTGTCTATATTTTGAACCATTCCTGTTACACTAGTTGTGGATTCCGATGATTCACTTCAGGTTTACTGTATCCCTCTGACCTTCTTATGGACGATGAAACACAGAAATTGCATCGGAATTAAATACAAAAGGCAAAATGCTGACTTAGGTACACGAAGACTGACTCTTCTTACTGTCTATGATTTGAACCATTCCTGTGACACTAGTTACAGATTCTGATGCTACACTCCAGGTTTATTGTATCCTTTAGACCTTCTTATTGACGATGAAACACAGAAATTGCATCGGAATTAAATACAAAAGCACAATGCCGACTTAAGGACAAGAAGACTGACTCTTCTTACTGACTTTGTTTTGAACCATTCCTGTGACACTAATTATAGATACCGATGCTTCACTTCAAGTTTATTGTATCCCTCTGACCTTCTTATTGACGATGAAACACAGAAATTGCATCGGAATTAGATAGAAAAGGCACAATGTCGACATAAGTACAAGAAGACTGACTCTTGTTACTGTCTATGTTGTGAACCATTCCTGTGACACTAGTTATAGATTCCGATGCTTCACTCCAGGTTTACTGTATCCCTTGGACCTTCTTATTGACGATGAAATATAGAAATTGCATCGCAATTAAATAGAAAAGGCACAATGCCGACTTATGTACAAGAAGACTGACTCTTCCTACTGTCTATGTTTTGAACCATTCCTGTGACACTAGTTATTGATTCCGATGCTTCACTTCAGGTTTGCTGTATCGCTCTGACCTTATTGCCGATGAAACACAGAAATTGCATCGGAATTAAATAGAAAAGGCACAATGCCGGCTTAAAGACAAAAAGACTGACTCTTCTTACTCACTTTGTTTTGAACCATTCCTGTGACACTAATTATAGATTCCGATGCTTAACTTCAGGTTTATTGTATCCCTCTGACCTTCTTATTGACGATGAAACACAGAAATTGCATCGGAATTAAATACAAAATGCACAATGCCGACTTACATACAAGAAGACTGACTCATCTTACTGTCTATGTTTTGAACCATTCCTGTGACTCTAGTTATAGATTCTGATGCTTCACTTCAGGTTTGCTGGATACCTTAGACCTTCTTATTGACGATGAAACACAGAAATTGCATCGGAATTAAATACAAAAGGCAAAATGCCGAATTAAGTACAAGAAGACTGACTCTTCCAACTGTCTATGTTTTGAACAATTCTTGTGACACTAGTTATAGATTCCGATGCTTCACTTCAGGTTTACTGTATCCCTCTCACCATCTTATTGACGGTGAAAAACAGAAATGCATCGGAATTAAATACAAAAAGCATAATGCCGACTTAAGTACAAGAAGACTGATTCTTTGTACTGTCAATGTTTTAACCATTCCTGTGACACTAGTTATAGATTCCGATGCTTCACTTCAGGTTTACTGTATCCGTCTGACCTTATTGCCGATGAAACACTGAAATTGCATCGGAATTAAATACAAAAGGCACAATGCCGACTTAAGGACAAGAAGACAGACTCTTCTTACTGCCTATGTTTTGAACCATTCCATTGACACTAGTTATAGGTTCTGATGCTTTACTCCAGGTTTACTGTATCCTTTGGACCTTCTTATTGACGATGAAACACAGAATTTGCATCGGAATTAAATAGAAAAGGCACAATGTCGACTTAAGTACAAGAAGACTAACTCTTCTTACTGACTATGTTTTGAACAAATCGTGTGACACTAGTTATAGATTCCGATGCTTCGCTTCAGGTTTACTGTACCCCTTGTACCTTCTTATTGACGATGAAACACAGAAATTGCATCGGAATTAAATAGAAAAGGCACAATGTCGACTTAAGTACAAGAAGACTGACTCTTGTTACTGTCTATGTTGTGAACCATTCCGGTGACACTAGTTATAGATTCCGATGCTTCACTCCAGGTTTACTGTATCCCTTGGACCTTCTTATTGACGATGAAATATAGAAATTGCGTCGGTATTAAATACAAAATTCACAATGCCGCCTTAAGTACAAGACGACTGACTCTTCTTACTCACTTCGTTTTGAACCATTCCTGTGACACTAATTATAGATTCCGATGCTTAACTTCAGGTTTATTGTATCCCTCTGACCTTCTTATTGACGATGAAACACAGAAATTGCATCGGAATTAAATACAAAAGCCACAATGCCGACTTAAGTATAAGAACACTGACTCTTCCTACTGTTTATGTTTTGAACCATTCCTGTGACACTAGTTATAAATTCCGACGCTTCACGTTAGGTTTACTGTACCCCTTGTACCTTCTTATTGACGATGAAACACAAAAATTGCGTCGGAATTATATACAAATGGCACAATGCCAACTTAAGGACAACAAGACTGACTCTTCTTACTGACTATGTTTTGAACCATTTCTGTGACATTAGTTAAAGATTCCAATGCTTCACTCCAGGTTTACTGTATCCCTTGGACCTTGTTATTGACGATGAAACACAGAAATTGCATCGGAATTAAATAGATAAGGCACAATGCCGACTTAAGTACAAGAAGACTGACTCTTCTTACTGATTATGTTTTGAACCATTCCTGTGACACTAGTTATAGATTCTGATGCTTCACTTCAGGTGAACTGTATCCCTTGGACGTTCTTATTGACGATGAAACACAGAAATTGCATCGGAATTAAATACAAAAGGCACAATGCCGACTTAAGTACAAGAAGACTGACTCTTCTTACTGTCAAAGTTTTGAACCATTACTGTGACACTAGTTATTGATTCCGAAGCTTCACTCCAGGTTTACTGAATCCCTTGGACCTTCTTATTGACGATGAAACACAGAAATTGCTTCGGAATTAAATACAAAAGTCACAATGCCGACTCAAGGACAAGAAGACTTACTCTTCTTACTGACTATGTTTTGAACCACTCCTGTGACACTAGTTATAGATTCCGATGCTTCACTTCAGGTTTACTGTATCCCTCTGACCTTCTTATTGACGATGAAACACAGAAATGGCATCGAAATTAAATACAAAAGTCACAATGCCGACTTAAGTACAAGAAGACTGACTCTTCTTACTGTCTATGTTAGAACCATTCGTGTGACACTAGTTATAGATTCCGATGCTTCACTTCAGGTTTACTGTATCCCTCTGACCTTCTTATTGACGATGCAACACAGAAATTGCATCGGAATTAAATAGAAAAGGCACAATGCCGACTTAAGTACAAGAAGACTGACTTTTCTTAATGCCTATGTTTTGAACCATTCCATTGACAATAGTTATAGATTCCGATGCTTCACCCCAGGTTTACTGTATCCCTTGGACCTTCTTACTGACGATGAAACACAGAAATTGCATCGCAATTAAATAGAAAAGGCACAATGCCGACTTAAGTACAAGAAGACTGACTCTTCTTACTGACTATGTTTTGAACCATTCCTGTGACACTAGTTATAGATTCCGATGCTTCACTTCAGGTTTACTGTATCCCTCTGACCTTCTCATTGACGATGAAACACAGAATTTGTATCGGAATTAAATAGAAAAGGCACAATGCCGACTTAAGTACAAGAAGACTGACTTTTCTTAATGCCTATGTTTTGAACCATTCCATTGACACTAGTTATAGATTCCGATGCTTCACCCCAGGTTTACTGTGTCCCTTGGACCTTCTTACTGACGATGAAACACAGAAATTGCATCGGAATTAAATAGAAAAGGCACAATGCCGACTTAAGTACAAGAAGACTGACTCTTCTTACTGACTATGTTTGGAACCATTCCTGTGACACTAGTTATTGATTCCGATGCTTCACTTCAGGTTTACTGTATCCCTTGGACCTTCAAATTGACGATGAAACACAGAAATTGCATCGAAAACAAATAGAAAAGGCACAATGCCGACTTAAGTAAAGGAAGACTGACTCTTCTTACTGATTATAGTTTGAACCATTCCTGTGACACTAGTTATGGATTCCGTTGCTTTACTTCAGGTTTACTGTATCCCTTGGACCTTCCTCCTGACGATGAAACACAGAAATTGCATCGGAATTAAATAGGAAAGGCACAATGCCGACTTAAGTACAAGAAGACTGACTCTTCTTACTGACTATGTTTTGAACCATTCCTGTGACACTAGTTATAGATTCCGATGCTTCACTTCAGGTTTACTGTATCCCTTGGACCTTCGTACTGACGATGAAACACAGAAATTGCATCGGAATTAAATAGGAAAGGCACAATGCCGACTTAAGTAAAAGAAGACTGACTCTTCTTACTGACTATGTATTGACCATTGCTGTGACACTAGTTATAGATTCCGATGCTTCACTTAAGGTTTACTGTATCCCTCTGACCTTCTCATTTACGATGAAACACAGAATTTGTATCGGAATTAAATAGAAAAGGCACAATGCCGACTTAAGTACAAGAAGACTGACTTTTCTTAATGCCTGTGTTTTGAACCATTCCATTGACACTAGTTATAGATTCCGATGCTTCACCCCAGGTTTACTGTATCCCTTGTACCTTCTTACTGACGATGAAACACAGAAATTGCATCGGAATTAAATAGAAAAGGCACAATGCCGACTTAAGTACAAGAAGACAGAGTCTTCTTACTGACTATGTTTTGAACCATTCCTGTGACACTAGTTATAGATTCCGATGCTTCACTTCAGGTATACTGTATCCCTCTGACCTTCTCATTGACGATGAAACACAGAATTTGTATCGGAATTAAATAGAAAAGGCACAATGCCGACTTACGTACAAGAAGACTGACTTTTCTTAATGCCTATGTTTTGAACCATTCCATTGACACTAGTTATAGATTCCGATGCTTCACCCCAGGTTTACTGTATCCCTTGGACCTTCTTACTGACGATGAAACACAGAAATTGCATCGGAATTAAATAGAAAAAGCACAATGCCGACTTAAGTACAAGAAGACTACCTCTTCTTACTGACTATGTTTTGAACCATTCCTGTGACACTAGTTATAGATTCCGATGCTTCACTTCAGGTTTACTGTATCCCTTGGACCTTCAAATTGACGATGAAACACAGAAATTGCTTCGAAATCAAATTAGAAAAGGCACAATGCCGACTTAAGTACAGGAAGACTGACTCTTCTTACTGATTATAGTTTGAACCATTCCTGTGACACTAGTTATGGATTCCGTTGCTTTACTTCAGGTTTACTGTATACCTTGGACCTTCTTATTGACGATGAAACACAGAAATGGCATCTTAATTAAATACAAAAGGCACAATGCCGACTTAAGTACAAGAAGACTGACTTTTCTTAATGCCTATGTTTTGAACCATTCCATTGACACTAGTTATAGATTCCAATGCTTCACCCCAGGTTTACTGTATCCCTTGGACCTTCTTACTGACGATGAAACACAGAAATTGCATCGGAATTAAATAGAAAAGGCACAATGCCGACTTAAGTACAAGAAGACTGACTCTTCTTACTGCCTATGTTTGGAACCATTCCTGTGACACTAGTTATAGATTCCGATGCTTCACTTCAGGTTTACTGTATCCCTTGGACCTTCAAATTGACGATGAAACACAGAAATTGCTTCGAAAACAAATAGAAAATGCACAATGCCGACTTAAGTACAGGAAGACTGACTCTTCTTACCGAATATAGTTTGAACCATTCCTGTGACACTAGTTATGGATTCCGTTGCTTTACTTCAGGTTTACTGTATCCCTTGGACCTTCTTACTGACGATGAAACACAGAAATTGCATCAGAATTAAATACAAAATGCACAATGCCGACTTACATACAAGAAGACTGACTCATCTTACTGTCTATGTTTAGAACCGTTCTTGTGACACTAGTTACAGATTCCGAGGCTTCACTCCAGGTGTACTGTATACCCTGGACCTTCTTATTGACTATGAAATACAGAAATTGCATCGGAACTATAATGAAAAGGCACAATGTCGACTTAAGTACAAGAAGACTGACTTTGTTTACTGTCTATGTTTTGAACCAATCCTGTGACACAAGTTGTAGATTCCGATGCTTCACTTCAGGTTTACTGTATCCCTTGGACGTTCTCATGGACGATGAAACACAGAAATTGCATCGGAATTAAATACAAAAGCCACAAGGCCGACTTAAGTATAAGAACACTGACTCTTCCTACTGTTTATGTTTGAACCATTCCTGTGACACTAGTTATAAATTCCGACGCTTCACTTTAGGTTTACTGTACCCCTTGTACCTTCTTATTGACGATGAAACACAGAAATTGCGTCGGAATTAAATACAAATGGCACAATGCCAACTTAAGGACAACAAGACTGACTCTTCTTACTGACTATGTTTTGAACCATTTCTGTGACACTAGTTAAAGATTCCAATGCTTCACTCCAGGTTTACTGTATCCCTTGGACCTTGTTATTGACGATGAAACACAGAAATTGCATCGGAATTAAATAGAAAAGGCACAATGCCGACTTAAGTACAAGAAGACTGACTCTTCTTACTGATTATGTTTTGAACCATTCCTGTGACACTAGTTATAGATTCCGATGCTTCACTTCAGGTGAACTGTATCCCTTGGACGTTCTTATTGACGATGAAACACAGAAATTGCATCGGAATTAAATACAAAAGGCACAATGCCGACTTAAGTACAAGAAGACTGACTCTTCTTACTGTCAATGTTTTGAACCATTACTGTGACACTAGTTATTGATTCCGAAGCTTCACTCCAGGTTTACTGTATCCCTTGGACCTTCTTATTGACGATGAAACACAGAAATTGCTTCGGAATTAAATACAAAAGTCACAATGCCGACTCAAGGACAAGAAGACTTACTCTTCTTACTGACTATGATTTGAACCACTCCTGTGACACTAGTTATAGATTCCGATGCTTCACTTCAGGTTTACTGTATCCCTCTGACCTTCATATTGACGATGAAACACAGAAATGGCATCGAAATTAAATACAAAAGTCACAATGCCGACTTAAGTACAAGAAGACTGACTCTTCTTACTGTCTATGTTAGAACCATTCGTGTGACACTAGTTATAGATTCCGATGCTTCACTTCAGGTTTACTGTATCCCTCTGACCTTCTTACTGACGGTGAAACACAGAAATTGCATCGGAATTAAATACGAAAGGCACAATGCCGACTTAAGTACAAGAAGACTGACTCTTCTTACTGACTATGTATTGACCATTCCTGTGCCACTAGTTAATGATTCCGATGCTTCACTTCAGGTTTACTGTATCCCTCTGACCTTCTCATTGACGATGAAACACAGAATTTGTAGCGGAATTAAATAGAAAATTCACAATGCCGACTTAAGTACAAGAAGACTGACTTTTCTTAATGCCTATGTTTTGAACCATTCCATTGACACTAGTTATAGATTCCGATGCTTCTCCCCAGGTTTACTGTATCCCTTGGACCTTCTTACTGACGATGAAACACAGAAATTGCATCGGAATTAAATAGAAAAATCACAATGCCGACTTAAGTACAAGAAGACTACCTCTTCTTACTGACTATGTTTTGAACCATTCTTGTGACACTAGTTACAGATTCCGATGCTTCACTTCAGGTTTACTGTATCCCTTGGACCTTCAAATTGACGATGAGAAACAGAAATTGCATCGATATCAAATTAGAAAAGGCACAATGCCGACTTAAGTACAGGAAGACTGACTCTTCTTACTGATTATAGTTTGAACCATTCCTGTGACACTAGTTATGGATTCCGTTGCTTTACTTCAGGTTTACTGTATACCTTGGACCTTCTTATTGACGATGAAACACAGAAATGGCATCTTAATTAAATACAAAAGGCACAATGCCGACTTAAGTACAAGAAGACTGACTCTTCCTACTGTCTATATTTTGAACCATTCCTCTTACACTAGTTGTGGATTCCGATGATTCACTTCAGGTTTACTGTATCCCTCCGACCTCCTTATTGACGATGAAACACAGAAATTGCATCGGAATTAAATACGAAAGGCACAATGCCGACTTAAGTACAAGAAGACTGACTCTTCTTACTGACTATGTATTGACCATTCCTGTGACACTAGTTATAGATTCCGATGCTTCACTTCAGGTTTACTGTATCCCTCTGACCTTCTCATTGACGATGAAACACAGAATTAGTATCGGAATTAAATAGAAAAGGCACAATGCCGACTTAAGTACAAGAAGACTGACTTTTCTTAATGCCTATGTTTTGAACCATTCCATTGACACTAGTTATAGATTCCGATGCTTCACCCCAGGTTTACCGTATCCCTTGGACCTTCTTACTGACGATGAAACACAGAAATTGCATCGGAATTAAATAGAAAAGGCACAATGCCGACTTAAGTACAAGAAGACTGACTCTTCTTACTGACTATGTTTTGAACCATTGTTGTGACACTAGTTATAGATTCCGATGCTTCACTTCAGGTTTACTGTATCCCTCTGACCTTCTCATTGACGATGAAACACAGAATTTGTATCGGAATGAAATAGAAAAGGCACAATGCCGACTTAAGTACAAGAAGACTGACTTTTCTTAATGCCTATATTTTGAACCATTCCATTGACACTAGTTATAGATTCCGATGCTTCACCCCAGGTTTACTGTATCCCTTGGACCTTCTTACTGACGATGAAACACAGAAATTGCATCGGAATTAAATAGAAAAAGCACAATGCCGACTTAAGTACAAGAAGACTACCTCTTCTTACTGACTATGTTTTGAACCATTCCTGTGACACTAGTTATAGATTCCGATGCTTCACTTCAGGTTTACTGTATCCCTTGGACCTTCAAATTGACGTTGAAACACAGAAATTGCATCGAAATCAAATTAGAAAAGGCACAATGCCGACTTAAGTACAGGAAGACTGACTCTTGAACCATTCCTGTGACACTAGTTATGGATTCCGTTGCTTTACTTCAGGTTTACTGTATACCGTGGACCTTCTTATTGACGATGAAACACAGAAATGGCATCTTAATTAAATACAAAAGGCACAATGCCGACTTAAGTACAAGAAGACTGACTTTTCTTAATGCCTATGTTTTGAACCATTCCATTGACACTAGTTATAGATTCCGATGCTTCACCCCAGGTTTACTGTATCCCTTGGACCTTCTTACTGACGATGAAACACAGAAATTGCATCGGAATTAAATAGAAAAGGCACAATGCCGACTTAAGTACAAGAAGACTGACTCTTCTGGCTGACTATGTTTGGAACCATTCCTGTGACACTAGTTATAGATTCTGATGCTTCACTTCAGGTTTACTGTATCCCTTGGACCTTCAAATTGACGATGAAACACAGAAATTGCATCGAAAACAAATAGAAAAGGCACAATGCCGACTTAAGTACAGGAAGACTGACTCTTCTTACTGATTATAGTTTGAACCATTCCTGTGACACTAGTTATGGATTCCGTTGCTTTACTTCAGGTTTACTGTATCCCTTGGACCTTCTTACTGACGATGAAACACAGAAATTGCATCGGAATTAAGTAGGAAAGGCACAATGCCGACTTAAGTACAAGAAGACTGACTCTTCTTACTGACTATGTTTTGAACCATTCCTGTGACACTAGTTATAGATTCCGATGCTACACTCCAGGTTTATTGTATCCTTTAGACCTTCTTATTGACGATGAAACACAGAAATTGCATCGGAATTAAATACAAAAGGCACAATGCCGACTTAAGGGCAAGAAGACTGACTCTTCTTATTGACTTTGTTTTGAACAATTCCTGTGCCACTAATTATAGATTCCGATGCTTAACTTCAGGTTTATTGTATCCCTCTGACCTTCTTATTGACGATGAAACATAGAAATTGCATCGGAATTAAATACAAAATGCACAATGCCGACTTACATACAAGAAGACTGACTCTTCTTACTGTCTATGTTTAGAACCGTTCTTGTGACACTAGTTACAGATTCCGATGCTTCACTCCAGGTGTACTGTATCCCCTGGACCTTCTTATTGACGATGAAATACAGAAATTGCATCGGAATTATATTGAAAAGGCACAATGCCGGCTTAAGTACAAGAAGACTGACTCTTCTTACTGACTATGTTTAGAACCATTCCCGTGACTCTAGTTATAGATTCTGATGCTTCACTTCAGGTTTGCTGTATACCTTAGACCTTCTTATTGACGATGAAACACAGAAATTGCATCGGAATTAAATACAAAAGGCAAAATGCCGAATTAAGTACAAGAAGACTGACTCTTCCAACTGTCTATGTTTTGAACAATTCTTGTGACACTAGTTATAGATTCCGATGCTTCACTTCAGGTTTACTGTATCCCTCTCACCATCTTATTGACGATGAAAAACAGAAATTGCATCGGAATTAAATACAAAAAGCATAATGCCGACTTAAGTACAAGAAGACTGATTCTTTTTACAGTCAATGTTTTAACCATTCCTGTGACACTAGTTATAGATTCCGATGCTTCACTTCAGGTTTACTGTATCAGTCTGACCTTATTGCCGATGAAACACAGAAATTGCATCGGAATTAAATACAAAAGGCACAATGCCGACTTAAGGACTAGAAGACAGACTCTTCTTACTGCCTATGTTTTGAACCATTCCATTGACACTAGCTATAGGTTCCGATGCTTTACTCCAGGTTTACTGTTTCCTTTGGACCTACTTATTGACGATGAAACACAGAAATTGCATCGGACTTAAATACAAAAGCCACAATACCGACTTAAGTACAAGAAGACTGACTCTTCATACGGTCTATGTTTTGAACCATTCCTGTACCACTAGTTATAGATTCCGATGCTTCACTTCAGGTTTACTGTTTCCTTGGACCTTCTTATTGTCGATGAAACACAGAAATTGCATCGGAATTAAATACATAAAGCACAATGCCGACTTAATTATAAGAAGACTGACTCTTAATAATGTCTATGTTTTGAACCAATCCTGTGACACTAGTTGTAGATTCCGATGCTTCACTTCAGGTTTACTGTATCCCTTGGACCTTCTCATGGACGATGAAACACAGAAATTGCATCGGAATTAAATACAAAAGCCACAAAGCCGACTTAAGTATAAGAACACTGACTCTTCCAACTGTTTATGTTTTGAAATATTCCTGTGACACTAGTTATAAATTCCGACGCTTTACTTTAGGTTTACTGTACCCCTTGTACCTTCTTATTGACGATGAAACACAGAAATTGCATCGGAATTAGATACAAAAGGCACAATGCCGACTTAAGTAC
Organism: Schistocerca piceifrons; assembly: GCF_021461385.2. Classification (NCBI taxonomy): domain Eukaryota; kingdom Metazoa; phylum Arthropoda; class Insecta; order Orthoptera; family Acrididae; genus Schistocerca; species Schistocerca piceifrons. Next base: position 610,388 of record NW_025728368.1, on the reverse strand, counting down.
ATGAAGACCGACTGTTCTTATTGACAATGATTTGAACCTTTCCTGTGCCACTAGTTATAGATTCCGTTGCTTCACTGCAGGTTAACTGTATCCCTTCTACATTCTTACTGACGATGAAACACAGAAATTGCATTGGAATGAAATACAAAAGGCACAATGCCGACTTACGTACAAGAAGACTGACTCTTCTTACTGTCTATGTTTTGAACCATTCCTGTGACACTAGTTATAGATTCCGATGCTTCACTCCAAGTTTACTATATCCCTTACATCTTCTTATTGACGGTAAAACACAGAAATTGCATCGGAATTAAATACAAAAGGCACAATCCCGACTTAAGGACAAGAAGACTGACTCTTCTTACTGACTATGATTCGAACCATTCCTGCGACACTAGTTATAGATACCGGCGCTTCAATTCAGGTTTACTGTATCCCTCTGACCTTCTTATTGACGATGAAACTCAGAAATTGCATCGGAATTAAATACAAAAGGCACAATGCCGACTTAAGTACAAGTAGACTGACTCTTCTTACTGTCTATGTTTTGAACCATTCCTGTGACACTAGTTATAGATTCCGAAGCATCATTTCAGGTTCACTGTAACACTTGGAAGTTCTTATTGACGATGAAACACAGAAATTGCACCGGAATCAAATACAAAAGGCACAATGCCGACTTAAGTACAAGAAGACTGACTCTTCTTGCTGTGTATGATTTGAACCATTCCTGTGACACTAGTTATTGATTCCGATGCTTCACTCCAGGTTTACTGTATCCCTTGGACCTTCTTATTGACGATGAAACACAGAAATTGCATCGGAATTAAATAGAAAAGGCACAATGCCGACTTAAGTACAAGAAGACTGACTCTTCTTACTATGTTTTGAACCCATCCTGTGACACTAGTTATAGATTCCGATGCTTCACTTCAGGTTTACTGTATCCCTCTGACCTTCTCATTGACGATGAAACACAGAATTTGTATCGGAATTAAATAGAAAAGGCACAATGCCGACTTACGTACAAGAAGACTGACTTTTCTTAATGCCTATGTTTTGAACCATTCCATTGACACTAGTTATAGATTCCGATGCTTCACCCCAGGTTTACTGTATCCCTTGGACCTTCTTACTGACGATGAAACACAGAAATTGCATCGGAATTAAATAGAAAAAGCACAATGCCGACTTAAGTACAAGAAGACTACCTCTTCTTACTGACTATGTTTTGAACCATTCCTGTGACACTAGTTATAGATTCCGATGCTTCACTTCAGGTTTACTGTATCCCTTGGACCTTCAAATTGACGATGAAACACAGAAATTGCTTCGAAATCAAATTAGAAAAGGCACAATGCCGACTTAAGTACAGGATGACTGACTCTTCTTACTGATTATAGTTTGAACCATTCCTGTGACACTAGTTATGGATTCCGTTGCTTTACTTCAGGTTTACTGTATACCTTGGACCTTCTTATTGACGATGAAACACAGAAATGGCATCTTAATTAAATACAAAAGGCACAATGCCGACTTAAGTACAAGAAGACTGACTTTTCTTAATGCCTATGTTTTGAACCATTCCATTGACACTAGTTATAGATTCCAATGCTTCACCCCAGGTTTACTGTATCCCTTGGACCTTCTTACTGACGATGAAACACAGAAATTGCATCGGAATTAAATAGAAAAGGCACAATGCCGACTTAAGTACAAGAAGACTGACTCTTCTTACTGACTATGTTTGGAACCATTCCTGTGACACTAGTTATAGATTCCGATGCTTCACTTCAGGTTTACTGTATCCCTTGGACCTTCAAATTGACGATGAAACACAGAAATTGCTTCGAAAACAAATAGAAAATGCACAATGCCGACTTAAGTACAGGAAGACTGACTCTTCTTACCGATTATAGTTTGAACCATTCCTGTGACACTAGTTATGGATTCCGTTGCTTTACTTCAGGTTTACTGTATCCCTTGGACCTTCTTACTGACGATGAAACACAGAAATTGCATCAGAATTAAATACAAAATGCACAATGCCGACTTACATACAAGAAGACTGACTCATCTTACTGTCTATGTTTAGAACCGTTCTTGTGACACTAGTTACAGATTCCGATGCTTCACTCCAGGTGTACTGTATACCCTGGACCTTCTTATTGACGAAGAAATACAGAAATTGCATCGGAACTATAATGAAAAGCACAATGTCGACTTAAGCACAAGAAGACTGACTTTGTTTACTGTCTATGTTTTGAACCAATCCTGTGACACAAGTTGTAGATTCCGATGCTTCACTTCAGGTTTACTGTATCCCTTGGACGTTCTCATGGACGATGAAACACAGAAATTGCATCGGAATAAAATACAAAAGCCACAAGGCCGACTTAAGTATAAGAACACTGACTCTTCCTACTGTTTATGTTTGAACCATTCCTGTGACACTAGTTATAAATTCCGACGCTTCACTTTAGGTTTACTGTACCCCTTGTACCTTCTTATTGACGATGAAACACAGAAATTGCGTCGGAATTAAATACAAATGGCACAATGCCAACTTAAGGACAACAAGACTGACTCTTCTTACTGACTATGTTTTGAACCATTTCTGTGACACTAGTTAAAGATTCCAATGCTTCACTCCAGGTTTACTGTATCCCTTGGACCTTGTTATTGACGATGAAACACAGAAATTGCATCGGAATTAAATAGAAAAGGCACAATGCCGACTTGAGTACAAGAAGACTGACTCTTCTTACTGATTATGTTTTGAACCATTCCTGTGACACTAGTTATAGATTCCGATGCTTCACTTCAGGTGAACTGTATCCCTTGGACGTTCTTATTGACGATGAAACACAGAAATTGCATCGGAATTAAATACAAAAGGCACAATGCCGACTTAAGTACAAGAAGACTGACTCTTCTTACTGTCAATGTTTTGAACCATTACTGTGACACTAGTTATTGATTCCGAAGCTTCACTCCAGGTTTACTGTATCCCTTGGACCTTCTTATTGACGATGAAACACAGAAATTGCTTCGGAATTAAATACAAAAGTCACAATGCCGACTCAAGGACAAGAAGACTTACTCTTCTTACTGACTATGTTTTGAACCACTCCTGTGACACTAGTTATAGATTCCGATGCTTCACTTCAGGTTTACTGTATCCCTCTGACCTTCATATTGACGATGAAACACAGAAATGGCATCGAAATTAAATACAAAAGTCACAATGCCGACTTAAGTACAAGAAGACTGACTCTTCTTACTGTCTATGTTAGAACCATTCGTGTGACACTAGTTATAGATTCCGATGCTTCACTTCAGGTTTACTGTATCCCTCTGACCTTCTTACTGACGGTGAAACACAGAAATTGCATCGGAATTAAATACGAAAGGCACAATGCCGACTTAAGTACAAGAAGACTGACTCTTCTTACTGACTATGTATTGACCATTCCTGTGCCACTAGTTATAGATTCCGATGCTTCACTTCAGGTTTACTGTCTCCCTCTGACCTTCTCATTGACGATGGAACACAGAATTTGTAGCGGAATTAAATAGAAAAGGCACAATGCCGACTTAAGTACAAGAAGACTGACTTTTCTTAATGCCTATGTTTTGAACCATTCCATTGACACTAGTTATAGATTCCGATGCTTCTCCCCAGGTTTACTGTATCCCTTGGACCTTCTTACTGACGATGAAACACAGAAATTGCATCGGAATTAAATAGAAAAATCACAATGCCGACTTAAGTACAAGAAGACTACCTCTTCTTACTGACTATGTTTTGAACCATTCTTGTGACACTAGTTACAGATTCCGATGCTTCACTTCAGGTTTACTGTATCCCTTGGACCTTCAAATTGACGATGAGAAACAGAAATTGCATCGATATCAAATTAGAAAAGGCACAATGCCGACTTAAGTACAGGAAGACTGACTCTTCTTACTGATTATAGTTTGAACCATTCCTGTGACACTAGTTATGGATTCCGTTGCTTTACTTCAGGTTTTACTGTATACCTTGGACCTTCTTATTGACGATGAAACACAGAAATGGCATCTTAATTAAATACAAAAGGCACAATGCCGACTTAAGTACAAGAAGACTGACTCTTCCTACTGTCTATATTTTGAACCATTCCTCTTACACTAGTTGTGGATTCCGATGATTCACTTCAGGTTTTCTGTATCCCTCCGAACTTCTTATTGACGATGAAACACAGAAATTGCATCGGAATTAAATACGAAAGGCACAATGCCGACTTAAGTACAAGAAGACTGACTCTTCTTACTGACTATGTATTGACCATTCCTGTGACACTAGTTGTAGATTCCGATGCTTCACTTCAGGTTTACTGTATCCCTCTGACCTTCTCATTGACGATGAAACACAGAATTAGTATCGGAATTAAATAGAAAAGGCACAATGCCGACTTAAGTACAAGAAGACTGACTTTTCTTAATGCCTATGTTTTGAACCATTCCATTGACACTAGTTATAGATTCCGATGCTTCACCCCAGGTTTACCGTATCCCTTGGACCTTCTTACTGACGATGAAACACAGAAATTGCATCGGAATTAAATAGAAACGGCACAATGCCGACTTAAGTACAAGAAGACTGACTCTTCTTACTGACTATGTTTTGAACCATTGTTGTGACACTAGTTATAGATTCCGATGCTTAACTTCAGGTTTACTGTATCCCTCTGACCTTCTCATTGACGATGAAACACAGAATTTGTATCGGAATTAAATAGAAAAGGCACAATGCCGACTTACGTACAAGAAGACTGACTTTTCTTAATGCCTATGTTTTGAACCATTCCATTGACACTAGTTATAGATTCCGATGCTTCACCCCAGGTTTACTGTATCCCTTGGACCTTCTTACTGACGATGAAACACAGAAATTGCATCGGAATTAAATAGAAAAAGCACAATGCCGACTTAAGTACAAGAAGACTACCTCTTCTTACTGACTATGTTTTGAACCATTCCTGTGACACTAGTTATAGATTCCGATGCTTCACTTCAGGTTTACTGTATCCCTTGGACCTTCAAATTGACGATGAAACACAGAAATTGCTTCGAAATCAAATTAGAAAAGGCACAATGCCGACTTAAGTACAGGATGACTGACTCTTCTTACTGATTATAGTTTGAACCATTCCTGTGACACTAGTTATGGATTCCGTTGCTTTACTTCAGGTTTACTGTATACCTTGGACCTTCTTATTGACGATGAAACACAGAAATGGCATCTTAATTAAATACAAAAGGCACAATGCCGACTTAAGTACAAGAAGACTGACTTTTCTTAATGCCTATGTTTTGAACCATTCCATTGACACTAGTTATAGATTCCAATGCTTCACCCCAGGTTTACTGTATCCCTTGGACCTTCTTACTGACGATGAAACACAGAAATTGCATCGGAATTAAATAGAAAAGGCACAATGCCGACTTAAGTACAAGAAGACTGACTCTTCTTACTGACTATGTTTGGAACCATTCCTGTGACACTAGTTATAGATTCCGATGCTTCACTTCAGGTTTACTGTATCCCTTGGACCTTCAAATTGACGATGAAACACAGAAATTGCTTCGAAAACAAATAGAAAATGCACAATGCCGACTTAAGTACAGGAAGACTGACTCTTCTTACCGATTATAGTTTGAACCATTCCTGTGACACTAGTTATGGATTCCGTTGCTTTACTTCAGGTTTACTGTATCCCTTGGACCTTCTTACTGACGATGAAACACAGAAATTGCATCAGAATTAAATACAAAATGCACAATGCCGACTTACATACAAGAAGACTGACTCATCTTACTGTCTATGTTTAGAACCGTTCTTGTGACACTAGTTACAGATTCCGATGCTTCACTCCAGGTGTACTGTATACCCTGGACCTTCTTATTGACGAAGAAATACAGAAATTGCATCGCAACTATAATGAAAAGGCACAATGTCGACTTAAGCACAAGAAGACTGACTTTGTTTACTGTCTATGTTTTGAACCAATCCTGTGACACAAGTTGTAGATTCCGATGCTTCACTTCAGGTTTACTGTATCCCTTGGACGTTCTCATGGACGATGAAACACAGAAATTGCATCGGAATAAAATACAAAAGCCACAAGGCCGACTTAAGTATAAGAACACTGACTCTTCCTACTGTTTATGTTTGAACCATTCCTGTGACACTAGTTATAAATTCCGACGCTTCACTTTAGGTTTACTGTACCCCTTGTACCTTCTTATTGACGATGAAACACAGAAATTGCGTCGGAATTAAATACAAATGGCACAATGCCAACTTAAGGACAACAAGACTGACTCTTCTTACTGACTATGTTTTGAACCATTTCTGTGACACTAGTTAAAGATTCCAATGCTTCACTCCAGGTTTACTGTATCCCTTGGACCTTGTTATTGACGATGAAACACAGAAATTGCATCGGAATTAAATAGAAAAGGCACAATGCCGACTTGAGTACAAGAAGACTGACTCTTCTTACTGATTATGTTTTGAACCATTCCTGTGACACTAGTTATAGATTCCGATGCTTCACTTCAGGTGAACTGTATCCCTTGGACGTTCTTATTGACGATGAAACACAGAAATTGCATCGGAATTAAATACAAAAGGCACAATGCCGACTTAAGTACAAGAAGACTGACTCTTCTTACTGTCAATGTTTTGAACCATTACTGTGACACTAGTTATTGATTCCGAAGCTTCACTCCAGGTTTACTGTATCCCTTGGACCTTCTTATTGACGATGAAACACAGAAATTGCTTCGGAATTAAATACAAAAGTCACAATGCCGACTCAAGGACAAGAAGACTTACTCTTCTTACTGACTATGTTTTGAACCACTCCTGTGACACTAGTTATAGATTCCGATGCTTCACTTCAGGTTTACTGTATCCCTCTGACCTTCATATTGACGATGAAACACAGAAATGGCATCGAAATTAAATACAAAAGTCACAATGCCGACTTAAGTACAAGAAGACTGACTCTTCTTACTGTCTATGTTAGAACCATTCGTGTGACACTAGTTATAGATTCCGATGCTTCACTTCAGGTTTACTGTATCCCTCTGACCTTCTTACTGACGGTGAAACACAGAAATTGCATCGGAATTAAATACGAAAGGCACAATGCCGACTTAAGTACAAGAAGACTGACTCTTCTTACTGACTATGTATTGACCATTCCTGTGCCACTAGTTATAGATTCCGATGCTTCACTTCAGGTTTACTGTCTCCCTCTGACCTTCTCATTGACGATGGAACACAGAATTTGTAGCGGAATTAAATAGAAAAGGCACAATGCCGACTTAAGTACAAGAAGACTGACTTTTCTTAATGCCTATGTTTTGAACCATTCCATTGACACTAGTTATAGATTCCGATGCTTCTCCCCAGGTTTACTGTATCCCTTGGACCTTCTTACTGACGATGAAACACAGAAATTGCATCGGAATTAAATAGAAAAATCACAATGCCGACTTAAGTACAAGAAGACTACCTCTTCTTACTGACTATGTTTTGAACCATTCTTGTGACACTAGTTACAGATTCCGATGCTTCACTTCAGGTTTACTGTATCCCTTGGACCTTCAAATTGACGATGAGAAACAGAAATTGCATCGATATCAAATTAGAAAAGGCACAATGCCGACTTAAGTACAGGAAGACTGACTCTTCTTACTGATTATAGTTTGAACCATTCCTGTGACACTAGTTATGGATTCCGTTGCTTTACTTCAGGTTTTACTGTATACCTTGGACCTTCTTATTGACGATGAAACACAGAAATGGCATCTTAATTAAATACAAAAGGCACAATGCCGACTTAAGTACAAGAAGACTGACTCTTCCTACTGTCTATATTTTGAACCATTCCTCTTACACTAGTTGTGGATTCCGATGATTCACTTCAGGTTTTCTGTATCCCTCCGAACTTCTTATTGACGATGAAACACAGAAATTGCATCGGAATTAAATACGAAAGGCACAATGCCGACTTAAGTACAAGAAGACTGACTCTTCTTACTGACTATGTATTGACCATTCCTGTGACACTAGTTGTAGATTCCGATGCTTCACTTCAGGTTTACTGTATCCCTCTGACCTTCTCATTGACGATGAAACACAGAATTAGTATCGGAATTAAATAGAAAAGGCACAATGCCGACTTAAGTACAAGAAGACTGACTTTTCTTAATGCCTATGTTTTGAACCATTCCATTGACACTAGTTATAGATTCCGATGCTTCACCCCAGGTTTACCGTATCCCTTGGACCTTCTTACTGACGATGAAACACAGAAATTGCATCGGAATTAAATAGAAACGGCACAATGCCGACTTAAGTACAAGAAGACTGACTCTTCTTACTGACTATGTTTTGAACCATTGTTGTGACACTAGTTATAGATTCCGATGCTTAACTTCAGGTTTACTGTATCCCTCTGACCTTCTCATTGACGATGAAACACAGAATTTGTATCGGAATTAAATAGAAAAGGCACAATGCCGACTTAAGTACAAGAAGACTGACTTTTCTTAATGCCTATATTTTGAACCATTCCATTGACACTAGTTATAGATTCCGATGCTTCACCCCAGGTTTACTGTATCCCTTGGACCTTCTTACTGACGATGAAACACAGAAATTGCATCGGAATTAAATAGAAAAAGCACAATGCCGACTTAAGTACAAGAAGACTACCTCTTCTTACTGACTATGTTTTGAACCATTCCTGTGACACTAGTTATAGATTCCGATGCTTCACTTCAGGTTTACTGTATCCCTTGGACCTTCAAATTGACGTTGAAACACAGAAATTGCATCGAAATCAAATTAGAAAAGGCACAATGCCGACTTACGTACAGGAAGACTGACTCTTCTTACTGATTATAGTTTGAACCATTCCTGTGACACTAGTTATCGATTCCGTTGCTTTACTTCAGGTTTACTGTATACCTTGGACCTTCTTATTGTCGATGAAACACAGAAATGGCATCTTAATTAAATACAAAAGGCACAATGCCGACTTAAGTACAAGAAGACTGACTTTTCTTAATGCCTATGTTTTGAACCATTCCATTGACACTAGTTATAGATTCCGATGCTCTACCCCAGGTTTACTGTATCCCTTGGACCTTCTTACTGACGATGAAACACAGAAATTGCATCGGAATTAAATAGAAAAGGCACAATGCCGACTTAAGTACAAGAAGACAGACTCTACTTACTGACTATGTTTGGAACCATTCCTGTGACACTAGTTATAGATTCTAATGCTTCACTTCAGGTTTACTGTATCCCTTGGACCTTCAAATTGACGATGAAACACAGAAATTGCATCGAAAACAAATAGAAAAGGCACAATGCCGACTTAAGTACAGGAAGACTGACTCTTCTTACTGATTATAGTTTGAACCATTCCTGTGACACTAGTTATGGATTCCGTTGCTTTACTTCAGGTTTACTGTATCCCTTGGACCTTCTTACTGACGATGAAACACAGAAATTGCATCGGAATTAAATAGGAAAGGCACAATGCCGACTTAAGTACAAGAAGACTGACTCTTCTTACTGACTATGTTTTGAACCATTCCTGTGACACTAGTTATAGATTCCGATGCTACACTCCAGGTTTATTGTATCCTTTAGACCTTCTTATTGACGATGAAACACAGAAATTGCATCGGAATTAAATACAAAAGGCACAATGCCGACTTAAGGGCAAGAAGACTGACTCTTCTTATTGACTTTGTTTTGAACAATTCCTGTGCCACTAATTATAGATTCCGATGCTTAACTTCAGGTTTATTGTATCCCTCTGACCTTCTTATTGACGATGAAACATAGAAATTGCATCGGAATTAAATACAAAATGCACAATGCCGACTTACATACAAGAAGACTGACTCTTCTTACTGTCTATGTTTAGAACCGTTCTTGTGACACTAGTTACAGATTCCGATGCTTCACTCCAGGTGTACTGTATCCCCTGGACCTTCTTATTGACGATGAAATACAGAAATTGCATCGGAATTATATTGAAAAGGCACAATGCCGGCTTAAGTACAAGAAGACTGACTCTTCTTACTGACTATCTTTTGAACCATTCCCGTGACTCTAGTTATAGATTCTGATGCTTCACTTCAGGTTTGCTGTATACCTTAGACCTTCTTATTGACGATGAAACACAGAAATTGCATCGGAATTAAATACAAAAGGCAAAATGCCGAATTAAGTACAAGAAGACTGACTCTTCCAACTGTCTATGTTTTGAACAATTCTTGTGACACTAGTTATAGATTCCGATGCTTCACTTCAGGTTTACTGTATCCCTCTCACCATCTTATTGACGATGAAAAACAGAAATTGCATCGGAATTAAATACAAAAAGCATAATGCCGACTTAAGTACAAGAAGACTGATTCTTTTTACAGTCAATGTTTTAACCATTCCTGTGACACTAGTTATAGATTCCGATGCTTCACTTCAGGTTTACTGTATCAGTCTGACCTTATTGCCGATGAAACACAGAAATTGCATCGGAATTAAATACAAAAGGCACAATGCCGACTTAAGGACTAGAAGACAGACTCTTCTTACTGCCTGTGTTTTGAACCATTCCATTGACACTAGCTATAGGTTCCGATGCTTTACTCCAGGTTTACTGTTTCCTTTGGACCTTCTTATTGACGATGAAACACAGAAATTGCATCGGACTTAAATACAAAAGCCACAATACCGACTTAAGTACAAGAAGACTGACTCTTCATACGGTCTATGTTTTGAACCATTCCTGTACCACTAGTTATAGATTCCGATGCTTCACTTCAGGTTTACTGTTTCCTTGGACCTTCTTATTGTCGATGAAACACAGAAATTGCATCGGAATTAAATACATAAAGCACAATGCCGACTTAATTATAAGAAGACTGACTCTTAATAATGTCTATGTTTTGAACCAATCCTGTGACACTAGTTGTAGATTCCGATGCTTCACTTCAGGTTTACTGTATCCCTTGGACCTTCTCATGGACGATGAAACACAGAAATTGCATCGGAATTAAATACAAAAGCCACAAAGCCGACTTAAGTATAAGAACACTGACTCTTCCAACTGTTTATGTTTTGAAATATTCCTGTGACACTAGTTATAAATTCCGACGCTTTACTTTAGGTTTACTGTACCCCTTGTACCTTCTTATTGACGATGAAACACAGAAATTGCATCGGAATTAAATACAAAAGGCACAATCCCGACTTAAGGACAAGAAGACTGACTCTTCTTACTGACTATGATTCGAACCATTCCTGCGACACTAGTTATAGATACCGGTGCTTCAATTCAGGTTTACTGTATCCCTCTGACCTTATTGCCGATGAAACACAGAAATTGCATCGGAATTAAATACAAAATGCACAATGCTGACTTAAGTACAAGAAGACTGACTCTTCTTACTGTCTATGATTTGAACCATTCCTGTGACACTAGTTATAGATTCCGATGCTTCACTTCAGGTTTACTGTATCCCTCTGACCCTCTCATTGACGATGAAACACAGAATTTGTATCGGAATTAAATAGAAAAGGCACAATGCCGACTTAAGTACAAGAAGACTGACTCTTCTTGCTGTGTATGTTTTGAACCATTCCTGTGACACTAGTTATTGATTCCGATGCTTCACTCCAGGTTTACTGTATCCCTTGGACATTCTTATTGACGATGAAACACAGAAATTGCATCGGAATTAAATAGAAAAGGCACAATGCCGACTTAAGTACAAGAAGACTGACTCTTCTTACTGACTATGTTTTGAACCCATCCTGTGACACTAGTTATAGATTCCGATGCTTCACTTCAGGTTTACTGTATCCCTCTGACATTCTTCTTGATGGTGAAACACAGAAATTGAATCGGAATTAAATAGAAAAGCGACAATGCCGACTAAAGTACAAGAAGACTGACTCTTCTTACTGTCTATGATTTGAACCATTCCTGTGACACTAGTTGTGGATTCTGATGCTTCACTTCAGGTTTACTGTATCCCTCTGACCTTCTTATTGACGATGAAACACAGAAATTGCATCGGAATTATATACAAAAGGCACAATGCCAACTTAAGGACAAGAAGGCTGACTCTTCTTACTGAATATGTTTTGAACCATTCCTGTGACACTGGTTATAGATTCCGATGCTTCACTTCAGGTTTACTGTAACACTTGGACCTTCTTATTATCGATGAAACACCGAAATTGCACCGGAATTAAATACAAAAGGCACAATGCCGACTTAAGTACAAGAAGACAGACTCTTCTTGCTGTGTATGTTTTGAACCATTCCTGTGACACTAGTTACTGATTCCGATGCTTCACTTCAGGTTTACTGTATCCCACTGACCTTCTTATTGACGATCAAACACAGAAATTGAATTGGAATTAAATAGAAATGGCACAATGTCGACTTAGTACAGGAAGACTGACTCTTCTTACTGATTATAGTTTGAACCATTCCTGTGACACGAGTTATAGAATCAGATGCTTTAGTTCAGATTTACTGTATAGCTTGGACCTTCTTATTGACGATGAAACACAGAAATTGCATCGGAATTAAATACAAAAGGCACACTGCCAACTTAAGGACAAGAAGACTGACTCTTCTTACTGACTATGTTTTGAACCATTCCTGTGACACTGGTTATAGATTCCGATGCTTCACTTCAGGTTTACCGTCTCCCTTGGACCTTCTTATTGACGATGAAACACAGAAATTGCATCGGAATTAAATACAAATGGCAAAATGCCGACTTAAGTACACGAAGACTGACTCTTCTTACTGTCTTTGTTTTGAACCATTCCTGTGACACTAGTTATAGATTCCGATGCTACACTCCAGGTTTATTGTATCCTTTGGACCTTCTTATTGACGATGAAACACAGAAATTGCATCGGAATTAAATACAAAAGGCACACTGCCAACTTAAGGACAAGAAGACTGACTCTTCTTACTGACTATGTTTTGAACCATTCCTGTGACACTGGTTATAGATTCCGATGCTTCACTTCAGGTTTACCGTCTCCCTTGGACCTTCTTATTGACGATGAAACACAGAAATTGCATCGGAATTAAATACAAATGGCAAAATGCCGACTTAAGTACACGAAGACTGACTCTTCTTACTGTCTTTGTTTTGAACCATTCCTGTGACACTAGTTATAGATTCCGATGCTACACTCCAGGTTTATTGTATCCTTTGGACCTTGTTATTGACGATGAGACACAGAAATCGCATCGGAATTAAATACAAAAGGCACAATGCCGACTTAAGTACAAGATGACTGACTCTTCCTACTGTCCATGTTTTGAACCACTCCTGTGACACTAGTTATAGATTCTGATGCTTCACTTCAGGTTTACTGTATCCCTCTGACCTTATTGCCGATGAAACACAGAAATTGCATCGGAATTAAATACAAAATGCACAATGCTGACTTAAGTACAAGAAGACTGACTCTTCTTACTGTCTATGATTTGAACCATTCCTGTGACACTAGTTATAGATTCCGATGCTTCACTTCAGGTTTACTGTATCCCTCTGACCCTCTCATTGACGATGAAACACAGAATTTGTATCGGAATTAAATAGAAAAGGCACAATGCCGACTTAAGTACAAGAAGACTTACTCTTCTTAATGCCTATGTTTTGAACCATTCCATTGACACTAGTTATAGATTCCGATGCTTCACCCCAGGTTTACTGTATCCCTTGGACCTCCTTATTGACGATGAAACACAGAAATTGCATCGGAATTAAATAGAAAAGGCACAATGCGGACTTAAGTACAAGAAGACTGACTCTTCTTACTGACTATGTTTGGAACCATTCCTGTGACTTATAAAGGCACATTTGCATGCCGAGCGTGGGTTTCCTCGGAAACGCGAGATATTAATTAAATAAATAATCAGTGACAAATAAATAAAGCCTATGGCACACAACTGCAGCGCTGTGTCGCTGATAAAACAAAAGCACAATTACGTTACTCGTATGTTCGATTAAGAAGAGAGAGGTCCTGGTTGAAGTGGTGCGAGAAGCACGTATTTTAGTTTATTGTCTGGCACACCGCCATATTTCATGTTATAGAAAATTACTGCGAGTTGCAACCATACTAGGCACTTGATTCTGAAAAGAATTTATATTTATAAAAGTAAGTAGGATTATGAACTGTAGGCTTATTCATTGAATATATCTGATTTAACTAGCTGTGTAATTTTTTTGTTTAGTAGACAATCACCTCTGTACGACGTTTTGGCATGGCTGGCAAATTATTGAAATATTGAGATTTAGATTATGAGTCCGCACCTACCGCAGCAGTCTTTGGTAACGATTTAAGTACGAAGTCCGATTATTTCAGTTTTATTTCACGGTCAACTACGAATAACATTACATTTACGAAAAAGCCATTGTCAAGCGTCTGATACCGAATAATTAAACGTCACGCAAATATTAAGTACAACCAATCACTATCATACAATAATACATAATTAATATTTTATTTTATTTTATTTTATTTATTTTATATTGGCGACTGCGTGTCGGACTTGTTATTTTGTCATTTGTTACATTGTTCTCTTTGTTTCATGTGAAAAATCAACTTTCTGGACCTGGACGTGAATGTATGAGAAATAACAAAGATCTGAAGATATTTTCCAATTCTAAAATTTTGCGGGAAGACGCAATGAAGCTTCCAGCGAAATAAGGTGAGACGCAGCATCTTTGCATTGGCAGGCTTGACCAGACGCATAATTCAGTGTATTAGCTCTTCAGTAGATTCTGTAGTATTTCTTTCGCGCGTAGCAGTTTTCAGTGATAAATTTCATTCTCAGTACTTTTCCTTAAACAATAACTTCTGCAACAATACCAATACACGAGTGTACAATATGGCCGACTTCTGTACGATACGTTGTAACATGGACAGCAGCCATTAACAATAATCCCATATTCAGTTTACATTTTTAAATTAACAAACAGCCATTGTTGCTACGAGCGAGTCATGCTCAACTCCATTTTATTTTAAAACCAGTGTCAAACATTAATTTCTTGAAATATATATCACGTGTGGCATGGTAATAACTAGAAAACAATACGCAAAAATGGAACAGCAAAGACATACTATTCAGACGCAATCCGACTCGGACGAGAGACAAGTGTTAGAAAATGACTTTACGACAGCAACCGGTAGTGACGATTCATCAAATATTGACGCAAGTGTTAACGGAAGTTTTGACAATAGGCCGTCCACCACAAAAATTTCAAAGTCTCAGTCAGAGCCCATATTAATACATGACGTCACGTCTAATGACGCGACGGGGGCAGAGACCTTGCAAACAGTAAACATTGCCAACATGTTACAAGTGCTAATGAAACAGAACGCGGAAAACATGGCAACCTTAAAGACACAAAATGACGAAATTAAATCTGACCTCATAGCAATCAAGGCATGTAATGACACTTTGTGTAAACGTGTGGAACTTATAGACGCCACACTGACCAAACAGATGACTGAACTCAGTACGAAATTTTCCAAGCTTAATACGAGACTACAAATGACGTAGCACTTTTACAGACACAATTAAAAAACCTTAATGTCACGTGTGAAGCTCTTACTGAACAAATTCAAACATATCCTTCAGTACACGACAACCTTGAAAAACGAATTACTGACGTGCAGAATAAATTTGACGATGTTGAACAACACCTGACTGACATCTTACAATCTGATGCCACAGCTCATTTTCAAAATATTAATAAAGAATTTCATGATTGGGTAGAGAACAAAGACAAACATTTTGATAGATGCATACGTGAAAATTTACCAACAATTGTGCACGACTCCGTAGCGGAATACATCACTAATAACAAACAGCTGATTAGTGATGCAGTACAATCCGTCACTGCACCCATGAGACAATTCACCGATCAACCACAGTCTGAATGTAACGAAAATATCAGTCAAAATGTACAGTTCAGAAACCAATATACATACGAGTGTGACGCACACATACCGCACACAACATACACACAAGAACAAAACACACCACGACAACAACACATACCACAACGTGCAAACACAAACACAAGCTATTATCATGGTAAACTACAGCAACATTATCGTAATTACTCGCCAGCTGAGCATTGCAGTAATTACAGTGGAACAAATCCATATCATAATGAAAAGGAAGAAGAAAGCTTAATAAAACACAGGCAATTTCAGGCTTTTATCCCAGAAAAACGAACCATTCATCCGGTGATTTTTCTTAAATCTTTTAGTAACGCATTTCCACGCACTTGGAGTGACCGGAAAAAGATTTCATATATTGTCGGTTACATCCAAGGCGATGCAGCTGTCTGGGCATACAGTCAAGCTGACGTATGTACCACGTACAGTGAGTTTGAGCGTGCTTTTCTGAACAAATTCTGGTCGCAATCCGTCCAGGAGCGACTCAGAAGACAAATTTTAGAACCTGAAACTTTTAACAGTAAAAATGGTAACTTACGCAGATATTTTGAAAAATACTTGAACATGGGACATTTTTTAGACGAACCAGTCGCAACGCGTGATATACTCCGAGCGTTGAAGGCCAAATTGCCTTTCAACGTTAAGGAAAAACTTCTACATATCCCGGATGACGATTCAGATTATTTTTTAACAGCTTTAGATTCGGTTGACATGTTACTTGAAGATCAGCGCTTCGCGCGGCAAAACAGCAGCCACAATGTTTACACTAGTGGTATGCAAAACATGCAGGCTTGCCAACACAATTCTGGCGCGCCCACAGTTGGATACGCGGTACAGCAAAAACAGCAAACTCACATGCCGTCTCAATACGGAAATCAAAATCAACACGCGTATTCCAATACAAACAACAATTGCAACAGTAATAACACTCATGCGGCAATCCATACAAAAGGCACCGCGGTAATAACAACAACGGTAACAACGGATACAAATGTAACAACAAAAACACAAACAGAAATAGAAATAATAATAACTACGAGCCAAGACAGCATCAAGGCTGGACTCGTAGCGATCAATACTATCATTCAAACATTGCTTTACCACAGCAGCCACCAGGACAAAATTGGAGCATACCTTACGACCGACAGGTAAGTTATAATGCGCAACAGCAACAACAACCGCAAAAGTTTGGAGATCATAACAGGCAATATCCGAATGTGAATATAATAGAAATGACACCTGATGCACAACCCCAATCTGTGTCAGTACCTAGTACAAATGATAATCCAACAAACTAGAAACAGTCACTACTTTGCCCCAGGTCGTGACTGAAGAATTCTTGGGGGGTGACTTCAATGTTAATCAGTTATTTGACACCACAATTGAACAACAAAATATTGATGTGCCTAATAATTCTAAACTAAAGCTACCTGTTTTATTTATAAGATACAACCACAATGACAATATATCAGATGAACTTTTACAAGACAGTACACAATGTCGTTTAAACACAAATGAAATTGTTTTAGCATCTACTACTGGTGTAGTAGGTGGGATTCCAACTACTATTATCTTAGATACAGGTGCAGCTGTGAGCGTTTTGTCTTTTAATTTCTATAAAAAGATGTGTGAATTGGAGCCTGTGCCTGAGTTTCCTGCCCAAAACTGTAAAATAACTACCGCTCTAGGTAATAAGTCATGTAGGGTTACAAAGCAAGTTTTTGTAAACGTTAAAATAGGTAATGGAACCGTACAATGGCCATTCCTGGTTGTACAAAACCTTGTGACAAATTGCATATTAGGAATAGATATTATGAGCGAGAAGGACTGCATTATAGACTTCTCCAAAGGTAAATGTATTTTAAATGATAAAGGCAGTGTAATTATTAATGATTTGGACAGGAGAACTCTAAAGCATGACAAACACTGTACAGGGTACAAGGTTCAGTTAGTACTTGACAAAGACATTCAAGACATGCAAACACACTCATCTGACACAGAGCTAATGGACTTGAAAACATTGCTTGATCATAAGATAAGTGAAGCTACAGCTCTCAGTGTACATGAACGTATAAAACTACAGGAAGTGTTATCCAAATATTTACAAGTTTTTACCAAACGATTAGGTGTTATCAACACGTATGTGTACAAGATTGAAGTTAACCCTCACAAGATCTTCTACCATAAGACATATAACGTACCGTTATCTCAACGACCTGCTGTGTGGCAAGAATTAAAACAAATGTTAGACTGGAAGGTCATTGAACCATCCACCTCGCCTTATTGTAGTCCTCTACTTGTTGTCAAAAAATCAAATGGAAGCATTAGGTTAGTGTTAGACGCACGAGCTATTAATGAAATAATTTTACCGGTTCACACAAAACCTGAAAATTTAGAAGAGCAATTACAGGAATTTCTAGATGCAAAATATTTTTCCACAATAGATCTCGCTAATTCGTTTTGGCAGGTGGGTATCACTCCTGATTCTCGGAAATATACTGCATTTATGTTCGGGGGGCGAACCTATCAGTTTTGTGTTCTACCCTTCGGACTGAATGTCAGCTCTGGGGTATTCATTACAGCCCTGGATACCGTGCTTGGCGACGATTTAGTTGAGACAGTCACACACTATGTAGATGATATACTGATAGCTACACAATCTTGGAATGAACACGTTGACACTCTTCAAAGAATTTTAAAAGAATTTGCACAAGCTGGTGTCACAGCCAACCTAAGAAAATCAAAATTTGGTTGCAGTGAGATAAAGTATTTAGGACATATCATTAATTCACAGGGCATACGTCCGGATCCCAGTAAATTAGATGCTATCAGAAATTTTCCTAGTCCTCGAACTAAAAAGCAGTTAAAATCATTCCTTGGGCTATGTTCATTTTTCAGATGTTTTTTGCCACAACCACTTTTGAACAGTAAACATCTGCTAAATCTACTCAGAAAGAATCAAGTTTGGATCTGGTCGGAACAGTGCCAGAATGACTTTAATACAATTAAACATGCTTTAGTGAATGCTAACATATTGAGCCATCCAGATTTCAATTTAGATTTTTGTATGACTTGTGACGCTTCACGTACTGGCTTGGGCTGTTGCTTATTTCAAGTTGTAAAGGATAAAGAGCAGGAACAGGTAAGAATTATTGGGTTTGCGAGTCGCACTCTAACTGAATGTGAGCGTACATACTCCACTACTGAGTTAGAAACACTTTCCATAGTATGGGCATTCAAGAAATTCAATTATTATTT
The DNA here is from genome assembly GCF_021461385.2 of Schistocerca piceifrons. Lineage (NCBI taxonomy): Eukaryota > Metazoa > Arthropoda > Insecta > Orthoptera > Acrididae > Schistocerca > Schistocerca piceifrons. The sequence continues at coordinate 591,043 of NW_025728368.1, read as the reverse complement.
ATTTGGAAAACATACAGTAATTTACACCGATCACCAGGCCCTGACATTTTTGTTAACTTGTAAACTTGTACATCCTAGACTATCACGATGGGCAGTTACACTTCAGAACTACTGTTTTGAAATTAAGTACATAAGAGGTAAGGACAACACCATTGCAGACACTTTGTCTACACTTCCACAAGGTATGAATGATACCAACAGTGACTTAGAAAATATAAATGACTACAGGATTCTCTTAATGCAAGACAAGCAGTATCACCAATATTATATTGATATGTGCAGAAACATGGCTGAATTACAAAAATCTGATCCTCACTGGTATAAAATAATAACATTACTGGTAGAAAAACACAATCATCCTTTGACTAAGTATTACAAGTTACACAATGATGTGCCATTTTACCGCCGACATCCAAATGCTACTAACTGGTGTGTATGCATTCCCAAAGAGTCTGAACGTAATTTAATTTGGCACACACACTTAGTTTGGGGTCATTATGGGACAAAAAAGTGTTTAGCGAAGCTCAGTACATACTGTTATTTTAGCAATATGAGAAGAAAAATTTACAGGGAACTGAAAACATGTGTCATATGTCAAAAATCAAAACCTCAGAATTTATCCACAAAAACAGATTTACATTCTATTTTACCTAGTAAACCCCTGGAAATTCTGTGTACTGACATCAGTGGACCGCATCCAGCAAGCTCTGGAGGCGTCAAATATATCTTAGCTTTTTACGATATATTTTCTAAACATGTAAAACTTTATGCTTTAAAATCCGCCACTGCAAATGCTATAATACGAAGATTCTCAAGTGATCACCTGACGCACGTGGGAAAACCTAAAGCAATTCTGTCAGATAATGCAGCATACTACTCTGGGTACAAATGGAGAAATTTCTTGAAGGACAATAACATTAAAAGTATATTTATTTCAAAGTTTAGTCCACAATGTAACGCGACTGAGAGACTTTTCCGAGAACTAAACCGATTCATGAGGACCTATATTTCATCAAAACATACTAATTGGGTGTCCTACCTAAGTCTTTTCGAAGACGTACACAATAACTTAAATATTTACGATACGAATTACACACCTAACGAGATCATGTTCAATTGCAAACAGAACGATCAGTGGATAGAACCATTACCTAAGTTGTCAGACAAGGAAATCACACCTGAACAGAAAATAAAAGAAGTATTGACTACATTGACACATCACGCACAGATACGAAACAAACATCACACAAACATAATAAAAAGAAAACAAAAATTCAAGGTAGGAATGCTTGTACTACTTCGTACTCATCATAAATCTGTAGCACTCAAACGACGCAACGCTAAGTGGCGTCTGCTATATGAAGGACCTTATATAATTGTTAACATACCGCATCCTGGTGCGTATCTGTTACAACATCCTAGAACTAACAAAATTATTGGGCTATACGCACAACGAGATCTTAGAGCATTTCATGCCAAATAATGTCAAAGTCATACCCATGAAAACATTGCTAAGCAACTCGCAAAACTCTGTTTGCTACAACACAGATAATAAGCAGTATAGAAATTTTCATTTCAGCGGTTCCAGTGACGCAGTTGAAGACAGAAGAACTTTTCTTTCAACGCCGCGGCACCACCGAGAAGACTGAATATTAAAGTAAAATTTATGATTACGTAGCAGTGAATGATATATAAATTTTTCACGGAACATTTGTGACTGTAGGTACCACTGACTTGGTATGACACCTGACGAACCGACAGACGTCATCTGTGAAGCGATCTTTTACTTCGAGAAATAGATTAGACGCACATCTCTCAGCAAGAAAAGCATCTACCAGTAGCCAAGGCCACACAGACACTATACACACACGCACAAAACGCGAGGAATCTAACAGCTTTCCGTCTCTTATTATTTTGAATATTTATTGAGTAGTGAAAACGCCTGGTCTTGCCTACTGATGTAATGAATGTTGTGTCTAACCTATCTTAATTTCAGATGACATCACAAAAAACATCGATATAATCCCAGCAAAACCGTTAAAGAGGACGTAAATATCTGCAATCCATGTAATCAAATGTGACACAATGTAATAATTTATAGCTATGTAATAATGATGAAAACATGTTTATGTGTAAGTGTATTATGTTTATGCTAAGAAAATATGTGACGTGTATATGTATGATTACTTATGTTTTTTTTTAACTGATGTATAATGTAACTGTTACTGTGTGAAAATTTGAACGATAACGAGTGCCAAAATGTGAAAAACTTTTTTTAAAAAAAAAAATGCGTAGTGAACCGCTGTTCACGGACATTAACGTACATTACTAAGTCTGCAACTACGCAGAAACCTATGTGAAAGAAACTGTTAATGTCATTCATGATGCATCGTACCTTTGTAAACGCGATGAACGATTTCTTCGATGAGTAACTACGAACATTTAGGTGAGCTATATTAAAAAAAAAAAAAAAAAAACTGAATATGTGAAGTGCATAATTCGTGCATCGTCTAGTGACATTACTACAGTACCCAACTTCAAGATGTTAACTGGATTAAATGGACACAAAGTGCCTGTCCAGAAAACAACACGACGGGTGGAAGAATTCTGGTTGGAACTTCAGGGAATGAAATGTTCTCGAAATGTGACGGACACTCTTACCTGGACTGTCCAAGGATCGACGCCAGCTATGTGCCGTCCGAGGTTCTGCAACCAAGCTTCCACGGAATATCGAAAACGAACTGCATATGGACTAATTACTCGACGGGTCACGTCTGATCTGTAATAAACAATGCTTTTTGTCACAACGAACTGCATCACAACGACTATAATGGAAATAGGAAATGGACATGCTTATGTATCAATCACGTTGTTATACAGCGATGTTACTGTGATCAAAAAACTTTACCACGACGACACTAACCTGTGAAACAGTACTGTGCAGTAGATGAATATGAACTGTAATAACGACACGATGTGTATAGGTCAATGCACCTGAAACAACAGAACATTTTTCGTTGAAGCATTTCATTGCAATGCTATGTAACTAAGAACATTCAACAATCTAAAGTTGTATTATAACAAATATTGTAATTTTAAAACTAAGTTACCTGTCATAGAATGTAGTCTTCATATGTAATCTTGGTGGAATATTTTCTTTGTGCAACGACTAAGAAATGCGCGCGCACACGAACAATATGAACTGCAATACTGTGCCGCGTGATCTAAATTTACGAAATAACGGCAGTGCCGTAGTTACACAGATGCTTCTGCGCATGCGCGCACTCTGTTTTGCCAACATAACAACTTTTTCGGCGCACGCGCGTAATTCAAATTTTGTATATAATATACAGTATAATGTAAGTCATGTAAATAGTTGTAGATAACTTAGATTTTCTTGTGCCTTTAGGTGAATTGCTCGCCTGCAGGTGTGTCCTTTCGCCTCGCAATTCAGGGGGCAATATAAAGGCACATTTGCATGCCGAGCGTGGGTTTCCTCGGAAACGCGAGATATTAATTAAATAAATAATCAGTGACAAATAAATAAAGCCTATGGCACACAACTGCAGCGCTGTGTCGCTGATAAAACAAAAGCACAATTACGTTACTCGTATGTTCGATTAAGAAAAGAGAGGTCCTGGTTGAAGTGGTGCGAGAAGCACGTATTTTAGTTTATTGTCTGGCACACCGCCATATTTCATGTTATAGAAAATTACTGCGAGTTGCAACCATACTAGGCACTCGATTCTGAAAAGAATTTATATTTATAAAAGTAAGTAGGATTATGAACTGTAGGCTTATTCATTGAATATATCTGATTTAAGTAACTGTGTAATTTTTTTGTTTAGTAGACAATCACCTCTGTACGACGTTTTGGCATGGCTGGCAAATTATTGAAATATTGAGACTTAGATTATGAGTCCGCACCTACCGCAGCAGTCTTTGGTAACGATTTAAGTACGAAGTCCGATTATTTCAGTTTTATTTCACGGTCAACTACGAATAACATTACATTTACGAAAAAGCCATTGTCAAGCGTCTGATACCGAATAATTAAACGTCACGCAAATATTAAGTACAACCAATCACTATCATACAATAATACATAATTAATATTTTATTTTATTTTATTTTATTTATTTTATAGACTCTAGTTATAGATTCCGATGCTTCACTTCAGGTTTACTGTATCCCTTGGACCTTCTAATTGACGATGAAACACAGAAATTGCATCAGAATTAAATAGATAAGGCACAATGTAGACTTAAGTTCAGGAAGACTGACTCTTCTTACTGATTATAGTTTGAACCATTCCTGTGACACTAGTTATGGATTCCGTTGCTTTACTTAAGGTTTACTGTATACCTTGAACCTTCTTATTGACGATGATACACAGAAATTGCATCGAAATTAAATACAAAAGCACAATGCCGACTTAAGTACAAGAAGACTGACCCTTCCTACTGTCTATATTTTGAACCATTCCTGTGACACTAGTTGTGGATTCCGATGCTTCACTTCAGGTTTACTGTATCCCTCTGACCTTCTTATTGGCGATGAAACACAGAAATTGCATCGGAATTAAATACAAAAGGCACAATGCCAACTTAAGGACAAGAAGACGGACTCTTCTTACTGACTATGTTTTGAACCATTCCTGTGAAACTAGTTATAGATTCCAATGCTTCACTCCAGGTTTACTGTATCCCTTGGACCTTGTTATTGACGATGAAACACAGATATTGCATCGGAATTAAATAGAATAGGCACAATGCCGACTTAAGTACAAGAAGACTGACTCTTCTTACTGATTATGTTTTGAACCATTCCTGTGACACTAGATATAGATTCCGATGCTTCACTTCAGGTGAACCGTATCCCTTGGACGTTCTTATTGACGATGAAACACAGAAATTACATCGGAATTACATACAAAAGGCAAAATGCTGACTTAACTACACGACGACTGACTCTTCTTACTGTCTATGTTTTGAACCATTCCTATGACACTAGTTATAGAATCCGATGCTTCACTTCAGGTTTACTGTATCCCTCTGACCTTCTTATTGACGATGAAACTAAGTAATTGCATGGGAATTAAATACAAAAGCCACAGTGCCGACTTAAGTACAAGAAGACTGACTCTTCTTACTGTCTATGATTTGAACCATTCCTGTGACACTAGTTATAGATTCCGATGCTTCACTTCAGGTTTACTGTATCCCTTGGACCTTCTTATGGACGATGAAACACAGAAATTGCATCGGAATTAAATACAAAAGGCACAATGCCGACTTAAGTACAAGAAGACTGACCCTTCCTACTGTCTATGCTTTGAACCATTCCTGTGACACTAGTTATAGATTCCGAAGCATCATCTCAGGTTTACTGTAACACTTGGACCTTCTTATTGAAGATGAAACACAGAAATTGCACCGGAATTAAATACAAAAAGCATAATGCCGACTTAAGTACAAGATGACTGACTCTTCCTACTGTCCATGATTTGAACCATTCCTGTGACACTAGTTATAGATTCCGATGCTTCACTTCAGGTTTACTTTATCCCTCTGACCTTATTGCCGATGAAACACAGAAATTGCACCGGAATTAAATACAAAATGCACAATGCTGACTTAAGTACAAGAAGACTGACTCTTCTTACTGTCTATGATTTGAACCATTCCTGTGACACTAGTTATAGATTCCGATGCCTCACTTCAGGTTTACTGTATCCCTCTGACCTTCTCATTGACGATGAAACACAGAATTTGTATCGGAATTAAATAGAAAAGGCACAATGACGACTTAAGTACAAGAAGACTTACTCTTCTTAATGCCTATGATTTGAACCATTCCATTGACACTAGTTATAGATTCCGATGCTTCACCCCAGGTTTACTGTATCCCTTGGACCTTCTTATTGACGATGAAACACAGAAATTGCATCGGAATTAAATAGAAAAGGCACAATGCGGACTTAAGTATAAGAAGACTGACTCTTCTTACTGACTATGTTTTGAACCATTCCTGTGACACTAGTTATAGATTCCGATGCTTCACTTCAGGTTTACTGTATCCCTTGGACCTTCTAATTGACGATGAAACACAGAAATTGAATCGGAATTAAATAGAAAAGGCACAATGTCGACTTAAGTACAGGAAGACTGACTCTTCTTACGGATTATAGTTTGAACCATTCCTGTGACACGAGTTATAGATTCCGATGCTTTAGTTCAGGTTTACTGTATAGCTTGGACCTTCTTATTGACGATGAAACACAGAAATTGCATCTGAATTAAATACAAAAGGCACACTGCCAACTTAAGGACAAGAAGACTGACTCTTCTTACTGACTATGTTTTGAACCATTCCTGTGACACTGGTTATAGATTCCGATGCTTCACTTCAGGTTTACCGTCTCTCTTGGACCTTCTTATTGACGATGAAACACAGAAATTCCATCGGAATTAAATACAAAAGGCAAAATGCCGACTTAAGTACACGAAGACTGACTCTTCTTACTGTCTTTGTTTTGAACCATTCCTGTGACACTAGTTATAGATTCCGATGCTACACTCCAGGTTTATTGTATCCTTTGGAACTTCTTATTGACGATGAAACACAGAGATCGCATCGGAATTAAATACAAAAAGCACAATGCCGACTTAAGTACAAGATGACTGACTCTTCCTACTGTCCATGTTTTGAACCATTCCTGTGACACTAGTTATAGATTCCGATGCATCACTTTAGGTTTACTGTATCCCTCTGACATTATTGCCGATGAAACACAGAAATTGCATCGGAATTAAATACGAAATGCACAATGTTGACTTAAGTACAAGAAGACTGACTCTTCTTACTGTCTATGATTTGAACCATTCCTGTGACACTAGTTATAGATTCCGATGCTTCACTTCAGGTTTACTGTATCCCTTGGTCCTTCTAATTGACGATGAAACACAGAAATTGCATCGGAATTAAATTGAAAATGCACAATGCCGACTTAAGTACAAGAAGACTGACTCTTCTTACAGACTATGTTTTGAACCATTCCTGTGACACTAGTTATAGATTCCAATGCTTCACTCCAAGTTTACTGTATCCCTTGGACCTTGTTATTGACGATGAAACACAGAAATTGCATCGGAATTAAATAGAAAAGGCACAATGCCGACTTAAGTACAAGAAGACTGACTCTTCTTACTGTCAATGTTTTGAACCATTACTTTGACACTAGTTATTGATTCCGATGCTTCACTCCAGGTTTACTGTATCCCTTGGACCTTCTTAATGACGATGAAACACAGAAATTGCATCGGAATTAAATACAAAAGGCACAATGCCGACTCAAGGACAAGATGACTTACTCTTCTTACTGACTATGTTTTGAACCACTCCTGTGACCCTAGTTATAGATTCCGATGCTTCACTTCAGGTTTGCTGTATCCCTCTGACTTTCTTATTGACGATGAAACACAGAAATGGCATCGAAATTAAATACAAAAGGCACAATGCCGACTTAAGTACAAGAAGACTGACTCTTCTTACTGTCTATGTTAGAACCATTCGTGTGACACTAGTTATAGATTCCGATGCTTCACTTCCGGTTTACTGTATCCCTCAGACCTTCTTACTGACGGTGAAACACAGAAATTCCATCGGAATTAAATACGAAAGGCACAATGCCGACTTAAGTACAAGAAGATTGACTCTTCTTACTGACTATGTATTGACCATTCCTGTAACACTAGTTATAGATTCCGATGCTTCACTTCAGGTTTACTGTATCCCTCAGACCTTCTCATTGACGATGAAACACAGAATTTGTATCGGAATTAAATAGAAAAGGCACAATGCCGACTTAAGTACAAGAAGACAGACTCTTCTTAATGCCTATGTTTTGAACCATTCCATTTACAGTAGTTATAGATTCCGATGCCTCACCCCAGGTTTACTGTATCCCTTGGACCTTCTTACTGACGAAGAAACACAGAATTTGCAGCGGAACTAAATACAAAAGGCACAATGCCGACTTAAGTACAAGAAGACTGACTCTTCCTACTGTCTATATTTTGAACCATTCCTGTTACACTAATTGTGGATTCCGATGATTCACTTCAGGTTCACTGTATCCCTCTGACCTTCTTATTGACGATGAAACACAGAAATTGCATCGGAATTAAATACAAAAGGCACAATGCAAACTGAAGGACAAGAAGACTGACTCTTCTTATTGACTATGCTTTGAACCATTCCTGTGACACTAGTTATAGATTCCAATGCTTCACTCCAGGTTTGCTGTATCCCTTGGACCTTGTTATTGACGATGAAACACAGAAATTGCATCGGAATTAAATAGAAAAGGCACAATGCTGACTTAAGTACACGAAGACTGACTCTACTTACTGATTATGTTTTGAACCATTCCTGTGACACTAATTATAGATTCCGATGCTTCACTTCAGGTTTACTGTATCCCTCTGACCTTATTGCCGATGAAACACAGAAATTGCATCGGAATTAAATAGAAATGGCACAATGCCGGCTAAAGGAGTAGAAGACTGACTCTTCTTACTCACTTCGCTTTGAACCATTCCTGTGACACTAATTATAGATTCCGATGTTTAACTTCAGGTTTATTGTATCCCTCTGACCTTCTTATTGACGATGATACTTAGAAATTGCAGCGGAATTAAATACAAAATGCACAATGCCGAATTAAGTACAAGAAGACTGACTCTCCTTACTGACTATGCTTTGAACCATTCCTGTGACTCTAGTTATAGATTCTGATGCTTCACTTCATGTTTGCTGTATACCTTAGACCTTCTTATGGACGATGAAACACAGAAATTGCATCGGAATTAAATACAAAAGGCGAAATGCCAAATTAAGTACAAGAAGACTGACTCTTCCAACTGTCTATGTTTTGAACAATTCTTGTGACACTTGTTATAGATTCCGATGCTTCACTTCAGGTTTACTGTATCCCTCTCACCATCTTATTGACGATGAAAAACTGAAATTGCATCGGAATTAAATACAAAAAGCATAATGCCGATTTAAGTACAAGAAGACTGATTCTTTTTACTGTCAATGTTTTAACCATTCCTGTGACACTAGTTATAGATTCCGATGCTTCACTTCAGGTTTACTGTATCCCTCTGACCTAATTGCCGATGAAACACAGAAATTGCATCGGAATTAAAGACAAAAGGCACAATGCCGACTTAAGGACATGAAGACAGACTCTTCTTACTGCCTATGTTTTGAACCATTCCATTGACACTAGTTATAGGTTCCGATGCTTTACTCCAGGTTTACTGTATCCTTTGGACCTTCATATTGACGATGAAACACAGAAATTGCATCGGAATTAAATAGAAAAGGCACAATGTCGACTTAAGTACAAGAAGACTAACTCTTCTTACTGACTATGTTTTAAACCATTCCTGTGGCACTAGTTATATATTCCGATGCTTCACTTCAGGTTTACTGTATCCCTTGGACCCTCTTATTGACGATGAAACACAGAAATTACATCGGAATTAAATAGAAAGGGCACAATGCTGACTTAAGTACACGAAGACTGACTCTCCTTACTGATTATGTTTTGAACCATTCCTGTGACACTAGTTATAGATTCCGATGCTTCACTTCAGGTTTACTGTATCCCTCCGACCTTCTTATTGACGATGAAAGTCAAAAATTGCATGGGAATTAAATACAAAAGGCACAATGCCGACTTAAGTACAAGAAGACTGACTCTTCCTACTGTCTATGTTTTGAACTATTCCTGTGACACTAGTTATAGATTCCGATGCTTCACTTCAGGTTTACTGTATCCCTCTGACCTTATTGCCGATGAAACACAGAAATTGCATCGGAATTAAATAGAAAAGGCACAATGCCGGCTTAAGAACAAGAAGACTGACTCTTCTTACTCACTTCGCTTTGAACCATTCCTGTGACAGTAATTATAGATTCCGATGCTTAACTTCAGGTTTATTGTATCCCTCTGACCTTCTTATTGACGATGAAACACAGAAATTGCATCGGAATTAAATACAAAGTGCACAATGCCGACTAAAGTACAAGAAGACTGACTCTTCTTACTGTCTATTTTTGAACCAGTCCTGTGACACTAGTTATAGACTCCGATGCTTCACTTCAGGTTTACTGTATCCCTCTCACCATCTTATTGACAATGAAAAACAGAAATTGCATCGGAATTAAATACAAAAAGCATAATGCCGACTTAAGTACAAGAAGACTGATTCTATTTACTGTCAATGTTTTAACCATTCCTGTGACACTAGTTATAGGTCCCGATGCTTCACTTCAGGTTTACTGTATCCCTCTGACCTTATTTCCGATGAAACACAGAAATTGCATCGGAATTAAATACAAAAGGCACAATGCTGACTTAAGGACAAGAAGACAGACTCTCCTTACTGCCTATGTTTTGAACCATTCCATTGACACTAGTTATAGGTACCGATTCTTTACTCCAGGTTTACTCTATCTTTTGGACTTTCTTATTGACGATAAAACTCAGAAATTGCTCGGAATTAAATAGAAAAGGCACAATGTCGACTTAAGTACAAGAAGGCTAACTCTTCTTACTGACTATGTTTTGAACCATTCCTGTGACACTAGTTATAGATTCCGATGCTTCACTTCAGGTTTACTGTATCCCTTGGACCTTCGTATTGACGATGAAACACAGAAAATACATCGGAATTAAATAGAAAAGGCACAATGCCGACTTAAGTACACTAAGACTGACTCTCCTTACTGACTATGTTTTGAACCATTCCTGTGACACTAGTTATAGATTCCGATGCTTCATTTCAGGTTTACTGTATCCCTCTGACCTTCTTATTGACGATGAAACATAAAAATTGCATCGGAATTAAATAGAAAAGGCACAATGCCGAATTAAGTACAAGAAGACTGACTCTTCCAACAGTCTATGATTTGAACAATTCTTGTGACACTAGTTATAGATTCCGATGCTTCACTTCAGGTTTACTGTATCCCTCTGACCTTCTTATTGACGATGAAACTTAGAAATTGCATTGGAATTAAACACAAAAATCACAATGCCGGCTCAAATACAAGATGACTGGCTCATCTTACTCTCTATGTTTTGAACCTTACCTGTGAGACCGGAATTAGATTCCGATGCTTCACTTCAGGTTTCCTGTATCCCTTGGACCTTCTTATTGACGACGAAACACAGAAATTGCTTCGGAATTATATAGAAAAGGCACAGTGCCGACTTAAGTACAAGAAGGCTGATTCTTCTTACTGACTATGATTTGAACATTTCCTGTGAGACCAGTTTTAGATTCCGATGCTTCACTATATGTTTACTGTATCTCTTGGACCTTCTTGTTGACGATGACAAACAGAAATTGCATCGGAATTAAGTACAAAAGGCACCATTCCGGCATAAGTTCAAGGAGACTGAGTCTTCTTACTGACTATGTTTTGAACCATTTCTGTGACACTGGTTATAGACTCCTATGCCTCACTTCAGGTTTACTGTATCCCTTGGACCTTCATATTGATGATGAAACACAGAAATTGCATCTTAATTAAATACAAAAGGCACAATGCTGACTTAAGTACAAGAAGACAGACTCTTCTTACTGTCTATTTTTTGAACCATTCCTGTGACACTAGTTATAGATTCCGATGCTTCACTCCAGGTTTACTGTATCCCTTGGACCTTCTAATTGACGATGAAACACAGAAATTGCATCGGAATTAAATAGAAAAGGCACAATACGGACTTAAATACAGGAAGACTGACTCTTCTTACTGATTATAGTTTGAAGCATTCCTGTGACACTAGTTATAGATTCCGATGCTTTACTTCAGGTTTACTATATACCTTGGACCCTCTTATTGACGATGAAACACAGAAATTGCATCGGAATTAAATACAAAAGGCACAATGCCGACTTAAGTACAAGAAGACTGACTCGTCCTATTGTCTATATTTTGAACCATTCCTGTGACACTAGTTGTGGATTCCGATGCTTCACTTCAGGTTTACTGTATCCCTCTGATCTCCTTATTGACGATGAAACACAGAAATTGCATCGGAAACGAATACAAAAAGCACAATGCCAACTTAAGGACAAGAAGACTGACTCTTCTAACTGACTATGTTTTGAACCGTTCCTGTGACACTAGTTATAGATTCCGATGCTTCACTCCAGGTTTACTGTATCCCTTGGACCTTGTTATTGACGATGAAACACAGAAATTGCATCGGAATTAAATAGAAAAGGCACAATGCCGACTTAAGTACAAGAAGACTGACTCTTCTTACTGACTATGCTTTGAACCATTCCTGTGACACTAGTTATAGATTCCGATGCTTCACTTCAGGTTTACTGCATCCCTTGGAACTTCTTATTGACGATGAAACACAGAAATTGCATCGGAATTAAATACAAAACTCACAATGCCGACTTAAGTACAAGCAGACTGACTCTTCCTACTGTCTATGCTTTGAACCATTCCTGTGACACTAGTTTTGGAATCCGATGCTTCACTTCAGGTTTACTGTATCTCTCTGACCTTCTCAATGACGATGAAAGACAGAAATTGCATCGGAATTAAATAGAAAAGGCACAATGCAAACTTAAGTAAAATAAGACTGACTCTTCTTACTGTCTATGATTTGAACCATTCCTGTGACATTAGTTGTAGATTCCCATGCTTCACTTCAGGTTTACTGTCTCCCTTGTACCTTTTTATTGACGATGAAACACAGAAATTGCATCGGAAATAAATACAAAAGGCACAATGGCGACTTAAGTACATGAAAACCGGCTGTTCTTATAGACAATGGTCTGAACCATTCCTCTGACACTAGTTATAGATTCCGATGCTTCACTTCAGGTTTACCGTATCCCTTGGACATTCTTATTGACGATGAAACACAGAAATTGCATCGGAATTAAATACAAAACGCACAAAGCCGACTTAAGTACAAGAAGACTGACTCTTCTTTCTGTCTATGTTGTGAACCATTCCTGTGATACTAGTTATAGATTCCGATGCCTCACTTCAGGTTTACTGTATCCCTTGGACCTTCTTATTGACGATGAAACACAGAAATTGCATCGGAATTTAATACAAAAAGCACAATGCCGACTTAAGTACACGAAGACTGACTCTTCTTACTGCCTATGTTTTGAACCATTCCATTGACACTAGTTATAGGTACCGATTCTTTACTCCAGGTTTACTGTATCCTTTGGACTTTCTTATTGACGATAAAACTCAGAAATTGCTCGGAATTAAATAGAAAAGGCACAATGTCGACTTAAGTACAAGAAGACTAACTCTTCTTACTGACTATGTTTTGAACCATTCCTGTGACACTAGTTATAGATTCCGATGCTTCACTTCAGGTTTACTGTATCCCTTGGACCTTATTATTGACGATGAAACACAGAAATTACATCAGAATTAAATAGAAAAGGCACAATGCCGACTTAAGTACATGAAGACTGACTCTCCTTACTGACTATGTTTTGAACCATTCCTGTGACACTAGTTATAGATTCCGATGCTTCACTTCAGGTTTACTGTATCCCTCTGACCTTCTTATTGACGATGAAACATAGAAATTGCATCGGAATAAAATAGAAAAGGCACAATGCCGAATTAAGTACAAGAAGACTGACTCTTCCAACTGTCTATGATTTGAACAATTCTTGTGACACTAGTTATAGATTCCGATGCTTCACTTCAGGTTTACTGTATCCCTCTGACCTTCTTATTGACGATGAAACTTAGAAATTGCATCGGAATTAAACACAAATATCACAATGCCGGCTCAAATACAAGATGACTGGCTCATCTTACTCTCTATGTTTTGAACCTTACCTGTGAGACCGGAATTAGATTCCGATGCTTCACTTCAGGTTTCCTGTATCCCTTGGACCTTCTTATTGACGACGAAACACAGAAATTGCTACGGAATTAAATAGAAAAGGCACAGTGCCGACTTAAGTACAAGAAGGCTGATTCTTCTTACTGACTATGTTTTGAACATTTCCTGTGAGACCAGTTTTAGATTCCGATGCTTCACTATATGTTTACTGTATCTCTTGGACCTTCTTGTTGACGATGACAAACATAAATTGCATCGGAATTAAGTACAAAAGGCACCATTCCGGCTTAAGTTCAAGGAGACTGAGTCTTCTTACTGACTATGTTTTGAACCATTTCTGTGACACTGGGTATAGATTCCGATGCTTCACATCAGGTTTACTGTATCCCTCTGACCTTATTGCCGATGAAACACAGAAATTGCATCGGAATTAAATAGAAAAGGCACAATGCCGGCTTAAGAACAAGAAGACTGACTCTTCTTACTCACTTCGCTTTGAACCATTCCTGTGACAGTAATTATAGATTCCGATGCTTAACTTCAGGTTTATTGTATCCCTCTGACCTACTTATTGACGATGAAACACAGAAATTGCATCGGAATTAAATACAAAGTGCACAATGCCGACTAAAGTACAAGAAGACTGACTCTTCTTACTGTCTATTTTTGAACCAGTCCTGTGACACTAGTTATAGACTCCGATGCTTCACTTCAGGTTTACTGTATCCCTCTCACCATCTTATTGACAATGAAAAACAGAAATTGCATCGGAATTAAATACAAAAAGCATAATGCCGACTTAAGTACAAGAAGACTGATTCTATTTACTGTCAATGTTTTAACCATTCCTGTGACACTAGTTATAGGTCCCGATGCTTCACTTCAGGTTTACTGTATCCCTCTGACCTTATTTCCGATGAAACACAGAAATTGCATCGGAATTAAATACAAAAGGCACAATGCTGACTTAAGGACAAGAAGACAGACTCTCCTTACTGCCTATGTTTTGAACCATTCCATTGACACTAGTTATAGGTACCGATTCTTTACTCCAGGTTTACTCTATCTTTTGGACTTTCTTATTGACGATAAAACTCAGAAATTGCTCGGAATTAAATAGAAAAGGCACAATGTCGACTTAAGTACAAGAAGGCTAACTCTTCTTACTGACTATGTTTTGAACCATTCCTGTGACACTAGTTATAGATTCCGATGCTTCACTTCAGGTTTACTGTATCCCTTGGACCTTCGTATTGACGATGAAACACAGAAAATACATCGGAATTAAATAGAAAAGGCACAATGCCGACTTAAGTACACTAAGACTGACTCTCCTTACTGACTATGTTTTGAACCATTCCTGTGACACTAGTTATAGATTCCGATGCTTCATTTCAGGTTTACTGTATCCCTCTGACCTTCTTATTGACGATGAAACATAAAAATTGCATCGGAATTAAATAGAAAAGGCACAATGCCGAATTAAGTACAAGAAGACTGACTCTTCCAACAGTCTATGATTTGAACAATTCTTGTGACACTAGTTATAGATTCCGATGCTTCACTTCAGGTTTACTGTATCCCTCTGACCTTCTTATTGACGATGAAACTTAGAAATTGCATTGGAATTAAACACAAAAATCACAATGCCGGCTCAAATACAAGATGACTGGCTCATCTTACTCTCTATGTTTTGAACCTTACCTGTGAGACCGGAATTAGATTCCGATGCTTCACTTCAGGTTTCCTGTATCCCTTGGACCTTCTTATTGACGACGAAACACAGAAATTGCATCGGAATTATATAGAAAAGGCACAGTGCCGACTTAAGTACAAGAAGGCTGATTCTTCTTACTGACTATGATTTGAACATTTCCTGTGAGACCAGTTTTAGATTCCGATGCTTCACTATATGTTTACTGTATCTCTTGGACCTTCTTGTTGACGATGACAAACAGAAATTGCATCGGAATTAAGTACAAAAGGCACCATTCCGGCATAAGTTCAAGGAGACTGAGTCTTCTTACTGACTATGTTTTGAACCATTTCTGTGACACTGGTTATAGACTCCTATGCCTCACTTCAGGTTTACTGTATCCCTTGGACCTTCATATTGATGATGAAACACAGAAATTGCATCTTAATTAAATACAAAAGGCACAATGCTGACTTAAGTACAAGAAGACAGACTCTTCTTACTGTCTATTTTTTGAACCATTCCTGTGACACTAGTTATAGATTCCGATGCTTCACTCCAGGTTTACTGTATCCCTTGGACCTTCTAATTGACGATGAAACACAGAAATTGCATCGGAATTAAATAGAAAAGGCACAATACGGACTTAAATACAGGAAGACTGACTCTTCTTACTGATTATAGTTTGAAGCATTCCTGTGACACTAGTTATAGATTCCGATGCTTTACTTCAGGTTTACTATATACCTTGGACCCTCTTATTGACGATGAAACACAGAAATTGCATCGGAATTAAATACAAAAGGCACAATGCCGACTTAAGTACAAGAAGACTGACTCTTCCTATTGTCTATATTTTGAACCATTCCTGTGACACTAGTTGTGGATTCCGATGCTTCACTTCAGGTTTACTGTATCCCTCTGATCTCCTTATTGACGATGAAACACAGAAATTGCATCGGAAACGAATACAAAAAGCACAATGCCAACTTAAGGACAAGAAGACTGACTCTTCTAACTGACTATGTTTTGAACCGTTCCTGTGACACTAGTTATAGATTCCGATGCTTCACTCCAGGTTTACTGTATCCCTTGGACCTTGTTATTGACGATGAAACACAGAAATTGCATCGGAATTAAATAGAAAAGGCACAATGCCGACTTAAGTACAAGAAGACTGACTCTTCTTACTGACTATGCTTTGAACCATTCCTGTGACACTAGTTATAGATTCCGATGCTTCACTTCAGGTTTACTGCATCCCTTGGAACTTCTTATTGACGATGAAACACAGAAATTGCATCGGAATTAAATACAAAAGGCACAATGCCGACTTAAGTACAAGCAGACTGACTCTTCCTACTGTCTATGCTTTGAACCATTCCTGTGACACTAGTTTTGGAATCCGATGCTTCACTTCAGGTTTACTGTATCTCTCTGACCTTCTCAATGACGATGAAAGACAGAAATTGCATCGGAATTAAATAGAAAAGGCACAATGCAAACTTAAGTAAAATAAGACTGACTCTTCTTACTGTCTATGATTTGAACCATTCCTGTGACATTAGTTGTAGATTCCCATGCTTCACTTCAGGTTTACTGTCTCCCTTGTACCTTTTTATTGACGATGAAACACAGAAATTGCATCGGAAATAAATACAAAAGGCACAATGGCGACTTAAGTACATGAAAACCGGCTGTTCTTATAGACAATGGTCTGAACCATTCCTCTGACACTAGTTATAGATTCCGATGCTTCACTTCAGGTTTACCGTATCCCTTGGACATTCTTATTGACGATGAAACACAGAAATTGCATCGGAATTAAATACAAAACGCACAAAGCCGACTTAAGTACAAGAAGACTGACTCTTCTTTCTGTCTATGTTGTGAACCATTCCTGTGATACTAGTTATAGATTCCGATGCCTCACTTCAGGTTTACTGTATCCCTTGGACCTTCTTATTGACGATGAAACACAGAAATTGCATCGGAATTTAATACAAAAAGCACAATGCCGACTTAAGTACACGAAGACTGACTCTTCTTACTGCCTATGTTTTGAACCATTCCATTGACACTAGTTATAGGTACCGATTCTTTACTCCAGGTTTACTGTATCCTTTGGACTTTCTTATTGACGATAAAACTCAGAAATTGCTCGGAATTAAATAGAAAAGGCACAATGTCGACTTAAGTACAAGAAGACTAACTCTTCTTACTGACTATGTTTTGAACCATTCCTGTGACACTAGTTATAGATTCCGATGCTTCACTTCAGGTTTACTGTATCCCTTGGACCTTATTATTGACGATGAAACACAGAAATTACATCAGAATTAAATAGAAAAGGCACAATGCCGACTTAAGTACATGAAGACTGACTCTCCTTACTGACTATGTTTTGAACCATTCCTGTGACACTAGTTATAGATTCCGATGCTTCACTTCAGGTTTACTGTATCCCTCTGACCTTCTTATTGACGATGAAACATAGAAATTGCATCGGAATAAAATAGAAAAGGCACAATGCCGAATTAAGTACAAGAAGACTGACTCTTCCAACTGTCTATGATTTGAACAATTCTTGTGACACTAGTTATAGATTCCGATGCTTCACTTCAGGTTTACTGTATCCCTCTGACCTTCTTATTGACGATGAAACTTAGAAATTGCATCGGAATTAAACACAAATATCACAATGCCGGCTCAAATACAAGATGACTGGCTCATCTTACTCTCTATGTTTTGAACCTTACCTGTGAGACCGGAATTAGATTCCGATGCTTCACTTCAGGTTTCCTGTATCCCTTGGACCTTCTTATTGACGACGAAACACAGAAATTGCTACGGAATTAAATAGAAAAGGCACAGTGCCGACTTAAGTACAAGAAGGCTGATTCTTCTTACTGACTATGTTTTGAACATTTCCTGTGAGACCAGTTTTAGATTCCGATGCTTCACTATATGTTTACTGTATCTCTTGGACCTTCTTGTTGACGATGACAAACATAAATTGCATCGGAATTAAGTACAAAAGGCACCATTCCGGCTTAAGTTCAAGGAGACTGAGTCTTCTTACTGACTATGTTTTGAACCATTTCTGTGACACTGGGTATAGATTCCTATGCCTCACTTCAGGTTTACTGTATCCCTTGGACCTTCATATTGATGATGAAACACAGAAATTGCATCTTAATTAAATACAAAAGGCACAATGCTGACTTAAGTACAAGAAGACAGACCATTCTTACTGTCTATTTTTTGAACCATTCCTGTGACACTAGTTATAGATTCCGATGCTTCACTCCAGGTTTACTGTATCCCTTGGACCTTCTAATTGACGATGAAACACAGAAATTGCATCAGAATTAAATAGAAAAGGCACAATACGGACTTAAGTACAGGAAGACTGACTCTTCTTACTGATTATAGTTTGAAGCATTCCTGTGACACTAGTTATAGATTCCGATGCTTTACTTCAGGTTTACTATATACCTTGGACCCCCTTATTGACGATGAAACACAGAAATTGCATCGGAATTAAATACAAAAGGCACAATGCCGACTTAAGTACAAGAAGACTGACTCTTCCTATAGTCTATATTTTGAACCATTCCTGTGACACTAGTTGTGGATTCCGATGCTTCACTTCAGGTTTACTGTATCCCTCTGATCTCCTTATTGACGATGAAACACAGAAATTGCATCGGAAAGGAATACAAAATGCACAATGCCAACTTAAGGACAAGAAGACTGACTCTTCTTACTGACTATATTTTGAACCGTTCCTGTCACACTAGTTATAGATTCCGATGCTTCACTCCAGGTTTACTGTATCCCTTGGACCTTGTTATTGACGATGAAACACAGAAATTGCATCGGAATTAAATAGAAAAGGCACAATGCCGACTTAAGTACAAGAAGACTGACTCTTCTTACTGACTATGCTTTGAACCATTCCTGTGACACTAGTTATAGATTCCGATGCTTCACTTCAGGTTTACTGTATCCCTTGGAACTTCTTATTGACGATGACACACAGAAATTGCATCGGAATTAAATACAAAAGGCACAATGCCGACTTAAGAACAAGCAGACTGACTCTTCCTACTGTCTATGCTTTGATCCATTCCTGTGACACTAGTTTTGGATTCCGATGCTTCACTTCAGGTTTACTGTATCTCTCTGACCTTCTCAATGACGATGAAACACAGAAATTGCATCGGAATTAAATAGAAAAGGCACAATGCAAACTTAAGTAAAATAAGACTGACTCTTCTTACTGTCTATGATTTGAACTATTCCTGTGACATTAGTTGTAGATTCCCATGCTTCACTTCAGGTTTACTGTATCCCTTGTACCTTTTTATTGACGATGAAACACAGAAATTGCATCGGAAATAAATACAAAAGGCACAATGGCGACTTAAGTACATGAAAACCGGCTCTTCTTATAGACAATGGTCTGAACCATTCCTCTGACACTAGTTATAGATTCCGATGCTTCACTTCAGGTTTACCGTATCCCTTGGACATTCTTATTGACGATGAAACACAGAAATTGCATCGGAATTAAATACAAAACGCACAAAGCCGACTTAAGTACAAGAAGACTGACTCTTCTTTCTGTCTATGCTGTGAACCATTCCTGTGATACTAGTTATAGATTCCGATGCCTCACTTCAGGTTTACTGTATCCCTTGGTTCTTCTTATTGACGATGAATCACTGAAAATGCATCGGAATTGAATAGAAAAGGCACAATGCCGACTTAAGTTCAAGAATACTTACTCTTCTTACTGTCTATATTTTGAACCGTTCCAGTGACACTAGTTATAGATTCCGATGCTTCACATCAGGTTTACTGTATCCCTTGGACCTCCTTTTTGACGATGAAACACAGGAATTGCATCGGAATTAAATACAAAAGGCACAATGCCGACTTAAGTACAAGAAGACTGACTCTTCTTACTGTCTATGTTTGAACCATTAGTTTGGCACTAGTTATAGATTCCGATGCTTTACTACAGGTTTACTGTATCCCTTGGACCTTCTTATTGACGATGAAACACAGAAATTGCATCGGAATCAAATACGAAAGGAACAATGCCGATTTAAGTACATGAAGACTGTCTCTTCTTACTGACTATGTTTTGAACCATTCCTGTGACACTAGTTATAGAGTCCGATGCTTCACTTCAGGTTTCCTGTATAACTTGGACCGTCTTATTGACGATGATACACAGAAATTGCATCAGAACTAAACACAAAAGGTACAATGCCGACTTAAGTACAAGAAGACTGACTCTTCCCACTGTCTATGTTTTGCACCATTCCTGTGACACTAGTTATAGATTCCGATGCTTCACTTCGGGTTTACTGTATCCCTTGGACCTTCGTATTGACGATGAAACACAGAAATTGCATCGGAATTAAATACAAAAGGCACAATGCCGACTTAAGGACAAGAAGAATGACTCTTCTTACTGATTATGTTTTAAACCATTCCTGTGACACTAGTTATAGATTCCGATGCTTCACTTCAGGTTTACTGTATCCCTCTGACCTTCTTATTAACGATGAAACACAGAAATTGCATCGGAATTAAATACAAAAAGCACTATGCCTACTTAAGTACAATAAGACTGACTCTTCTTACTGACTATGCTTTGAACTATTCCTGTGAGACTAGTTATAGATTCCGATGGTTCACTTCAGGTTTACTGTATCCCTCTGACCTTCTTATTAACGATGAAACACAGAAATTCCATCGGAATTAAATAGAAAATGCACAATGACGACATAAGTACAAGAAGACTGACTCTTCTTATTGTCTATGATTTCAAACATTCCTGCGACACTAATTATAGATTCCAATGCTTGACTTCAGATTTACTGTATCCCTCTGACCTTCTTATTAACGATGAAACACAGAAATTGCATCAGAATTAAATACAAAAGGCACAATGCCGACTTAAGTACAAGAGACTGACTCTTCTTACTGACTATGCTTTGAACCATTCCTGTGACACTAATTATGGATTACGATGCATCTCTTCAGGTTTACTGTATCCCTCTGATCTTCTTATTGACGATGAAACACTGAAATTGCATCGGAATTAAATAAAAAACGCACAATGCCGACTTAAATTAAATAAGACTGACTCTTATAACTGACTAGGCTTTGAACCATTCCTGTGACACTAGTTATAGATTCCGATGCTTCACTTCAAGCTTACTGTATCGCTCTGATTTTCTTATTGACGATGAAACATAGAAATTGCGTCGGAATTAAATGGAAAAGACACAATGCCGACTTAAGTACAAGAAGACTGACTCTTCTTACTGTCTATGTTTGAACCATTCCTGTGACACTAGTTATAGATTCCGATGCTTCACTTCAGGTTTACTGTCTCCCTTGGACCGTCTTATTGACGATGAAACACAGAAAGTGCATCGGAATTAAATACAATAGGCACAATGCCGACGTAAGTACAAAAAGACTGACTCCTCTTACTGACTATGTTTTGGACCATTCCTGTGACACTAGCTAAACATTCCGATGCTTGACATCAGTTTTACTGTATCCATTGGACCTTCTTATTGACGATGAAACATAGAAATTGCATCGGAATTAAACACAAAAGGTACAATGCCGACTTAAGTACAAGAACACTGACTCTTCCTACTGTCTAGGTTTTGAACCATTCCTGTGACACTAGTTATACATTCCGATGCTTCGCTTCAGGTTTATTGTATCCCTTGTACCTTCTTATTGACGATGAAACACAGAAATTGCATCGGAATTAAATACAAAAGGCACCATGGCGACTTAAGTACAATAAGACAGACTCTTCTTACTGACTACGCTTTGAACCATTCCTGTGGCACTAGTTATAGATTCCGATGCTTCACTTCAGGTTTACTGTATCCCTCTGACCTTATCATTGACGATGAAACACTGAAATTGCATCGGAATTAAATAGAAAAGGCACAATGTCAACTTAAGTACAAGAAGACTGACTCTTCTTACTGTCTATGCTTTGAACCATTCCTGTGACACTAGTTGTAGATTCCGATGCTTCACCTCAGGTTTACTGTATCCCTTGGACCTTCTTATTGACGATGAAACACAGATATTGCATCGGTATTAAATACAAAAGGCACAATGCCGACATAAGTACAAGAACACTGACTCTTCCTACTGTCTAGGTTTTGAACCATTCCTGTGACACTAGTTATACATTCCGATGCTTCGCTTCAGGTTTATTGTATCCCTTGTACCTTCTTATTGACGATGAAACACAGAAATTGCATCGGAATTAAATACAAAAGGCACCATGGCGACTTAAGTACAAGAAAACCGACTATTCTTATTGACAATGATTTGAACCACTCCTGTGACACTAGATATGCATTCCGATGCTTCACTTCAGGTTTACAGTATCCCTTTGACATTCTTATTGACGATGAAACACAAAAATTGCTTTGGAATTAAATACAAAACGCAAAATGCCGACTTAAGTACAAGAAGACTGACTCTTCTTACTGTCTGTGATGTGAACCGTTCCTGTGACACTAGTTATAGATTCCGATGCTTCACTTCAGGTTTACTGTATCCCTCTGACCTTCTTATTGACGATGAAACTTAGATATTGCATCGGAATTAAATGCAAAAGGCACGATGAAGACATAAGTACAAGAAGACTGACCCTTCTTATTGTATATGTTTTGAACCATTCTATTGACACTAGTTATATATTCACTCCAGGTTTACTGTATCCCTTGGACCTTCTTATTGACGATGAAACACAGAAATTGCAACGGAATTAAATAGAAAGGGCACAATGCCGACTTAAGTACAAGAAGACTGACTCCTCTTACTGACTATGTTTTGAACCATTCCTGTGACACTACTTATATATTCCGATGCTTCACTTTAGGTTACTGTATCCCTTGGACCTTCTAATTGACGCTGAAACACAGAAATTGCATCGTAATTAAATACAAATGGCACAATGCCGACTTAAGTACAAGAAGTCTGACTCTTCTTACTGTCAATGTTTTGAACCATTCATTTGACACGAGTTATAGATTGCGATGCTTCACTTCAAGTTTACTGTATCCTTGGACCCTCTAATTGACGATGAAATACAGAAATTGCATCGGAATTAAATACAAATGGCACAAGGCCGACTTAAGGACAAGAAGACTGACTCTTCTTACTGACTATGTTTTGAACCATTCCTGTGAGACTAGTTATTGATTCCGATGCTTCACTTCAGGTTTACTGCATCCCTCTGAGCTTCTTATTGACGATGAAACACAGAAATTGCATCGGAATTAAATACAAATGGCACTATGTCTTCTTACCGACTATGCTTTGAAAAATTCCTGTTTAACTAGTTATAGGGTCCGATGCTTCACTTCAGGTTTTCTGTATCCCTTGGACCTTCTTATTGACTATGAATCACAGAAATTGCATCGGTATTAAATACAAAAGGCACAATGCCGACTTAAGTACAAGAAGACTGACTCTTCTTACAGTCCATGTTTTGAAACATTCCAGTGACACTAGTTATAGATTCCGATGCTTCACTTCAGGTTTACTGTATCCCTCTGACCTTCTTACTGACGGTGAAACACAGAAATTGCATCGGAATTGAATGCGAAAGGCACAATGCCGACTTAAGTACAAAAAGACTGACTCTTCTTACTGACTATGCTTTGAACCATTCCTGTGGCACTAGTTATAGATTCCGATGCTTCACTTCAGGTTTACTGTATCCCTCTGACCTTATCATTGACGATGAAACACAGAAATTGCATCGGAATTAAATAGAAAAGGCACAATGCCAACTTAAGTACAAGAAGACTGACTCCTCTTACTGTCTATGCTTTGAACCATTCCTGTGACACTAGTTGTAGATTCCGATGCTTCACTTCAGGTTTACTGTATCCCTTGGACCTTCTTATTGACGATGAAACACAGATATTGCATCGGAATTAAATACAAAATGCACAATGCCGACTTAAGTACAAGAACACTGACTCTTCCTACTGTCTAGGTTTTGAACCATTCCTGTGACATTAGTTATACATTCCGATGCTTCACTTCAGGTTTATTGTATCCCTTGTACCTTCTTATTGAAGATGAAACACAGAAATTGCATCGGAATTAAATACAAAAGGCACCATGGCGACATAAGTACAAGAAGTCTGACTCTTCTTATAGTCTATGTTTTGAACCATTCTATTGACACTAGTTATAGATTCACTTCAGGTTTACTCTATCCCTTGGACCTTCTTATTGAGGATGAAACACAGAAATTGCATCGGAATTAAATAGAAAGGGCATAATGCCGACTTAAGTACAAGAAGATTGACTCCTCTTACTGACTATGTTTTGAACCATTCCTGTGACACTAGTTATAGATTCCGATGCTTCACTTCAGTTTTACTGTATCCCTTGGACCTTGTCATTGACGATGAAACACAGAAATTGGATCGGAATTACATACATAAGGCAATATGCCGACTTAAGTAAACGAAGACTGACTCTTCTTACTGTCTATGTTTTGAACCATTCCTGTGACACTACTTATAGATTCCGATGCTACACTCCATGTCTACTGTATCCCTTGGACCTTCGTATTGACGATGAAACACGGAAATTGCATCGGAATTAAATATAAAAGGCACAATGCCGACTTAAGTACAAGAACACTGACTCTTCTTACTGACTATGCTTTGAACCATTCCTGTGACACTAGTTATAGATTCCGATGCTTCACTTCAGGTTTACTGTATCCCTCCGACCATCTTGTTGACGATGAAACACAGAAATTGCATCGGAATTAAATAGAAAAGGCACAATGCCGACTTAAGTACAAGAAGTCTGACTCTTCTTACTGTCTATGTTGTGAACCATTCCTGTGACACTAGTTATAGATTCCGATGCTTCACTCCAGGTTCACTGTATCCCTTTTAATTTCTTATTGACGATGAAACACAGAAATTGCATCGGATTAGTCTTTTTACTGTGTATGTTTTGAACCATTTCTGTGACACTAATTGTAGGTTCCAATGCTTCACTTCAGGTTTACTGTATCCCTTGGACCTTCTTATTGACGATGAAACACAGAAATTGCATCGGAATTAAATACAAAATGCACAATGCCTGACTATGTTTTGAACCATTCCTGTGACACTAGTTATAGATTCCGATGCTTCACTTCAGGTTTACTGTAACCTTCTGACTTTCTTATTGACAATGAAACTCAGAAATTGCATCGGAATTAAATACAAATGGCACAATGCCGACTTAAGTACAAAAGGACTGACTCTTCTTACTGACGATGTTTTGAACCATTTCATTGACACTAGTTATAGATTCCGATGCATCACTCCAGGTTTACTGTATCCCTAGGACCTTCTTATTGACGATGAAACAATGAAATTGCATCGGAATTTAATTGAAAAGGCACAATGCCTACTTAAGTACAAGAAGACTGACTCTTCTTACTGACTATGTTTTGAACCATTCCTGTGACACTAGTTATAGATTCCAAGGCTTCACTTCAGGTATACTGTATCCTAGGACCTTCGTATTGACGATGAAACACAGATATTGAATCGGAATTAAATACAAAAGGCACAATGCCGACTTAAGTACTTGAAGACCGACTCTTCTTACTGTCTATGTTTTGAACCATTCTCTGTGCCACTAGTTATAGATTCCGATGTTACACTCCAGGTTTGCTGTATCCCTTGGACCTTCCTATTGACGATGAAACACAGAAATTGCATCGGAATTAAATACAAAAGGCACAATGCCGACTTAAGCACAAGAAGACTGACTCTTCCTACTATGTATGTTTTGAAACATTCCAGTGACACTAGTTATAGATTCCGATGCTTCACTTCTGGTTTACTGGATCCCTCTGACCTTCTTACTGACGGTGAAACACAGAGATTGCATCGGAATTGAATACGAAAGGCACAATGCCGACTTAAGTACAAGAAGACTGACTCTTCTGACTGACAATGTTTATAACCATTCCTGTGACACTAGTTATAGATTCCAATGCTTCACTTAAGGGTTACTGTATCCCTCTGACCTTCTCATTGACGATGAAACACAGAAATTGCATCGGAATTAAATAGATAAGGCACAATGCCAACATAAGTACAAGAAGACTGACTCTTCTTACTGTCTATGCTTTGAACCATTCCTGTGGCACTAGTTGTAGATTCCGATGCTTACCTTCAGGTTCACTGTATCCCTTGGACCATCGTATTGACGATGATACACAGAAATTGCAACGGAATTAAATACAAAAGGCACAATGCCGACTTGAGTACAAGAACACTGACTCTTGGTACTGTCTAGTTTTTGAAACATTCCTGTGACACTAGTTATACATTCCGATGCTTCACTTCAGGTTTACTGTATCCCTTGTACCTTCTTATGGACGATGAAACACAGAAATTGCATCGGAATAAAAATACAAAAGGCACAATGGCGACTTAAGTACATGAAAACCGACTCTTCTTATTGACAATGATTTGAACCATTCCTGTGACACTAGTTATAGATTCCGATGCTTCACTTCAGGTTTACTGTATCGCTTGGACATTCTTATTGACGATGAAATACAGAAATTGCATCGGAATTAAATACAAAACGCAAAAAGCCGACTTAAGTACAAGAAGACTGACTCCTCTTACTGTCTGTGTTGTGAACCGTTCCTGTGACACTAGTTATAGATTCCGATGCTTCACTTCAGATTTACTGTATCCCTCTGACCTTCTTATTGCCGATGAAACTCAGATATTGCATCGGAATTAAATACAAAAGGCACAAGTACAAGAAGACAGACTCTTCTTATTGTCTATGTTTTGAACCATTCTATTGACACTAGTTATAGATTCCGATGCTTTACTCCAGGTTTACTGTATCCCTTGGAGCTTCTTATTGACGATGAAACACAGAAATTGCATCGAAAATAAATAGAAAGGGCACAATGCCGACTTAAGTACAAGAAGACTGACTCCTCTTACTAACTATGTTTTGAACCATTCCATTGTCACTAGTTATACATTCCGATGCTTCACTCCAGGTTAACTGAATCCCTTGGACCTTCTTATTGACGATGAAACACAGAAATTGCATCGGAATTAAATACAAAAGACACAATGCCGACTTAAGAACAAGAAGACTGACTCTTCTTACAGACTATGCTTTGAACCATTCCTGTGACACTAGTTATAGATTCCGATGCTTCACTTCAGGTTTACTGTATCCCTTGGAACTTCTTATTGACGATGAAACACAGAAATTGCATCGGAATTAAATACAAAAGACACAATGCCGACTTAAGTACAAGCAGACTGACTCTTCCCACTGTCTATGCTTTGAACCATTCCTGTGACACTAGTTTTGGATTCGGATGTTTCACTTCAGGTTTACTGTATCTCTCTGACCTTCTCAATGACGATGAAACACAGAAATTGCATCGGAATTAAATAGAAAAGGCACAATGCAAACTTAAGTAAAATAAGACTGACTCTTCTTACTGTCTATGATTTGAAGCATTCCTGTGACATTAGTTGTAGATTCCCATGCTTCACTTCAGGTTTACTGTATCCCTTGTACCTTTTTATTGACGATGAAACACAGAAATTGCATCGGAAATAAATACAAAAGGCACAATGGCGACTTAAGTACATGAAAACCGGCTCTTCTTATAGACAATGGTCTGAACCATTCCTCTGACACTAGTTATAGATTCCGATGCTTCACTTCAGGTTTACCGTATCCCTTGGACATTCTTATTGACGATGAAACACAGAAATTGCATCGGAATTAAATACAAAACGCACAAAGCCGACTTAAGTACAAGAAGACTGACTCTTCTTTCTGTCTATGTTGTGAACCATTCCTGTGATACTAGTTATAGATTCCGATGCCTCACTTCAGGTTTACTGTATCCCTTGGACCTTCTTATGGACGATGAAACACAGAAATTGCATCTGAATTTAATACAAAAAGCACAGTGCCGACTTAAGTACACGAAGACTGACTCTTCTTACTGTCTATGTTTTGAACCATTCCTGTGACACTAGTTATAGATTCCGATGCTACACTCCAGGTTTATTGTATCCTTTGGACCTTCTTATTGACGATGAAACACAGAAATTGCTTTGGAATTAAATACAAAACGCAAAATGCCGACTTAAGTACAAGAAGACTGACTTTTCTTACTGTCTGTGATGTGAACCGTTCCTGTGACACTAGTTATAGATTCCGATGCTTCACTTCAGGTTTACTGTATCCCTCTGACCTTCTTATTGACGATGAAACTCAGATATTGCATCGGAATTAAATGCAAAAGGCACGATGAAGACATAAGTACAAGAAGACTGACCCTCCTTATTGTATATGTTTTGAACCATTCTATTGACACTAGTTATATATTCACTCCAGGTTTACTGTATCCCTTGGACCTTCTTATTGACGATGAAACACAGAAATTGCAACGGAATTAAATAGAAAGGGCACACTGCCGACTTAAGTACAAGAAGACTGACTCCTCTTACTGACTATGTTTTGAACCATTCCTGTGACACTACTTACATATTCCGATGCTTCACTTTAGGTTACTGTATCCCTTGGACCTTCTTATTGACGCTGAAACACAGAAATTGCATCGGAATTAAATACAAATGGCACAATGCCGACTTAAGTACAAGAAGTCTGACTCTTCTCACTGTCAATGATTTGAACCATTCATTTGACACGAGTTATAGATTGCGATGCTTCACTTCAAGTTTACTGTATCCTTGGACCCTCTAATTGACGATGAAATACAGAAATTGCATCGGAATTAAATACAAATGGCACAAGGCCGACTTAAGGACAAGAAGACTGACTCTTCTTACTGACTATGTATTGAACCATTCCTGTGAGACTAGTTATTGATTCCGATGCTTCACTTCAGGTTTACTGCATCCCTCTGAGCTTCTTATTGACGATGAAACACAGAAATTGCATCGGAATTAAATACAAATGGCACTATGTCTTCTTACCGACTATGCTTTGAAAAATTCCTGTTTAACTAGTTATAGGGTCCGATGCTTCACTTCAGGTTTTCTGTATCCCTTGGACCTTCTTATTGACTATGAATCACAGAAATTGCATCGGTATTAAATACAAAAGGCACAATGCCGACTTAAGTACAAGAAGACTGACTCTTCTTACAGTCCATGTTTTGAAACATTCCAGTGACACTAGTTATAGATTCCGATGCTTCACTTCAGGTTTACTGTATCCCTCTGACCTTCTTACTGACGGCGAAACACAGAAATTGCATCGGAATTGAATGCGAAAGGCACAATGCCGACTTAAGTACAATAAGACTGACTCTTCTTACTGACTATGCTTTGAACCATTCCTGTGGCACTAGTTATAGATTCCGATGCTTCACTTCAGGTTTACTGTATCCCTCTGACCTTATCATTGACGATGAAACACAGAAATTGCATCGGAATTAAATAGAAAAGGCACAATGCCAACTTAAGTACAAGAAGACTGACTCCTCTTACTGTCTATGCTTTGAACCATTCCTGTGACACTAGTTGTAGATTCCGATGCTTCACTTCAGGTTTACCGTATCCCTTGGACCTTCTTATTGACGATGAAACACAGATATTGCATCGGAATTAAATACAAAAGGCACAATGCCGACTTAAGTACAAGAACACTGACTCTTCCTACTGTCTAGGTTTTGAACCATTCCTGTGACACTAGTTATACATTCCGATGCTTCACTTCAGGTTTATTGTATCCCTTGTACCTTCTTATTGAAGATGAAACACAGAAATTGCATCGGAATTAAATACAAAAGGCACCATGGCGACTTAAGTACAAGAAGTCTGACTCTTCTTATAGTCTATGTTTTGAACCATTCTATTGACACTAGTTATAGATTCACTCCAGGTTTACTGTATCCCTTGGACCTTCTTATTGAGGATGAAACACAGAAATTGCATCGGAATTACATACATAAGGCAATATGCCGACTTAAGTAAACGAAGACTGACTCTTCTTACTGTCTATGTTTTGAACCATTCCTGTGACACTACTTATAGATTCCGATGCTACACTCCATGTCTACTGTATCCCTTGGACCTTCGTATTGACGATGAAACACAGAAATTGCATCGGAATTAAATATAAAAGGCACAATGCCGACTTAAGTACAAGAACACTGACTCTTCTTACTGACTATGCTTTGAACCATTCCTGTGACACTAGTTATAGATTCCGATGCTTCACTTCAGGTTTACTGTATCCCTCCGACCATCTTGTTGACGATGAAACACAGAAATTGCATCGGAATTAAATAGAAAAGGCACAATGCCGACTTAAGTACAAGAAGTCTGACTCTTCTTACTGTCTATGTTTTGAACCATTCCTGTGACACTAGTTATAGATTCCGATGCTTCACTCCAGGTTCACTGTATCCCTTTTAATTTCTTATTGACGATGAAACACAGAAATTGCATCGGAATAGTCTTTTTACGGTGTATGTTTTGAACCATTTCTGTGACACTAATTGTAGGTTCCAATGCTTCACTTCAGGTTTACTGTATCCCTTGGACCTTCTTATTGACGATGAAACACAGAAATTGCATCGAAATTAAATACAAAAGGCACAATGCCGACTTGAGTACAAGAACACTGACTCTTCCTACTCTCTATGATTTGAACCATTCCTTTGACACAAGTTATAGATTCCGATGCTTCACTAAATTTTTCTGTATCCCTTGTACCTTCTTATTGACGATGAAACACAGAAATTGCATCGGATTGAAATACAAAAGGCACAATGCCGACTTAAGTACATGAAGACGGACTGTTCTTATTGACAATGATTTGAACCATTCCTGTGACACTAGTTATAGATTCCGATGCTTCACTTCAGATTTACTGTATCCCTTGGACATTCTTATTGACGATGAAACACAGAAATTGCATCGGAATTAAATACAAAATGCACAATGCCTGACTATGTTTTGAACCATTCCTGTGACACTAGTTATAGATTCCGATGCTTCACTTCAGGTTTACTGTAACCTTCTGACTTTCTTATTGACAATGAAACTCAGAAATTGCATCGGAATTAAATACAAATGGCACAATGCCGACTTAAGTACAAAAGGACTGACTCTTCTTACTGACTATGTTTTGAACCATTTCATTGACACTAGTTATAGATTCCGATGCATCACTCCAGGTTTACTGTATCCCTAGGACCTTCTTATTGACGATGAAACAATGAAATTGCATCGGAATTTAATTGAAAAGGCACAATGCCTACTTAAGTACAAGAAGACTGACTCTTCTTACTGACTATGTTTTGAACCATTCCTGTGACACTAGTTATAGATTCCAAGGCTTCACTTCAGGTATACTGTATCCTAGGACCTTCGTATTGACGATGAAACACAGAAATTGAATCGGAATTAAATACAAAAGGCACAATGCCGACTTAAGTACTTGAAGACCGACTCTTCTTACTGTCTATGTTTTGAAACATTCTCTGTGCCACTAGTAATAGATTCCGATGTTACACTCCAGGTTTGCTGTATCCCTTGGACCTTCCTATTGACGATGAAACACAGAAATTGCATCGGAATTAAATACAAAAGGCACAATGCCGACTTAAGCACAAGAAGACTGACTCTTCCTACTATGTATGTTTTGAAACATTCCAGTGACACTAGTTATAGATTCCGATGCTTCACTTCAGGTTTACTGGATCCCTCTGACCTTCTTACTGACGGTGAAACACAGAGATTGCATCGGAATTGAATACGAAAGGCACAATGCCGACTTAAGTACACGAAGACTGACTCTTCTGACTGACAATGTTTATAACCATTCCTGTGACACTAGTTATAGATTCCAATGCTTCACTTAAGGGTTACTGTATCCCTCTGACCTTCTCATTGACGATGAAACACAGAAATTACATCGGAATTAAATAGATAAGGCACAATGCCAACATAAGTACAAGAAGACTGACTCTTCTTACTGTCTATGCTTTGAACCATTCCTGTGGCACTAGTTGTAGATTCCGATGCTTACCTTCAGGTTCACTGTATCCCTTGGACCATCGTATTGACGATGATACACAGAAATTGCAACGGAATTAAATACAAAAGGCACAATGCCGACTTGAGTACAAGAACACTGACTCTTGGTACTGTCTAGTTTTTGAAACATTCCTGTGACACTAGTTATACATTCCGATGCTTCACTTCAGGTTTACTGTATCCCTTGTACCTTCTTATGGACGATGAAACACAGAAATTGCATCGGAATAAAAATACAAAAGGCACAATGGCGACTTAAGTACATGAAAACCGACTCTTCTTATTGACAATGATTTGAACCATTCCTGTGACACTAGTTATAGATTCCGATGCTTCACTTCAGGTTTACTGTATCGCTTGGACATTCTTATTGACGATGAAATACAGAAATTGCATCGGAATTAAATACAAAACGCAAAAAGCCGACTTAAGTACAAGAAGACTGACTCCTCTTACTGTCTGTGTTGTGAACCGTTCCTGTGACACTAGTTATAGATTCCGATGCTTCACTTCAGATTTACTGTATCCCTCTGACCTTCTTATTGACGATGAAACTCAGATATTGCATCGGAATTAAATACAAAAGGCACAAGTACAAGAAGACAGACTCTTCTTATTGTCTATGTTTTGAACCATTCTATTGACACTAGTTATAGATTCCGATGCTTTACTCCAGGTTTACTGTATCCCTTGGAGCTTCTTATTGACGATGAAACACAGAAATTGCATCGAAAATAAATAGAAAGGGCACAATGCCGACTTAAGTACAAGAAGACTGACTCCTCTTACTAACTATGTTTTGAACCATTCCATTGTCACTAGTTATACATTCCGATGCTTCACTCCAGGTTAACTGAATCCCTTGGACCTTCTTATTGACGATGAAACACAGAAATTGCATCGGAATTAAATACAAAAGACACAATACCGACTTAAGAACAAGAAGACTGACTCTTCTTACAGACTATGCTTTGAACCATTCCTGTGACACTAGTTATAGATTCCGATGCTTCACTTCAGGTTTACTGTATCCCTTGGAACTTCTTATTGACGATGAAACACAGAAATTGCATCGGAATTAAATACAAAAGACACAATGCCGACTTAAGTACAAGCAGACTGACTCTTCCTACTGTCTATGCTTTGAACCATTCCTGTGACACTAGTTTTGGATTCCGATGCTTCACTTCAGGTTTACTGTATCTCTCTGACCTTCTCAATGACGATGAAACACAGAAATTGCATCGGAATTAAATAGAAAAGGCACAATGCAAACTTAAGTAAAATAAGACTGACTCTTCTTACTGTCTATGATTTGAAGCATTCCTGTGACATTAGTTGTAGATTCCCATGCTTCACTTCAGGTTTACTGTATCCCTTGTACCTTTTTATTGACGATGAAACACAGAAATTGCATCGGAAATAAATACAAAAGGCACAATGGCGACTTAAGTACATGAAAACCGGCTCTTCTTATAGACAATGGTCTGAACCATTCCTCTGACACTAGTTATAGATTCCGATGCTTCACTTCAGGTTTACCGTATCCCTTGGACATTCTTATTGACGATGAAACACAGAAATTGCATCGGAATTAAATACAAAACGCACAAAGCCGACTTAAGTACAAGAAGACTGACTCTTCTTTCTGTCTATGTTGTGAACCATTCCTGTGATACTAGTTATAGATTCCGATGCCTCACTTCAGGTTTACTGTATCCCTTGGACCTTCTTATTGACGATGAAACACAGAAATTGCATCGGAATTTAATACAAAAAGCACAGTGCCGACTTAAGTACACGAAGACTGACTCTTCTTACTGTCTATGTTTTGAACCATTCCTGTGACACTAGTTATAGATTCCGATGCTACACTCCAGGTTTATTGTATCCTATGGACCTTCTTATTGACGATGAAACACAAAAATTGCATCGGAATTAAATACAAAAGGCACAATGCCGACTTAAGTACAAGAAGACTGACTCTTCCTACTGTCTATGTTTGAACCATTCCTGTGACACTAGTTATAGATTCCGATGCTTCACTTCAGGTTTACTGTATCCCGCTGACCTTATTGCCGATGAAACATAGAGATTGCATCGGAATTAAATATAAAAGGCACAATGCCGACTTAAGTACAAGAAGACTGACTCTTCCTACTGTCTATGCTTTAAACTATTTCTGTGACACTAGTTATAGAGTCCGATGCTTCACTTCAGGTTGACTGTATCCCTTGGATCTTCTTATTGACGATAAATCACAGAAATTGCATCGGAATGAAATACAAAAGGCACAATGCCGATTTAAGTACAAGAAGACTGACTCTACTTACTGTCTATACTTTGAAACATTCCGGTGACACTAGTTATAGATTCCGATGCTTCCCTTCGAGTTAACTGCATCCCTTGGACCTTCTAATTAACGATGAAACACAGAAATTTCATCGGAATTAAATACAAAAGACACTATGCCGACTTAAGTACAAGAAGACTG
Organism: Schistocerca piceifrons; assembly: GCF_021461385.2. Taxonomy (NCBI): domain Eukaryota; kingdom Metazoa; phylum Arthropoda; class Insecta; order Orthoptera; family Acrididae; genus Schistocerca; species Schistocerca piceifrons. The sequence continues at coordinate 555,761 of NW_025728368.1, read as the reverse complement.
ACTCTTCCTCCTGTCTATGTTTTGAACCATTTCTGTGACACTAGTTATAGAGTCCCATGCTTCACTTCAGGATTACTGTATCCCTTGGACCTTCTTATTGACGATGAATCACTGAAATTGCATCGGAATTTAATAGAAAAGGCACAATGCCGACTTAAGTTCAAGAATACTTACTCTTCTTACTGTCTATATTTTGAACCGTTCCAGTGACACTAGTTATAGATTCCGATGCTTCACATCAGGTTTACTGTATCCCTTGGACCTCCTTTTTGACGATGAAACACAGGATATGCATCGGAATTAAATACAAAAGGCACAATGCCGACATAAGTACAAGAAGACTGACTCTTCTTACTGTCTATGTTTGAACCATTAGTGTGGCACTAGTTATAGATTCCGATGCTTTACTCCAGGTTTACTGTATCCCTTGGACCTTCTTATTGACGATGAAACACAGAAATTGCATCGGAATCAATTTCAAAAGGCACAATGCCGACATAAGGACAAGAAGACTGACTCCTCTTACTGACTTTGATTTCAACCATTCCTGTGACACTAGTTATAGATTCCGAAGCTTTACTTCAGGATTACTGTATCCCTCTGACCTCCTTATTGACGATGAAATACGGAAATTGCATCGGAATTGTATACAAACACCACAATGCCGACTTAAGTACATGAAGACTGTCTCTTCTTATTGAGTATGTTTCAACCATTCCTGTGACTTTAGTTGTAGATTCCGATGCTTTACTTCAGGTTTACTCTATCCCTCTGACCTCCTTATTGACGATGAAATACAGAAATTGCATCGGAATTAAATACAAACACCACAATGCCGACTTAAGTACATGAAGACTGACTCTTCTTATTGCCTATGTTTCAACCATTCCTGTGACACTAGTTATAGATTCCGATGCTTCACTTCAGGTTTCCTGTATCACTCTGACCTTCTTATTGACCATGAAACACAGAAATTTCATCGGAAATAAATAGCAAAAGCACAATGCCGACTTATGTACAAGAAGACTGACTCTTCTTACTGTCTATGTTTCGAACCATTCCTGTGACACTAATTGTAGATTCCGATGCTTCACTTCAGGTTTACTGTATCCCTTGGACCTTCTTATTGACGATGAATCACAGAAATTGCATCGGAATTAAATACAAAATGCAAACTGCCGACTTAAGGACAAGATGACTGACTCTTCCTACTAACTATGTTTTGAACCATTCCTGTGACACTTGTTATAGTTTCCGATGCTTCACTGCAGGTTTACTGTATCCCTCTGACCTTATTGACGATGAAACACAGAAATTGCATCGGAATTAAATGCAAAAGGCACAATACCGACTTAAGTACAAGAAGACTGACTCTTCTTACTGTCTATGTTTTGCACCATTCCAGTGACACTAGTTATAGATTCCGATGCTTCACTTCAGGTTTACTGTATCCCTCTGACCTTCTTATTGACGATGAAACACTGAAATTGCATCGGAATTAAATACAAAAGGCACAATGCCTACATAAGTACAAAAAGAATGACACTTATTACTGACTATGTTTTGAACCATTCCTCTGACACTAGTTATAGATTCCAATGTTTCACTTCAGGTTTACTGTATCCCTATCATTTTCTTATTGACGATGTAACACAGAAATTGCGTCGGAATTAAATGGAAAAGGCACAATGCCGACTTAAGTACAAGAAGATTGACTCTTCTTACTGTCTATGTTTAAACCATTCCTGTGACACTAGTTATAGATTCCGATGCTTCACTTCAAGTTTACTGTATCCCTTGGACATTCTTATTGACGATGACACACAGAAAGTTCTTCGGAATTAAATACAAAAGGCACAATGCCTACTTAAGTACAAGAAGACTGACTCTTCCTACTGTCTATGTTGTGAACAATTCCTGTGACACTAGTTATAGAGTCCGAAGCTTCACTTCAGGTTTATTGTATCCCTTGGACCTTCTTACTGACGATGAAACACAGAAATTGCATCAGAATTAAATACAAAAGGCACAATGTGGACTTAAGTACAAGAAGACTAACTCTTCTTACTGTCTATGTTTTGCACCATTCCTGTGACACTAGTTATAGATTCCGATGCTTCACTTCAGGTTTACTGTATCCCTCTGACCTTCTTATTGACGATGAAACACTGAAATTGCATCGGAATGAAATACAAAAGGCACAATGCCGACTTAAGTACAAAAAGACTGACTCTTATTACTGGCTATGTTTTGAACCATTCCTCTGACAATAGTTATAGATTCCAATGCTTCACTTCAGGTTTACTGTATCCCTCTCATTTTCTTATTGACGATGAAACACAGAAATTGCGTCGGAATTAAATGGAAAAGGCACAATGCCGACTTAAGTACAAGAAGACTGACTCTTCTTACTGTCTGTGTTTGAACCATTCCTGTGACACTAGTTATAGATTCCGATGCTTCACTTCAGGTTTACTGTATAACTTGGACCGTCTTATTGACGATGATACACAGAAATGGCATCGGAATTAAACACAAAAGGTACAATGCCGACTTAAGTACAAGAAGACTGACTCTTCCCACTGTCTATGTTTCGAACCATTCCTGTGACACTAGTTATAGATTCCGATGCTTCACTTCAGGTTTACTGTATCCCTTGGACCTTCGTATTGACGATGAAACACAGAAATTGCATCGGAATTAAATACAAAAGGCACAATGCCGACTTAAGGACAAGAAGACTGACTTCTTACTGATTATGTTTGAACCATTCCTGTGACACTAGTTATAGATTCCGATGCTTCACTTCAGGTTTACTGTATCCCTCTGACCTTCTTATTAACGATGTAACACAGAAATTGCATCGGAATTAAATACAAAAGGCACTATGCCTACTTAAGTACAAAAAGACTGACTCTTCTTACTGACTACGCTTTGAACCATTCCTGTGAGACTAGTTATAGATTCCGATGCTTCACTTCAGGTTTACTGTATCCCTCTGACCTTCTTATTAACGATGAAACACAGAAATTGCAGCGGAATTAAATACAAAAGGCACAATGCCGACTTAAGTACGAGAAGACTGACTCTCCTTACTGTCTATGTTTTGAACCAATCCTGTGAAACTAGTTATAGATTCCGATGCTTCACTTCAGGTTTACTGTATCCCTCTGATCTTCTTATTGACGATGAAACACTGAAATTGCATCGGAATTAAATAAAAAAGGCACAATGCCGACTTAAGTACGAGAAGACTGACTCTTCTTACTGTCTATGTTTTGAACCAATCCTGTGAAACTAGTTATAGATTCCGATGCTTCACTTCAGGTTTACTGCATCCCTTGGACCATCTTATTGACGATGAAACACAGAAAGTGCATCGGAATTAAATACAAAAGGCACAATGCCGACTTAAGTACAAAAAGACTGACTCCTCTTACTGACTATGATTTGAACCATTCCTGTGACACTAGCTAAACATTCCGATGCTTGACATCAGTTTTACTGTATCCATTGGACCTTCTTATTGACGATGAAACATAGAAATTGCATCGGAACTAAATACAAAAGTCACAATGCCGACTTAAGTACAATAAGACTGACTCTTCTTACTGACTATGCTTTGAACCATTCCTGTGACACTAATTATGGATTACGATGCATCTCTTCAGGTTTACTGTATCCCTCTGATCTTCTTATTGACGATGAAACACTGAAATTGCATCGGAATTAAATAAAAAAGGCACAATGCCGACTTAAATACAATAAGACTGACTCTTATAACTGACTAGGCTTTGAACCATTCCTGTGACACTAGTTATAGATTCCGATGCTTCACTTCAAGCTTACTGTATCGCTCTGATTTTCTTATTGACGATGAAACATAGAAATTGCGTCGGAATTAAATGGAAAAGACACAATGCCGACTTAAGTACAAGAAGACTGACTCTTCCTACTGTCTATGTTTTGAACCATTCCTGTGACACTAGTTATAGATTCCGATGCTTCACTTCAGGTTTACTGTATACCTCTGACCTTCTTACTGACGGTGAAACACAGAAATTGCATCGGAATTGAATGCGAAAGGCACAATGCCGACTTAAGTACAATAAGACTGACTCTTCTTACTGACTATGCTTTGAACCGTTCCTGTGGCACTAATTATAGATTCCGATGCTTCACTTCAGGTTTACTGTATCCCTCTGACCTTATCATTGACGATGAAACACTGAAATTGCATCGGAATTAAATAGAAAAGGCACAATGTCAACTTAAGTACAAGAAGACTGACTCTTCTTACTGTCTATGCTTTGAACCATTCCTGTGACACTAGTTGTAGATTCCGATGCTTCACCTCAGGTTTACTGTATACCTTGGACCTTCTTATTGACGATGAAACACAGATATTGCATCGGTATTAAATACAAACGGCACAATGCCGACTTAAGTACATGAAGACTGTCTCTTCTTATTGAGTATGTTTCAACCATTCCTGTGACACTAGTTGTAGATTCCGATGCTTTACTTCAGGTTTACTGTATCCCTCTGACCTCCTTATTGACGATGAAATACAGAAATTGCATCGGAATTAAATACAAACACCACAATGCCGACTTAAGTACATGAAGACTGACTCTTCTTATTGCCTATGTTTCAACCATTCCTGTGACACTAGTTATAGATTCCGATGCTTCACTTCAGGTTTCCTGTATCACTCTGACCTTCTCATTGACCATGAGACACAGAAATTGCATCGGAAATAAATAGCAAAAGCACAATGCCGACTTATGTACAAGAAGACTGACTCTTCTTACTGTCTATGTTTCGAACCATTCCTGTGACACTAGTTATAGATTCCGATGCTTCACTTCAGGTTTACTGTATCCCTCTGACCTTCTTATTGACGATGAAACTCAGATATTGCATCGGAATTAAATGCAAAAGGCACGATGAAGACTTAAGTGCAAGAAGACTGACTCTTCTTACAGTCTATGTTTTGAACCATTCCATTGACACTAGTTATACATTCCGATGCTTCACTCCAGGTTAACTGAATCCCTTGGACCCTCTTATTGACGATGAAACACAGAAATTGCATCGGAATTAAATACAAAAGACACAATGCCGACTTAAGGACAAGAAGACTAACTCTTCTTACAGACTATGTTTTGAACCATTCCTGTGACACTAGTTATATATTCCGATGCTTCACTTTAGGTTACTGTATCCCTTGGACCTTCTTATTGACGCTGAAACACAGAAATTGAATCGGAATTAAATACAAATGGCACAATGCCGACTTAAGTACAAGAAGTCTGACTCTTCTTACTGTCAATGTTTTGAACCATTCATTTGACACGAGTTATAGATTGCGTTGCTTCACTTCAAGTTTACTGTATCCTTGGACCTTCTAATTGACGAAGAAATACAGAAATTGCATCGGAATTAAATACATATGGCACAAGGCCGACTTAAGGACAAGAAGACTGACTCTTCTTACTGACTATGTTTTGAACTATTCCTGTGAGACTAGTTATTGATTCCGATGCTTCACTTCAGGTTTACTGTATCCCTCTGACCTTCGTATTGATGACGAAACACAGAAATTGCACCGGAATTAAATACAAAAGGCACAATGCCGACTTAAGTACAAGATGACTGACTCTTCTTACTGTCTGTGATTTGAACCATTCCATTGACATTAGTTATAGATTCCGATGCTTCACTCCAGGTTTACTGTATCCCTTGGACCTTCTTATTGACGTTGAAACACAGAAATTGCATCGGAATTAAATAGAAAAGGCACAATGACGACTTAAGTACAAGAACACTGTCTCTTCTTACTGTCTATGTTTTGAACCAATCCTGCGACACTAGTTATAGATTCCGTTGCTTGACTTCGGTTTTACTGTGTCCCTTGGACCTTCTTATTGACGATGAAACACACAAATTGCATCGGAATTAAATACAAAAGGCACAATGCATACTTAAGTACAAGAGACTGACTCCTCTTACTGTCTATGCTTTGAACCATTCCTGTGACACTAATTACAGATTCCGATGCTTCACTTCCGGTTTACTGTATCCCTTGGACCTTCTTATTGACGAAGAAACACAGAAATTGCATCGGAATTAAATACAAAAGACACAATGCCGACTTAAGGACAAGAAGACTGACTCTTCTTAGAGACTATGTTTTGAACCATTCCTGTGACATTAGTTATATATTCCGATGCTTCACTTTAGGTTACTGTATCCGTTGGAACCTCTTATTGAAGCTGAAACACAGAAAATGCATCGGAATTAAATACAAATAGCACAATGCCGACTTAAGTACAAGAAGTCTGACTCTTCTTACTGTCAATGTTTTGAACCATTCATTTGACACGAGTTATAGATTGCGATGCTTCACTTCAAGTTTACTGTATCCTTGGACCTTCTAATTGACGATGAAATACAGAAATTGCATCGGAATTAAATACAAATGGCACAAGGCCGACTTAAGGACAAGAATACTGACTCTTCTTACTGTCTATGCTTTGAAACATTCCTGCGACACTAGTTATAGGGTCCGATGCTTCACTTCAGGTTTTCTGTATCCCTTGGACCTTCTTATTGACTAAGAATCACAGAAATTGCATCGGTATTAAATACAAAAGGCACAATGCCCACTTAAGTACAAGACGACTGACTCTTCTTACAGTCTATGTTTTGAAACATTCCAGTGACACTAGTTATAGATTCCGATGCTTCACTTCAGGTTTACTGTATCCCTCTGACCTTCTTACTGACGGTGAAACACAGAAATTGCATCGGAATTGAATGCGAAAGGCACAATGCCGACTTAAGTACAATAAGACTGACTCTTCTTACTGACTATGCTTTGAACCATTCCTGTGGCACTAGTTATAGATTCCGATGCTTCACTTCAGGTTTACTGTATCCCTCTGACCTTATCATTGACTATGAAACACAGAAATTGCATCGGAATTAAATAGAAAAGGCACAATGCCAACTTAAGTACAAGAAGACTGACTCCTCTTACTGTCTATGCTTTGAACCATTCCTGTGACACTAGTTGTAGATTCCGATGCTTCACTTCAGGTTTACTGTATCCCTTGGACCTTCTTATTGACGATGAAACACAGATATTGCATCGGAATTAAATACAAAAGGCACAATGCCGACTTAAGTACAAGAACACTGACTCTTCCTACTGTCTAGGTTTTGAACCATTCCTGTGACACTAGTTATACATTCTGATGCTTCACTTCAGGTTTATTGTATCCCTTATACCTTCTTATTGAAGATGAAACACAGAAATTGCATCGGAATTAAATACAAAAGGCACCATGGCGACTTAAGTACAAGAAGTCTGACTCTTCTTATAGTCTATGTTTTGAACCATTCTATTGACACTAGTTATAGATTCACTCCAGGTTTACTGTATCCCTTGGACCTTCTTATTGACGATGAAACACAGAAATTGCATCGGAATTAAATAGAAAGGGCACAATGCCGACTTAAGTACAAGAAGATTGACTCCTCTTACTGACTATGTTTTGAACCATTCCTGTGACACTAGTTATAGATTCCGATGCTTCACTTCAGTTTTACTGTATCCCTTGGACCTTGTCATTGACGATGAAACACAGAAATTGGATCGGAATTAAATACATAAGGCAATATGCCGACTTAAGTAAACGAAGACTGACTCTTCTTACTGTCTATGTTTTGAACCATTCCTGTGACACTAGTTATAGATTCCAATGCTACACTCCATGTCTACTGTATCCCTTGGACCTTCGTATTGACGATGAAACACAGAAATTGCATCGGAATTAAATATAAAACGCACAATGCCGACTTAAGTACAAGAACACTGACTCTTCTTACTGACTATGCTTTGAACCATTCCTGTGACACTAGTTATAGATTCCGATGCTTCACTTCAGGTTTACTGTATCCCTCCGACCATCTTGTTGACGATGAAACACAGAAATTGCATCGGAATTAAATAGAAAAGGCACAATGCCGACTTAAGTACAAGAACTCTGACTCTTCTTACTGTCTATGTTTTGAACCATTCGTGTGACACTAGTTATAGATTCCGATGCTTCACTCCAGGTTCAATGTATCCCTTTTACCTTCTTATTGACGATGAAACACAGAAATTGCATCGGAATTGTCTTTTAACTGTCTATGTTTTGAACCATTTCTGTGACACTAATTGTAGGTTCCAATGCTTCACTTCAGGTTTACTGTATCCCTTGGACCTTCTTATTGACGATGAAACACAGAAATTGCATCGGAATTAAATACAAAAGGCACAATGCCGACTTAAGTACAAGATCACTGACTCTTCCTACTCTCTATGATTTGAACCATTCCTTTGACACAAGTTATAGATTCCGATGCTTCACTACAGGTTTACTGTATCCCTTGTACCTTCTTATTGACGATGAAACACAGAAATTGCATCGGATTGAAATACAAAAGGCACAATGCCGACTTAAGTACATGAAGACGGACTGTTCTTATTGACAATGATTTGAACCATTCCTGTCACACTAGTTATAGATTCCGATGCTTCACTTCAGATTTACTGTATCCCTTGGACATTCTTATTGACGATGAAACACAGAAATTGCATCGGAATTAAATACAAAATGCACAATGCCTGACTATGTTTTGAACCATTCCTGTGACACTAGTTATAGATTCCGATGCTTCACTTCAGGTTTACTGTAACCTTCTGACTTTCTTATTGACAATGAAACTCAGAAATTGCATCGGAATTAAATACAAATGGCACAATGCCGACTTAAGTACAAGAGGACTGACTCTTCATACTGACTATGTTTTGAACCATTTCATTGACACTATTTATAGATTCCGATGCATCACTCCAGGTTTACTGTATCCCTAGGACCTTCGTATTGACGATGAAACAATGAAATTGCATCGGAATTTAATTGAAAAGGCACAATGCTTACTTAAGTACAAGAAGACTGACTCTTCTTACTGACTATGTTTTGAACCATTCCTGTGACACTAGTTATAGATTCCAAGGCTTCACTTCAGGTATACTGTATCCTAGGACCTTCGTATTGACGATGAAACACAGAAAGTGAATCGGAATTGAATACGAAAGGCACAATGCCGACTTAAGTACAAGAAGACTGACTCTTCTGACTGACAATGTTTATAACCATTCCTGTGACACTAGTTACAGATTCCAATGCTTCACTTCAGGGTTACTGTATCCCTCTGACCTTCTCATTGACGATGAAACACAGAAATTGCATCGGAATTAAATAGATTAGGCACAATGCCAACATAAGTACAAGAAGACTGACTCTTCTTACTGTCTATGCTTTGAACCATTCCTGCGACACTAGTTATACATTCCGATGCTTCACTTCAGGTTTACTGTATCCCTTGTACCTTCTTATGGACGATGAAACACAGAAGTTGCATCGGAATAAAAATACAAAAGGCACAATGGCGACTTAAGTACATGAAAACCGACTCTTCTTATTGCCAATGACTTGAACCATTCCTGTGACACTAGTTATAGATTCCGATGCTTCACTTCAGGTTTACTGTATCGCTTGGACATTCTTATTGACGATGAAACACAGAAATTGCATCGGAATTAAATACAAAACGCAAAAAGCCGACTTAAGTACAAGAACACTGACTCTTCCTACTGTCTAGGTTTTGAACCATTCCTGTGACACTAGTTATACATTCCGATGCTTCACTTCAGGTTTATTGTATCCCTTATACCTCCTTATTGAAGATGAAACACAGAAATTGCATCGGAATTAAATACAAAAGGCACCATGGCGACTTAAGTACAAGAAGTCTGACTCTTCTTATAGTCTATGTTTTGAACCATTCTATTGACACTAGTTATAGATTCACTCCAGGTTTACTGTATCCCTTGGACCTTCTTATTGACGATGAAACACAGAAATTGCATCGGAATTAAATAGAAAGGGCACAATGCCGACTTAAGTACAAGAAGATTGACTCCTCTTACTGACTATGTTTTGAACCATTCCTGTGACACTAGTTATAGATTCCGATGCTTCACTTCAGTTTTACTGTATCCCTTGGACCTTGTCATTGACGATGAAACACAGAAATTGGATCGGAATTAAATACATAAGGCAATATGCCGACTTAAGTAAACGAAGACTGACTCTTCTTACTGTCCATGTTTTGAAACATTCCTGTGACACTAGTTATAGATTCCGATGCTACACTCCATGTCTACTGTATCCCTTGGACCTTCGTATTGACGATGAAACACAGAAATTGCATCGGAATTAAATATAAAACGCACAATGCCGACTTAAGTACAAGAACACTGACTCTTCCTACTGTCTAGGTTTTGAACCATTCCTGTGACACTAGTTATACATTCCGATGCTTCACTTCAGGTTTATTGTATCCCTTATACCTTCTTATTGAAGGTGAAACACAGAAATTGCATCGGAATTAAATACAAAAGGCACCATGGCGACTTAAGTACAAGAAGTCTGACTCTTCTTATAGTCTATGTTTTGAACCATTCTATTGACACTAGTTATAGATTCACTCCAGGTTTACTGTATCCCTTGGACCTTCTTATTGACGATGAAACACAGAAATTGCATCGGAATTAAATAGAAAGGGCACAATGCCGACTTAAGTACAAGAAGATTGACTCCTCTTACTGACTATGTTTTGAACCATTCCTGTGACACTAGTTATAGATTCCGATGCTTCACTTCAGTTTTACTGTATCCCTTGGACCTTGTCATTGACGATGAAACACAGAAATTGGATCGGAATTAAATACATAAGGCAATATGCCGACTTAAGTAAACGAAGACTGACTCTTCTTACTGTCTATGTTTTGAACCATTCCTGTGACACTAGTTATAGATTCCGATGCTACACTCCATGTCTACTGTATCCCTTGGACCTTCGTATTGACGATGAAACACAGAAATTGCATCGGAATTAAATATAAAACGCACAATGCCGACTTAAGTACAAGAACACTGACTCTTCTTACTGACTATGCTTTGAACCATTCCTGTGACACTAGTTATAGATTCCGATGCTTCACTTCAGGTTTACTGTATCCCTCCGACCATCTTGTTGACGATGAAACACAGAAATTGCATCGGAATTAAATAGAAAAGGCACAATGCCGACTTAAGTACAAGAACTCTGACTCTTCTTACTGTCTATGTTTTGAACCATTCGTGTGACACTAGTTATAGATTCCGATGCTTCACTCCAGGTTCAATGTATCCCTTTTACCTTCTTATTGACGATGAAACACAGAAATTGCATCGGAATTGTCTTTTAACTGTCTATGTTTTGAACCATTTCTGTGACACTAATTGTAGGTTCCAATGCTTCACTTCAGGTTTACTGTATCCCTTGGACCTTCTTATTGACGATGAAACACAGAAATTGCATCGGAATTAAATACAAAAGGCACAATGCCGACTTAAGTACAAGATCACTGACTCTTCCTACTCTCTATGATTTGAACCATTCCTTTGACACAAGTTATAGATTCCGATGCTTCACTACAGGTTTACTGTATCCCTTGTACCTTCTTATTGACGATGAAACACAGAAATTGCATCGGATTGAAATACAAAAGGCACAATGCCGACTTAAGTACATGAAGACGGACTGTTCTTATTGACAATGATTTGAACCATTCCTGTCACACTAGTTATAGATTCCGATGCTTCACTTCAGATTTACTGTATCCCTTGGACATTCTTATTGACGATGAAACACAGAAATTGCATCGGAATTAATTACAAAATGCACAATGCCTGACTATGTTTTGAACCATTCCTGTGACACTAGTTATAGATTCCGATGCTTCACTTCAGGTTTACTGTAACCTTCTGACTTTCTTATTGACAATGAAACTCAGAAATTGCATCGGAATTAAATACAAATGGCACAATGCCGACCTAAGTACAAGAGGACTGACTCTTCATACTGACTATGTTTTGAACCATTTCATTGACACTATTTATAGATTCCGATGCATCACTCCAGGTTTACTGTATCCCTAGGACCTTCGTATTGACGATGAAACAATGAAATTGCATCGGAATTTAATTGAAAAGGCACAATGCTTACTTAAGTACAAGAAGACTGACTCTTCTTACTGACTATGTTTTGAACCATTCCTGTGACACTAGTTATAGATTCCAAGGCTTCACTTCAGGTATACTGTATCCTAGGACCTTCGTATTGACGATGAAACACAGAAAGTGAATCGGAATTGAATACGAAAGGCACAATGCCGACTTAAGTACAAGAAGACTGACTCTTCTGACTGACAATGTTTATAACCATTCCTGTGACACTAGTTACAGATTCCAATGCTTCACTTCAGGGTTACTGTATCCCTCTGACCTTCTCATTGACGATGAAACACAGAAATTGCATCGGAATTAAATAGATTAGGCACAATGCCAACATAAGTACAAGAAGACTGACTCTTCTTACTGTCTATGCTTTGAACCATTCCTGCGACACTAGTTATACATTCCGATGCTTCACTTCAGGTTTACTGTATCCCTTGTACCTTCTTATGGACGATGAAACACAGAAGTTGCATCGGAATAAAAATACAAAAGGCACAATGGCGACTTAAGTACATGAAAACCGACTCTTCTTATTGCCAATGACTTGAACCATTCCTGTGACACTAGTTATAGATTCCGATGCTTCACTTCAGGTTTACTGTATCGCTTGGACATTCTTATTGACGATGAAACACAGAAATTGCATCGGAATTAAATACAAAACGCAAAAAGCCGACTTAAGTACAAGAACACTGACTCTTCCTACTGTCTAGGTTTTGAACCATTCCTGTGACACTAGTTATACATTCCGATGCTTCACTTCAGGTTTATTGTATCCCTTATACCTCCTTATTGAAGATGAAACACAGAAATTGCATCGGAATTAAATACAAAAGGCACCATGGCGACTTAAGTACAAGAAGTCTGACTCTTCTTATAGTCTATGTTTTGAACCATTCTATTGACACTAGTTATAGATTCACTCCAGGTTTACTGTATCCCTTGGACCTTCTTATTGACGATGAAACACAGAAATTGCATCGGAATTAAATAGAAAGGGCACAATGCCGACTTAAGTACAAGAAGATTGACTCCTCTTACTGACTATGTTTTGAACCATTCCTGTGACACTAGTTATAGATTCCGATGCTTCACTTCAGTTTTACTGTATCCCTTGGACCTTGTCATTGACGATGAAACACAGAAATTGGATCGGAATTAAATACATAAGGCAATATGCCGACTTAAGTAAACGAAGACTGACTCTTCTTACTGTCCATGTTTTGAACCATTCCTGTGACACTAGTTATAGATTCCGATGCTACACTCCATGTCTACTGTATCCCTTGGACCTTCGTATTGACGATGAAACACAGAAATTGCATCGGAATTAAATATAAAACGCACAATGCCGACTTAAGTACAAGAACACTGACTCTTCTTACTGACTATGCTTTGAACCATTCCTGTGACACTAGTTATAGATTCCGATGCTTCACTTCAGGTTTACTGTATCCCTCCGACCATCTTGTTGACGATGAAACACAGAAATTGCATCGGAATTAAATAGAAAAGGCACAATGCCGACTTAAGTACAAGAACTCTGACTCTTCTTACTGTCTATGTTTTGAACCATTCCTGTGACACTAGTTATAGATTCCGATGCTTCACTCCAGGTTCAATGAATCCCTTTTACCTTCTTATTGACGATGAAACACAGAAATTGCATCGGAATTGTCTTTTAACTGTCTATGTTTTGAACCATTTCTGTGACACTAATTGTAGGTTCCAATGCTTCACTTCAGGTTTACTGTATCCCTTGGACCTTCTTATTGACGATGAAACACAGAAATTGCATCGGAATTAAATACAAAAGGCACAATGCCGACTTAAGTACAAGATCACTGACTCTTCCTACTCTCTATGATTTGAACCATTCCTTTGACACAAGTTATAGATTCCGATGCTTCACTACAGGTTTACTGTATCCCTTGTACCTTCTTATTGACGATGAAACACAGAAATTGCATCGGATTGAAATACAAAAGGCACAATGCCGACTTAAGTACATGAAGACGGACTGTTCTTATTGACAATGATTTGAACCATTCCTGTCACACTAGTTATAGATTCCGATGCTTCACTTCAGATTTACTGTATCCCTTGGACATTCTTATTGACGATGAAACACAGAAATTGCATCGGAATTAAATACATAATGCACAATGCCTGACTATGTTTTGAACCATTCCTGTGACACTAGTTATAGATTCCGATGCTTCACTTCAGGTTTACTGTAACCTTCTGACTTTCTTATTGACAATGAAACTCAGAAATTGCATCGGAATTAAATACAAATGGCACAATGCCGACTTAAGTACAAGAGGACTGACTCTTCTTACTGACTATGTTTTGAACCATTTCATTGACACTAGTTATAGATTCCGATGCATCACTCCAGGTTTACTGTATCCCTAGGACCTTCGTATTGACGATGAACCAATGAAATTGCATCGGAATTTAATTGAAAAGGCACAATGCTTACTTAAGTACAAGAAGACTGACTCTTCTTACTGACTATGTTTTGAACCATTCCTGTGACACTAGTTATAGATTCCAAGGCTTCACTTCAGGTATACTGTATCCTAGGACCTTCGTATTGACGATGAAACACAGAAAGTGAATCGGAATTGAATACGAAAGGCACAATGCCGACTTAAGTACAAGAAGACTGACTCTTCTGACTGACAATGTTTATAACCATTCCTGTGACACTAGTTACAGATTCCAATGCTTCACTTCAGGGTTACTGTATCCCTCTGACCTTCTCATTGACGATGAAACACAGAAATTGCATCGGAATTAAATAGATTAGGCACAATGCCAACATAAGTACAAGAAGACTGACTCTTCTTACTGTCTATGCTTTGAACCATTCCTGCGACACTAGTTATACATTCCGATGCTTCACTTCAGGTTTACTGGATCCCTTGTTCCTTCTTATGGACGATGAAACACAGAAGTTGCATCGGAATAAAAATACAAAAGGCACAATGGCGACTTAAGTACATGAAAACCGACTCTTCTTATTGCCAATGACTTGAACCATTCCTGTGACACTAGTTATAGATTCCGATGCTTCACTTCAGGTTTACTGTATCGCTTGGACATTCTTATTGACGATGAAACACAGAAATTGCATCGGAATTAAATACAAAACGCAAAAAGCCGACTTAAGTACAAGAAGACTGACTCCTCTAACTGTCTGTGTTGTGAACCGTTCCTGTCACACTAGTTATAGATTCCGATGCTTCACTTCAGATTTACTGTATCCCTCTGACCTTCTTATTGACGATGAAACTCAGATATTGCATCGGAATTAAATACAAAAGGCACAATGAAGACATAAGTACAAGAAGACAGACTCTTCTTATTGTCTATGTTTTGAACCATTCTATTGACACTAGTTATAGATTCCGATGCTTTACTCCAGGTTTACTGTATCCCTTGGAGCTTCTTATTGACGATGAAACACAGAAATTGCATCGGAAATAAATAGAAAGGGCACAATGCCGACTTAAGTACAAGAAGACTGACTCCTCTTACGGACTATGTTTTGAACCATTCCATTGACACTAGTTATACATTCCGATGCTTCACTCCAGGTTAACTGAATCCCTTGGACCTTCTTATTGACGATAAAACACAGAAATTGCATCGGAATTTAATACAAAAGACACAATGCCGACTTAAGAACAAGAGGACTGACTCTTCTTACAGACTATGCTTTGAACCATTCCTGTGACACTAGTTATATATTCCGATGCTTCACTTTATGTTACTGTTTCCCTTGGACCTTCTTATTGACGCTGAAACACAGAAATTGCATCGGAATTAAATACAAATGGCACAATGCCGACTTAAGTACAAGAAGTCTGACTCTTCTTACTGTCAATGTTTTGAACCATTCATGTGACACGAGTTATGGATTGCGATGCTTCACTTCAAGTTTACTGTATCCTTGGACCTTCTAATTGACGATGAAATACAGAAATTGCATCGGAATTAAATACAAATGGCACAATGCCGACTTAAGGACAAGAAGACTGACTCTTCTTACTGACTATGTTTTGAACCATTCCTGTGAGACTAGTTATTGATTCCGATGCTTCACTATTGGTTTACTGTATCCCACTGACCTGCGTATTGACGATGAAACAGAGAAATTGCACCGGAATTAAATACAAAAGGCACAATGCCGACTTAAGTACAAGATGACTGACTCTTCTTACTGTCTATGGTTTGAACCATTCCATTGACACTAGTTATAGATTCCGATGCTTCACTCCAGGTTTACTGTATCCCTTGGATCTTCGTACTGACGATGAAACACAGAAATTGCATCGGAATTAAATAGAAAAGGCACAATGACGACTTAAGTACAAGAACACTGTCTCTTCTTACTGTCTATGTTTTTAACCAATCCTGCGACACTAGTTATAGATTCCGTTGCTTGACTTCGGTTTTACTGTGTCCCTTGGACCTTCTTATTGACGATGAAACACACAAATTGCATCGGAATTAAATACAAAGGGCACAATGCATACTTAAGTACAAGAGACTGACTCCTCTTACTGTCTATGTTTTGAACCATTCCTGTGAAACTAATTACAGATTCCGATGCTTCACTTCCGGTTTACAGTATCCCTTGGACCTTCTTATTGACGAAGAAACACAGAAATTGCATCAGAATTAAATACAAAAGGCACAATGCCGAATTAAGTACAAGAAGACTGACTCTTTTTACTGTCTATGTTTTGCACCAATCCTGTGACACTGGTTATAGATTCCGATGCTTCACTTCAGGTTAACTGTATCCCTTGGACCTTCTTATTGACGATGAAACTCAGAAATTGCATGGGAATTAAATACAAAAAGCACAATGCCGACTTAAGTACAAAAAGATTGACTCTTTTTACTGACTATGTTTTGAACCATTCCGGTGATACTAGTTATAGATTCCGATGCTCCACATCAGGTTTACTGTATCCCTCTGACCTTATCATTGACGATGAAACACAGAAATTGCATCGGAATTAAATATAAAAGGCACAATGCCAACTTAAGTACAAGAAGACTGACTCTTCTTACTGTCTATGCTTTGAACCATTCCTGTGACACTAAATGTAGATTCCGATGCTTCACTTCAGGTTTACTGTATCCCTTGTACCTTCTCATTCACGATGAAACACAGAAATTGCATCGGAATTAAATACAAAAGGCACCATGGCGACTTAAGTACATGAAAACCGACTCTTCTTATTGACAATGATTTCAACCATTCCTGTGACACTAGATATAGATTCCGATGCTTCACTTCAGGTTTACTGTATCCCTTGGAGATTCTTATTGACGATGAAACACAGAAATTGCATTGGAATTAAATACAAAACGCAAAAAGCGACTTAAGTACAAGAAGACTGACTCTTCTTACTGTCTGTGTAGTGAACCGTTCCTGTGACACTAGTTATAGATTCCGATGCTTCACTTCAGGTTTACTGTATCCCTCTGACCTTCTTCTTGACGATGAAACTCAGATATTGCATCGGAATTAAATACAAAAGACACAACGCCGACTTAAGAACAAGAAGACTGACTCTTCTTACAGACTATGTTTTGAACCATTCCTGTGACACTAGTTATATATTCCGATGCTTCACTTTAGGTTACTGTATCCCTTGGACCTTCTTATTGACGCTGAAACACAGAAATTGCATCGGAATTAAATAGAAATGCCACAATGCCGACTTAAGTACAGGAAGTCTGTTTCTTCTTACTGTCAATGTTTTGAACCATTCATGTGACACGAGTTATAGATTGCGATGCTTCACTTCAAGTTTACTGTATCCTTGGACCTTCTAATTGACGATGAAATACAGAAATTGCATCGGAATTAAATACAAATGGCACAATGCGAACTTAAGGACAAGAAGACTGACTCTTCTTACTGACTATGTTTTGAACTATTCCTGTGAGACTAGTTATTGATTCCGATGCTTCACTTCAGGTTTTGCTGTATCCCTCTGACCTTCGTATTGACGATGAAACACAGAAATTGCACCGGAATTAAATACAAAAGGCACAATGCCGACTTAAGTACAAGAAGACTGACTCTTCTTACCGACTATGCTTTGAAAAATTCCTGTGTAACTAGTTATAGGTTCCGATGCTTCACTTCAGGTTTACTGAATCCCTCTGACCTTCTTATTGACGATGAAACACAGAATTTGAATCGGAATTAAATAGAAAAGGCGCAATGCCGACTTAAGTACAAGAACACTGACTCTTCTTACTGACTATGCTTTGAACCATTCCTGTGGCACTAGTTATAGATTCCGATGCTTCACTTCAGGTTTACTGTATCCCTCTGACCTTACCATTGACGATGAAACACAGAAATTGCCTCGGAATTAAATATAAAAGGCACAATGCCAACTTAAGTACAAGAAGACTGACTCTTCTTACTGTCTATGCTTTGAACCATTCCTGTGACACTAGTTGTAGATTCCGATGCTTCACTTCAGGTTTACTGTATCCCTTGGACCTTCTTATTGACGAAGAAACACAGATATTGCATCGGAATTAAATACAAAAGGCACAATGCCGACTTACGTACGAGAACACTGACTCTTCCTACTGTCTAGGATTTGAACCATTACTGTGACACTAGTTATACATTCCGATGCTTCACTTCAGGTTTATTGTATCCCTTGTACCTTCTTATTGACGATGAAACACAGATATTGCATCGGAATTAAATACAAAAGGCACAATGCCGACTTAAGTACAAGAACACTGTCTCTTCCTACTGTCTAGGTTTTGAACCATTCCTGTGACACTAGTTATACATTCCGATGCTTCACTTCAGGTTTATTGTACCCCTTGTACCTTCTTATTGACGATGAAACACAGAAATTGCATCGGAATTAAATACAAAAGCACCATGGCGACTTAAGTACATGAAAACCGACTCTTCTTATTGACAATGATTTGAACCATTCCTGTGACACTAGACATAGATTCCGATGCTTCACTTCAGGTTTACTGTATCCCTCTGACCTTCTTATTGACGATGAAACTCAGATATTGCATCGGAATTAAATGCAAAAGGCACGATGAAGACATAAGTACAAGAAGACTGACCCTTCTTATTGTCTATGTTTTGAACTATTCTATTGACACTAGTTATAGATTCACTCCAGGTTTACTATATCGCTTGGACCTTCGTAATGACGATGAAACACAGAAATTGCATCGGAATTAAATAGAAAAGGCACAATGACGACTTAAGTACAAGAACACTGTCTCTTCTTACTGTCTATGTTTTGAACCAATCCTGCGACACTAGTTATAGATTCCGATGCTTGACTTCGGTTTTACTGTGTCCCTTGGACCTTCTTATTGACGATGAAACACACAAATTGCATCGGAATTAAATACAAAGGGCACAATGCATACTTAAGTACAAGAGACTGACTCCTCTTACTGTCTATGTTTTGAACCATTCCTGTGAAACTAATTACAGATTCCGATGCTTCACTTCCGGTTTACTGTATCCCTTGGACCTTCTTATTGACGAAGAAACACAGAAATTGCATCAGAATTAAATACAAAAGGCACAATGCCGAATTAAGTACAAGAAGACTGACTCTTCTTACTGTCTATGCTTTGCACCAATCCTGTGACACTAGTTATAGATTCCGATGCTTCACTTCAGGTTAACTGTATCCCTTGGACCTTCTTATTGACGATGAAACTCAGAAATTGCATGGGAATTAAATACAAAAAGCACAATGCCGACTTAAGTACAAAAAGACTGACTCTTTTTACTGACTATGTTTTGAACCATTCCGGTGATACTAGTTATAGATTCCGATGCTTCACTTCAGGTTTACTGTATCCCTCTGACCTTGTTATTGACGATGAAACACAGAAATTGCATCGGAATTATATACAGATGGCACTATGCCGACTTAAGTACAAGAACACTGACTCTTCTTACCGACTATGCTTTGAAAAATTCCTGTGTAACTAGTTATAGGTTCCGATGCTTCACTTCAGGTTTACTGTATCCCTCTGACCTACTTATTGACGATGAAACACAGAAATTCAATCGGAATTAAATAGAGAAGGCGCAATGCCGACTTAAGTACAAGAACACTGACTCTTCTTACTGTCTATGCTTTGAAACATTCCTGCGACACTAGTTATAGGGTTCGATGCTTCACTTCAGGTTTACTGTATCCCTTGGACCTTCTTATTGACGATGAATCAAAGATATTGCACCGGTATTAAATACAAAAGGCACAATGCCGACTTAAGTACAATAAGACTGACTCTTCTTACAGTCTATGCTTTGAAACATTCCAGTGACACTAGTTATAGATTCCGATGCTCCACATCAGGTTTACTGTATCCCTCTGACCTTATCATTGACGATGAAACACAGAAATTGCATCGGAATTAAATATAAAAGGCACAATGCCAACTTAAGTACAAGAAGACTGACTCTTCTTACTGTCTATGCTTTGAACCATTCCTGTGACACTAGTTGTAGATTCCGATGCTTCACTTCAGGTTTACTGTATCCCTTGTACCTTCTTATTGACGATGAAACACAGAAATTGCATCGGAATTAAATACAAAAGGCACCATGGCGACTTAAGTACATGAAAACCGACTCTTCTTATTGACAATGATTTCAACCATTCCTGTGACACTAGATATAGATTCCGATGCTTCACTTCAGGTTTACTGTATCCCTTGGAGATTCTTATTGACGATGAAACACAGAAATTGCATTGGAATTAAATACAAAACGCAAAAAGCGACTTAAGTACAAGAAGACTGACTCTTCTTACTGTCTGTGTAGTGAACCGTTCCTGTGACACTAGTTATAGATTCCGATGCTTCACTTCAGGTTTACTGTATCCCTCTGACCTTCTTCTTGACGATGAAACTCAGATATTGCATCGGAATTAAATACAAAAGACACAACGCCGACTTAAGAACAAGAAGACTGACTCTTCTTACAGACTATGTTTTGAACCATTCCTGTGACACTAGTTATATATTCCGATGCTTCACTTTAGGTTACTGTATCCCTTGGACCTTCTTATTGACGCTGAAACACAGAAATTGCATCGGAATTAAATAGAAATGCCACAATGCCGACTTAAGTACAGGAAGTCTGACTCTTCTTACTGTCAATGTTTTGAACCATTCATGTGACACGAGTTATAGATTGCGATGCTTCACTTCAAGTTTACTGTATCCTTGGACCTTCTAATTGACGATGAAATACAGAAATTGCATCGGAATTAAATACAAATGGCACAATGCGAACTTAAGGACAAGAAGACTGACTCTTCTTACTGACTATGTTTTGAACCATTCCTGTGAGACTAGTTATTGATTCCGATGCTTCACTTCAGGTTTACTGTATCCCTCTGACCTTCGTATTGACGATGAAACACAGAAATTGCACCGGAATTAAATACAAAAGGCACAATGCCGACTTAAGTACAAGAAGACTGACTCTTCTTACCGACTATGCTTTGAAAAATTCCTGTGTAACTAGTTATAGGTTCCGATGCTTCACTTCAGGTTTACTGTATCCCTCTGACCTTCTTATTGACGATGAAACACTGAAATTGAATCGGAATTAAATAGAAAAGGCGCAATGCCGACTTAAGTACAAGAACACTGACTCTTCTTACTGACTATGCTTTGAACCATTCCTGTGGCACTAGTTATAGATTCCGATGCTTCACTTCAGGTTTACTGCATCCCTCTGACCTTACCATTGACGATGAAACACAGAAATTGCCTCGGAATTAAATATAAAAGGCACAATGCCAACTTAAGTACAAGAAGACTGACTCTTCTTACTGTCTATGCTTTGAACCATTCCTGTGACACTAGTTGTAGATTCCGATGCTTCACTTCAGGTTTACTGTATCCCTTGGACCTTCTTATTGACGATGAAACACAGATATTGCATCGGAATTAAATACAAAAGGCACAATGCCGACTTAAGTACGAGAACACTGACTCTTCCTACTGTCTAGCTTTTGAACCATTACTGTGACACTAGTTATACATTCCGATGCTTCACTTCAGGTTTAATGTATCCCTTGTACCTTCTTATTGACGATGAAACACAGATATTGCATCGGAATTAAATACAAAAGGCACAATGCCGACTTAAGTACAAGAACACTGTCTCTTCCTACTGTCTAGGTTTTGAACCATTCCTGTGACACTAGTTATACATTCCGATGCTTCACTTCAGGTTTATTATACCCCTTGTACCTTCTTATTGACGATGAAACACAGAAATTGCATCGGAATTAAATACAAAAGCACCATGGCGACTTAAGTACATGAAAACCGACTCTTCTTATTGACAATGATTTGAACCATTCCTGTGACACTAGACATAGATTCCGATGCTTCACTTCAGGTTTACTGTATCCCTCTGACCTTCTTATTGACGATGAAACTCAGATATTGCATCGGAATTAAATGCAAAAGGCACGATGATGACATAAGTACAAGTAGACTGACCCTTCTTATTGTCTATGATTTGAACCATTCTATTGACACTAGTTATAGATTCACTCCAGGTTTACTATATCGCTTGGACCTTCTTATTGACGATGAAACACAGATATTGCATCGGAATTAAATAGAAAGGGCACAATGCCGACTTAAGTACAAGAAGACTGACTCCTCTTACTGACTATGTTTTGAACCATTCCTGTGACACTAGTTATAGATTCCGATGCTTCACTTCAGTTTTACTGTATCCCTTGGACCTTGTCATTGACGATGAAACACAGAAATTGCATCGGAATTTAATACATAAGGCAAAATGCCGACTTAAGTAAACGAAGACTGACTCTTCTTACTGTCTATGTTTTGAACCATTCCTGTGACACTAGTTATAGATTCCGATGCTACACTCCATGTCTACTGTATCCCTTGCACCTTCTTATTGACGATGAAACACAGAAATTGCATCGGAATTAAATATAAAAGGCACAATGCCGACTTAAGTACAAGAACACTGACTCTTCTTACTGACTATGTTTTGAACCATTCCTGTGACACTAGTTATAGATTCCGATGCTTCACTTCAGGTTTACTGTATCCCTCCGACCATCTTGTTGACGATGAAACACAGAAATTGCATCGGAATTAAATAGAAAAGGCGCAACGCCGACTTAAGTACAAGAAGTCTGACTCTTCTAACTGTCTATGTTTTGAACCATTCCTGTGACACTAATTGTAGATTCCAATGCTTCACTTCAGGTTTACTGTATCCCTTGGACCTTCTTATTGACGATGAAACACAGAATTTGCATCGGAATTAAATACAAAAGGCACAATGCCGACTTAAGTACAAGAACACAGTCTCTTCCTACTCTCTATGATTTGAACCATTCCTTTGGCACTAGTTATAGATTCCGATGCTTCACTACAGGTTTACTGTATTCCTTGTACCTTCTTATTGACGATGAAACACAGAAATTGCATCGGATTTAATTACAAAAGGCACAATGCCTGACTATGTTTTGAACCATTCCTGTGAAACTAGTTATAGATTCCGATGCTTCACTTCAGGTTTACTGTATCCTTATGACTTTCTTATTGACGATGAAACTCAGAAATTGCATCGGAATTAAATACAAATGGCACAATGCCGACTTAAGTACAAGAGGACTGACTCTTCTTACTGACTATGTTGTGAACCATTTCATTGACACTAGTTATAGATTCCGATGCATCTCTCCAGGTTTACTGTATCCCTTGGACCTTCTTATTGACGATGATACAATGAAATTGCATCGGAATTTAATTGAAAAGGCACAATGCCGACTTAAGTACAAGAAGACTGACTCTTCTTACTGACTATGTTTTGAACCATTCCTGTGACACTAGTAATAGATTCCAAGGCTTCACTTCAGGTATATTGTATCCTTGGACCTTCGTATTGACGATGAAACACAGAAATTGAATCGGAATTAAATACAAAAGGCACAATGCCGACTTAAGTACAAGAGGACTGACTCTTCTTACTGACTATGTTTTGAACCATTTCATTGACACTAGTTATAGATTCCGATGCATTACCTCAGGTTTACTGTATCCCTTGGACCTTCTTATTGACGATGAAACAATGAAATTGCATCGGAATTTAATTGAAAAGGCACAATGCCGACTTAAGTACAAGAAGACAGACTCATCTTACTGACTATGTTTTGAACCATTCCTGTGACACTAGTTACAGATTCCGATGCTTCACTTCAGGTTTACTGTATCCCTCCGACCATCTCGTTAACGATGAAACACAGAAATTGCATCGGAATTAAATAGAAAGGGCACAATGCCGACTTAAGTACAAGAAGACTGACTCCTCTTACTGACTATGCTTTGAACCATTCCTGTGACACCACTTATAGATTCCGATGCTTCACTTCAGTTTTACTGTATCCCTTGGACCTTGTCATTGACGATGAAACACAGAAATTGCATCGGAATTAAATTCATAAGGCAAAATGCCGACTTAAGTACACGAAGACTGACTCTTCTTACTGTCTATGTTTTGAACCATTCCTGTGACACTAGTTATAGATTCCGATGCTACACTCCATGTCTACTGTATCCCTTGGACCTTCTTATTGACGATGAAACACAGAAATTGAATCGGAATTAAATATAAAAGGCACAATGCCGACTTAAGTACAAGAAGACTGGCTCATCTTACTGACTATGTTTTGAACCATTCCTGTGACACTAGTTACAGATTCCGATGCTTCACTTCAGGTTTACTGTATACCTCCGACCATCTCGTTGTCAATGAAACACAGAAATTGCATCGGAATTAAATAGAAAAGGCACAATGCCGACTTAAGTACAAGAAGTCTGACTCTTCTTACTGTCTATGGTTTGAACCATTCCTGTGACATTACTTATAGATTCCGATGCTTCACTCCAGGTTCACTGTATCCCTTGGACCTTCTTATTGACGATGAATCACAGAAATTGCATCGGAATTGTCATTTACTGTCTATGTTTTAAACCATTTCTGTGACACTAATTGTAGATTCCAATGCTTCACTTCAGGTTTACTGTATCCCTTGGACCTTCTTATTGACGATGAAACACAGAAATTGCATCGGAATTAAATACAAAATGCACAATGCCGACTTAAGTACAAGAACACTGTCTCTTCCTACTCTCTATGATTTGAACCATTCCTTTGACACTAGTTATAGATTCCAATGCTTCACTACAGGTTTACTGTACCCCTTGTACCTTCTTATTGACGATGAAACACAGAAATTGCATCGGATTTAAATACAAAAGGCACAATGCCGACTTAAGTACATGAAGACGGACTGTTCTTATTGACAATGATTTGAACCATTCCTGTGACACTAGTTATAGATTCCGATGCTTCACTTCAGGTTTACTGTATCACTTGGACATTCTTATTGACGGTGAAACACAGAAATTGCATCGGAATTAAATACAAAATGCACAATGCCTCACTATGTTTTGAACCATTCCTGTGACACTAGTTATAGATTCCGATGCTTCACTTCATGTTTATTGTATCCTTCTTACTTTCTTATTGACGATGAAACACAGAAATTGCATCGGAATTTAATTGAAAAGCACAATGCCGAATTAAGTAAAAGAAGACTGACTCTTCTTACTGACTATGTTTTGAACCATTCCTGTCACACTAGTTATCGATTCCAAGGCTTCACTTCAGGTATACTGTATCCCTTGGACCTTCGTATTGACGATGAAACACAGAAATTGAATCGGAATTAAATACAAAAGGCACAATGCCGACTTAAGTACATGAAGAACGACTCTTCTTACTGACTATGTTTTGAACAATTCTCTGTGACACTAGTTATAGATTCCGATGCTACACTCCAGGTTTACTGTATCCCTTGGAACTCCTTATTGACGATGAAACACAGAAATTGCATGGGAATTAAATACAAAAGGCACAATGCCGACTTAAGTACAAGAAGACTGACTCTTCCTACTATTTATGTTTTGAACCATTCCTGTGACACTAGTTATAGATTCCGATGCATCACTTCAGGTTTACTGTATCTTTCTGACCTTATTGACGATGAAACACAGAAATTGCATCGGAATTAAATGCAAAAGGCACAGTACCGACTTAAGTACAAGAAGACTGACTCTTCTTACTGTTTATGTCTTGAACCATTCCTGTGACACCAATTATATATCCGATGCTCCAGTGTAGGTTACTGTATCCCTAGGACCTTCTTATTGACGATGAAACACAGTAGTTTCACCGGAATTAAATACAAAAGGCACAATGCCGACTTAAGTACAAGAAGACTGACTCCTCCTACTGCCTATGTTGTGAACTATTCCAGTGACACTAGTTATAGAGTCCGATGCTTCTCTTCAGGTTAATTGTATCCCTTGGACCAACTTATTGACGAGGAAAGACAGAAACTGCATCGGAATTAAATACAAAAGGCACAATGCTGACTTAAGTACAAGAAGACTGACTCTTTTTACTGTCTATGTTTTGAACCATTCCTGTGACACTAGTTATAGATTCCGATGCTTCACTACAGGTTTACTGTATCCCTTAGACCTTCTTATTGACGATGAAACACAGAAATTGCATCGGAATTAAATACAAAAGGCACAATGATGACTTAAGTACAAGCAGACTGACCCTTCTTACTGTCTATGTTTTGAACCAATCCTGTGACACTAGTTATAGATTCCGATGCTTCACTTCAGGTTTACTGTATCCCTTCGGTCCTTCTTATTGACGATGAAACACAGAAATTGCATCGGAATTAAATACAAAAGGCACTATGCCGACTTAAGTACAAGGAGACTGAGTCTTCTTACTGACTATGTTTTGAACCATTCCTGTGAAACTAGTTATAGATTCCGATGCTTCACTTCAGGTTTACTGTATCCCTCTGACCATTTTATTGACGATGAAACACAGAAATTGCATCGGAATTAAATAGAAAATCCACAATGCCGACTTAAGTACAAGAAGACTGACTCTTCTTACTGTCTATGTTTTGAACCATTCCTGCGACACTAGTTATAGATTCCGATGCTTGACTTCAGGTTTACTGTATCCCTTGGACCTTCTTATTGAATATGAAACAAAGAAATAGCATCGGAATTAAACACAAAAGGCACAATGCCGACTTAAGTACAAAAGACTGACTCTTCTTACTGTCTATGTTTGAACCATTCTTGTGACACTAGTTATAGATTCCGATGCTTCACTTCAGGTTTACTGTCTCCCTTGGACCTCCTTAATGACGATGAAACACAGAAATTGCATCGGAATTAAATACAAAAGGCACAATGCCGACTTAAGTACAAGAAGACTGACCCTTGTTACTGTCTATGTTTTGAACCAATCCTGTGAAACTAGTTATAGATTCCCATGCTTCACTTCAGGTTTACTGTATCCCTCTGACCCTCTTATTGACGATGAAACACTGAAATTGCATAGGAATTAAATACAAAAAGGCATAATGCCGACTTAAGTACAAGAAGACTGACTCTTATTACTGACTATGTTTTGAACCATTCCTGTGACACTAGTTATAGATTCCGATGCTTCACTTCAGGTTTAATGTATCCCTCTGACCTTATTATTGACGATGAAACACAGAAATTGCGTCGGAATTAAATAGAAAAGGCACAAAGCCGACATAATTACAAGAAGACCGACTCTTCTTACTGTCTACGTTTTGAACCATTCCTGTGACACTAGTTATAGATTCCGATGCTTCACTTCAGGTTTACTGTATCCCTGGGACCTTCTTATTGACGATGAAACACAGAAATTGCATCGGAATTACATACAAAATGTACAATGCCGACTTAATTAAAAGAAGACTGACTCTTCCTACTGTCTATGTTTTGAACCATTCCTGTGACACCAGTTATATTCCGATGCTTCACTCCACGTTTACTGTATCCCTTGGACCTTCGTATTGACGATGAAACACAGAAATTGCATCGGAATTAAATACAAAATTCACAATGCCGACTTAAGTACATGAAGACCGACTCTTCTTACTGACTATGTTTTGAACCTTTCCTGTGACACTAGTTATAGATTCCGATGCTTTACTTCAGGTTTACTGTATCCCTTGGACCTTCTTATTGACGATGAAGCACAGAAATTGCATCGGAATTAAATACAAAAGGCACAATGCCGACGTAAAAACAAGAAGTCTGACTCTTCTTACTGACTATGTTTTGAACCATTCCTGTGACACTAGTTACATATTCCGATGCTTTACTTTAGGTTACTGTATCCCTTGGACCTTCTTATTGACGTTGAAACACAGAAATTGCATCGGAATTAAATACAAAAGGCACAATGCCGACTTAAGGACAAGAAGACTGACTCTTCTTACGGACTATATTTTGAACCATTCCTGTGACACTAGTTACATATTCCGATGCTTTAATTTAGGTTACTGTATCCCTTGGACCTTCTTATTGACGTTGAAACACAGAAATTGCGTCGGAATTAAATACAAAAGGCACAATGCCGACTTAAGTACAAGAAGTCTGACTCTTCTTACTGTCTATGTTTTGAACCATTCATGTGACACGAGTTTTAGATTCCGATGCTTCACTTCAGGTTTACTGTATCCTTGGACCTTCTAATTGACGATGAAATACAGAAATTGCATCGGAATTGAATACGAAAGGCACAATGCCGACTTAAGGACAAGAAGACTGACTCTTCTTACTGACTATGTTTGAACCATTAATGTGACACTAGTTATAGATTCCGATGCTTCACTCCAGGTTTACTGTATCCCGTGGACCTTCGTATTGACGATGAAACACAGCAATTGCATCGGAATTAAATACAAAAGTCACAATGCCGACTTAAAGACAAGAAGACTGACTCATCTTACTGGCTATGTTTTGAACCATTCCTGTAACACTAGTTATGGATTCCGATGCTTCACTTCAGGTTTACTGTATCCCTCTGACCTTCTTATTAACGATGAAACACAGAAATTGCATCGGAATTAAATAGAAAAGGAACAATGCCGACTTAAGTACAGGAAGACTGACTCTTGTTACTGCCTATGTTTATCACCAATCCTGTGAAACTAGTTATAGATTCCGATGCTTCACTTCAGGTTTACTGCATCTCTTGGACCTTCTTATTGACGATGAAACACAGAAAGAGCATCAGAATTAAATACAAAAGGCAAAATGCCGACTAAGTACAATAGACTGACTCTTCTTACTGACTATGCTTCGAACCATTCCTGTGACACTAGTTACAGATTAGGATGCTTCTCTTCAGGTTTACTGTATCCCTCTGACCCTCTTATTGACGATGAAACACTGAAATTGCATCGGAAATAATACAAAAGTACAATGCCGACTTAAGTACAAGAAGACTGACTCTTATTTCTGACTAAGATTTGAACCACTCCTGTGACACTAGTTATAGATTCCGATGCTTCACTTCACGTTTAATGTATCCCTCTGACCTTCTGATTGACGATGAAACACAGAAATTGCGTCGGATTTAAATAGAAAAGGCACAATGCCGTCATAAGTACAAGAAGACCGACTCTCCTTACTGCCTATGTTTTGAACCTTTAATGTGACACTAGTTATAGATTCCGATGCTTCACTTCAGGTTTACTGTATCCCTTGGACCTACTTATTGACGATGAAACACAGAAATTGCACCGGTATTAAATACAAAATGCACAATGCCGACTTAAGGACAAGAAGACTGACTCTTCTTACTGCCTATGATTTGAACCATTCCTGTGACACTAGTTATAGATTCCGATGCTTCACTTCAGGTTCACTGTATCCCTTGAACCTTCGTATTGACGATGAAACACAGAAATTGCATCGGAATTAAATACAAAAGGCACAATGCCGACTTAAGTACATGAAGACCGACTCTTCTTACTGACTATGTTTTGAACCATTCCTGTGACACTAGTTATAGATTCCGATGCTTTACTTCAGGTTTACTGTATCCCTTGGATCTTCTTATTGACGATGAAACACAGAAATTGCATCGGATTAAATACAAAAGGCACAATTACGACTGAAGTACAAGAAGTCTGACTCTTCTTTCTGTCTATGTTTTGAACCATTCATGTGACTTGAGTTATAGATTCCGAAGCTTCACTTCAGCTTTACTGTATCCCTTGGACCTTCTTATTGACGATGAAACACAGAAATTGCATCGGAATTAAATACAAAAGGCACAATGCCTTCTTAAGTACAAGACACTGACTCCTCTTACTGTCTATGTTTTGAACCATTCCTGTGACACTAATTATCGATTCCGATGCTTCACTTCCGGTTTACTGTATCCCTTGGACCTTCTTATTGACGATGAAACACAGAAATTGCATCGGAATTAAATACAAAATGCACAATGCCGACTTAAGTAGAAAAAGACTGACTCTTCTTACTGACTATGTTTTGAACCATTCCTGTGACACTAGTTATAGATTCCGGTGCTTCACTTCAGGTTTACTGTATCCCCCTGACCTGCTTGTGGACGACGAAACACAGAAATTAAATCGGAATTAAATACAAAAGGCACAATGCCGACTGAAGTACAAGAAGTCTGACTCTTCTTACTGTCTATGTTTTGCACCAATCCTGTGACACTGGTTATAGATTCCGATGCTTCACTTCAGTTTTACTGTATCCCTTGGACCTTCTTATTGACGATGAAACTCAGAAATTGCATCGGAATTAAATACAAAAATCACAATGCCGACTTAAGTAGAAAAAGACTGACTCTTCTTACTGACTATGTTTTGAACCATTCCTGTGACACTAGTTATAGATTCCGGTGCTTCACTTCAGGTTTACTGTATCCCTCTGACCTTCTTGTGGACGATGAAACACAGAAATTAAATCGGAATTAAATACAAAA
Organism: Schistocerca piceifrons; assembly: GCF_021461385.2. Taxonomy (NCBI): domain Eukaryota; kingdom Metazoa; phylum Arthropoda; class Insecta; order Orthoptera; family Acrididae; genus Schistocerca; species Schistocerca piceifrons. The sequence goes on along the minus strand of NW_025728368.1, from coordinate 524,579 downwards.
GGCACTATGCCGACTGAAGTACTAGAGACTGACTCTTCTTACTGTCTATGTTTTGAACCATTCCTGTAACACTAGTTATAGATTCCGAAGCTTCACTTCAGGTTCACTGTATCCCTTGGACCTTCTTATTGACGATGAAACACAAAAATTGCATCGGAATTAAATACAAAAGTCACAATGCCGACTTAAGTACAAGAAGACTGACTCTTCTTACCGTCTATGTTTTGAAAGAATCCTGTGACACTAATTATAGATTTCGATGCTTCATTTCAGGTTTACTGTATCCCTTGGACCTTCTTAGTGACGATGAAACTCAGATATTGCATCGGAATTAAATACAAAGTGCACAATGCCGACTTAAGTAAAAGAAGAAAGACTCTTCCTACTGTCTATGTTTTGAACCATTCCTGAACACTAGTTATAGATTCCGATGCTTCACTTCAGGTTTACTGTATCCCTTGGACCTTCGTACTGACGATGAAACATAGAAATTGCATCGGAATTAAATACAAAAGGCACAATGCCGACTTAAGTGCATGAAGACCGACTCTTCTTACTGACTATGTTGTGAACCATTCCTGTGACACTAGTTATAGATTTCGATGCTTTACTTCAGGTTTACTGTATCCCTTGGACCTTCTTATTGACGATGAAACACAGAAATTGCACCGGAATTAAATACAAAAGGTACAATACCGACTTAAGTAAAAGAAGACTGACTCTTCCTACCATCTATATTTTGAACCATTCCTGTGACACTAGTTATAGATTCCGATGCTTCACTTCAGGTTTACTGTATCCCTTGGACCTTCGTATTGACGATGAAACACAGAAATTGCATCGGAATTAAATACAAAAGGCACAATGCTGACGTAAAGACAAGAAGTCTGACTCTTCTTACTGACTATGTTTTGAACCATTCCTGTGACACTAGTTACATATTCCGATGCTTTACTTTAGGTTACTGTATCCCTTGGACCTTCTTATTGACGTTGAAACACAGAAATTCAATCGGAATTAAACACAAAAGGTACAATGCCGACTTAAGGACAAGAAGACTGACTCTTCTTACGGACTATGTTTTGTACCATTCCTGTGACACTAGTTACATATTCCGATGTTTTCTTTAGGTTACTGTATCCCTTGGACCTTCTTATTGACGTTGAAACACAGAAATTGCATCGGAATTAAATACAAAAGGCACAATGCCGACTTAAGTACAAGAAGTCTGACTCTTCTTACTGTCTATGTTTCGAACCATTCATGTGACACGAGTTATAGATTCCGATGCTTCACTTCAGGTTTACTGTATCCTTGGACCTTCTAATTGACGATGAAATACAGAAATTGCATCGGAATTGAATACGAAAGACACAATGCCGACTTGAGGACAAGAAGACTGACTCTTCTTACTGACTATGTTTGAACCATTAATGTGACACTAGTTATAGATTCCGATGCTTCACTCCAGGTTTACTGTATCCCGTGGACCTTCGTATTGACGATGAAACACAGCAATTGCATCGGAATTAAATACAAAAGTCACAATGCCGACTTAAAGACAAGAAGACTGACTCATCTTACTGGCTATGTTTTGAACCATTCCTGTAACACTAGTTATGGATTCCGATGCTTCACTTCAGGTTTACTGTATCCCTCTGACCTTCTTATTAACGATGAAACACAGAAATTGCATCGGAATTAAATAGAAAAGGAACAATGCCGACTTAAGTACAGGAAGACTGACTCATGTTACTGCCTATGTTTATCACCAATCCTGTGAAACTAGTTATAGATTCCGATGCTTCACTTCAGGTTTACTGCATCCCTTGGACCTTATTATTGACGATGAAACACAGAAAGTGCATCGGAATTAAATACAAAAGGCAAAATGCCGACTAAGTACAATAGACTGACTCTTCTTATTGACTATGCTTCGAACCATTCCTGTGACACTAGTTATAGATTAGGATGCTTCTCTTCAGGTTTACTGTATCCCTCTGACCTTTTTATTGACGATGAAACACTGAAATTGCATCGGAAGTAATACAAAAGGCACAATGCCGACTTAAGTACAAGAAGACTGACTCTTATTTCTGACTATGATTTGAACCACTCCTGTGACACTAGTTATAGATTCCGATGCTTCACTTCACGTTTAATGTATCCCTCTGACCTTCTGATTGACGATGAAACACAGAAATTGCGTCGGATTTAAATAGAAAAGGCACAATGCCGTCATAAGTACAAGAAGACCGACTCTCCTTACTGTCTATGTTTTGAACCATTAATGTGACACTAGTTATAGATTCCGATGCTTCACTTCAGGTTTACTGTATCCCTTGGACCTACTTATTGACGATGAAACACAGAAATTGCATCGGAATTAAATACAAAAGGTACAATGCCGACTTAAGTAAAAGAAGACTGACTCTTCCTACCATCTATATTTTTAACCATTCCTGTGACACTAGTTATAGATTCCGTTGCTTTACTTCAGGTTTACTGTATCCCTTGGACCTTCTTATTGACGATGAAACACAGAAATTGCATCGGAACTAAATACAAAAGGCACAATGCCGACTTAAGTACTGTCTATGTTTTGTACCATTCGTGTGACACTACTTATAGATTCCGATCCTACACTCCAGGTTTACTGTATCCCTTGGACCTTCTTATTGACGATGAAACACAGAAATTGCACCGGTATTAAATACAAAATGCACAATGCCGACTTAAGGACAAGAAGACTGACTCTTCTTACTGCCTATGATTTGAACCATTCCTGTGACACTAGTTATAGATTCCGATGCTTCACTTCAGGTTCACTGTATCCCTTGAACCTTCGTATTGACGATGAAACACAGAAATTGCATCGGAATTAAATACAAAAGGCACAATGCCGACTTAAGTACATGAAGACCGACTCTTCTTACTGACTATGTTTAGAACCATTCCTGTGACACTAGTTATAGATTCCGATGCTTTACTTCAGGTTTACTGTATCCCTTGGATCTTCTTATTGACGATGAAACACAGAAATTGCATCGGATTAAATACAAAAGGCACAATGCCGACTGAAGTACAAGAAGTCTGACTCTTCTTTCTGTCTATGTTTTGAACCATTCATGTGACTTGAGTTATAGATTCCGAAGCTTCACTTCAGCTTTACTGTATCCCTTGGACCTTCTTATTAACGATGAAACACAGAAATTGCATCGGAATGAAATACAAAAGGAACAATGCCTTCTTAAGTACAAGACACTGACTCCTCCTACTGACTATGTTTTGAACCATTCCTGTGACACTAATTATCGATTCCGATGCTTCACTTCCGGTTTACTGTATCCCTTGGACCTTCTTATTGACGATGAAACACAGAAATTGCATCGGAATTAAATACAAAATGCACAATGCCGACTTAAGTAGAAAAAGACTGACTCTTCTTACTGACTATGTTTTGAACCATTCCTGTGACACTAGTTATAGATTCCGGTGCTTCACTTCAGGTTTACTGTATCCCTCTGACCTTCTTGTGGACGATGAAACACAGAAATTAAATCGGAATTAAATACAAAAGGCACAATGCCGACTGAAGTACAAGAAGTCTGACTCTTCTTACTGTCTATGTTTTGCACCAATCCTGTGACACTGGTTACAGATTCCGATGCTTCACTTCAGTTTTACTGTATCCCTTGGACCTTCTTATTGACGATGAAACTCAGAAATTGCATCGGAATTAAATACAAAAATCACAATGCCGACTTAAGTAGAAAAAGACTGACTCTTCTTACTGACTATGTTTTGAACCATTCCTGTGACACTAGTTATAGATTCCGGTGCTTCACTTCAGGTTTACTGTATCCCTCTGACCTTCTTGTGGACGATGAAACACAGAAATTAAATCGGAATTAAATACAAAAGGCACTATGCCGACTGAAGTACTAGAGACTGACTCTTCTTACTGTCTATGTTTTGAACCATTCCTGTGACACTAGTTATAGATTCCGAAGCTTCACTTCAGGTTCACTGTATCCCTTGGACCTTCTTATTGACGATGAAACACAAAAATTGCATCGGAATTAAATACAAAAGTCACAATGCCGACTTAAGTACAAGAAGACTGACTCTTCTTACCGTCTATGTTTTGAAAGAATCCTGTGACACTAGTTATAGATTTCGATGCTTCATTTCAGGTTTACTGTATCCCTTGGACCTTCTTAGTGACGATGAAACTCAGATATTGCATCGGAATTAAATACAAAGTGCACAATGCCGACTTAAGTAAAAGAAGAAAGACTCTTCCTACTGTCTATGTTTTGAACCATTCCTGAACACTAGTTATAGATTCCGATGCTTCACTTCAGGTTTGCTGTATTCCTTGGACCTTCGTATTGACGATGAAACATAGAAATTGCATCGGAATTAAATACAAAAGGCACAATGCCGACTTAAGTGCATGAAGACCGACTCTTCTTACTGACTATGTTTTGAACCATTCCTGTGACACTAGTTATAGATTTCGATGCTTTACTTCAGGTTTACTGTATCCCTTGGACCTTCTTATTGACGATGAAACACAGAAATTGCACCGGAATTAAATACAAAAGGCACAATGCAGACTTAAGTGCAAGAAGACTGACTCTTCTTACTGCCTATGATTTGAACCATTCCATTGACACTAGTTATAGATTCCGATGCTTCACTCCAGGTTAACTGTATCCTGGGACCTTCTTATTGACGATGAAACAAAGAAATTGCATCGGAATTAAATACAAAAGGCACAATGCCGACTTACGGACAAGAAGACGGACTCTTCTTACAGACTATGTTTTGAACCATTCCTGTGACACTAGTTATATATTCCGATCCTTTACTTTAGGTTACTGTATCCCTTGGACCTTGTTATTGACGTTGAAACACAGAAATTGCATTGGAATTAAATACAAAAAGCACAATGCCGACTTAAGTACAAGAAATCTGACACTTCCTTCTGTCTATGTTATGAACCATTCATGTGACACAAGTTATAGATTCCGATGCTTCACTTCAAGTTTACTGTATCCTTGGACCTTCTAATTGACGATGAAATACAGAGATTGCATCGGAATTAAATACGAAAGGCACAATGCCGACTTAAGGACAAGAAGACTGACTCTTCTTACTGACTATGTTTTGAACCATTCCTGTGACACTAGTTAAAGATTCCGATGCTTCACTTCAGGTTTACTGTATCCCTTGGATCTTCTTATTGACGATGAAACACAGAAATTGCATCGGAATTAAATACAAAAGGCACAATGCCGACTTAAGTACAAGAAGACTGACTCTTCTTACTGTCTATGCTTAGAACCATTCCATTGACACTAGTTATAGATTCCGATGCTTCACTCCAGGTTTACTGTATCCCTTGGACCTTCTTATTGACGATGAAACACAGATATTGCAACGGAATTAAATAGAAAAGGCACAATGCCGACTTAAGTACAAGAACACTGACTTTTCTTACTGTCTATGTTTTGAACCATTCCTGCGACACTAGTTAAAGATTCCGTTGCTTGACTTCAGCTGTACTCTATCCCTTGGACCTTCTTATTGACGATGAAACACAGAAATTGCATCGGAATTAAATACAATATGCACAATGCCTTCTTAAGTACAAGAGACTGACTCCTCTTACTGTCTATGATTAGAACCATTCCTGTGACACTAATTATCGATTCCGATGCTTCACTTCCGGTTTACTGTATCCCTTGGACCTTCTTATTGACGATGAAACACAGAAATTGCATCGGAATTAAATACAAAATGCACAATGCCGACTTAAGTACAAGAAGTCTGACTCTTCTTACTGTCTATGTTTTGCACCAATCCTGTGACACTGGTTATAGATTCCGATGCTTCACTTCAGGTTTACTCTATCCCTTGGACCTTCGTATAGACGATGTAACTCAGAAATTGCATCGGAATTAAATACAAAAATCACAATGCCGACTTAAGTAGAAAACGACTGACTCTTCTTACTGACTATGTTTTGAACCATTCCTGTGACACTAGTTATATATTCCGGTGCTTCACTTCAGGTTTAATGTATCCCTCTGAACTTCTTATTGACGATGAAACACAGAAATTAAATCGGAATGAAATACAAAGGGCACTACGCCGACTTAAGTACTAGAGACAGACTCTTCTTACTGTCTATGTTTGAACCATTCCTGTGACACTAGTTATAGATTCCGATGCTTCACTTCAGGTTTTCTGTATCCCTCTGACCCTCTTATTGTCGATGAAACACAGAAATTGCATCGGAATTAAATACGAAAGGCACAATGCAGACTTAAGTACAAGAAGACTGACTCTTCTTACTGACTATGTTTTGAACCATTCCTGTGACACTAGTTATAGATTCCGATGCTTCACTTCAGGTTTACTGTATCCCTCTGACCTTCTTATTGACGATGAAACACAGAAATTGCTTCGGAATTAAATAGAAAATGCACAATGCCGACTTACGTACAAGTAGACTTACTCTTCTTATTGTCGATGCTGGGATCCATTCCTGTGACACTAGTTATTGATTCCGATGCATGACGTCAGTTTTACTGTATCCCTTGGACCTTCTTATTGACGATGAAACACAAAAATTGCATCGGAGTTAAATACAAAACGCACAATGCCGACTTAAGTACAAGAGACCGTCTCTTCTTACTGTCTATGTTTTGAACCATTCTCTGTGACACCTGTTATAGATTCCGATGCTACACTCCAGGTTTACTGTATCCCTTGGACCTTCTTATTGACGTTGAAAAACAGAAATTGCATCGGATAAATACAAAAGGCACAATGCCGACTTAGGTACAAGAAGATTGACTCTTCCCACTATCTATGTTTTGAACCATTCCTGTGACACTTGTTATAGATTCCGATGCTTCACTTCAGGTTTACTGTATCCCTCTGACCTTATTGACGATGAAACACAGAATTTAATCGGAATTAAATGCAAAATACACAATACCGACTTAATTACAAGAAGACTGACTCTTCCTACAGTCTATGTTGTGAACTATTCCTGTGACACTAGTTATAGTGTCCGATGCTTCACTTCAGGTTTATCGTATCCCTAGGACCTTCTTATTGACGATGAAAGACAGAAACTGCATCGGAATTAAATACAAAAGGCGCAATGCCGACTTAAGTACAAGAAGACTGACTCTTCTTACTGTCTATGTTTTGAACCATTCCTGTGACACTAGTTATAGATTCCGATGCTTCACTTCAGGTTAACTGTATCCCTTGGAAATTCTTATTGACGACGAAACACGGAAATTGAATCGGAATTAAATACAAAAGGCACAATGCCAACATAAGGACAAGAAGACTGACTCATCTTACTGACTATGTTTTGAACCATTCCTGTAACACTAGTTATAGATTCCGATGCTTTACTTCAGGTTTACTGTATACCTCTGACCTTCTTATTAACGATGAAACACAGAAATTGCATCCGAATTAAATACAAAAGGCACAATGCCGACTTAAGTACAAGAGACTGACTCTTCTTACTGTCTATGTTTGAACCATTCCTGTGACACTAGTTATAGATTCCGATGCTTCACTTCAGGTTTATTGTATCCCTTGCACATCCTTATTGACGATGAAACACAGAAATTGCATCGGAATTAAATACAAAATGCACAATGCCGACTTAAGTACATGAAGGCCGACTCTTCTTACTGACTATGTTTTGAACCATTCCTGTGACACTAGTTATAGATTCCGATGCTTCACTCCAGGTTTACTGTATCCCTTGGACCTTCTTATTGACGATGAAACACAGAAATTGCATCGGAATTAAATACAAAAGGCACAATGCCGACTTCAGGACAAGAAGACTGACTCTCCTTACTGACTATGCTTTGGACCATTCCACTGACACTAGATATAGATTCCAATGCTTCACTCCAGGTTTCCTGTATCCCTTGGACCTTCTTATTGACGATGAAACAAAGAAATTGCATCGGAATTAAATACAAAAGGCACAATGCCGACTTAAGAACTAGAAGACTGACTCTTCTTACAGACTATGTTTTGAACCATTCCTGTGACACTAGTTATATATTCCGATGCTTTACTTTAGGTTACTGTATCCCTTGGACCTTCTTATTGACGTTGAAACACAGAAATTGCATCGGAATTAAATACAAAAGGCACAATGCCGACTTAAGTACAAGATGTCTGACTCTTCTTACTATGTTTTGAACCATTCATGTGACACGAGTTATAGATTCCGATGCTTCACTTGAAGTTTACTGTATCCTTGGACCTTCTAATTGACGATGAAATACAGAAATTGCAACGGAATTATATACGAAAGGCACAATGGCGTCTTAAGGACAAGAAGACTGACTCTTCTTACTGCCTATGCTTTGAACCATTCCTGTGACACTAGTTATAGATTACGATGCTTCACTTCAGGTTTACTGTATCCCTCTGACCTTCGTATTGACGATGAAACACAGAAATTGCACCGGAATTAAATACAAAAGGCACAATGCCGACTTAAGTACAAGAAGACTGACTCTTCTTACTGTCTATGCTTAGAACCATTCCATTGACACTAGTTTTAGATTCCGATGCTTCACTCCAGGTTTACTGTATCCCTTGGACCTTCTTATTGACGATGAAACACAGATATTGCATCGGAATTATATAGAAAAGGCACAATGCCGACTTAAGTACAAGAACACTGACTTTTCTTACTGTCTATGTTTTGAACCATTCCTGCGACACTAGTTATAGATTCCGTTGCTTGACTTCAGCTGTACTGTATCCCTTGGACCTTCTTATTGACGAAGAAACACAGAAATTGCATCAGAATTAAATACAAAAGGCACAATGCCGAATTAAGTACAAGAAGACTGACTCTTCTTACTGTCTATGTTTTGCACCAATCCTGTGACACTAGTTATAGATTCCGATGCTTCACTTCAGGTTAACTGTATCCCTTGGACCTTCTTATTGACGATGAAACTCAGAAATTGCTTGGGAATTAAATACAAAAAGCACAATGCCGACTTAAGTACAAAAAGACTGACTCTTTTTACTGACTATGTTTTGAACCATTCCGGTGATACTAGATATAGATTCCGATGCTTCACTTCAGGTTTACTGTATCCCACTGACCTTGTTATTGACGATGAAACACAGAAATTGCATCGGAATTATATACAAATGGCACTATGCCGACTTAAGTACAAGAACACTGACTCTTCTTACCGACTATGCTTTGAAAAATTCCTGTGTAACTAGTTATAGGTTCCGATGCTTCACTTCAGGTTTACTGTATCCCTCTGACCTACTTATTGACGATGAAACACAGAAATTGAATCGGAATTAAATAGAGAAGGCGCAATGCCGACTTAAGTACAAGAACACTGACTCTTCTTACTGTCTATGCTTTGAAACATTCCAGTGACACTAGTTATAGATTCCGATGCTCCACATCAGGTTTACTGTATCCCTCTGACCTTATCATTGACGATGAAACACAGAAATTGCATCGGAATTAAATATAAAAGGCACAATGCCGACTTAAGTACAAGAACACTGACTCTTCCTACTGTCTAGGTTTTGAACCATTCCTGTGACACTAGTTATACATTCCGATGCTTCACTTCAGGTTTATTGTACCCCTTGTACCTTCTTATTGACGATGAAACACAGAAATTGCATCGGAATTAAATACAAAAGCACCATGGCGACTTAAGTACATGAAAACCGACTCTTCTTATTGACAATGAATTGAACCATTCCTGTGACACTAGATATAGATTCCGATGCTTCACTTCAGGTTCACTGTATCCCTCTGACCTTCTTATTGACGATGAAACTCAGATATTGCATCGGAATTAAATGCAAAAGGCACGATGAAGACATAAGTACAAGAAGACTGACCCTTCTTATTGTCTATGTTTTGAACCATTCTATTGACACTAGTTATAGATTCACTCCGGGTTTACTGTATCCCTTGGACCTTCTTATTGACGATGAAACACAGAAATTGCATCGGAATTAAATAGAAAGGGCACAATGCCGACTTAAGTACAAGAAGACTGACTCCTCTTACTGACTATGTTTTGAACCATTCCTGTGACACTAGTTATAGATTCCGATGCTTCACTTCAGTATTACTGTATCCCTTGGACCTTGTCATTGACGATGAAACACAGAAATTGCATCGGAATTCAATACATAAGGCAAAATGCCGACTTAAGTAAACGAAGACTGACTCTTCTTACTGTCTATGTTTTGAACCATTCCTGTGACACTAGTTATAGATTCCGATGCTACACTCCATGTCTACTGTATCCCTTGGACCTTCTTATTGACGATGAAACACAGAAATTGCATCGGAATTAAATATAAAAGGCACAATGCCGACTTAAGTACAAGAACACTGACTCTTCTTACTGACTATGCTTTGAACCATTCCTGTGACACTAGTTATAGATTCCGATGCTTCACTTCAGGTTTACTGTATCCCTCCGACCATAATGTTGACGATGAAACACAGAAATTGCATCGGAATTAAATAGAAAAGGCGCAACGCCGACGTAAGTACAAGAAGTCTGACTCTTCTTACTGTCTATGTTTTGAACCATTCCTGTGACACTAATTGTAGATTCCAATGCTTCACTTCAGGTTTACTGTATCCCTTGGACCTTCTTATTGACGATGAAACACAGAAATTGCATCGGAATTAAATACAAAAGGCACAATGCCGACTTAAGTACAAGAACACAGTCTCTTCCTACTCTCTATGATTTGAACCATTCCTTTGGCACTAGTTATAGATTCCGATACTTCACTACAGGTTTATTGTACCCCTTGCACCTTCTTATTGACGATGAAACACAGAAATTGCATCGGAATTAAATACAAAAGCACCATGGCGACTTAAGTACATGAAAACCGACTCTTCTTATTGACAATGAATTGAACCATTCCTGTGACACTAGATATAGATTCCGATGCTTCACTTCAGGTTCACTGTATCCCTCTGACCTTCTTATTGACGATGAAACTCAGATATTGCATCGGAATTAAATGCAAAAGGCACGATGAAGACATAAGTACAAGAAGACTGACCCTTCTTATTGTCTATGTTTTGAACCATTCTATTGACACTAGTTATAGATTCACTCCGGGTTTACTGTATCCCTTGGACCTTCTTATTGACGATGAAACACAGAAATTGCATCGGAATTAAATAGAAAGGGCACAATGCCGACTTAAGTACAAGAAGACTGACTCCTCTTACTGACTATGTTTTGAACCATTCCTGTGACACTAGTTATAGATTCCGATGCTTCACTTCAGTATTACTGTATCCCTTGGACCTTGTCATTGACGATGAAACACAGAAATTGCATCGGAATTCAATACATAAGGCAAAATGCCGACTTAAGTAAACGAAGACTGACTCTTCTTACTGTCTATGTTTTGAACCATTCCTGTGACACTAGTTATAGATTCCGATGCTACACTCCATGTCTACTGTATCCCTTGGACCTTCTTATTGACGATGAAACACAGAAATTGCATCGGAATTAAATATAAAAGGCACAATGCCGACTTAAGTACAAGAACACTGACACTTCTTACTGACTATGCTTTGAACCATTCCTGTGACACTAGTTATAGATTCCGATGCTTCACTTCAGGTTTACTGTATCCCTCCGACCATAATGTTGACGATGAAACACAGAAATTGCATCGGAATTAAATAGAAAAGGCGCAACGCCGACGTAAGTACAAGAAGTCTGACTCTTCTTACTGTCTATGTTTTGAACCATTCCTGTGACACTAATTGTAGATTCCAATGCTTCACTTCAGGTTTACTGTATCCCTTGGACCTTCTTATTGACGATGAAACACAGAAATTGCATCGGAATTAAATACAAAAGGCACAATGCCGACTTAAGCACAAGAACACAGTCTCTTCCTACTCTCTATGATTTGAACCATTCCTTTGGCACTAGTTATAGATTCCGATACTTCACTACAGGTTTACTGTATTCCTTGTACCTTCTTATTGACGATGAAACACAGAAATTGCATCGGATTTAATTACAAAAGGCACAATGCCTGACTATGTTTTGAACCATTCCTGTGAAACTAGTTATAGATTCCGATGCTTCACTTCAGGTTTACTGTATCCTTCTGACTTTCTTATTGACGATGAAACTCAGAAATTGCATCGGAATTAAATACAAATTGCACAATGCCGACTTAAGTACAAGAGGACTGACTCTTCTTACTGACTATGTTGTGAACCATTTCTTTGACACTAGTTATAGATTCCGATGCATCTCTCCAGGTTTACTGTATCCCTTGGACCTTCTTATTGACGATGATACAATGAAATTGCATCGGAATTTAATTGAAAAGGCACAATGCCGACTTAAGTACAAGAAGACAGACTCATCTAACTGACTATGTTTTGAACCATTCCTGTGACACTAGTTACAGATTCCGATGCTTCACTTCAGGTTTACTGTATCCCTCCGACCATCTCGTTGACGATGAAACACAGAAATTGCATCGGAATTAAATAGAAAGGGCACAATGCCGACTTAAGTACAAGAAGACTGACTCCTCTTACTGACTATGTTTTGAACCATTCCTGTGACACCACTTATAGATTCCGATGCTTCACTTCAGTTTTACTGTATCCCTTGGACCTTGTCATTGACGATGAAACACAGAAATTGCATCGGAATTAAATTCATAAGGCAAAATGCCGACTTAAGTACACGAAGACTGACTCTTCTTACTGTCTATGTTTTGAACCATTCCTGTGACACTAGTTATAGATTCCGATGCTACACTCCATGTCTACTGTATCCCTTGGACCTTCTTATTGACGATGAAACACAGAAATTGAATCGGAATTAAATATAAAAGGCACAAGGCCGACTTAAGTACAAGAAGACTGGCTCATCTTACTGACTATGTTTTGAACCATTCCTGTGACATTAGTTACAGATTCCGATGCTTCACTTCAGGTTTACTGTATCCCTCCGACCATCTCGCTGACAATGAAACACAGAAATTGCATCGGAATTAAATAGAAAAGGCACAATGCCGACTTAAGTACAAGAAGTCTGACTCTTCTTACTGTCTATGGTTTGAACCATTCCTGTGACATTACTTATAGATTCCGATGCTTCACTCCAGGTTCACTGTATCCCTTGGACCTTCTTATTGACGATGAAACACAGAAATTGCATCGGAATTGTCATTTACTGTCTATGTTTTGAACCATTTCTGTGACACTAATTGTAGATTCCAATGCTTCGCTTCAGGTTTACTGTATCCCTTGGACCTTCTTATTGACGATGAAACACAGAAATTGCATCGGAATTAAATACAAAATGCACAATGCCGACTTAAGTACAAGAACACTGTCTCTTCCTACTCTCTATGATTTGAACCATTCCTTTGACACAAGTTATAGATTCCAATGCTTCACTACAGGTTTACTGTATCCCTTGTACCTTCTTATTGACGATGAAACACAGAAATTGCATCGGATTTAAATACAAAAGGCACAATGCCGACTTAAGTACATGAAGACGGACTGTTCTTATTGACAATGATTTGAACCATTCCTGTGACACTAGTTATAGATTCCGATGCTTCACTTCAGGTTTACTGTATCACTTGGACATTCTTAATGACGGTGAAACACAGAAATTGCATCGGAATTAAATACATAATGCACAATGCCTCACTATGTTTTGAACCATTCCTGTGACACTAGTTATAGATTCCGATGCTTCACTTCAGGTTTACTGTATCCTTCTGACTTTCTTATTGACGATGAAACTCAGAGATTGCATCGGAATTAAATACAAATGGCACAATGCCGACTTAAGTACAAGAGGACTGATTTTTCTTACCGTCTATGTTTTGAACCATTTCATTGACACTAGTTATAGATTCCGATGCATCACTCCAGGTTTACTGTATCCCTTGGACCTTCTTATTGACGATGAAACACAGAAATTGCATCGGAATTTAATTAAAAAGGCACAATGCCGACTTAAGTACAAGAAGACTGACTCTTCTTACTGACTATGTTTTGAACCATTCCTGTTACACTAGTTATAGATTCCAAGGCTTCACTTCAGGTATACTGTATCCTTGGACCTTCGTATTGACGATGAAACACAGAAATTGAATCGGAATTAAATACAAAAGGCACAATGCCGACTTAAGTACATGAAGACCGACTCTTCTTACTGTCTATGTTTAGAACCATTCTCTGTGCCACTAGTTATAGATTCCGATGCTACACTTCAGGTTTACTGTATCCCTCTGACCTTCTTACTGAGGGTGAAACACAGAGATTACATCGGAATTGAATACGAAAGGCACAATGCCGACTTAAGTACAAGAAGACTGACTCTTCTTACTGACTATGTTTTGAACCATTCCTGTTACACTAGTTATAGATTCCAAGGCTTCACTTCAGGTTTACTGTATCCCTTGGACCTTCGTATTGACGATGAAACACAGAAATTGCATCGGAATTAAATACATATGGCACAATGCCGACTTAAGTACAAGAAGACTGACTCTTCCTACTATCTATGTTTTGAAACATTCCAGTGGCACTAGTTATAGATTCCGATGCTTCACTTCAGGTTTACTGTATCCCTCTGACCTTCTTACTGAGGGTGAAACACAGAGATTACATCGGAATTGAATACGAAAGGCACAATGCCGACTTAAGTACAAGAAGACTAACTCTTCCTACTGCCTATGTTGTGAACTATTCCAGTGACACTAGTTATAGAGTCCGATGCTTCTCTTCAGGTTTATTGTATCCCTTGGACCAACTTATTGACGAGGAAAGACAGAAACTGCATCGGAATTAAATACAAAAGGCACAATGCTGACTTAAGTACAAGAAGACTGACTCTTTTTACTGTCTATGTTTTGAAGCATTCCTGTGACACTAGTTATAGATTCCGATGCTTCACTACAGGTTTACTGTATCCCTTAGACCTTCTTATTGACGATGAAACACAGAAATTGCACCGGAATTAAATACAAAAGGCACAATGATGACTTAAGTACAAGCAGACTGACTCTTCTTACTGTCTATGTTTTGAACCAATCCTGTGACACTAGTTATAGATTCCGATGCTTCACTTCAGGTTTACTGTATCCCTTCGGTCCTTCTTATTAACGATGAAACACAGAAATTGCATCGGAATAAATACAAAAGGCACTATGCCGACTTAAGTACAAGGAGGCTGAGTCTTCTTACTGACTATGTTTTGAACCATTCCTGTGACACTAGTTATAGATTCTGATGCTTCACTTCAGGTTTACTGTATCCCTCTGACCATTTTATTGACGATGAAACACAGAAATTGCATCGGAATTAAATAGAAAATGCACAATGCCGACTTAAGTACAAGAAGACTGACTCTTCTTACTGTCTATGATTTGAACCATTCCTGCGACACTAGTTATGGATTCCGATGCTTGACTTCAGTTTTACTGTATCCCTTGGACCTTCTTATTGACGATGAAACACAGAAATTGCATCGGAATTAAATACAAAAGGCACAATTACGACCTAAGTACAAGAGACAGACTCTTCTTACTGTTTATGTTTGAACCACTCCTGTGACACTAGTTATAGATTCCGATGCTTCACTTCAGGTCTACTATATCCCTTGGACCCCCATATTGACGATGAAACACAGAAATTGCATCGCAATTAAATACAAAAGGCACAATGCCGACTAAAGTACAAGAAGACTGACTCTTCTTACTGTCGATGTTTTGAACCAATCCTGTGAAACTAGTTATCGATTCCGATGCTTCAATTCAGGTTTACTGTATCCCTTGGACCTTCTTATTGACGATAAAACACAGAAAGTGCTTCGGAATTAAATACAAAAGGCACAATGCCAACATAAGTACAAAAAGACTTACTCCTCTTACTGACTATGTTTTGAACCACTCCTGTGACACTAGTTATAGATTCCGATGCTTGACTTCAATTTTACTTTATACCTTGGACCTTCTTATTGACGACGAAACACAGAAATTGCATCGGAATTAAATGCAAAAGGCACAATGCCGACATAAGTACAAGAGACTGACTCTTCTTACTGACTATGATTTGAACCATTCCTGTGACACTAGTTACAGATTCCGATGCTACACTCCATGTTTACTGTATCCCTTGGACCTTTTTATTGACGATGAAACACAGAAATTGCATCGGAATTAAATAGAAAAGGAACAATGCCGACTTAAGTACTATAAGACTGACTCTTCTTACTGTCTATGTTTTGAACCATTCCTGTGACACTAGTTTTAGATTCCGATGCTTCACTCCAGGATTACTGTATCCCTTGGACCTTCTTATTGACGATGAATCACAGAAATTGCATCGGAATTAAATAGAAAAGGCACAATGCCGACTTAAGTACAAGAAGACTGACTCTTTTTACTGTCTATGTTTTGAACCATTCCTGCGATACTAGTTATAGATTCCGATGCTTGACTTCAGTTTTACTGTATCCCTTGGACCTTCTTATTGAATATGAAACACAGAAATAGCATCGGAATTAAACACAAAAGGCACAATGCCGACTTAAGTACAAGAGACTGACTCTTCTTACTGTCTATGTTTGAACCATTCTTGTGACACTAGTTATAGATTCCGATGCTTCACTTCTAGTTTACTGTCTCCCTTGGAACTCCTTAATGACGATGAAACACATAAATTGCATCGGAATTAAATACAAAAGGCACAATGCCGACTTAAGTACAAGAAGACTGACTCTTGTTACTGTCTATGTTTTGAACCAATCCTGTGAAACTAGTTATAGATTCCCAAGCTTCACTTCAGGTTTACTGTATCCCTCTGACCCTCTTATTGACGATGAAACACTGAAATTGCATAGGAATTAAATACAAAAAGGCATAATGCCGACTTAAGTACAAGAAGACTGACTCTTATTACTGACTATGTTTTGAACCATTCCTGTGACACTAGTTATAGATTCCGATGCTTCACTTCAGGTTTAATGTATCCCTCTGACCTTCTTATTGACGATGAAACTCAGAAATTGCGTCGGAATTAAAAAGAAAATGCACAATGCCGACAAAATTACAAGAAGACCGACTCTTCTTACTGTCTACGTTTTGAACCATTCCTGTTACACTAGTTATAGATTCCGATGCTTCACTTCAGGTTTACTGTATCCCTGGGACCTTCTTATTGACGATGAAACACAGAAATTGCATCGGAATTAAATACAAAAGGTACAATGCCGACTTAATTAAAAGAAGACTGACTCTTCCTACTGTCTATGTTTTGAACCATTCCTGTGACACCAGTTATATTCCGATGCTTCACTTCACGTTTACTGTATCCCTTGGACCTTCGTATTGACGATGAAACACAGAAATTGCATCGGAAATAAATACAAAATTCACAATGCCGACTTAAGTACATGAAGACCGGCTCTTCTTACTGACTATGTTTTGAACCTTTCCTGTGACACTAGTTATAGATTCCGATGCTTTACTTCAGGTTTACTGTATCCCTTGGACCTTCTTATTGACGATGAAGCACAGAAATTGCATCGGAATTAAATACAAAAGGCACAATGCCGACGTAAAGACAAGAAGTCTGACTCTTCTTACTGACTATGCTTTGAACCATTCCTGTGACACTAGTTACTTATTCCGATGCTTTACTTTAGGTTACTGTATCCCTTGGACCTTCTTATTGACGTTGAAACACAGAAATTGCATCGGAATTAAATACAAAAGGCACAATGCCGACTTAAGGACAAGAAGACTGACTCTTCTTACGGACTATATTTTGAACCATTCCTGTGACACTAGTTACATATTCCGATGCTTTAATTTAGGTTACTGTATCCCTTGGACCTTCTTATTGACGTTGAAACACAGAAATTGCATCGGAATTAAATACAAAAGGCACGATGCCGACTTAAGTACAAGAAGTCTGACTCTTCTTACTGTCTATGTTTTGAACCATTCATGTGACACGAGTTATAGATTCCGATGCTTCACTTCAGGTTTACTGTATCCTTGGACCTTCTAATTGACGATGAAATACAGAAATTGCATCGGAATTGAATACGAAAGGCACAATGCCGACTTAAGGACAAGAAGACTGACTCTTCTTACTGACTATGTTTGAACCATTAATGTGACACTAGTTATAGATTCCGATGCTTCACTCCAGGTTTACTGTATCCCGTGGACCTTCGTATTGACGATGAAACACAGCAATTGCATCGGAATTAAATACAAAAGTCACAATGCCGACTTAAAGACAAGAAGACTGACTCATCTTACTGGCTATGTTTTGAACCATTCCTGTAACACTAGTTATGGATTCCGATGCTTCACTTCAGGTTTACTGTATCCCTCTGTCCTTCTTATTAACGATGAAACACAGAAATTGCATCGGAATTAAATAGAAAAGGAACAATGCCGACTTAAGTAAAAGAAGACTGACTCTTCCTACCATCTATATTTTGAACCATTCCTGTGACACTAGTTATAGATTCCGATGCTTCACTTCAGGTTTACTGTATCCCTTGGACCTTCGTATTGACGATGAAACACAGAAATTGCATCGGAATTAAATACAAAAGGCACAATGCCGACGTAAAGACAAGAAGTCTGACTCTTCTTACTGACTATGTTTTGAACCATTCCTGTGACACTAGTTACATATTCCGATGCTTTACTTTAGGTTACTGTATCCCTTGGACCTTCTTATTGACGTTGAAACACAGAAATTGCATCGGAATTAAATACAAAAGGCACAATGCCGACGTAAGGACAAGAAGACTGACTCTTCTTACGGACTATGTTTTGAACCATTCCTGTGACACTAGTTACATATTCCGATGCTTTACTTTAGGTTACTGTATCCCTTGGACCTTCTTATTGACGTTGAAACACAGAAATTGCATCGGAATTAAATACAAAAGGCACAATGCCGACTTAAGTACAAGAAGTCTGACTCTTCTTACTGTCTATGTTTTGAACCATTCATGTGACACGAGTTATAGATTCCGATGCTTCACTTCAGGTTTACTGTATCCTTGGACCTTCTAATTGACGATGAAATACAGAAATTGCATCGGAATTGAATACGAAAGGCACAGTGCCGACTTAAGGACAAGAAGACTGACTCTTCTTACTGACTATGTTTGAACCATTAATGTGACACTAGTTATAGATTCCGATGCTTCACTCCAGGTTTACTGTATCCCGTGGACCTTCGTATTGACGATGAAACACAGCAATTGCATCGGAATTAAATGCAAAAGGCACAATGCCGACATAAGTACAAGAGACTGACTCTTCTTACTGACTATGCTTTGAACCATTCCTGTGACACAAGTTACAGATTCCGATGCTACACTCCATGTTTACTGTATCCCTTGGACCTTCTTATTGACGATGAAACACAGAAATTGCATCGGAATTAAACAGAAAAGGAACAATGCCGACTTAAGTACAGGAAGACTGACTCTTGTTACTGCCTATGTTTATCACCAATCCTGTGAAACTAGTTATAGATTCCGATGCTTCACTTCAGGTTTACTGCATCCCTTGGACCTTCTTATTGACGATGAAACACAGAAAGTGCATCGGAATTAAATACAAAAGGCAAAATGCCGACTAAGTACAATAGACTGACTCTTCTTACTGACTATGCTTCGAACCATTCCTGTGCCACTAGTTATAGATTAGGATGCTTCTCTTCAGGTTTACTGTATCCCTCTGACCTTCTTATTGACGATGAAACACTGAAATTGCATCGGAATTAATACAAAAGGCACAATGCCGACTTAAGTACAAGAAGACTGACTCTTATTTCTGACTATGATTTGAACCACTCCTGTGACACTAGTTATAGATTCCGATGCTTCACTTCACGTTTAATGTATCCCTCTGACCTTCTGATTGACGATGAAACACAGAAATTGCGTCGGATTTAAATAGAAAAGGCACAATGCCGTCATAAGTACAAGAAGACCGACTCTACTTACTGTCTATGTTTTGAACCATTAATGTGACACTAGTTATAGATTCCGATGCTTTACTTCAGGTTTACTGTATCCCTTGGACCTTCTTATTGACGATGAAACACAGAAATTGCATCGGAACTAAATACAAAAGGCACAATGCCGACTTAAGTACTGTCTATGCTTTGTACCATTCCTGTGACACTACTTATAGATTCCGATCCTACACTCCAGGTTTACTGTATCCCTTGGACCTTCTTATTGACGATGAAACACAGAAATTGCACCGGTATTAAATTCAAAATGCACAATGCCGACTTAAGGACAAGAAGACTGACTCTTCTTACTGCCTATGATTTGAACCATTCCATTGACACTAGTTATAGATTCCGATGCTTCACTCCAGGTTAACTGTATCGCTTGGACCTTCTTATTGACGATGAAACAAAGAAATTGCATCGGAAATAAATACAAAAGGCACAATGCCGACTTAAGGACAAGAAGACTGAGTCTTCTTACAGACTATGTTTTGAACCATTCCTGTGACACTAGTTATATACTCCGATGCTTTACTTTAGGTTACTGTATCCCTTGGACCTTCGTATTGACGTTGAAACACAGAAATTGCATCGGATTAAATACAAAAGGCACAATGCCGACTGAAGTACAAGAAGTCTGACTCTTCTTTCTGTCTATGTTTTGAACCATTCATGTGACTTGAGTTATAGATTCCGAAGCTTCACTTCACTTCCTTGGACCTTCTTATTGACGATGAAACACAGAAATTGCATCGGAATTACATAGAAATGGCAAAATGCCGACTTAAGGACAAGAAGACTGACTCTTCTTACTGACTATGTTTTGAACCATTAATGTGACACTAGTTATAGATTCCGATGCTTCACTTCAGGTTTACTGTATCCCTTGGACCTTCTTATTGACGATGAAACACAGAAATTGCATCGGAATTAAACACCAAAGGTCAATGCCGACTTAAGTAAAAGATGACTGACTCTTCCTACCGTCTACGTTTTGAACCATTCCTGCGACACTAGTTATAGATTCCGATGCTTCACTTCAGGTTTACTGTATCCCTTGAACCTTCGTATTGACGATGAAACACAGAAATTGCATCGGAATTAAATACAAAAGGCACAATGCCGACTTAAGTACATGAAGACCGACTCTTCTTACTGACTATGTTTTGAACCATTCCTGTGACACTAGTTATAGATTCCGATGCTTTACTTCAGGTTTACTGTATCCCTTGGACCTTCTTATTGACGATGAAGCACAGAAATTGCATCGGAATTAAATACAAAAGGCACAATGCCGACTTAAGGACAAGAAGACTGACTCTTCTTACGGACTATATTTTGAACCATTCCTGTGACACTAGTTACATATTCCGATGCTTTAATTTAGGTTACTGTATCCCTTGGACCTTCTTATTGACGTTGAAACACAGAAATTGCATCGGAATTAAATACAAAAGGCACAATGCCGACTTAAGTACAAGAAGTCTGACTCTTCTCACTGTCTATGTTTTGAACCATTCATGTGACTCGAGTTATAGATTCCGCTGCTTCACTTCAGGTTTACTGTATCCTTGGACCTTCCAATTGACGATGAAATACAGAAATTGCATCGGAATTTAATACGAAAGGCACAATGCCGACTTAAGGACAAGAAGACTGACTCTTCTTACTGACTATGTTTGAACCATTAATGTGACACTAGTTATAGATTCCGATGCTTCACTTCAGGTTTACTGTATCCCGTGGACCTTCGTATTGACGATGAAACACAGCAATTGCATCGGAATTAAATACAAAAGTCACAATGCCGACTTAAAGACAAGAAGACTGACTCATCTTACTGGCTATGTTTTGAACCATTCCTGTAACACTAGTTATGGATTCCGATGCTTCACTTCAGGTTTACTGTATCCCTCTGACCTTCTTATTAACGATGAAACACAGAAATTGCATCGGAATTAAATAGAAAAGGAACAATGCCGACTTAAGTACAGGAAGACTGACTCTTGTTACTGCCTATGTTTATCACCAATCCTGTGAAACTAGTTATAGATTCCGATGCTTCACTTCAGGTTTACTGCATCCCTTGGACCTTCTTGTTGACGATGAAACACAGAAAGTGCATCGGAATTAAATACAAAAGGCAAAATGCCGACTAAGTACAATAGACTGACTCTTCTTACTGACTATGCTTCGAACCATTCCTGTGACCCTAGTTATAGATTAGGATGCTTCTCTTCAGGTTTACTGTATCCCTCTGACCTTCTTATTGACGATGAAACACTGAAATTGCATCGGAATTAATACAAAAGGCACAATGCCGACTTAAGTACAAGAAGACTGACTCTTATTTCTGACTATGATTTGAACCACTCCTGTGACACTAGTTATAGATTCCGATGCTTCACTTCACGTTTAATGTATCCCTCTGACCTTCTGATTGACGATGAAACACAGAAATTGCGTCGGATTTAAATAGAAAAGGCACAATGCCGTCATAAGTACAAGAAGACCGACTCTCCTTACTGCCTATGTTTTAAACCATTAATGTGACACTAGTTATAGATTCCGATGCTTCACTTCAGGTTTACTGTATCCCTTGGACCTACTTATTGACGATGAAACACAGAAATTGCGTCGGAATTAAATACAAAAGGTACAATGCCGACTTAAGTAAAAGAAGACTGACTCTTCCTACCATCTATATTTTGAACCATTCCTGTGACACTAGTTATAGATTCCGATGCTTCACTTCAGGTTTACTGTATCCCTTGGACCTTCGTATTGACGATGAAACACAGAAATTGCATCGGAATTAAATACAAAAGGCACAATGCCGACGTAAAGACAAGAAGTCTGACTCTTCTTACTGACTATGTTTTGAACCATTCCTGTGACACTAGTTACATATTCCGATGCTTTACTTTATGTTACTGTATCCCTTGGACCTTCTTATTGACGTTGAAACACAGAAATTGCATCGGAATTAAATACAAAAGGCACAATGCCGACTTAAGGACAAGAAGACTGACTCTTCTTACGGACTATGTTTTGAACCATTCCTGTGACACTAGTTACATATTCCGATGCTTTACTTTAGGTTACTGTATCCCTTGGACCTTCTTATTGACGTTGAAACACAGAAATTGCATCGGAATTAAATACAAAAGGCACAATGCCGACTTAAGTACAAGAAGTCTGACTCTTCTTACTGTCTATGTTTTGAACCATTCATGTGACACGAGTTATAGGTTCCGATGCTTCACTTCAGGTTTACTGTATCCTTGGACCTTCTAATTGACGATGAAATACAGAAATTGCATCGGAATTGAATACGAAAGGCACAGTGCCGACTTAAGGACAAGAAGTCTGACTCTTCTTACTGACTATGTTTGAACCATTAATGTGACACTAGTTATAGATTCCGATGCTTCACTCCAGGTTTACTGTATCCCGTGGACCTTCGTATGGACGATGAAACACAGCAATTGCATCGGAATTAAATACAAAAGTCACAATGCCGACTTAAAGACTAGAAGACTGACTCATCTTACTGGCTACGTTTTGAACCATTCCTGTAACACTAGTTATGGATTCCGATGCTTCACTTCAGGTTTACTGTATCCCTCTGACCATCTTATTAACGATGAAACACAGAAATTGCATCGGAATTAAATAGAAAAGGAACAATGCCGACTTAAGTACAGGAAGACTGACTCTTGTTACTGCCTATGTTTATCACCAATCCTGTGAAACTAGTTATAGATTCCGATGCTTCACTTCAGGTTTACTGCATCCCTTGGACCTTCTTATTGACGATGAAACACAGAAAGTGCATCGGAATTAAATACAAAAGGCAAAATGCCGACTAAGTACAATAGACTGACTCTTCTTACTGACAATGCTTCGAACCATTCCTGTGCCACTAGTTATAGATTAGGATGCTTCTCTTCAGGTTTACTGTATCCCTCTGACCTTCTTATTGACGATGAAACACTGAAATTGCATCGGAATTAATACAAAAGGCACAATGCCGACTTAAGTACAAGAAGACTGACTCTTATATCTGACTATGATTTGAACCACTCCTGTGACACTAGTTATAGATTCCGATGCTTCACTTCACGTTTAATGTATCCCTCTGACCTTCTGATTGACGATGAAACACAGAAATTGCGTCGGATTTAAATAGAAAAGGCACAATGCCGTCATAAGTACAAGAAGACCGACTCTCCTTACTGTCTATGTTTTGAACCATTAATGTGACACTAGTTATAGATTCCGATGCTTCACTTCAGGTTTACTGTATCCCTTGGACCTACTTATTGATGATGAAACACAGAAATTGCATCGGAATTAAATACAAAAGGTACAATGCCGACTTAAGTAAAAGAAGACTGGCTTTTCCTACCATCTATATTTTGAACCATTCCTGTGACACTAGTTGTAGATTCCGATGCTTTACTTCAGGTTTACAGTACCCCTTGGACCTTCTTATTGACGATGAAACACAGAAATTGCATCGGAACTAAATACAAAAGGCACAATGCCGACTTAAGTACTGTCTATGTTTTGTACCATTCCTGTGACACTACTTATAGATTCCGATCCTACACTCCAGGTTTACTGTATCCCTTGGACCTTCTTATTGACGATGAAACACAGAAATTGCACCGGTATTAAATACAAAATGCACAATGCCGACTTAAGGACAAGAAGACTGACTCTTCTTACTGCCTATGATTTGAACCATTCCATTGACACTAGTAATAGATTCCGATGCTTCACTCCAGGTTAACTGTATCGCTTGGACCTTCTTATTGACGATGAAACAAAGAAATTGCATCGGAAATAAATACAAAAGGCACAATGCCGACTTAAGGACAAGAAGACTGAGTCTTCTTACAGACTATGTTTTGAACCATTCCTGTGACACTAGTTATATACTCCGATGCTTTACTTTAGGTTACTGTATCCCTTGCACCTTCGTATTGACGTTGAAACACAGAAATTGCATCGGATTAAGTACAAAAGGCACAATGCCGACTGAAGTACAAGAAGTCTGACTCTTCTTTCTGTCTATGTTTTGAACCATTCATGTGACTTGAGTTATAGATTCCGAAGCTTCACTTCAAGTTTACTGTATCCTTGGACCTTCTTATTGACGATGAAACACAGAAATTGCATCGGAATTAAATAGAAAAGGCAAAATGCCGACTTAAGGACAAGGAGACTGACTCTTCTTACTGACTATGTTTTGAACCATTAATGTGACACTAGTTATAGATTCCGATGCTTCACTTCAGGTTTACTGTATCCCTTGGACCTTCTTATTGACGATGAAACACAGAAATTGCATCGGAATTAAACACCAAAGGTACAATGCCGACTTAAGTAAAAGATGACTGACTCTTCCTACCGTCTACGTTTTGAACCATTCCTGCGACACTAGTTATAGATTCCGATGCTTTACTTCAGGTTTACTGTATCCCTTGGACCTTCTTATTGATGATGAAACACAGAAATTGCATCGGATTAAATACAAAAGGCACAATGCCGACAGAAGTACAAGAAGTCTGACTCTTCTTTCTGTCTATGTTTTGAACCATTCATGTGACTTGAGTTATAGATTGCGAAGCTTCACTTCAAGTTTACTGTATCCTTGGACCTTCTTATTGACGATGAAACACAGAAATTGCATCGGAATTAAATAGAAAAGGCAAAATGCCGACTTAAGTACAAGAACACTGACTCTTCTTACGGTCTATGTTTTGAACCATTCCTGCGACACTAGTTATAGATTCCGTTGCTTGACTTCAGCTTTACTGTATCCCTTGGACCTTCTTATTGACGATGAAACACAGAAATTGCATCGGAATTAAATACAAAAGGCACAATGCCTTCTTAAGTACAAGACACTGACTCCTCTTACTGTCTATGTTTTGAACCATTCCTGTGACACTAATTATCGATTCCGATGCTTCACTTCCGGTTTACTGTATCCCTTGGACCTTCTTATTGACGATGAAACACAGAAATTGCATCGGAATTAAATACAAAATGCACAATGCCGACTTAAGTAGAAAAAGACTGACTCTTCTTACTGACTATGTTTTGAACCATTCCTGTGACACTAGTTATAGATTCCGGTGCTTCACTTCAGGTTTACTGTATCCCTCTGACCTTATTGTGGACGATGAAACACAGAAATTAAATCGGAATTAAATACAAAAGGCACAATGCCGACTGAAGTACAAGAAGTCTGACTCTTCTTACTGTCTATGATTTGCACCAATCCTGTGACACTGGTTATAGATTCCGATGCTTCACTTCAGTTTTACTGTATCCCTTGGACCTTCTTATTGACGATGAAACTCAGAAATTGCATCGGAATTAAATACAAAAATCACAATGCCGACTTAAGTAGAAAAAGACTGACTCTTCTTACTGACTATGTTTTGAACCATTCCTGTGACACTAGTTATAGATTCCGGTGCTTCACTTCAGGTTTACTGTATCCCTCTGACCTTCTTGTGGACGATGAAACACAGAAATTAAATCGGAATTAAATACAAAAGTCACAATGCCGACTTAAGTACAAGAAGACTGACTCTTCTTACCGTCTATGTTTTGAAAGAATCCTGTGACACTAGTTATAGATTTCGATGCTTCATTTCAGGTTTACTGTATCCCTTGGACCTTCTTAGTGACGATGAAACTCAGATATTGCATCGGAATTAAATACAAAGTGCACAATGCCGACTTAAGTAAAGGAAGAAAGACTCTTCCTACTGTCTATGATTTGAACCATTCCTGTGACACTAGTTATAGAATTCGATGCTTTACTTCAGGTTTACTGTATCCCTTGGACCTTCTTATTGACGATGAAACACAGAAATTGCACCGGAATTAAATACAAAAGGCACAATGCAGACTTAAGTGCAAGAAGACTGACTCTTCTTACTGCCTATGATTTGAACCATTCCATTGACACTAGTTATAGATTCCGATGCTTCACTCCAGGTTAACTGTATCCCTGGGACCTTCTTATTGACGATGAAACAAAGAAATTGCATCGGAATTAAATACAAAAGGCACAATGCCGACTTACGGACAAGAAGACGGACTCTTCTTACAGACTATGTTTTGAACCATTCCTGTGACAGTAGTTATATATTCCGATCCTTTACTTTAGGTTACTGTATCCCTTGGACCTTCTTATTGACGTTGAAACACAGAAATTGCATTGGAATTAAATACAAAAAGCACAATGCCGACTTAAGTACAAGAAGTCTGACTCTTCCTTCTCTCTATGTTATGAACCATTCATGTGACACAAGTTATAGATTCCGATGCTTCACTTCAAGTTTACTGTATCCTTGGACCTTCTAATTGACGATGAAATACAGAGATTGCATCGGAATTAAATACGAAAGGCACAATGCCGACTTAAGGACAAGAAGACTGACTCTTCTTACTGACTATGTTTTGAACCATTCCTGTGACACTAGTTATAGATTCCGATGCTTCACTTCAGGTTTACTGTATCCCTTGGACCTTCTTATTGACGATGAAACACAGAAATTGCATCGGAATGAAATACAAAAGGCACAATGCCGACTTAAGTACAAGAAGACTGACTCTTCTTACTGTCTATGCTTAGAACCATTCCATTGACACTAGTTATAGATTCCGATGCTTCACTCCAGGTTTACTGTATCCCTTGGACCTTCTTATTGACGATGAAACACAGATATTGCATCGGAATTAAATAGAAAAGGCACAATGCCGACTTAAGTACAAGAACACTGACTTTTCTTACTGTGTATGTTTTGAACCATTCCTGCGACACTAGTTATAGATTCCGTTGCTTGACTTCAGCTGTACTGTATCCCTTGGACCTTCTTATTGACGATGAAACACAGAAATTGCTTTTAAATACAAAATGCACAATGCCTTCTTAAGTACAAGAGACTGACTCCTCTTACTGTCTATGATTAGAACCATTCCTGTGACACTAATTATCGATTCCGATGCTTCACTTCCGGTTTACTGTATCCCTTGGACCTTCTTATTGACGATGAAACACAGAAATTGCATCGGAATTAAATACAAAATGCACAATGCCGACTTAAGTACAAGAAGTCTGACTCTTCTTACTGTCTATGTTTTGCACCAATCCTGTGACACTGGTTATAGATTCCGATGCTTCACTTCAGGTTTACTCTATCCCTTGGACCTTCGTATAGACGATGAAACTCAGAAATTGCATCGGAATTAAATACAAAAATCACAATGCCGACTTAAGTAGAAAACGACTGACTCTTCTTACTGACTATGTTTTGAACCATTCCTGTGACACTAGTTATATATTCCGGTGCTTCACTTCAGGTTTACTGTATCCCTCTGACCTTCTTATTGACGATGAAACACAGAAATTGCTTCGGAATTAAATAGAAAATGCACAATGCCGACTTACGTACAAGTAGACTTACTCTTCTTATTGTCGATGCTGGGATCCATTCCTGTGACACTAGTTATAGATTCCGATGCATGACGTCAGTTTTACTGTATCCCTTGGACCTTCTTATTGACGATGAAACACAGAAATTGCATCGGAGTTAAATACAAAACGCACAATGCCGACTTAAGTACAAGAGACCGACTCTTCTTACTGTCTATGTTTTGAACCATTCTCTGTGACACCTGTTATAGATTCCGATGCTAGACTCCAGGTTTACTGTATCCCTTGGACCTTCTTATTGACGATGAAAAACAGAAATTGCATCGGAATTAAATACAAAAGGCACAATGCCGACTTAGGTACAAGAAGATTGACTCTTCCCACTATCTATGTTTTGAACCATTCCTGTGACACTTGTTATAGATTCCGATGCTTCACTTCAGGTTTACTGTATCCCTGTGACCTTATTGACGATGAAACACAGAAATTGCATCGGAATTAAATGCAAAAGGCACAATACCGACTTAATTACAAGAAGACTGACTCTTCCTACAGTCTATGTTGTGAACTATTCCTGTGACACTAGTTATAGTGTCCGATGCTTCACTTCAGGTTTATTGTATCCCTAGGACCTTCTTATTGACGATGAAAGACAGAAACTGCTTCGGAATTAAATACAAAAGGCGCAATGCCGACTTAAGTACAAGAAGACTGACTCTTCTTACTGTCTATGTTTTGAACCATTCCTGTGACACTAGTTATAGATTCCGATGCTTCACTTCAGGTTTACTGTATCCCTTGGAAATTCTTATTGACGGCGAAACACGGAAATTGAATCGGAATTAAATACAAAAGGCACAATGCCAACATAAGGACAAGAAGACTGACTCATCTTACTGACTATGTTTTGAACCATTCCTGTAACACTAGTTATAGATTCCGA
Organism: Schistocerca piceifrons; assembly: GCF_021461385.2. NCBI lineage: Eukaryota > Metazoa > Arthropoda > Insecta > Orthoptera > Acrididae > Schistocerca > Schistocerca piceifrons. The sequence continues at coordinate 495,020 of NW_025728368.1, read as the reverse complement.
TGCTTCACTTCAGGTTTACTGTATCCCTCTGACCTTCTTATTAACGATGAAACACAGAAATTGCATCGGAATTAAATACAAAAGGCACAATGCCGACTTAAGTACAAGAGACTGACTCTTCTTACTGTCTATGTTTGAACCATTCCTGTGACACTAGTTATAGATTCCGATGCTTCACTTCAGGTTTATTGTATCCCTTGCACCTCCTTATTGACGATGAAACACAGAAATTGCATCGGATTAAATACAAAATGCACAATGCCGACTGAAGTACAAGAAGTCTGACTCTTCTTTCTGTCTATGTTTTGAACCATTCATGTGACTTGAGTTATAGATTCCGAAGCTACAATTCAAGTTTACTGTATCCTTGGACCTTCTTATTGACGATGAAACACAGAAATTGCATCGGAATTAAATAGAAAAGGCAAAATGCCGACTTAAGGACAAGAAGACTGACTCTTCTTACTGACTATGTTTTGAACCATTAATGTGACACTAGTTATAGATTCCGATGCTTCACTTCAGGTTCACTGTATCCCTTGGACCTTCTTATTGACGATGAAACAAAGAAATTGCATCGGAATTAAATACAAAAGGCACAATGCCGACTTAAGGACTAGAAGACTGACACTTCTTGCAGACTATGTTTTGAACCATTCCTGTGACACTAGTTATATATTCCGATGCTTTACTTTAGGTTACTGTATCCCTTGGATCTTCTTATTGACGTTGAAACACAGAAATTGCATCGGAATTAAATACAAAAGGCACAATGTCGACTTAAGTACAAGATGTCTGACTCTTCTTACTATGTTTTGAACCATTCATGTGACACGAGTTATAGATTCCGATGCTTCACTTGAAGTTTACTGTATCCTTGGACCTTCTAATTGACGATGAAATACAGAAATTGCATCGGAATTATATACGAAAGGCACAATGGCGTCTTAAGGACAAGAAGACTGACTCTTCTTACTGCCTATGTTTTGAACCATTCCTGTGACACTAGTTATAGATTACGACGCTTCACTTCAGGTTTACTGTATCCCTCTGACCTTCGTATTGACGATGAAACACAGAATTTGCACCGGAATTAAATACAAAAGGCACAATGCCGACTTAAGTACAAGAAGACTGACTCTTCTTACTGTCTATGCTTAGAACCATTCCATTGACACTAATTATCGATTCCGATGCTTCACTTCCGGTTTACTGTATCCCTTGGACCTACTTATTGACGATGAAACACAGAAATTGCATCGGAATTAAATACAAAATGCACAATGCCGACTTAAGTACAAGAAGTCTGACTCTTCTTACTGTCTATGTTTTGCACCAATCCTGTGACACTGGTTATAGATTCCGATGCTTCACTTCAGGTTTACTCTATCCCTTGGACCTTCGTATAGACGATGAAACTCAGAAATTGCATCGGAATTAAATACAAAAATCACAATGCCGACTTAAGTAGAAAACGACTGACTCTTCTTACTGACTATGTTTTGAACCATTCCTGTGACACTAGTTATAGATTCCGGTGCTTCACTTCAGGTTTACTGTATCCCTCTGTACTTCTTATTGACGATGAAACACAGAAATTAAATCGGAATTAAATACAAAAGGCACTATGCCGACTTAAGTACTAGAGACTGACTCTTCTTACTGTCTATGTTTTGAACCATTCCTGTGACACTTGTTATAGATTCCGATGCTTCACATCAGGTTTACTGTATCCCTCTGACCTTCTTGTTGACGATGAAACACAGAAATTGCATTGGAATTAAATAGAAAAGGTACAATGCCGACGTAAGTACAAGAGGACTGACACTTCTTACTGTCTATGCTTTGATCCATTCCTGTGACACTAGTTATAGATTCCGATGCATGACGTCAGTTTTACTGTATCCCTTGGACCTTCTTATTGACGATGAAACACAGAAATTGCATCGGAATTAAATACAAAACGCACAATGCCGACTTAAGTACAAGAGACTGACTTTTCTTACTGACTGTATTTTGATCCATATCTGTGACACTAGTTATAGATTCCGATGCTTCACTTCAGGTTTACTGTATCCCTCTGACCTTCTTATTGACGATGAAACACAGAAATTGCTTCGGAATTAAATTGAAAATGCACAATGCCGACTTACGTACAAGTAGACTTACTCTTCTTATTGTCGATGCTGGGATCCATTCCTGTGACACTAGTTATAGATTCCGATGCATGACGTCAGTTTTACTGTATCCCTTGGACCTTCTTATTGACGATGAAACACAGAAATTGCATCGGAGTTAAATACAAAACGCACAATGCCGACTTAAGTAACAGAGACCGACTCTTCTTACTGTCTATGTTTTGAACCATTCTCTGTGACACCTGTTATAGATTCCGATGCTACACTCCAGGTTTACTGTATCCCTTGGACCTTCTTATTGACGATGAAAAACAGAAATTGCATCGGAATTAAATACAAAAGGCACAATGCCGACTTAGGTACAAGAAGATTGACTCTTCCCACTATCTATGTTTTGAACAATTCCTGTGACACTTGTTATAGATTCCGATGCTTCACTTCAGGTTTACTGTATCCCTCTGACCTTATTGATGATGAAACACAGAAATTGCATCGGAATTAAATGCAAAAGGCACAATACCGACTTAATTACAAGAAGACTGACTCTTCCTACAGTCTATGTTGTGAACTATTCCTGTGACACTAGTTATAGTGTCCGATGCTTCACTTCAGGTTTATTGTATCCCTAGGACCTTCTTATTGACGATGAAAGACAGAAACTGCATCGGAATTAAATACAAAAGGCGCAATGCCGACTTAAGTACAAGAAGACTGACTCTTCTTACTGTCTATGTTTTTAACCATTCCTGTGACACTAGTTATAGATTCCGATGCTTCACTTCAGGTTTACTGTATCCCTTGGAAATTCTTATTGACGACGAAACACGGAAATTGAATCGGAATTAAATACAAAAGGCACAATGCCGACATAAGGACAAGAAGACTGACTCATCTTACTGACTATGTTTTGAACCATTCCTGTAACACTAGTTATAGATTCCGATGCTTCACTTCAGGTTTATTGTATCCCTTGCACCTCCTTATTGACGATGAAACACAGAAATTGCATCGGAATTAAATACAAAATGCACAATGCCGACTTAAGTACGTGAAGACCGACTCTTCTTACTGACTATGTTTTGAACCATTCCTGTGACACTAGTTATAGATTCCGATGCTTCACTCCAGGTTTACTGTATCCCTTGGACCTTCTTATTGACGATGAAACACAGAAATTGCATCGGAATTAAATACAAAAGGCACAATGCCGACTTCAGGACAAGAAGACTGACTCTCCTTACTGACTATGTTTTGAACCATTCCACTGACACTAGATATTGATTCCGATGCTTCACTCCAGGTTTACTGCATCCCTCTGACCTTCTTATTGACGATGATACACAGAAATCGCATCGGAATTAAATACAAAAGGCACAATGCCGACTTACGGACAAGAAGACGGACTCTTCTTACAGACTATGTTTTGAACCATTCCTGTGACACTAGTTATATATTCCGATCCTTTACTTTAGGTTACTGTATCCCTTGGACCTTCTTATTGACGTTGAAACACAGAAATTGCATTGGAATTAAATACAAAAAGCACAATGCCGACTTAAGTACAAGAAGTCTGACTCTTCCTTCTGTCTATGTTATGAACCATTCATGTGACACAAGTTATAGATTCCGATGCTTCACTTCAAGTTAACTGTATCCTTGGACCTTCTAATTGACGATGAAATACAGAGATTGCATCGGAATTAAATACGAAAGGCACAATGCCGACTTAAGGACAAGAAGACTGACTCTTCTTACTGACTATGTTTTGAACCATTCCTGTGACACTAGTTATAGTTTCCGATGCTTCACTTCAGGTTTACTGTATCCCTTGGACCTTCTTATCGACGATGAAACACAGAAATTGCATCGGAATTAAATACAAAAGGCACAATGCCGACTTAAGTACAAGAAGACTGACTCTTCTTACTGTCTATGCTTAGAACCATTCCATTGACACTAGTTATAGATTCCGATGCTTCACTCCAGGTTTACTGTATCCCTTGGACCTTCTTATTGACGATGAAACACAGACATTGCATCGGAATTAAATTGAAAAGGCACAATGCCGACTTAAGTACAAGAACACTGACTTTTCTTACTGTCTATGTTTTGAACCATTCCTGCGACACTAGTTATAGATTCCGTTGCTTGACTTCAGCTGTACTGTATCCCTTGGACCTTCTTATTGACGATGAAACACAGAAATTGCATCGGAATTAAATACAAAATGCACAATGCCTTCATAAGTACAAGAGACTGACTCCTCTTACTGTCTATGATTAGAACCATTCCTGTGACACTAATTATCGATTCCGATGCTTCACTTCCGGTTTACTGTATCCCTTGGACCTTCTTATTTACGATGAAACACAGAAATTGCATCGGAATTAAATACAAAATGCACAATGCCGACTTAAGTACAAGAAGTCTGACTCTTCTTACTGTCTATGTTTTGCACCAATCCTGTGACACTGGTTATAGATTCCGATGCTTCACTTCAGGTTTACTCTATCCCTTGGACCTTCGTATAGACGATGAAACTCAGAAATTGCATCGGAATTAAATACAAAAATCACAATGCCGACTTAAGAAGAAAACGACTGACTCTTCTTACTGACTATGTTTTGAATCATTCCTGTGACACTAGTTATATATTCCGGTGCTTCACTTCAGGTTTACTGTATCCGTCTGAACTTCTTATTGACACAGAAATTAAATCGGAATTAAGTACAAAAGGCACTATGCCGACTTAAGTACTAGAGACTGACTCTTCTTACTGTCTATGTTTTGAACCATTCCTGTGACACTAGTTATAGATTCCGATGCTTCACTTCAGGTTTTCTGTATCCCTCTGAACTTCTTATTGTCGATGAAACACAGAAATTGCATCGGAATTAAATACGAAAGGCACAATGCAGACTTAAGTACAAGAAGACTGACTCTTCTTACTGACTATGTTTGAACCATTCCTGTGACACTAGTTATAGATTCCGATGCTTCACTTCAGGTTTACTGTATCCCTCTGACCTTCTTATTGACGATGAGACACAGAAATTGCATTTGAATTAAATAGAAAAGGTACAATGCCGACTTAAGTACAAGAGGACTGACACTTCTTACTGTCTATGCTTTGATCCATTCCTGTGACGCTAGTTATAGATTCCGATGCATGACGTCAGTTTTACTGTATCCCTTGGACCTTCTTATTGACGATGAAACACAGAAATGGCATCGGACTTAAATACAAAACGCACAATGCCGACTTAAGTACAAGAGACTGACTTTTCTTACTGACTGTATTTTGATCCATATCTGTGACACTAGTTATAGATTCCGATGCTTCACTTCAGGTTTACTGTATCCCTCTGACCTTCTTATTGACGATGAAACACAGAAATTGCTTCGGAATTAAATAGAAAATGCACAATGCCGACTTACGTACAAGTAGATTTACTCTTCTTATTGTCGATGCTGGGATCCATTCCTGTGACACTAGTTATTGATTCCGATGCATGACGTCAGTTTTACAGTATCCCTTGGACCTTCTTATTGACGATGAAACACAGAAATTGCATCGGAGTTAAATACAAAACGCACAATGCCGACTTAAGTACAAGAGACCGACTCTTCTTACTGTCTATGTTTTGAACCATTCTCTGTGACACCTGTTATAGATTCCGATGCTACACTCCAGGTTTACTGTATCCCTTGGACCTTCTTATTGACGATGAAAAACAGAAATTGCATCGGAATTAAATACAAAAGGCACAATGCCGACTTAGGTACAAGAAGATTGACTCTTCCCACTATCTATGTTTTGAACCATTCCTGTGACACTTGTTATAGATTCCGATGCTTCACTTCAGGTTTACTGTATCCCTCTGACCTTATTGACGATGAAACACAGAAATTGCATCGGAATTAAATGCAAAAGGCACAATACCGACTTAATTACAAGAAGACTGACTCTTCCTACAGTCTATGTTGTGAACTATTCCTGTGACACTAGTTATAGTGTCCGATGCTTCACTTCAGGTTTATTGTATCCCGAGGACCTTCTTATTGACGATGAAAGACAGAAACTGCATCGGAATTAAATACAAAAGGCGCAATGCCGACTTAAGTACAAGAAGACTGACTCTTCTTACTGTCTGTGTTTTGAACCATTCCTGTGACACTAGTTATAGATTCCGATGCTTCACTTCAGGTTTACTGTATCCCTTGGAAATTCTTATTGACGACGAAACACGGAAATTGAATCGGAATTAAATACAAAAGGCACAATGCCAACATAAGGACAAGAAGACTGACTCATCTTACTGACTATGTTTTGAACCATTCCTGTAACACTAGTTATAGATTCCGATGCTTCACTTCAGGTTTACTGTATCCCTCTGACCTTCTTATTAACGATGAAACACAGAAATTGCATCGGAATTAAATACAAAACGCACAATGCCGACTTAAGTACAAGAGACTCACTCTTCTTACTGTCTATGTTTGAACCATTCCTGTGACACTAGTTATAGATTCCGATGCTTCACTTCAGGTTTATTGTATAACTTGCACCTCCTTATTGACGATGAAACACAGAAATTGCTTCGGAATTAAATACAAAATGCACAATGCCGACTTAAGTACATGAAGACCGACTCTTCTTGCTGACTATGTTTTGAACCATTCCTGTGACACTAGTTATAGATTCCGATGCTTCACTCCAGGTTTACTGTATCCCTTGGACCTTCTTATTGACGATGAAACACAGAAATTGCATCGGAATTAAATACAAAAGGCACAATGCCGACTTCAGGACAAGAAGACTGACTCTCCTTACTGACTATGCTTTGGACCATTCCACTGACACTAGATATAGATTCCGATGCTTCACTCCAGGTTTCCTGTATCCCTTGGACCTTCTTATTGACGATGAAACAAAGAAATTGCATCGGAATTAAATACAAAAGGCACAATGCCGACTTAAGGACTAGAAGACTGACTCTTCTTACAGACTATGTTTTGAACCATTCCTGTGACACTAGTTATATATTCCGATGCTTTACTTTAGGTTACTGTATCCCTTGGACCTTCTTATTGACGTTGAAACACAGAAATTGCATCGGAATTAAATACAAAAGGCACAATGTCGACTTAAGTACAAGATGTCTGACTCTTCTTACTATGTTTTGAACCATTCATGTGACACGAGTTATAGATTCCGATGCTTCACTTGAAGTTTACTGTATCCTTGGACCTTCTAATTGACGATGAAATACAGAAATTGCATCGGAATTATATACGAAAGGCACAATGGCGTCTTAAGGACAAGAAGACTGACTCTTCTTACTGCCTATGTTTTGAACCATTCCTGTGACACTAGTTATAGATTACGACGCTTCACTTCAGGTTTACTGTATCCCTCTGACCTTCGTATTGACGATGAAACACAGAATTTGCACCGGAATTAAATACAAAAGGCACAATGCCGACTTAAGTACAAGAAGACTGACTCTTCTTACTGTCTATGCTTAGAACCATTCCGTTGACACTAGTTATAGATTCCGATGCTTCACTCCAGGTTTACTGTATCCCTTGGACCTTCTTATTGACGATGAAACACAGATATTGCATCGGAATTATATAGAAAAGGCACAATGCAGACTTAAGTACAAGAACACTGACTTTTCTTACTGTCTATGTTTTGAACCATTCCTGCGATACTAGTTATAGATTCCGTTGCTTGACTTCAGCTGTACTGTATCCCTTGGACCTTCTTATTGACGATGAAACACAGAAATTGCATAGGAATTAAATACAAAATGCACAATGCCTTCTTAAGTACAAGAGACTGACTCCTCTTACTGTCTATGTTTAGAACCATTCCTGTGACACTAATTATCGATTCCGATGCTTCACTTCCGGTTTACTGTATCCCTTGGACCTACTTATTGACGATGAAACACAGAAATTGCATCGGAATTAAATACAAAATGCACAATGCCGACTTAAGTACAAGAAGTCTGACTCTTCTTACTGTCTATGTTTTGCACCAATCCCGTGACACTGGTTATAGATTCCGATGCTTCACTTCAGGTTTACTCTATCCCTTGGACCTTCGTATAGACGATGAAACTCAGAAATTGCATCGGAATTAAATACAAAAATCACAATGCCGACTTAAGTAGAAAACGACTGACTCTTCTTACTGACTATGTTTTGAACCATTCCTGTGACACTAGTTATAGATTCCGGTGCTTCACTTCAGGTTTACTGTATCCCTCTGAACTTCTTATTGACGATGAAACACAGAAATTAAATCGGAATTAAATACAAAAGGCACTATGCCGACTTAAGTACTAGAGACTGACTCTTCTTACTGTCTATGTTTTGAACCATTCCTGTGACACTAGTTATAGATTCCGATGCTTCACTTCAGGTTTTCTGTATCCCTCTGACCTTCTTATTGTCGATGAAACACAGAAATTGCATCGGAATTAAATACGAAAGGTACAATGCAGACTTAAGTACAAGAAGACTGACTCTTCTTACTGACTATGTTTTGAACCATTCCTGTGACACTAGTTATAGATTCCGATGCTTCACATCAGGTTTACTGTATCCCTCTGACCTTCTTGTTGACGATGAAACACAGAAATTGCATTGGAATTAAATAGAAAAGGTACAATGCCGACGTAAGTACAAGAGGACTCACACTTCTTACTGTCTATGCTTTGATCCATTCCTGTGACACTAGTTATAGATTCCGATGCATGACGTCAGTTTTACTGTATCCCTTGGACCTTCTTATTGACGATGAAACACAGAAATTGCATCGGAATTAAATACAAAACGCACAATGCCGACTTAAGTACAAGAGACTGACTTTTCTTACTGACTGTATTTTGATCCATATCTGTGACACTAGTTATAGATTCCGATGCTTCACTTCAGGTTTACTGTATCCCTCTGACCTTCTTATTGACGATGAAACACAGAAATTGCTTCGGAATTAAATTGAAAATGCACAATGCCGACTTACGTACAAGTAGACTTACTCTTCTTATTGTCGATGCTGGGATCCATTCCTGTGACACTAGTTATAGATTCCGATTCATGACGTCAGTTTTACTGTATCCCTTGGACCTTCTTATTGACGATGAAACACAGAAATTGCATCGGAGTTAAATACAAAACGCACAATGCCGACTTAAGTACAAGAGACCGACTCTTCTTACTGTCTATGTTTTGAACCATTCTCTGTGACACCTGTTATAGATTCCGATGCTACACTCCAGGTTTACTGTATCCCTTGGACCTTCTTATTGACGATGAAAAACAGAAATTGCATCGGAATTAAATACAAAAGGCACAATGCCGACTTAGGTACAAGAAGATTGACTCTTCCCACTATCTATGTTTTGAACAATTCCTGTGACACTTGTTATAGATTCCGATGCTTCACTTCAGGTTTACTGTATCCCTCTGACCTTATTGATGATGAAACACAGAAATTGCATCGGAATTAAATGCAAAAGGCACAATACCGACTTAATTACAAGAAGACTGACTCTTCCTACAGTCTATGTTGTGAACTATTCCTGTGACACTAGTTATAGTGTCCGATGCTTCACTTCAGGTTTATTGTATCCCTAGGACCTTCTTATTGACGATGAAAGACAGAAACTGCATCGGAATTAAATACAAAAGGCGCAATGCCGACTTAAGTACAAGAAGACTGACTCTTCTTACTGTCTATGTTTTTAACCATTCCTGTGACACTAGTTATAGATTCCGATGCTTCACTTCAGGTTTACTGTATCCCTTGGAAATTCTTATTGACGACGAAACACGGAAATTGAATCGGAATTAAATACAAAAGGCACAATGCCGACATAAGGACAAGAAGACTGACTCATCTTACTGACTATGTTTTGAACCATTCCTGTAACACTAGTTATAGATTCCGATGCTTCACTTCAGGTTTATTGTATCCCTTGCACCTCCTTATTGACGATGAAACACAGAAATTGCATCGGAATTAAATACAAAATGCACAATGCCGACTTAAGTACATGAAGACCGACTCTTCTTACTGACTATGTTTTGAACCATTCCTGTGACACTAGTTATAGATTCCGATGCTTCACTCCAGGTTTCCTCTATCCCTTGGACCTTCTTATTGACGATGAAACAAAGAAATTGCATCGGAATTAAATACAAAAGGCACAATGCCGACTTAAGGACTAGAAGACTGACTCTTCTTACAGACTATGTTTTGAACCATTCCTGTGACACTAGTTATATATTCCGATGCTTTACTTTAGGTTACTGTATCCCTTGGACCTTCTTATTGACGTTGAAACACAGAAATTGCATCGGAATTAAATACAAAAGGCACAATGCCGACTTAAGTACAAGATGTCTGACTCTTCTTACTATGTTTTGAACCATTCATGTGACACGAGTTATAGATTCCGATGCTTCACTTGAAGTTTACTGTATCCTTGGACCTTCTAATTGACGATGAAATACAGAAATTGCATCGGAATTATATACGAAAGGCACATTGGCGTCTTAAGGACAAGAAGAGTGACTCTTCTTACAGCCTATGTTTTGAACCATTCCTGTGACACTAGTTATAGATTACGATGCTTCACTTCAGGTTTACTGTATCCCTCTGACCTTCGTATTGACGATGAAACACAGAAATTGCACCGGAATTAAATACAAAAGGCGCAATGCCGACTTAAGTACAAGAAGACTGACTCTTCTTACTGTCTATGTTTAGAACCATTCCATTGACACTAGTTATAGATTCCGATGCTTCACTCCAGGTTTACTGTATCATTTGGACCTTCTTATTGACGATGAAACACAGAAATTACATCAGAATTAAATACAAAAGGCACATTGCCGACTTAAGTACAAAAAGACTGACTCTTCTTACTGACTATGTTTTGAAACTTTCCTGTGACACTAGTTATAGATTCCGATGCCTCACTTCAGGTTTACTGTATCCCTGGGACCTTTTATTGACGATGAAACACAGAAATTGCATCGGAATTAAATACAAAAGGCACAATGTTGACTTAAGTACAAGAAGACTGTATCTTCTTACTGTCTACGTTTTGAACCAATCCTGTGACACTAGGTATAGATTCCGATGCTTCACTCCAGGTTTACTGTACCCCTTGGACCTTCTCAATGACGATGAAACACAGAAATTGCATCGGAATTAAATACGAAAGGCACAATGACGACTTAAGGACAGGAAGACTGACTCTTCTTACTGACTATGTTTTGAACCATTCCTGTGACACTAGTTATAGATTCCGATGCTTCACTACAGGTTTACTGTATCCCTTGGACCTTCTTATTGACGATGAAACACAGAAATTGCATCGGAATTCAATACAAAGGCACAATGCCGACTTAAGGCCAAGAAGACTGATTCTTCTTACTGACTATGTTTTGAACCATTCCTGTGACACTAGTTATAGATTCCGATGCTTCACTTCAGGTTTACTGTATCCCTCTGACCATCTTATTGACGTTGAAACACAGAAATTGCATCGGAATTTAATACAAAAGCCACAATGCCGACTTCAGTACTGTCTATGTTTTGAACCATACCTGTGACACTAGTTATAGATTCCGATGCTTCACTCCTGGTTTACTGTATCCCTTGGACCTTCGTATTGACGATGAAACACAGAAATTGCATCGGAATTAAATACAAAAGACACAAGGCCGACTTAAGAACAAGTAGACTGACTCTTCTTGCTGACTAAGATTTGAACCTTTCCAGTGACACTAGTTATAGATTCCGATGCTTCACTTCAGGTTTACTGTATCCCTCTGACCTTCCTATTGACGATGAAGCACAGAATTTGCACCGGAATTAAATACAAAAGGCACAATGCCCACATAAGTACAAGAAGACTGACTCTTCTTACTGTCTATGTTTTGAACCATTCCATTGACACTAGTTATAGATTCCGATGCTTCACTTCAGGTTTACTGTATCCCTTGGGCCTTCTTATTGACGATGAAACACAGAAATTACATCGGAATTAAATACAAAAGGCCCAATGCCGACTTAGGTACATAAAGACTGACTCTTCTTATTGTCTATGTTTTGAACTATGCCTGTGACACCAGTTATAGATTCCGATGCTACACTCTAAGTTTACTGTATCCCTTGGACCTTCTTATTCACGATGAAACACAGAAATTGCATCGGAATTAAATACAAAAGGCACAATGCAGACTTAAGGGCAAGAAGACTGACTCTTCTTACTGACCATGCTTTGAACCATTCCTGTGACACTAGTTATAGATTCCGAAGCTTCACTTCAGGTTTACTGCATCCCTCTGACCTTCTTATTGACGATGATACACAGAAATCGCATCGGAATTAAATACAAAAGGCAAAATGCCGACTAAAGTACAAGAAGACTGTATCTTCTTACTGTCTATGTTTTGAACCATTCCTGTGACACTAGTTATAGATTCCGATGCTTCACTCCAGGTTTACTGTATCCCTTGGACCTTCTTATTGACGATGAAACACAGAAATTGCATCGGAATTAAATACAAAATGCACAATGCCGACATAAGTACAAGAGCCTGACTCTTCTTACTGACTAAATTTTGAACCCTTCCTGTGACACTAGTTATAGATTCCGATGCTTCACTTCAGGTTTACTGTATCCCTCTGACATTCTTATTGACGATGAAACACAGAAATTGCATCGGAATTAAATGGAAAAGGCACAATGCCGACTGAAGTACAAGAAGACTGACTCTTCTTACTGACTATCCTTTTAACCATTCCTGTTACACTAGTTGTAGATTCCGATGCTACACTTCAGGTTTACTGTATCCCTCTGACTTCTTATTGACGATGAAACACAGAAATTGCATCGGAATTAAGTACAAAAGTCACAATGACGACTTAAGTACTGTCTATGTTTTGAACCATTCCTGTGACACTAGTTACAGATTCCGATGCTTCACTCCAGGTTTACTGTATCCCTTGGACCTTCTTATTGACGATGAAACACAGAAATTGCATCGGAATTAAATACAAAATGCATAAGGCCGACTTAAGGACAAGAAGACTGACTCTACTTACTGACTATGTTTTGAACCATTCCTGTGACACTAGATATAGATTCCGATGCTTCACTCCAGGTTTACTGTATCCCTTGGACCTTCTTATTGACGATGAAACACTGAAATTGCATCGGAATTAAATACAAAATGCACTATGCCGACATAAGGACAAGAAGACTGACTCTTCTTACTGACTATGTTTTAAACCATTCCTGTGACACTAGTTATAGATTTTGATGCTTCACTTCAGGTTTACTGTATCCCTTGGACCTTCTTATTGACGATGAAACACTGAAATTGCATCGGAATTAAATACAAAATGCACTATGCCGACATAAGGACAAGAAGACTGACTCTTCTTACTGACTATGTTTTAAACCATTCCTGTGACACTAGTTATAGATTTTGATGCTTCACTTCAGGTTTACTGTATCCCTCTTTCCTTCTTATTGGCGATGAAACACAGAAATTGCATTGGAATTAAATACAAAAAGCACAATGCCGACATAAGTACAAGAAGACTGTATCTTCTTATTGTCTATGATTTGAACCATTCCTGTGACACTAGTTATAGATTCCGACGCTTCACTCCAGGTTTACTGTCTCCCTTGGACCCTCTTATTGACGACGAAACACAGACATTGCTTCGGAATTAAATACAAAAGGCACAATGCCGACTTAAGGACAAGAAGACTGACTCTTCCTACTGTCTATGTTTTGAACCATTCCTGTGACACTAGTTATTGTTTCCGATGCTTTACTTCAGGTTTACTGTATCCCTCTGACCTTATTGACGGTGAAACACAGAAATATCATCGGAACTAAATACAAAAGGCACAATACCGACTTAAGTATAAGATGACTGACTCTTCTTACTGTCTATGCTTTGAACCATTCCTGTGACACTAGTTAGCGATTCCGACACTGCACTTCAGGTTTTTTGTATCATTTGGACCTTCTTATTCACGATGAAACACAGAAATTGCATCGGAATTAAATACAAAAGGCACAATGCAGACTTAAGGACAAGAAGACTGACTCTTCTTACTGACCATGCTTTGAACCATTCCTGTGAGACTAGTTATAGATTCCGAAGCTTCACTTCAGGTTTACTGCATCCCTCTGACCTTCTTATTGACGATGATACACAGAAATCGCATCGGAATTAAATACAAAAGGCAAAATGCCGACTTAAGTACAAGAAGACTGACCCTTCTTACTGTCTATGTTTTGAACCATTCCTGTGCCACTAGTTATAGATAGCGATGCTTCAGTTCAGGTGTACTGCATCCCTTGGACCTTCTTATTGTCGATGAAACACAGAAATTGCACCGGAATTAAATACAAAATGCACAATGCCGACTTAAGTACTGTCTACGTTTTGAACCATTCCTGAGACACTAGTTATAGATTCCGAAGCTTCACTCCAGGTTTACTGTATCCCTTGGACCTTCGTATTGACCATGAAACACGGAAATTGCATCGGAATAAAATATAAAAGGCACAAGGCCAACTTAAGTACAAGAAGACTCACCATTCTGACTGACTATGTTTTGAACCATTCCAGTGACACTAGTTATAGATTCCGATGCTTCACCTCAGGTTTACTGTATCCCTCTGACCTTCCTATTGACGATGAAACACAGAAATTGCATCGGAATTAAATACAAAAGGCACAATGCCGACTTAAGTACAAGAAGATCGACTTTTCTTACTGTCTATGTTTTGAACCATTCTATTGAGACTAGTTATAGATTCCGATGCTTCACTCCAGGTTTACTGTATCCCTTGGACCTTCTTATTGACGATGAAACACTGAAATTGCATCGGATTTAAATAGAAAAGGCAATATGCCGACTTAAGTACAAGAAGACTGACTCTTCTTACTGACTATGCATTGAACCATTCCTGTGACACTAGTTATAGATTGCGATGCTTCACTTCAGGTTTACTGTATCCCATGGACCTTCTTATTAACGATGAAACACAGAAATTGCATCGGAATTAAATACAAAAGGCACAATGCCGTTTTAGGTACATGAAGACTGACTCTTCTTACTGTCTATGTTTTGAACCATTCCTGTGACACTAGTTATAGATTCCGATGCTACACTCCAGGTTTACTGTATCCCTTGGACCTTCCTATTGACGAAGAAACACAGAAATTGCATCGGAATTAAATACAAAAAGCACAATGCCGACTTAAGGACAAGAAGACTGACTCTACTTACTGACTATGTTTTGAACCATTCCTGTGATATTAGTTATAGTTTCCGAAGCTTCACTTCAGGTTTGCTGTATCCCTCTGACCGTCTTTTTGACGATGAAACACAGAAATTGCACCGGAATTAAATACAAAAGGCACAATGCCGACTTAAGTACAAGAAGACAGTCACTTCTAACTATATATGATTTGAACCATTCCACTGCCACAAGTTATAGATTCCGATGCTTCACTCCACGTTGACTATATGCCTTGGACCATCTTATTGACGATGAAACACTGAAATTGCATCGGAATTAAATACAAAAGGCAAAATGCCGTCTTAAGTTCAAGAAGACTGACTCGTCCTACTGTCTATGTTTCGAAACATTCCTGAGACACTAGTAATAGATTCCGATGCTTCACTTCAGGTTTACTGTATCCCTCTGACCTTCGTATTGACGATGAAACACAGAAATTGCACCGGAATTAAATACAAAAGGCGCAATGCCGACTTAAGTACAAGAAGACTGACTCTTCTTACTGTCTATGTTTAGAACCATTCCATTGACACTAGTTATAGATTCCGATGCTTCACTCCAGGTTTACTGTATCATTTGGACCTTCTTATTGACGATGAAACACAGAAATTACATCAGAATTAAATACAAAAGGCACATTGCCGACTTAAGTACAAAAAGACTGACTCTTCTTACTGACTATGTTTTGAAACTTTCCTGTGACACTAGTTATAGATTCCGATGCCTCACTTCAGGTTTACTGTATCCCTGGGACCTTTTATTGACGATGAAACACAGAAATTGCATCGGAATCAAATACAAAAGGCACAATGTTGACTTAAGTACAAGAAGACTGTATCTTCTTACTGTCTATGTTTTGAACCAATCCTGTGACACTAGTTATAGATTCCGATGCTTCACTCCAGGTTTACTGTACCCCTTGGACCTTCTCAATGACGATGAAACACAGAAATTGCATCGGAATTAAATACGAAAGGCACAATGACGACTTAAGGACAGGAAGACTGACTCTTCTTACTGACTATGTTTTGAACCATTCCTGTGACACTAGTTATAGATTCCGATGCTTCACTACAGGTTTACTGTATCCCTTGGACCTTCTTATTGACGATGAAACACAGAAATTGCATCGGAATTCAATACAAAGGCACAATGCCGACTTAAGGCCAAGAAGACTGATTCTTCTTACTGACTATGTTTTGAACCATTCCTGTGACACTAGTTATAGATTCCGATGCTTCACTTCAGGTTTACTGTATCCCTTGGGCCTTCTTATTGACGATGAAACACAGAAATTACATCGGAATTAAATACAAAAGGCCCAATGCCGACTTAGGTACATAAAGACTGACTCTTCTTATTGTCTATGTTTTGAACTATGCCTGTGACACCAGTTATAGATTCCGATGCTACACTCTAAGTTTACTGTATCCCTTGGACCTTCTTATTCACGATGAAACACAGAAATTGCATCGGAATTAAATACAAAAGGCACAATGCAGACTTAAGGGCAAGAAGACTGACTCTTCTTACTGACCATGCTTTGAACCATTCCTGTGACACTAGTTATAGATTCCGAAGCTTCACTTCAGGTTTACTGCATCCCTCTGACCTTCTTATTGACGATGATACACAGAAATCGCATCGGAATTAAATACAAAAGGCAAAATGCCGACTAAAGTACAAGAAGACTGTATCTTCTTACTGTCTATGTTTTGAACCATTCCTGTGACACTAGTTATAGATTCCGATGCTTCACTCCAGGTTTACTGTATCCCTTGGACCTTCTTATTGACGATGAAACACAGAAATTGCATCGGAATTAAATACAAAATGCACAATGCCGACATAAGTACAAGAGCCTGACTCTTCTTACTGACTAAATTTTGAACCCTTCCTGTGACACTAGTTATAGATTCCGATGCTTCACTTCAGGTTTACTGTATCCCTCTGACATTCTTATTGACGATGAAACACAGAAATTGCATCGGAATTAAATGGAAAAGGCACAATGCCGACTGAAGTACAAGAAGACTGACTCTTCTTACTGACTATCCTTTTAACCATTCCTGTTACACTAGTTGTAGATTCCGATGCTACACTTCAGGTTTACTGTATCCCTCTGACTTCTTATTGACGATGAAACACAGAAATTGCATCGGAATTAAGTACAAAAGTCACAATGACGACTTAAGTACTGTCTATGTTTTGAACCATTCCTGTGACACTAGTTACAGATTCCGATGCTTCACTCCAGGTTTACTGTATCCCTTGGACCTTCTTATTGACGATGAAACACAGAAATTGCATCGGAATTAAATACAAAATGCATAAGGCCGACTTAAGGACAAGAAGACTGACTCTACTTACTGACTATGTTTTGAACCATTCCTGTGACACTAGATATAGATTCCGATGCTTCACTCCAGGTTTACTGTATCCCTTGCACCTTCTTATTGACGATGAAACACTGAAATTGCATCGGAATTAAATACAAAATGCACTATGCCGACATAAGGACAAGAAGACTGACTCTTCTTACTGACTATGTTTTAAACCATTCCTGTGACACTAGTTATAGATTTTGATGCTTCACTTCAGGTTTACTGTATCCCTTGGACCTTCTTATTGACGATGAAACACTGAAATTGCATCGGAATTAAATACAAAATGCACTATGCCGACATAAGGACAAGAAGACTGACTCTTCTTACTGACTATGTTTTAAACCATTCCTGTGACACTAGTTATAGATTTTGATGCTTCACTTCAGGTTTACTGTATCCCTCTTTCCTTCTTATTGGCGATGAAACACAGAAATTGCATTGGAATTAAATACAAAAAGCACAATGCCGACATAAGTACAAGAAGACTGTATCTTCTTATTGTCTATGATTTGAACCATTCCTGTGACACTAGTTATAGATTCCGACGCTTCACTCCAGGTTTACTGTATCCCTTGGACCCTCTTATTGACGACGAAACACAGAAATTGCTTCGGAATTAAATACAAAAGGCACAATGCCGACTTAAGGACAAGAAGACTGACTCTTCCTACTGTCTATGTTTTGAACCATTCCTGTGACACTAGTTATTGTTTCCGATGCTTTACTTCAGGTTTACTGTATCCCTCTGACCTTATTGACGGTGAAACACAGAAATATCATCGGAACTAAATACAAAAGGCACAATACCGACTTAAGTATAAGATGACTGACTCTTCTTACTGTCTATGCTTTGAACCATTCCTGTGACACTAGTTAGCGATTCCGACGCTGCACTTCAGGTTTTTTGTATCACTTGGACCTTCTTATTCACGATGAAACACAGAAATTGCATCGGAATTAAATACAAAAGGCACAATGCAGACTTAAGGACAAGAAGACTGACTCTTCTTACTGACCATGCTTTGAACCATTCCTGTGACACTAGTTATAGATTCCGAAGCCTCACTTCAGGTTTACTGCATCCCTCTGACCTTCTTATTGACGATGATACACAGAAATCGCATCGGAATTAAATACAAAAGGCAAAATGCCGACTTAAGTACAATAAGACTGACCCTTCTTACTGTCTATGTTTTGAACCATTCCTGTGCCACTAGTTATAGATAGCGATGCTTCAGTTCAGGTGTACTGCATCCCTTGGACCTTCTTATTGTCGATGAAACACAGAAATTGCACCGGAATTAAATACAAAATGCACAATGCCGACTTAAGTACTGTCTACGTTTTGAACCATTCCTGAGACACTAGTTATAGATTCCGAAGCTTCACTCCAGGTTTACTGTATCCCTTGGACCTTCGTATTGACCATGAAACACAGAAATTGCATCGGAATAAAATATAAAAGGCACAAGGCCAACTTAAGTACAAGAAGACTCACCATTCTGACTGACTATGTTTTGAACCATTCCAGTGACACTAGTTATAGATTCCGATGCTTCACCTCAGGTTTACTGTATCCCTCTGACCTTCCTATTGACGATGAAACACAGAAATTGCATCGGAATTAAATACAAAAGGCACAATGCCGACTTAAGTACAAGAAGATCGACTTTTCTTACTGTCTATGTTTTGAACCATTCTATTGAGACTAGTTATAGATTCCGATGCTTCACTCCAGGTTTACTGTATCCCTTGGACCTTCTTATTGACGATGAAACACTGAAATTGCATCGGAATTAAATAGAAAAGGCAATATGCCGACTTAAGTACAAGAAGACTGACTCTTCTTACTGACTATGCATTGAACCATTCCTGTGACACTAGTTATAGATTGCGATGCTTCACTTCAGGTTTACTGTATCCCATGGACCTTCTTATTAACGATGAAACACAGAAATTGCATCGGAATTAAATACAAAAGGCACAATGCCGTTTTAGGTACATGAAGACTGACTCTTCTTACTGTCTATGTTTTGAACCATTCCTGTGACACTAGTTATAGATTCCGATGCTACACTCCAGGTTTACTGTATCCCTTGGACCTTCCTATTGACGAAGAAACACAGAAATTGCATCGGAATTAAATACAAAAAGCACAATGCCGACTTAAGGACAAGAAGACTGACTCTACTTACTGACTATGTTTTGAACCATTCCTGTGATATTAGTTATAGTTTCCGAAGCTTCACTTCAGGTTTACTGTATCCCTCTGACCGTCTTTTTGACGATGAAACACAGAAATTGCACCGGAATTAAATACAAAAGGCACAATGCCGACTTAAGTACAAGAAGACAGTCACTTCTAACTATATATGATTTGAACCATTCCACTGCCACAAGTTATAGATTCCGATGCTTCACTCCACGTTGACTATATGCCTTGGACCATCTTATTGACGATGAAACACTGAAATTGCATCGGAATTAAATACAAAAGGCAAAATGCCGTCTTAAGTTCAAGAAGACTGACTCGTCCTACTGTCTATGTTTCGAAACATTCCTGAGACACTAGTAATAGATTCCGATGCTTCACTTCAGGTTCACAGTATCCCTCTGACCTTATTGACGATGAAACACAGAAATTGCACCGAATTAAATACAAAAGGCACAATGCCGACTTAAGGGCAGGAAGACTGTCTCTTCTTACTGACTTTGTTTTGAGCCATTCCTGTGACACTAGTTATAGATTCCGATGCTTCACTTCAGGTTTACTGTATCCCTCTGACCTACTTATTGACGATGAAACACAGAAATTGCATCGGAATTAAATACAAAAGGCACAATGCCGACTTAAGGACACGAAGACTGACTCTTCCTACTGTCTATGTTTTGAACCATTCCTGTGACACTAGTTATAGGTTCCGATGCTTCACTTCAGGTTTACTGTATCCCTTGGACCTTCCTATTGACGATGAAACACAGAAATTGCATCGGAATTAAATACAAACGACAGAATGCCGACTTAATTACAAGAAGACTGTATCTTCTTACTCTTTATGTTTTGAACCATTCGTGTGACACTAGTTACAGATTTCGATGCTTCACTTCAGGTTTACTGTATCCCTCTGACCTTCTTATTGACGATGAAACACAGAAATTGCGTCGGGGTTAAATACAAAAGGCACAATGCCGACTTAAGTACAAGAAGACTGACGCTTCTTACTGACTATGTTATGAACCATTCCTGTGACACTAGTTATTAATTCCGATGCTTCACTTCAGGTTTACTGTATCCCTTGGACCTTCTTATTGTCGATGAAACACTGAAATTGCGTCGGAATTAAATACAAAAGGCACAATGCCGACTTAAGGACAAGAAGACTGCCTCATCTTACTGACTATGTTTTAAACCATTCCTGTGACACTAGTTATAGATTCCGATGCTTCACTTCAGGTTTACTGTATCCCGTGGACCTTCTTATTGTCGATGAAACACTGAAATTGCATCGGAATTAAATTCCAAAGGCACAATGCCGACTTAAGGACAAGAAGACTGACTCTTTTTACTGACTATGATTTGAACCATTCCTCTGACACTAGTTATAGATTCCCATGCTTCACTTCAGGTTTTCTGTATCTCTCTGACCTTCCTATTGACGATGAAACACAGAAATTGCATCAGAAATAAATACAAAAGGCACAATGCCGACTTAAGTACTGTCTGTGTTTTGTAGCAATCCTGTGCCAGTAGTTATAGATTCCGATGCTTCACTCCAGGTGTACTGTGTCCCTTGGACCTTCTTATTGACGATGAAACACTGATATTGCATCAGAATTAAATAGAATAGGCACAATGCCGACTTAAGGACACGAAGACTGACTCTTCCTACTGTCTATGTTTTGAACCATTCCTGTGACACTAGTTAAAGATTCCAATGCTACACTCCAGGTTTACTGTATCCCTTAGACCTTCTTATTGACGATGAAACGTAGATATTGCATCGGAATAAAATACATAAGGCACAATGCCGACTTAAGGACAAGAAGACTGACTCTTCTTTCTGACTATGTTTTGAACCATTCCTGTGACACTAGTTATAGATTCCTATGCTTCACTTCAGGTTTACTGTATCCCTCAGACCTTCTTATTGACGATGAAACACAGAGATAGCATGGGAATTAAATACAAATGCACAATGCCGACTTAAGTACAGGAAGACTGTATCTTATAACTGTCTATGCTATGAACCATTCCTGTGACACTAGTTATAAATTCCGATGCTTCTCTCCAGGTTTACTCCATCCCTTGGACCTTCTTATTGACGATGGAACACAGAAATTGCATCGGAATTAAATACAAGAGGCACAATGCCAACTTAAGTACAAGAAGACAGACTCTTCTTACTGACTATGTTTTGAACCATTCCTGTGACACTAGTTATAGATTCCGATGCTTCACTTCAGGTTTACTGTATCCCTCTGACCTTCTTATTGAAGATGGAACACAGAAATGGCACCGGAATTAAATAAAAAAGGCACAATGCCGACCTAAGTACAAGAAGACTGGCTCTTCTTACTGTCTATGCTTTGAACCATTCCATTGACATCAGTTATAGTTTCCGATGCTTCACTTCAAGTTTACTGTATAATTTGGAACTTCTTATTGACGATGAAACACAGAAATTACATCGGAATTAAATACAAAAGGCACAATGCCGACTTAAGTACAAAAAAAAAAGACGGACTCTTGTTACTGACTATGTTTTGAACCATTCCTGTGACACTAGTTATAGATTCCGATGCTTCACTTCAGGTGTACTGTATCCCTCTGACATTCTTATTGACGATGAAACAAAGAAATTCCATCGGAATTAAATCGAAAAGGCACAATGCCGACTTAAGTACAAGAAGACTGACTCTTCTTACGGTCCATGTTTTGAACCATTTCTGTGACACTAGTTATAGATTCCGATGCTTGACTTCAGGTTTACTGTATTACTACGACCTTCTTATTGACGATGAAACACAGAAATTGCATCGGAATTTAATACAAAAGGCACAATGCCGACTCAAGTACAAGAAGACTGACTCTTCTTCCTGGCTATGTTTTGATCCATTCCTGTGACACTAGTTATAGATTCCGATGCTTCACTTCAGGTTTACTGTAAGCCTTGGACCTTCTTATTGACGATGAAGCACAGAAATTGCATCGGAATTAAATACAAAAGGCACAATGCCGACTTAAGTACAAGAGGACTGTATCTTCTTACTGTCCATGTTTTGAACCATTCTTGTGACACTAGTTATAGATTCCGATGCTTCATTCCGGGTTTACTGTATCCCTTGGACCTTCTTAATGACGATGAAACACAGAAATTGCATCGGAATTAAATACAAAAGGCACAATGCCGCCTTAAGGACAAGAAGACTGACTCTTCTTACTGACTATGTTTTGAACCATTCCTGTGACACTAGTTATAGATTCCGATGCTTCACTTCAGGATTACTGTATCCCTCTGACCTTGTTATTGACGATGAAACACAGAAATTGCACCGGCAATAAATACAACAGGCACAATGCCGACTTAAGTACAAGAAGACTGACTCTTCTTACTGTCTATGATTTGAACCATTATAGTGACACTAGTTATAGACTCGGATGCTACACTCCAGGTTTACTGTATCCCTTGGACCATCTTTTTGACGAAGAAACACTGAAATTGCATCGCAATTATATAGAAAGGGAACATTGTCGATTTAAGTACAAGAAGACTGACTCTTCTTACTGTCTATGTTTTGAACCATTCCTGTGACACTAGTTATAGATTCCGATGCTTCACTTCAGGTTTACTGTATCCCTTGGACCTTCTTATTGACGATGAAACACAGAAATTGCATCGGAATTAAATACAAAAGGCACAATGCCGACTTAAGGACAAGAAGACTGACTCATCCTACTGACTATGTTTTGAACCATTCCTGTGACACTAGTTATAGATTCCGATGCTTCACCTCAGGTTTACTGTATCCCGTGGACCTTCTTATTGTCGATGAAACACTGAAATTGCATCGGAATTAAATTCCAAAGGCACAATGCCGACTTAAGGACAAGAAGACTGACTCTTCTTACTGACTATGTTTTGAACCATTTCTCTGTCACTAGTTATAGATTCCCATGCTTCACTTCAGGTTTTCTATATCTCTCTGACCTTCTTATTGACGAGGAAACACAGTAATTGCATCGGAATTAAACCCAAAAGGCACAATGCCGACTTAAGTACAAGAAGACTGACTCTTCTTACTGTCTATGTTTTGAACAATTCCATTGACACTAATTATAGATTCAGATGTTTCACTCCAAGTTTACTGTATCCCTTGGACCTTCTTAATGACGATGAAACACTTAAATTGCATCGGAATTAAATAGATTAGGCAAAATGCCGACTTCAGTACAAGAAGACTGACTCTTCTTACTGACTTTGTTTTCAACCATTTTGTTACACTAGTTATAGATCCCGATGCTTCACTTCAGGTGTACTGTATCCCGTGGACCTTCTTATTGACGATAAAACACACAAATTAAATTGGAATTAAATACAAAAGCACAATGCCGACTTAAGTACTTGAAGACTGACTCTTCTTACTGACTATGTTTTGAACCATTCCTCTGACACTAGTTATAGGTTCCGATGCTTCACTTCAGGTTTTCTGTATCGTTTGGACCTTCTTGTTGATGATGAGACACAGAAATTGCATCGGAATTTAATACAAAAGGAACAATGGCGACTTAAGTACATGAAGACCAACTCTTCTTACTGACTATGTTTTGAACCATTCCTGTGACACTACTTATAGATTCTGATGCTTCGCGTCAGGTTTACTGTATCATTTGGACCTTCTTATTGACGATGACGCACAGAAATTACATCGGAATTAAATACAAAATGCACAGTGCCACCTTAAGTACAAAAAGACTAACTCTTGTTACTGACTATGTTTTGAACCATTCCTGTGACACTAGTTATAGATTCCGATGTTTCACTTCAGGGTTACTGAATCCCCCTGACCTTCTTATTCACGATGAAACACAGAAATTGTATCGGAATTAAATACAAAAGGCACAATGCCGACTTAAGGACAAGAAGACTGACTCTTCTTACTGACTATGTTTGAACCATTCCTGTGACACGAGTTATAGATTCCGATGCTTCACTCTAGGTTTACTGTATCCGTCTGACCTTCTTATTCACGATGAAACACAGAAATGGCACCGGAATGAAATACAAAAGGCACAACGCCGACATAAGTACATAAAGTTCGACACTTCTTAGTGACTATGTTTTGAACCATTCCTGTGACACTAGTTATGGATTCCGATGCTTCACTTCAGGTTTACTGTATCCCTTGGAGCATCTTATTGACGATGAAACACAGAAATTGCATCGGAATTAAATACAATAGGCACAATGCCGACTTAAGTACAAGAAGACTGTTTCTTCTTGCTGTCTATGTTTTGAACCATTCCTGTAACACTAGTTATAGATTCCTATGCTTCACTTGAGGTTTACTGTATCCCTTGGACCTTCTTATTGACGATGAAACACAGAAATTGCAGCGGAAATTAATAAAAAAGGCACAATGCCGCCTTCAGGACAAGAAGACTGACTCTTCTTACTGACTATGTTTTGAACCATTCCTGTGACACTAGTTATAGATTCCGATGCTTCACTGTTAGTCTACTGTATCCCTGGACCTTCTTGTTGACGATGAAACACAGATATGGCATCGGAAGAAAATACAAAAGGCACAATGCCGACTAAAGTACAAGAAGACTGACTCTTCTTACTGACTATGTTTTGAACCATTCCTGAGACACTAGTTTTAGATTCCGATGCTTCACTTCATGTTTACTGTATCCCTCTGACCATCTTATTGACGATGAAACACAGAAATTGCATCGGAATTAAATAAAAAAGGACAATGCCGACCTAAGTACAAGAAGACTGACTCTTCTTACTGACTATGTTGTGAACCATTCCTGTGACACTAGTTATATATTCCGATGCTTCACTCCAGGTTTAGTGTACCCCTTGGACCTTCTTATTGACGTTGAAACACAGAAATTACATCGGAATTAAATACAAAAGGCACAATAACGACATATGTACATGAAGACTGACTCTTCTTACTTTCTATGTTTTGAACCCTTCCTGTGACACTAGTTATAGATTCCGAACCTACACTCCAGGTTTACTGTATCCCTTGGACCTTCTTAATGACGATGAAACACAGAAATTGCATCGGAATTAAATACAAAAGGCACAATGCCGACTTAAGGACAAGAAGACTGACTCTTCTTACTGACTATGTTTTGAACCATTCCTGTGACACTAGTTATAGATTAGGATGCTTCACTTCAGGTTTACTGTATCCCTTGGACCTTCTTGTTGACGATGAAACACAGATATTGCATGGAATTAAATGCAAAAGGCACAATGCCGACTTCGGTACATGAAGACTGACTCTTCTTACCGTCTATGTTTTGAACAATTCCTGTGACACTAGGTATAGATTCCGATGCTACACTCCAGGTTAACAGTATCCCTTGGACCTTCTTATTGACGATGAAACACAGAAACGGCATTGGAAGAAAATACAAAAAGCACAATGCCGACTTAAGTACAAGAAGACTGACTCTTCTTACTGACTATGTTTTAACCATTCCTGTGACACTAGTTATAGATTCCGATGCTACACTCCAGGTTTACTGTATCCCATGGACCTTCTTATTGACGATGAAACACAGAAATTGCATCGGAATTCACGACAAAAGTCACAATGCCGACTCAAGTACAAGAAGACTGACTCTTCTTACTGACTATGTTTTGAACCATTCCTGTGTCACTAGTTATTGATTCCAATGATTCACTGCAGGTTTACTGTATCCCTGGACCTTCTTATTGACGATGAAACACAGAAATTGCATCGGAATTAAATACATAAGGCACAATGCCGACTTAAGTACATGAAGACTGACTCTTCTAACTGACTATGATTTGAACCATTCCTGTGACACTAGTTATACATTAGAATGCTTCACTTCAGGTTTACTCTATCCCATGGACCTTCTTGTTGACGATGAAACACAGATATTGCATCGGAATTAAATACAAAAGGCACAATGCCGACTTAGGTACATGAAGACTGACTCTTCTTACTTTCTATGTTTTGAACGCTTCCTGTGACACTAGTTATAGATTCCGAAGCTACACTCCAGGTTAACTGTATCACTTGGACCTTCTTATTGACGATGAAACACAGAAATTGCATCGGAATTAAATACAAAATGCACAATGCCGCCTTCAGGACAAGAAGACTGACTCTTCCTACTGACTATGTTTCGAACCATTCCTGTGACACTAGTTATATATTCCGATGCTTCACTCCAGGATTAGTGTACCCCTCGGACATTCTTATTGACGATGAAACACAGAAATGGCATCGGAATTAAATACAAAAGGCACAATGACGACTTAGGTACATGAAGACTGACTCCTCTTACTTTCTATGTTTTGAACCCTTCCTGTGACACTAGTTACAGTTTCCGAAGCTACACTCCAGGTTAACTGTATCACTTGGACCTTCTTATTGACGATGAAACACAGAAATTGCATCGGAATTAAATACAAAAGGCACAATGACGACTTAGGTACATGAAGACTGACTCCTCTTACTTTCTATGCTTTGAACCATTCCTGTGACACTAGTTATAGATTCCGATGCTTCATTTCAGGTTTACTGTATCATTTGGACCTTCTTGTTGACGATGAAACACAGATATTGCATCGGAATTAAATGCAAAAGGCACAATGCCGATTTTGGTACATGAAGACTGACTCTTCTTACTGTCTATGCTTTGAATCATTCCTGTGACACTAGTTATAGATTCCGATGCTACACTCACGGTTTACTGTATCTGTTGGACCTTCTTATTGACGATGAAACACAGAAATGGCATTGGAAGAAAATACAAAAGACACAATGCCGACTTAAGTACAAGAAGACTGACTCTTCTTACTGACTATGCTTTTAACCATTCCTGTGACACTAGTTATAGATTCCGATGCTTGACTTCAGGTTTACTGTATCCCTGGACCTTCTTATTGACGATGAAACACAGAAATTGCATCGGAATTAAATACAAAAGGCACAATGCCGACTTAAGTACATGAAGACTGACTCTTCTTACTGACTATGATTTGAACCATTCCTGTGACACTAGCTATAGATTAGGATGCTTCACTTCAGGTTTACTGTATCCCTTGGACCTTCTTGTTGACGATGAAACACAGATATTGCATCGGAATTAAATGCAAAAGGCACAATGCCGACTTCGGTACATGAAGACTGACTCTTCTTACTGTCTATGTTTGAACAATTCCTGTGACACTAGGTATAGATTCCGATGCTACACTCCAGGTTAACAGGATCCCTTGGACCTTCTTATTGACGATGAAACACAGAAATATCATCGGAAGTAAATACAAAAGGCACAATGCGCGACTTAAGTACAAGAAGACTGACTCTTCTTACTGACTATGCTTTGAACCATTCCTGTGACACTAGTTATAGATTAGGATGCTTCACTTCAGGTTTACTGTATCCCTTGGACCTTCTTGTTGACGATGAATCACAGATATTGCATCGGAATTAAATGCAAAAGGCACAATGCCGACTTCGGTACATGAAGACTGACTCTTCTTACTGTCTATGTTTTGAACAATTCCTGTGACACTAGGTATAGATTCCGATGCTACACTCCAGGTTAACAGTATCCCTTGGACCTTCTTATTGACGATGAAACACAGAAATGGCATCTTAAGAAAATACAAAAGGCACAATGCCGACTTAAGTACAAGAAGACTGACTCTTCTTACTGACTATGATTTGAACCATTCCTGTGACACTACTTATACATTAGGATGCTTCACTTGAGGTTTACTCTATCCCTTGGACCTTCTTGTTGACGATGAAACACAGATATTGCATCGGAATTAAATACAAAAGGCACAATGCCGACTTAGGTACATGAAGACTGCCTCTTCTTACTGTCTATGTTTTGAATCATTCCTGTGACTCTAGTTATAGATTCCGATGCTACACTCAGGGTTTACTGTATCCCTTGGACCTTCTTATTGACGATGAAACACAGAAATGGCATTGGAAGAAAATACAAAAGGCACAATGCCGACTTTCGTACAAGAAGACTGACTCTTCTTACTGACTATGTTTTTAACCATTCCTGTGACACTAGTTATAGATTCCGATGCTACACTCCAGGTTTACTGTATCCCATGGACCTTCTTATTGACGAAGAAACACAGAAATTGCATCGGAATTTACGACAAAAGTCACAATGCCGACTCAAGTACAAGAAGACTGACTCTTCTTACTGACTACGTTTTGAACCATTCCTGTGTCACTAGTTATTGATTCCGATGATTCACTGCAGGTTTACTGTATCCCTGGACCTTCTTATTGACGATGAAACACAGAAATTGCACCGGAATTAAATACAAAAGGCACAATGCCGACTTAAGTACATGAAGACTGACTCTTCTTACTGACAATGATTTGAACCATTCCTGTGACACTAGTTATACATTAGGATGCTTCACTTCAGGTTTACTCTATCCCTTGGACCTTCTTGTTGACGATGAAACACTGATATTGCATCGGAATTAAATACAAAAGGCACAATGCCGACTTAGGTACATGAAGACTGACTCTTCTTACTTTCTATGTTTTGAACGCTTCCTGTGACACTAGTTATAGATTCCGAAGCTACACTCCAGGTTTACTGTATCCCTTGGACCTTCTTATTGACGATGAAACACAGAAATTGCATCGGAATTAAATACAAAATGCACATTGCCGCCTTCAGGACAAGAATACTGACTCTTCCTACTGACTATGTTTTGAACCATTCCTGTGACACTAGTTATATATTCCGATGCTTCACTCCAGGTTTAGTGTACCCCTTGGACATTCTTATTGACGATGAAACACAGAAATTGCATCGGAATTAAATACAAAAGGCACAATGCCGACATAGGTACATGAAGACTGACTCTTCTTACTTTCTATGCTTTGAACCCTTCCTGTGACACTAGTTATAGTTTCCGAAGCTACACTCCAGGTTTACTGTATCCCTTGGACCTTCTTATTGACGATGAAACAAAGAAATTACTTCGGAATTAATTACAAAAGGCACAATGCCGACTTAAGGACAAGAAGTCTGACTCTTCTTACTGACTATGTGTTGAACCATTCCTGTGACACTAGTTATAGATTCCGATGCTTCACTTCAAGTTTACTGTATCATTTGGACCTTCATGTTGACGATGAATCACAGATATTGCATCGGAATTAAATGCAAAAGGCACAATGCCGACTTCGGTACATGAAGACTGACTCTTCTTACTGTCTATGTTTTGAACAATTCCTGTGACACTAGGTATAGATTCCGATGCTACACTCCAGGTTAACAGTATCCCTTGGACCTTCTTATTGACGATGAAACACAGAAATGGCATCGGAAGAAAATACAAAATGCACAATGCCGACTTAAGTACAAGAAGACTGACTCTTCTTACTGACTATGTTTTGAACCATTCCTGAGACACTAGTTTTAGATTCCGATGCTACACTCCAGGTTTACTGTATCCCATGGACCTTCTTATTGACGATGAAAGAAAGAAATTGCATCGGAATTTAATATAAAAGTCACAATGCCGACTCAAGTACAAGAGGACTGACTCTTCTTACTGACTATGTTTTGAACCATTCCTGTGACACTAGTTATAGATTCCGATGCTTCACTTCAGGTTTACTGTACCCCTGGTCCTTCTTATTGACGATGAAACACAGAAATTACTTCGGAATTAATTACAAAAGGCACAATGCCGACTTAAGTATATGAAGACTGACTCTTCTTACTGACTATGATTTGAACCATTCCTGTGACACTAGTTATAGATTAGGATGCTTCACTTCAGGTTTACTGTATCCCTTGGACCTTCTTGTTGACGATGAAACACAGATATTGCATCGGAATTATATACAAAAGGCACAATGCCGACTTAGGTACATGAAGACTGACTCATCTTACTGTCTATGTTTTGAATCATTCCTGTGACACTAGTTTTAGATTCCGATGCTACACTCCAGGTTTACTGTATCCCATGGACCTTCTTATTGACGATGAAACACAGAAATTGCATCGGAATTTACGACAAAAGTCACAATGCCGACTCAAGTACAAGAAGACTGACTCTTCTTACTGACTATGTTTTGAACCATTCCTGTGTCACTAGTTAATGATTCCGATGATTCACTGCAGGTTTACTGTATCCCTGGACCTTCTTATTGACGATGAAACACAGAAATTGCATCGGAATTAAATACAAAAGGCACATGCCGACTTAAGTACATGAAGACTGACTCTTCTTACTGACTATGATTTGAACCATTCCTGTGACACTAGTTATACATTAGGATGCTTCACTTCAGGTTTACTCTATCCCTTGGACCTTCTTGTTGACGATGAAACACAGAAATTGCATCGGAATTAAATACAAAAGGCACAATGCCGACTTAAGTACAAGGAGACTGTATCTTCTTGCTGTCTATGTTTTGAACCATTCCTGTGACACTAGTTATAGATTCCGATGCTACACTTGAGGTTTACTGTATCCCTTGGACCTTCTTATTGACGATGAAACACAGAAATTGCAGCGGAATTAAATGAAAAAGGCACAATGCCGCATTCAGGACAAGAAGACTGACTCTTCTTGCTGACTATGTTTTGAACCATTCCTGTGACACTAGTTATAGATTCCGATGCTTCACTTCAAAATTACTGTATCCCTGGACCTTCTTATTGTTGATGAAACACAGAAATTGCATCGGAATTAAATACAAAGGGCACAATGCCGACTTAAGTACATGAAGACTGACTCTTCTTACTGACTACGGATTGAACCATTCCTGTGACACTAGTTATAGATTAGGATGCTTCACATCAGGTTTACTGTATCCCTGGGACCTTCTTGTTGACGATGAAACACAGATATTGCATCGGAATTAAATGCAAAAGGCACAATGTCGACTTCGGTACATGAAGACTGACTCTTCTTACTGTCTATGTTTGGACCATTCCTGTGACACTAGTTATAGATTCCGATGCTACACTCCAGGTTTACTGTATCCCTTGGACCTTCTTATTGACGATGCATCACAGAAATGGCATCGGAAGAAAAAACAAAAGGCAAAATGCCGACTTAAGTACAAGAAGACTGACTCTTCTTACTGACTATGTTTTGAATCATTCCTGAGACACTAGTTTTAGATTCCGATGCTACACTCCAGGTTTACTGTATCCCATGGACCTTCTTATTGACGATGAAACAAAGCAATTGCATCGGAATTTAATACAAAAGTCACAATGCCGACTCAAGTACACGAAGACTGACTCTTCCTACTGACTATGCTTTGAACCATTCCTGTGACACTAGTTATAGATTCCGATGCTTCACTTTAGGTTTACTGTATCCCTGGACCTTCTTATTGACGATGAAACACAGAAATAGCATCGGAATTAAATACAAAAGGCACAATGCCGACTTAAGTACATGAAGACTGACGTTTCGTACTGACTATTATTTGAACCATTCCTGTGACACTAGTTATAGATTAGGATGCTTCAATTCAGGTTTACTGTATCCCTTGGACCTTCTTGTTGACGATGAAACACAGATAGTGCATCGGAATTAAATACAAAAGGCACAATGCCGACTTAGGTACAGGAAGACTGACTCTTCTTACTGTCTATGTTTTGAACCATTCCTGTGACACTAGCTATAGATTCCGATGCTACACTCCAGGTTTACTGTATCACTTGGACCTTCTTATTGACGATGAAACACAGAAATGGCATCGGAAGAAAATACAAAAGGCACAATGCCGGCTTAGGCACAAGAGGACTGACTGTTCTTACTGACTATGTTTTGAACCATTCCTGTGACACTAGTTATAGATTCCGATGCTACACTCCAGGTTTACTGTACCCCATGGACTTTCTTATTGACGATGAAACACAGAAATTGCATCGGAATTTAATACAAAAGACACAATGCCGACTCAAGTACAAGAAGACTGACTCTTCTAACAGACTATGTTTTGAACCATTCTTGTGACACCAGTTATAGATTCCGATGCTTCACTTCAGGTTTACTGTATCCCTGGACCTTCTTATTGACTATGAAACACTGAAATTGCATCGCAATTAAATACAAAAGGCACAATGCCGACTTAAGTACATGAAGACTGACTCTTCTCACTGACTATGTTTTGAACCTTTCGTCTGACACTAGTTATAGATTCCCATGCTTCACTTCAGGTTTACTGTATCCCGTGGACCTTCTTATTGACGATAAAACACACAAATTGCATCGGAATTAAATACAAAAAGCACAATGCCGAATAAGTACATGAAGACTGACTCTTCTTACTGACTATGCTTTGAACCATTTCTCTGACACTAGTTATAGATTCCGATGCTTCACTTCAGGTTTACTGTATCGTTTGGACCTTCTTGTTGACGATGAGACACAGAAATTGCATCGGAATTAAATACAAAAGGCACAATGCCGACCTAAGTACAAGAAGACTGACTCTTCCTACTGTCTATGATTTGAACCACTCCATTGACACTAGTTATAGATTCCGATGCTTCACTTCAGGTGTACTGTATCCCTCTGACATACTTATTGACGATGAAACACAGAAATTGCATCGGAATTAAATAGAAAAGACACAATGGCGACTTAAGTACAAGAAGACTGACTCTTCTTACTGTCTATGTTTCGAACCATTCCTGTGACACTAGTTATAGATTCCGATGCTTGACTTCAGTCTTACTGTATACCTACGACCTTCTTATTCACGATGAAACACAGAAATTGTATCGGAATTAAATACGAAAGGCACAATGCCGACTTAAGGACAAGAAGACTGACTCTTCTTACTGACTATGTTTGAACCATTCCTGTGACACTAGTTATAGATTCCGGTGCTTCACTTTAGGTTGACTGTATCCCTCTGACCTTCTTATTGACGATGAAACACAGAAATGGCACCGGAATTAAATACAAAAGTCACAATGCCGACTTAAGTACATAAAGTTCGACACTTCTTAGTGACTATGTTTTGAACCATTCCTGTGACACTTGTTATGGATTCCGATGCTTCACTTCAGGTTTACTGTATCCCTTGGAGCATCTTATTGTCGATGAAACACAGTAATTGCATCGGAATTAAATACAAAAGGCACAATGCCGACTTAAGTACATGAAGACTGACTCTTCTTACTGACTATGATTTGAACCATTCCTGTGACACTAGTTATATATTAGGATGCTTCACTTCAGGTTTACTCTATACCTTGGACCTTCTTGTTGACGATGAAATACAGATATTGCATCGGAATTAAATACAAAAGGCACAATGCCGACTTAGGTACATGAAGACTGACTCTTCTTACTTTCTATGCTTTGAACCCTTCCTGTGACACTAGTTATAGATTCCGAAGCTACACTCCAGGTTTACTGTATCCCTTCGACCTTCTTATTGAGGATGAAACACAAAAATTGCTTCGGAATGAAATACAAAATGCACAATGCCGCCTTCAGGACAAGAAGACTGACTCTTCCTACTGACTATGTTTTGAACCATTCCTGTGACACTAGTTATATATTCCGATGCTTCACTCCAGGTTTAGTGTACCCCTTGGACATTCTTATTGACGATGAAACACAGAAATTGCATCGGAATTAAATACAAAAGGCACAATGCCGACATAGGTACATGAAGACTGACTCTTCTTACATTCTATGTTTTAAACCCTTCCTGTGACACTAGTTATAGTTTCCGAAGCTACACGCAAGGTTTACTGTATCCCTTGGACCTTCTTATTGACGATGAAACAAAGAAATTGCATCGGAATTAAATACAAAAGGCACAATGCCGACTTAAGGACAAGAAGACTGACTCTTCTTACTGACTATTTTTGAACCATTCCTGTGACACTAGTTATAGATTCCGATGCTTCACTTCAAAATTACTGTATCCCTGGACCTTCTTATTCTTGATGAAACACAGATATTGCATCGGAATTAAATGCAAAAGGCACAATGTCGACTTCGGTACATGAAGGCTGACTCTTCTTACTGTCTATGTTTTTTACATTCCTGTGACACTAGTTATAGATTCCGATGCTACACTCCAGGTTTACTGTATCCCTTGGACCTTCTTATTGACGATGCATCACAGAAATGGCATCGGAAGAAAATACAAAAGGCAAAATGCCGACTTAAGTACAAGAAGACTGACTCTTCTTACTGACTATGTTTTGAATCATTCCTGAGACACTAGTTTTAGATTCCGATGCTACACTCCAGGTTTACTGTATCCCATGGACCTTATTATTGACGATGAAACAAAGAAATTGCATCGGAATTTAATACAAAAGTCACAATGCCTACTCAAGTACACGAAGACTGACTCTTCTTACTGACTATGTTTTGAACCATTCCTGTGACACTAGTTATAGATTCCGATGCTTCACTTTAGGTTTCGTGTATCCCTGGACCTTCTTATTGACGATGAAACACAGAAATAGCATCGGAATTAAATACAATAGGCACAATGCCGACTTAAGTACATGAAGACTGACTTTTCTTACTGACTATGATTTGAACCATTCCTGTGACACTAGTTATAGATTCGGATGCTTCAATTCAGGTTTACTGTATCCCTTGGACCTTCTTGTTGACGATGAAACACAGATATTGCATCGGAATTACATTCAAAAGGCACAATGGCGACTTAGGTACATGAAGACTGACTCTTCTTACTGTCTATGTTTTGACCCATTCCTGTGACACTAGTTATATATTCCGATGCTACACTCCAGGTTTACTGTATCCCTTGGACCTTCTTATTGACGATGAAACACAGAAATGGCATCGGAAGAAAATACAAAAGTCACAATGCCGACTTAAGTACAAGAAGACTGACTCTTCTTACTGACTATGTTTTGAACCATTCCTATGACACTAGTTATAGATTCCGATGCTACACTCCAGGTTTACTCTATCCCATGGACTTTCTTATTGACGATGAAACACAGAAAATGCATTGGAATTTAATACAAAAGTCACAATGCCGACTCAAGTACAAGAAGACTGACTCTTCTTACAGACTATGTTTTGAACCAGTCCTGTGACACTAGTTATAGATTCCGATGCTTCACTTCAGGTTTACTGTATCCATGGACCTTCTTATTGACTATGAAACATAGAAATAGCATCGCAATTAAATACAAAAGGCGCAATGCCGACTTAAGTACATGAAGACTGACTCTTCTCACTGACTATGATTGGAACCATTCCTGTGACACTAGTTATAGATTAGGATGCTCACTTCAGGTTTACTGTATCCCTTGGACATTCTCGTTGACGATGAAACACAGATAGTGCATCGGAATTAAATACAAAAGGCACAATGCCGACTTAGGTACATGAAGACTGACTCTTCTTACTGTCTATGTTTTGAACCATTCCTGTGACACTAGTTATAGATTCCGATGCTACACTCCAGGTTTACTGTATCACTTGGACCTTCTTATTGACGATGAAACACAGAAATGGCATCGGAAGAAAATACAAAAGGCACAATGCCGGCTTAGGTACAAGAGGACTGACTGTTCTTACTGACTATGTTTTGAACCATTCCTGTGACACTAGTTATAGATTCCGATGCTACACTCCAGGTTTACTGTATCCCATGGACTTTCTTATTGACGATGAAACACAGAAATTGCGTCGGAATATAATACAAAAGACACAATGCCGACTCAAGTACAAGATGACTGACTCTTCTAACAGACTATGTTTTGACCCATTCTTGTGACACTAGTTATAGATTCCGATGCTTCACTTCAGGATTACTGTATCCCTGGACCTTCTTATTGACTATGAAACACAGAAATTGCATCGCAATTAAATACAAAAGGCACAATGCCGACTTAAGTACATGAAGACTGACTCTTCTCACTGACTATGTTTTGAACCTTTCGTCTGACACTAGTTATAGATTCCCATGCTTCACTTCAGGTATACTGTATCCCGTGGACCTTCTTATTGACGATAAAACACACAAATTGCATCGGAAATAAATACAAAAAGCACAATGCCGAATAAGTACATGAAGACTGACTCATCTCACTGACTATGCTTTGAACCATTTCTCTGACACTAGTTATAGATTCCGATGCTTCACTTCAGGTTTACTGTATCGTTTGGACCTTCTTGTTGACGATGAGACACAGAAATTGCATCGGAATTTAATACAAAGGCACAATGGTGACTTAAGTACATGAAGACCGACTCTTCTTACTGACTATGTTTGAACCATTCGTGTGACACTAGTTATAGATTCCGATGCTTCACTTCAGGTTTACTGTATCCCTTGGACCTTCTTATTGACGATGAAACACAGAAATGGCATCGGAAGAAAATACAAAAGGCACAATGCCGACTTAAGGACAAGAAGACTGACTCTTCTTACTGACTATTTTTGAACCATTCCTGTGACACTAGTTATAGATTCCGATGCTTCACTTCAAAATTACTGTATCCCTGGACCTTCTTATTCTTGATGAAACACAGATATTGCATCGGAATTAAATGCAAAAGGCACAATGTCGACTTCGGTACATGAAGGCTGACTCTTCTTACTGTCTATGTTTTTTACATTCCTGTGACACTAGTTATAGATTCCGATGCTACACTCCAGGTTTACTGTATCCCTTGGACCTTCTTATTGACGATGCATCACAGAAATGGCATCGGAAGAAAATACAGAAGGCAAAATGCCGACTTAAGTACAAGAAGACTGACTCTTCTTACTGACTATGTTTTGAATCATTCCTGAGACACTAGTTTTAGATTCCGATGCTACACTCCAGGTTTACTGTATCCCATGGACCTTATTATTGACGATGAAACAAAGAAATTGCATCGGAATTTAATACAAAAGTCACAATGCCTACTCAAGTACACGAAGACTGACTCTTCTTACTGACTATGTTTTGAACCATTCATGTGACACTAGTTATAGATTCCGATGCTTCACTTTAGGTTTCGTGTATCCCTGGACCTTCTTATTGACGATGAAACACAGAAATAGCATCGGAATTAAATACAATAGGCACAATGCCGACTTAAGTACATGAAGACTGACTTTTCTTACTGACTATGATTTGAACCATTCCTGTGACACTAGTTATAGATTCGGATGCTTCAATTCAGGTTTACTGTATCCCTTGGACCTTCTTGTTGACGATGAAACACAGATATTGCATCGGAATTACATTCAAAAGGCACAATGGCGACTTAGGTACATGAAGACTGACTCTTCTTACTGTCTATGTTTTGACCCATTCCTGTGACACTAGTTATATATTCCGATGCTACACTCCAGGTTTACTGTATCCCTTGGACCTTCTTATTGACGATGAAACACAGAAATGGCATCGGAAGAAAATACAAAAGTCACAATGCCGACTTAAGTACAAGAAGACTGACTCTTCTTACTGACTATGTTTTGAACCATTCCTATGACACTAGTTATAGATTCCGATGCTACACTCCAGGTTTACTCTATCCCATGGACTTTCTTATTGACGATGAAACACAGAAAATGCATTGGAATTTAATACAAAAGTCACAATGCCGACTCAAGTACAAGAAGACTGACTCTTCTTACAGACTATGTTTTGAACCAGTCCTGTGACACTAGTTATAGATTCCGATGCTTCACTTCAGGTTTACTGTATCCATGGACCTTCTTATTGACTATGAAACATAGAAATAGCATCGCAATTAAATACAAAAGGCGCAATGCCGACTTAAGTACATGAAGACTGACTCTTCTCACTGACTATGATTGGAACCATTCCTGTGACACTAGTTATAGATTAGGATGCTCACTTCAGGTTTACTGTATCCCTTGGACATTCTCGTTGACGATGAAACACAGATAGTGCATCGGAATTAAATACAAAAGGCACAATGCCGACTTAGGTACATGAAGACTGACTCTTCTTACTGTCTATGTTTTGAACCATTCCTGTGACACTAGTTATAGATTCCGATGCTACACTCCAGGTTTACTGTATCACTTGGACCTTCTTATTGACGATGAAACACAGAAATGGCATCGGAAGAAAATACAAAAGGCACAATGCCGGCTTAGGTACAAGAGGACTGACTGTTCTTACTGACTATGTTTTGAACCATTCCTGTGACACTAGTTATAGATTCCGATGCTACACTCCAGGTTTACTGTATCCCATGGACTTTCTTATTGACGATGAAACACAGAAATTGCGTCGGAATATAATACAAAAGACACAATGCCGACTCAAGTACAAGAAGACTGACTCTTCTAACAGACTATGTTTTGACCCATTCTTGTGACACTAGTTATAGATTCCGATGCTTCACTTCAGGATTACTGTATCCCTGGACCTTCTTATTGACTATGAAACACAGAAATTGCATCGCAATTAAATACAAAAGGCACAATGCCGACTTAAGTACATGAAGACTGACTCTTCTCACTGACTATGTTTTGAACCTTTCGTCTGACACTAGTTATAGATTCCCATGCTTCACTTCAGGTATACTGTATCCCGTGGACCTTCTTATTGACGATAAAACACACAAATTGCATCGGAAATAAATACAAAAAGCACAATGCCGAATAAGTACATGAAGACTGACTCATCTCACTGACTATGCTTTGAACCATTTCTCTGACACTAGTTATAGATTCCGATGCTTCACTTCAGGTTTACTGTATCGTTTGGACCTTCTTGTTGACGATGAGACACAGAAATTGCATCGGAATTTAATACAAAGGCACAATGGTGACTTAAGTACATGAAGACCGACTCTTCTTACTGACTATGTTTGAACCATTCGTGTGACACTAGTTATAGATTCCGATGCTTCACTTCAGGTTTACTGTATCCCTTGGACCTTCTTATTGACGATGAAACACAGAAATTGCATCAGAATTAAATACAAAAGGCACAATGCCGACTTAAGT
The DNA here is from genome assembly GCF_021461385.2 of Schistocerca piceifrons. Classification (NCBI taxonomy): domain Eukaryota; kingdom Metazoa; phylum Arthropoda; class Insecta; order Orthoptera; family Acrididae; genus Schistocerca; species Schistocerca piceifrons. Next base: position 454,900 of record NW_025728368.1, on the reverse strand, counting down.
ACTGTCTGTGTTTTGAAGCATTCCTGTGCCAGTAGTTATAGATTCCGATGCTTGACTCCAGGTTTACTGTATCCCTTGGACCTTCTTATTGACGATGAAACACTGAAATTGCATCGGAATTAAATAGAAAAGGCACATTGCCGACTTAAGTACAAGAAGACTCACTCTTCTTACTGACTATGTTTTGAACCAATCTTGTGACACTAGTTATAGATTCCGATACTTCACTTCACATTTACTGTATCCCTTGGATCTTCTTTTTGACGATGAAATACAGAAATTGCATCGGAATTAAATACAAAAGGCACAATGCCAACTTAAGTACATAAAGACTGACTCTTCTTACTGACTATGCTTTGAACCATTCCTGTGCCACTAGTTATAGATTCCAATGCTACACTCCAGGTTTACTGTATTCCTTGGACCTTCTTATTGACGATGAAACACAGATATTGCATCGGAATTAAATACAAAAGGCACAATGCCGACTTAAGGACAAGAAGATTGACTCTTCTTTCTGACTATGTTTTGAACCATTCCTGTGACACTAGTTATAGATTCCGATGCTTCACTTCAGGTTTACTATATCCCTCTGACCTTCTTATTGACGATGAAACACAGAGATAGCATGGGAATTAAATACAAAAGGCACAATGCCGACTTAAGTACAGGAAGACTGTATCTCATTACTGTCTATGCGTTGAACCATTCCTGTGACACTAGTTATAGATTCCGATGCTTCTCTCCAGTTTTACTGTATCCCTTGGACTTTCTTATTGACGATGGAACACAGAAATTGCATCGGAATTAAATACAAGAGGCACAATGCCGACTTAAGTACAAGAAGACTGACTCTTCTTACTGTCTATGTTTTGAACCATTCCTGTGACACTAGTTATATATTCCGATGCTTGACTTCAGGTTTACTGTATCCCTACGACCTTCTTATTCACGATGAAACACAGAAATTGTATCGGAATTAAATACGAAAGGCACAATGCCGACTTAAGGACAAGAAGACTGACTCTTCTTACTGACTATGTTTGAACTATTCCTGTGACACTAGTTATAGATTCCGATGCTTCACTTGAGGTTTACTGTATCCCTTGGACCTTCTTAATGACGATGAAACACAGAAATTGCAGCGGAATTAAATAAAAAAGGTACAATGCAGCCATCAGGACAAGAAGACTGACTCTTCTTACTGACTATGTTTTGCACCATTCCTGTGGCACTAGTTATAGATTCCGATGCTTCACTTCAGGTTTACTGTATCCCTGGACCTTCTTATTGACGATGAAACACAGAAATTGCATCGGAATTAATTACAAAAGGCAAAATGCCGACTTAAGTACATGAAGACTGACTCTTCTTACTGACTATGATTTGAACCATTCCTGTGACACTAGTTATAGATTGGGATGCTTCACTTCAGGTTTACTGTATCCCTTGGACCTTCTTGTTGACGATGAAACACAGATATTGCATCGGAATTAAATGCAAAAGGCACAATGCTGGCTTCGGTACATGAAGACTGACTCTTCTTACTGTCTATGTTTTGAACCATTCCTGTGACACTAGTTATAGATTCCGATGCTACACTCCAGGTTTACTGTATCCCTTGGTCCTTCTTATTGACGATGAAACACAGATATGGCATCGGAAGAAAATACAAGAAGCACAATGCCGACTTACGTACAAGAAGACTGACTCTTCTTACTGACTATGTTTTGAACCATTCCTGAGACACTAGTTTGAGATTCCGATGCTTCACTTCAGGTTTACTGTATCCCTTGGACCTTCTTATTGACGACGAAACACAGATATTGCATCGGAATTAAATACAAAAAGCACAATGCCGATTTAAGGACAAGAAGACTGACTCTTCTTACTGACTAAGTTTTGAACCATTCCTGTGACACTAGTTATAGATTCCGATGCTTCACGTCAGGTTTACTGTATCCCTGGACCTTCTTATTGACGATGAAACACAGAAATTGCATCGGAATTAAATACAAAATGCACAATGCCGACTGAAGTACATGAAGACTGACTCTTCTTACTGACTATGATTTGAACCATTCCTGTGACACTAGTTATAGATTAGGATGCTTCACTTCAGGTTTACAGTATCCCTTGGACTTTCTTGTTGACGATGAAACACAGATATGGCATCGGAATTAAATGCGAAAGGCACAATGCCGACTTAAGTACAAGAAGACAGACTCTTCTTACTGACTATGTTTTGAACCATTCCTGTGACACTAGTTATAGTTACCGATGCTTCACTTCAGGTTTACTATATCCCTCTGACCTTCTTATTGACGATGAAACACAGAGATAGCATGGGAATTAAATACAAGAGGCACAATGCCGACTTAAGTACAGGAAGACTGTATCTCATTACTGCCTATGCGTTGAACCATTCCTGTGACACTAGTTATAGATTCCGATGCTTCTCTCCAGTTTTACTGTATCCCTTAGACCTTCTTATTGACGATGGAACACAGAAATTGCATCAGAATTAAATACAAGAGGCACAATGCCGACTTAAGTACAAGAAGACAGACTCTTCTTACTGACTATGTTTTGAACCATTCCTGTGACACTAGTTATAGATTCCGATGGTTCACTTTAGGTTTCGTGTATCCCTGGACCTTCTTATTGACGATGAAACACAGAAATAGCATCGGAATTAAATACAATAGGCACAATGCCGACTTAAGTACATGAAGACTGACTTTTCTTACTGACTATGATTTGAACCATTCCTGTGACACTAGTTATAGATTAGGATGCTTCAATTCAGGTTTACTGTATCCCTTGGACCTTCTTGTTGACGATGAAACACAGATATTGCATCGGAATTACATTCAAAAGGCACAATGGCGACTTACGTACATGAAGACTGACTCTTCTTACTGTCTATGTTTTGACCCATTCCTGTGACACTAGTTATATATTCCGATGCTACACTCCAGGTATACTGTATCCCGTGGACCTTCTTATTGACGATAAAACACACAAATTGCATCGGAAATAAATACAAAAAGCACAATGCCGAATAAGTACATGAAGACTGACTCATCTCACTGACTATGCTTTGAACCATTTCTCTGACACTAGTTATAGATTCCGATGCTTCACTTCAGGTTTACTGTATCGTTTGGACCTTCTTGTTGACGATGAGACACAGAAATTGCATCGGAATTTAATACAAAGGCACAATGGTGACTTAAGTACATGAAGACCGACTCTTCTTACTGACTATGTTTGAACCATTCGTGTGACACTAGTTATAGATTCCGATGCTTCACTTCAGGTTTACTGTATCCCTTGGACCTTCTTATTGACGATGAAACACAGAAATTGCATCAGAATTAAATACAAAAGGCACAATGCCGACTTAAGTACTGTCTGTGTTTTGAAGCATTCCTGTGCCAGTAGTTATAGATTCCGATGCTTGACTCCAGGTTTACTGTATCCCTTGGACCTTCTTATTGACGATGAAACACTGAAATGGCATCGGAATTAAATAGAAAAGGCACATTGCCAACTTAAGTACAAGAAGACTCACTCTTCTTACTGACTATGTTTTGAACCAATCTTGTGACACTAGTTATAGATTCCGATACTTCACTTCACATTTACTGTATCCCTTGGATCTTCTTTTTGACGATGAAATACAGAAATTGCATCGGAATTAAATACAAAAGGCACAATGCCAACTTAAGTACATAAAGACTGACTCTTCTTACTGACTATGTTTTGAACCATTCCTGTGCCACTAGTTATAGATTCCAATGCTACACTCCAGGTTTACTGTATCCCTTGGACCTTCTTATTGACGATGAAACACAGATATTGCATCGGAATTAAATACAAAAGGCACAATGCCGACTTAAGGACAAGAAGATTGACTCTTCTTTCTGACTATGTTTTGAACCATTCCTGTGACACTAGTTATAGATTCCGATGCTTCACTTCAGGTTTACTATATCCCTCTGACCTTCTTATTGACGATGATACACAGAGACAGCATGGGAATTAAATACAAAAGGCACAATGCCGACTTAAGTACAGGAAGACTGTATCTCATTACTGTCTATGCGTTGAACCATTCCTGTGACACTAGTTATAGATTCCGATGCTTCTCTCCAGTTTTACTGTATCCCTTGGACTTTCTTATTGACGATGGAACACAGAAATTGCATCGGAATTAAATACAAGAGGCACAATGCCGACTTAAGTACAAGAAGACTGACTCTTCTTACTGTCTATGTTTTGAACCATTCCTGTGACACTAGTTATATATTCCGATGCTTGACTTCAGGTTTACTGTATCCCTACGACCTTCTTATTCACGATGAAACACAGAAATTGTATCGGAATTAAATACGAAAGGCACAATGCCGACTTAAGGACAAGAAGACTGACTCTTCTTACTGACTATGTTTGAACTATTCCTGTGACACTAGTTATAGATTCCGATGCTTCACTTGAGGTTTACTGTATCCCTTGGACCTTCTTAATGACGATGAAACACAGAAATTGCAGCGGAATTAAATAAAAAAGGTACAATGCAGCCATCAGGACAAGAAGACTGACTCTTCTTACTGACTATGTTTTGCACCATTCCTGTGGCACTAGTTATAGATTCCGATGCTTCACTTCAGGTTTACTGTATCCCTGGACCTTCTTATTGACGATGAAACACAGAAATTGCATCGGAATTAATTACAAAAGGCAAAATGCCGACTTAAGTACATGAAGACTGACTCTTCTTACTGACTATGATTTGAACCATTCCTGTGACACTAGTTATAGATTGGGATGCTTCACTTCAGGTTTACTGTATCCCTTGGACCTTCTTGTTGACGATGAAACACAGATATTGCATCGGAATTAAATGCAAAAGGCACAATGCTGGCTTCGGTACATGAAGACTGACTCTTCTTACTGTCTATGTTTTGAACCATTCCTGTGACACTAGTTATAGATTCCGATGCTACACTCCAGGTTTACTGTATCCCTTGGTCCTTCTTATTGACGATGAAACACAGATATGGCATCGGAAGAAAATACAAGAAGCACAATGCCGACTTACGTACAAGAAGACTGACTCTTCTTACTGACTATGTTTTGAACCATTCCTGAGACACTAGTTTGAGATTCCGATGCTTCACTTCAGGTTTACTGTATCCCTTGGACCTTCTTATTGACGACGAAACACAGATATTGCATCGGAATTAAATACAAAAAGCACAATGCCGATTTAAGGACAAGAAGACTGACTCTTCTTACTGACTAAGTTTTGAACCATTCCTGTGACACTAGTTATAGATTCCGATGCTTCACGTCAGGTTTACTGTATCCCTGGACCTTCTTATTGACGATGAAACACAGAAATTGCATCGGAATTAAATACAAAATGCACAATGCCGACTGAAGTACATGAAGACTGACTCTTCTTACTGACTATGATTTGAACCATTCCTGTGACACTAGTTATAGATTAGGATGCTTCACTTCAGGTTTACAGTATCCCTTGGACTTTCTTGTTGACGATGAAACACAGATATGGCATCGGAATTAAATGCGAAAGGCACAATGCCGACTTAAGTACAAGAAGACAGACTCTTCTTACTGACTATGTTTTGAACCATTCCTGTGACACTAGTTATAGTTACCGATGCTTCACTTCAGGTTTACTATATCCCTCTGACCTTCTTATTGACGATGAAACACAGAGATAGCATGGGAATTAAATACAAGAGGCACAATGCCGACTTAAGTACAGGAAGACTGTATCTCATTACTGCCTATGCGTTGAACCATTCCTGTGACACTAGTTATAGATTCCGATGCTTCTCTCCAGTTTTACTGTATCCCTTAGACCTTCTTATTGACGATGGAACACAGAAATTGCATCAGAATTAAATACAAGAGGCACAATGCCGACTTAAGTACAAGAAGACAGACTCTTCTTACTGACTATGTTTTGAACCATTCCTGTGACACTAGTTATAGATTCCGATGGTTCACTTTAGGTTTCGTGTATCCCTGGACCTTCTTATTGACGATGAAACACAGAAATAGCATCGGAATTAAATACAATAGGCACAATGCCGACTTAAGTACATGAAGACTGACTTTTCTTACTGACTATGATTTGAACCATTCCTGTGACACTAGTTATAGATTAGGATGCTTCAATTCAGGTTTACTGTATCCCTTGGACCTTCTTGTTGACGATGAAACACAGATATTGCATCGGAATTACATTCAAAAGGCACAATGGCGACTTACGTACATGAAGACTGACTCTTCTTACTGTCTATGTTTTGACCCATTCCTGTGACACTAGTTATATATTCCGATGCTACACTCCAGGTATACTGTATCCCGTGGACCTTCTTATTGACGATAAAACACACAAATTGCATCGGAAATAAATACAAAAAGCACAATGCCGAATAAGTACATGAAGACTGACTCATCTCACTGACTATGCTTTGAACCATTTCTCTGACACTAGTTATAGATTCCGATGCTTCACTTCAGGTTTACTGTATCGTTTGGACCTTCTTGTTGACGATGAGACACAGAAATTGCATCGGAATTTAATACAAAGGCACAATGGTGACTTAAGTACATGAAGACCGACTCTTCTTACTGACTATGTTTGAACCATTCGTGTGACACTAGTTATAGATTCCGATGCTTCACTTCAGGTTTACTGTATCTCTTGGACCTTCTTATTGACGATGAAACACAGAAATTGCATCAGAATTAAATACAAAAGGCACAATGCCGACTTAAGTACTGTCTGTGTTTTGAAGCATTCCTGTGCCAGTAGTTATAGATTCCGATGCTTGACTCCAGGTTTACTGTATCCCTTGGACCTTCTTATTGACGATGAAACACTGAAATGGCATCGGAATTAAATAGAAAAGGCACATTGCCAACTTAAGTACAAGAAGACTCACTCTTCTTACTGACTATGTTTTGAACCAATCTTGTGACACTAGTTATAGATTCCGATACTTCACCTCACATTTACTGTATCCCTTGGATCTTCTTTTTGACGATGAAATACAGAAATTGCATCGGAATTAAATACAAAAGGCACAATGCCAACTTAAGTACATAAAGACTGACTCTTCTTACTGACTATGTTTTGAACCATTCCTGTGCCACTAGTTATAGATTCCAATGCTACACTCCAGGTTTACTGTATCCCTTGGACCTTCTTATTGACGATGAAACACAGATATTGCATCGGAATTAAATACAAAAGGCACAATGCCGACTTAAGGACAAGAAGATTGACTCTTCTTTCTGACTATGTTTTGAACCATTCCTGTGACACTAGTTATAGATTCCGATGCTTCACTTCAGGTTTACTATATCCCTCTGACCTTCTTATTGACGATGATACACAGAGACAGCATGGGAATTAAATACAAAAGGCACAATGCCGACTTAAGTACAGGAAGACTGTATCTCATTACTGTCTATGCGTTGAACCATTCCTGTGACACTAGTTATAGATTCCGATGCTTCTCTCCAGTTTTACTGTATCCCTTGGACTTTCTTATTGACGATGGAACACAGAAATTGCATCGGAATTAAATACAAGAGGCACAATGCCGACTTAAGTACAAGAAGACTGACTCTTCTTACTGTCTATGTTTTGAACCATTCCTGTGACACTAGTTATATATTCCGATGCTTGACTTCAGGTTTACTGTATCCCTACGACCTTCTTATTCACGATGAAACACAGAAATTGTATCGGAATTAAATACGAAAGGCACAATGCCGACTTAAGGACAAGAAGACTGACTCTTCTTACTGACTATGTTTGAACTATTCCTGTGACACTAGTTATAGATTCCGATGCTTCACTTGAGGTTTACTGTATCCCTTGGACCTTCTTAATGACGATGAAACACAGAAATTGCAGCGGAAGTAAATAAAAAAGGCACAATGCAGCCATCAGGACAAGAAGACTGACTCTTCTTACTGACTATGTTTTGCACCATTCCTGTGACACTAGTTATAGATTCCGATGCTTCACTTCAGGTTTACTGTATCCCTGGACCTTCTTATTGACGATGAAACACAGAAATTGCATCGGAATTAATTACAAAAGGCAAAATGCCGACTTAAGTACATGAAGACTGACTCTTCTTACTGTCTATGTTTTGACCCATTCCTGTGACACTAGTTATATATTCCGATGCTACACTCCAGGTTTACTGTATCCCTTGGACCTTCTTATTGACGATGAAAGACAGAAATGGCATCGGAAGAAAATACAAAAGTCACAATGCCGACTCAAGTACAAGAAGACTGACTCTTCTTACAGACTATGTTTTGAACCAGTCCTGTGACACTAGTTATAGATTCCGATGCTTCACTTCAGGTTTACTGTATCCATGGACCTTCTTATTGACTATGAAACATGGAAATAGCATCGCAATTAAATACAAAAGGCGCAATGCCGACTTAAGTACATGAAGACTGACTCTTCTCACTGACTATGATTTGAACCATTCCTGTGACACTAGTTATAGATTAGGATGCTTCACTTCAGGTTTACTGTATCCCTTGGACATTCTCGTTGACGATGAAACACAGATAGTGCATCGGAATTAAATACAAAAGGCACAATGCCGACTTAGGTACATGAAGACTGACTCTTCTTACTGTCTATGTTTTGAACCATTCCTGTGACACTAGTTATAGATTCCGATGCTACACTCCAGGTTTACTGTATCACTTGGACCTTCTTATTGACGATGAAACACAGAAATGGCATCGGAAGAAAATACAAAAGGCACAATGCCGGCTTAGGTACAAGAGGACTGACTGTTCTTACTGACTATGTTTTGAACCATTCCTGTGACACTAGTTATAGATTCCGATGCTACACTCCAGGTTTACTGTATCCCATGGACTTTCTTATTGACGATGAAACACAGAAATTGCGTCGGAATATAATACAAAAGACACAATGCCGACTCAAGTACAAGAAGACTGACTCTTCTAACAGACTATGTTTTGACCCATTCTTGTGACACTAGTTATAGATTCCGATGCTTCACTTCAGGATTACTGTATCCCTGGACCTTCTTATTGACTATGAAACACAGAAATTGCATCGCAATTAAATACAAAAGGCACAATGCCGACTTAAGTACATGAAGACTGACTCTTCTCACTGACTATGTTTTGAACCTTTCGTCTGACACTAGTTATAGATTCCCATGCTTCACTTCAGGTATACTGTATCCCGTGGACCTTCTTATTGACGATAAAACACACAAATTGCATCGGAAATAAATACAAAAAGCACAATGCCGAATAAGTACATGAAGACTGACTCATCTCACTGACTATGCTTTGAACCATTTCTCTGACACTAGTTATAGATTCCGATGCTTCACTTCAGGTTTACTGTATCGTTTGGACCTTCTTGTTGACGATGAGACACAGAAATTGCATCGGAATTTAATACAAAGGCACAATGGTGACTTAAGTACATGAAGACCGACTCTTCTTACTGACTATGTTTGAACCATTCGTGTGACACTAGTTATAGATTCCGATGCTTCACTTCAGGTTTACTGTATCCCTTGGACCTTCTTATTGACGATGAAACACAGAAATTGCATCAGAATTAAATACAAAAGGCACAATGCCGACTTAAGTACTGTCTGTGTTTTGAAGCATTCCTGTGCCAGTAGTTATAGATTCCGATGCTTGACTCCAGGTTTACTGTATCCCTTGGACCTTCTTATTGACGATGAAACACTGAAATGGCATCGGAATTAAATAGAAAAGGCACATTGCCGACTTAAGTACAAGAAGACTCACTCTTCTTACTGACTATGTTTTGAACCAATCTTGTGACACTAGTTATAGATTCCGATACTTCACTTCACATTTACTGTATCCCTTGGATCTTCTTTTTGACGATGAAATACAGAAATTGCATCGGAATTAAATACAAAAGGCACAATGCCAACTTAAGTACATAAAGACTGACTCTTCTTACTGACTATGTTTTGAACCATTCCTGTGCCACTAGTTATAGATTCCAATGCTACACTCCAGGTTTACTGTATCCCTTGGACCTTCTTATTGACGATGAAACACAGATATTGCATCGGAATTAAATACAAAAGGCACAATGCCGACTTAAGGACAAGAAGATTGACTCTTCTTTCTGACTATGTTTTGAACCATTCCTGTGACACTAGTTATAGATTCCGATGCTTCACTTCAGGTTTACTATATCCCTCTGACCTTCTTATTGACGATGAAACACAGAGATAGCATGGGAATTAAATACAAAAGGCACAATGCCGACTTAAGTACAGGAAGACTGTATCTCATTACTGTCTATGCGTTGAACCATTCCTGTGACACTAGTTATAGATTCCGATGCTTCTCTCCAGTTTTACTGTATCCCTTGGACTTTCTTATTGACGATGGAACACAGAAATTGCATCGGAATTAAATACAAGAGGCACAATGCCGACTTAAGTACAAGAAGACTGACTCTTCTTCCTGTCTATGTTTTGAACCATTCCTGTGACACTAGTTATATATTCCGATGCTTGACTTCAGGTTTACTGTATCCCTACGACCTTCTTATTCACGATGAAACACAGAAATTGTATCGGAATTAAATACGAAAGGCACAATGCCGACTTAAGGACAAGAAGACTGACTCTTCTTACTGACTATGTTTGAACTATTCCTGTGACACTAGTTATAGATTCCGATGCTTCACTTGAGGTTTACTGTATCCCTTGGACTTTCTTAATGACGATGAAACACAGAAATTGCAGCGGAAGTAAATAAAAAAGGCACAATGCAGCCATCAGGACAAGAAGACTGACTCTTCTTACTGACTATGTTTTGCACCATTCCTGTGACACTAGTTATAGATTCCGATGCTTCACTTCAGGTTTACTGTATCCCTGGACCTTCTTATTGACGATGAAACACAGAAATTGCATCGGAATTAATTACAAAAGGCAAAATGCCGACTTAAGTACATGAAGACTGACTCTTCTTACTGACTATGATTTGAACCATTCCTGTGACACTAGTTATAGATTGGGATGCTTCACTTCAGGTTTACTGTATCCCTTGGACCTTCTTGTTGACGATGAAACACAGATATTGCATCGGAATTAAATGCAAAAGGCACAATGCTGGCTTCGGTACATGAAGACTGACTCTTCTTACTGTCTATGTTTTGAACCATTCCTGTGACACTAGTTATAGATTCCGATGCTACACTCCAGGTTTACTGTATCCCTTGGTCCTTCTTATTGACGATGAAACACAGATATGGCATCGGAAGAAAATACAAGAAGCACAATGCCGACTTACGTACAAGAAGACTGACTCTTCTTACTGACTATGTTTTGAACCATTCCTGAGACACTAGTTTGAGATTCCGATGCTTCACTTCAGGTTTACTGTATCCCTTGGACCTTCTTATTGACGACGAAACACAGATATTGCATCGGAATTAAATACAAAAAGCACAATGCCGATTTAAGGACAAGAAGACTGACTCTTCTTACTGACTAAGTTTTGAACCATTCCTGTGACACTAGTTATAGATTCCGATGCTTCACGTCAGGTTTACTGTATCCCTGGACCTTCTTATTGACGATGAAACACAGAAATTGCATCGGAATTAAATACAAAATGCACAATGCCGACTGAAGTACATGAAGACTGACTCTTCTTACTGACTATGATTTGAACCATTCCTGTGACACTAGTTATAGATTAGGATGCTTCACTTCAGGTTTACTGTATCCCTTGGACTTTCTTGTTGACGATGAAACACAGATATGGCATCGGAATTAAATGCGAAAGGCACAATGCCGACTTAAGTACAAGAAGACAGACTCTTCTTACTGACTATGTTTTGAACCATTCCTGTGACACTAGTTATAGTTACCGATGCTTCACTTCAGGTTTACTATATCCCTCTGACCTTCTTATTGACGATGAAACACAGAGATAGCATGGGAATTAAATACAAGAGGCACAATGCCGACTTAAGTACAGGAAGACTGTATCTCATTACTGCCTATGCGTTGAACCATTCCTGTGACACTAGTTATAGATTCCGATGCTTCTCTCCAGTTTTACTGTATCCCTTAGACCTTCTTATTGACGATGGAACACAGAAATTGCATCAGAATTAAATACAAGAGGCACAATGCCGACTTAAGTACAAGAAGACAGACTCTTCTTACTGACTATGTTTTGAACCATTCCTGTGACACTAGTTATAGATTCCGATGGTTCACTTTAGGTTTCGTGTATCCCTGGACCTTCTTATTGACGATGAAACACAGAAATAGCATCGGAATTAAATACAATAGGCACAATGCCGACTTAAGTACATGAAGACTGACTTTTCTTACTGACTATGATTTGAACCATTCCTGTGACACTAGTTATAGATTAGGATGCTTCAATTCAGGTTTACTGTATCCCTTGGACCTTCTTGTTGACGATGAAACACAGATATTGCATCGGAATTACATTCAAAAGGCACAATGGCGACTTACGTACATGAAGACTGACTCTTCTTACTGTCTATGTTTTGACCCATTCCTGTGACACTAGTTATATATTCCGATGCTACACTCCAGGTATACTGTATCCCGTGGACCTTCTTATTGACGATAAAACACACAAATTGCATCGGAAATAAATACAAAAAGCACAATGCCGAATAAGTACATGAAGACTGACTCATCTCACTGACTATGCTTTGAACCATTTCTCTGACACTAGTTATAGATTCCGATGCTTCACTTCAGGTTTACTGTATCGTTTGGACCTTCTTGTTGACGATGAGACACAGAAATTGCATCGGAATTTAATACAAAGGCACAATGGTGACTTAAGTACATGAAGACCGACTCTTCTTACTGACTATGTTTGAACCATTCGTGTGACACTAGTTATAGATTCCGATGCTTCACTTCAGGTTTACTGTATCTCTTGGACCTTCTTATTGACGATGAAACACAGAAATTGCATCAGAATTAAATACAAAAGGCACAATGCCGACTTAAGTACTGTCTGTGTTTTGAAGCATTCCTGTGCCAGTAGTTATAGATTCCGATGCTTGACTCCAGGTTTACTGTATCCCTTGGACCTTCTTATTGACGATGAAACACTGAAATGGCATCGGAATTAAATAGAAAAGGCACATTGCCAACTTAAGTACAAGAAGACTCACTCTTCTTACTGACTATGTTTTGAACCAATCTTGTGACACTAGTTATAGATTCCGATACTTCACCTCACATTTACTGTATCCCTTGGATCTTCTTTTTGACGATGAAATACAGAAATTGCATCGGAATTAAATACAAAAGGCACAATGCCAACTTAAGTACATAAAGACTGACTCTTCTTACTGACTATGTTTTGAACCATTCCTGTGCCACTAGTTATAGATTCCAATGCTACACTCCAGGTTTACTGTATCCCTTGGACCTTCTTATTGACGATGAAACACAGATATTGCATCGGAATTAAATACAAAAGGCACAATGCCGACTTAAGGACAAGAAGATTGACTCTTCTTTCTGACTATGTTTTGAACCATTCCTGTGACACTAGTTATAGATTCCGATGCTTCACTTCAGGTTTACTATATCCCTCTGACCTTCTTATTGACGATGATACACAGAGACAGCATGGGAATTAAATACAAAAGGCACAATGCCGACTTAAGTACAGGAAGACTGTATCTCATTACTGTCTATGCGTTGAACCATTCCTGTGACACTAGTTATAGATTCCGATGCTTCTCTCCAGTTTTACTGTATCCCTTGGACTTTCTTATTGACGATGGAACACAGAAATTGCATCGGAATTAAATACAAGAGGCACAATGCCGACTTAAGTACAAGAAGACTGACTCTTCTTACTGTCTATGTTTTGAACCATTCCTGTGACACTAGTTATATATTCCGATGCTTGACTTCAGGTTTACTGTATCCCTACGACCTTCTTATTCACGATGAAACACAGAAATTGTATCGGAATTAAATACGAAAGGCACAATGCCGACTTAAGGACAAGAAGACTGACTCTTCTTACTGACTATGTTTGAACTATTCCTGTGACACTAGTTATAGATTCCGATGCTTCACTTGAGGTTTACTGTATCCCTTGGACCTTCTTAATGACGATGAAACACAGAAATTGCAGCGGAAGTAAATAAAAAAGGCACAATGCAGCCATCAGGACAAGAAGACTGACTCTTCTTACTGACTATGTTTTGCACCATTCCTGTGACACTAGTTATAGATTCCGATGCTTCACTTCAGGTTTACTGTATCCCTGGACCTTCTTATTGACGATGAAACACAGAAATTGCATCGGAATTAATTACAAAAGGCAAAATGCCGACTTAAGTACATGAAGACTGACTCTTCTTACTGTCTATGTTTTGACCCATTCCTGTGACACTAGTTATATATTCCGATGCTACACTCCAGGTTTACTGTATCCCTTGGACCTTCTTATTGACGATGAAAGACAGAAATGGCATCGGAAGAAAATACAAAAGTCACAATGCCGACTCAAGTACAAGAAGACTGACTCTTCTTACAGACTATGTTTTGAACCAGTCCTGTGACACTAGTTATAGATTCCGATGCTTCACTTCAGGTTTACTGTATCCATGGACCTTCTTATTGACTATGAAACATGGAAATAGCATCGCAATTAAATACAAAAGGCGCAATGCCGACTTAAGTACATGAAGACTGACTCTTCTCACTGACTATGATTTGAACCATTCCTGTGACACTAGTTATAGATTAGGATGCTTCACTTCAGGTTTACTGTATCCCTTGGACATTCTCGTTGACGATGAAACACAGATAGTGCATCGGAATTAAATACAAAAGGCACAATGCCGACTTAGGTACATGAAGACTGACTCTTCTTACTGTCTATGTTTTGAACCATTCCTGTGACACTAGTTATAGATTCCGATGCTACACTCCAGGTTTACTGTATCACTTGGACCTTCTTATTGACGATGAAACACAGAAATGGCATCGGAAGAAAATACAAAAGGCACAATGCCGGCTTAGGTACAAGAGGACTGACTGTTCTTACTGACTATGTTTTGAACCATTCCTGTGACACTAGTTATAGATTCCGATGCTACACTCCAGGTTTACTGTATCCCATGGACTTTCTTATTGACGATGAAACACAGAAATTGCGTCGGAATATAATACAAAAGACACAATGCCGACTCAAGTACAAGAAGACTGACTCTTCTAACAGACTATGTTTTGACCCATTCTTGTGACACTAGTTATAGATTCCGATGCTTCACTTCAGGATTACTGTATCCCTGGACCTTCTTATTGACTATGAAACACAGAAATTGCATCGCAATTAAATACAAAAGGCACAATGCCGACTTAAGTACATGAAGACTGACTCTTCTCACTGACTATGTTTTGAACCTTTCGTCTGACACTAGTTATAGATTCCCATGCTTCACTTCAGGTATACTGTATCCCGTGGACCTTCTTATTGACGATAAAACACACAAATTGCATCGGAAATAAATACAAAAAGCACAATGCCGAATAAGTACATGAAGACTGACTCATCTCACTGACTATGCTTTGAACCATTTCTCTGACACTAGTTATAGATTCCGATGCTTCACTTCAGGTTTACTGTATCGTTTGGACCTTCTTGTTGACGATGAGACACAGAAATTGCATCGGAATTTAATACAAAGGCACAATGGTGACTTAAGTACATGAAGACCGACTCTTCTTACTGACTATGTTTGAACCATTCGTGTGACACTAGTTATAGATTCCGATGCTTCACTTCAGGTTTACTGTATCCCTTGGACCTTCTTATTGACGATGAAACACAGAAATTGCATCAGAATTAAATACAAAAGGCACAATGCCGACTTAAGTACTGTCTGTGTTTTGAAGCATTCCTGTGCCAGTAGTTATAGATTCCGATGCTTGACTCCAGGTTTACTGTATCCCTTGGACCTTCTTATTGACGATGAAACACTGAAATGGCATCGGAATTAAATAGAAAAGGCACATTGCCGACTTAAGTACAAGAAGACTCACTCTTCTTACTGACTATGTTTTGAACCAATCTTGTGACACTAGTTATAGATTCCGATACTTCACTTCACATTTACTGTATCCCTTGGATCTTCTTTTTGACGATGAAATACAGAAATTGCATCGGAATTAAATACAAAAGGCACAATGCCAACTTAAGTACATAAAGACTGACTCTTCTTACTGACTATGTTTTGAACCATTCCTGTGCCACTAGTTATAGATTCCAATGCTACACTCCAGGTTTACTGTATCCCTTGGACCTTCTTATTGACGATGAAACACAGATATTGCATCGGAATTAAATACAAAAGGCACAATGCCGACTTAAGGACAAGAAGATTGACTCTTCTTTCTGACTATGTTTTGAACCATTCCTGTGACACTAGTTATAGATTCCGATGCTTCACTTCAGGTTTACTATATCCCTCTGACCTTCTTATTGACGATGAAACACAGAGATAGCATGGGAATTAAATACAAAAGGCACAATGCCGACTTAAGTACAGGAAGACTGTATCTCATTACTGTCTATGCGTTGAACCATTCCTGTGACACTAGTTATAGATTCCGATGCTTCTCTCCAGTTTTACTGTATCCCTTGGACTTTCTTATTGACGATGGAACACAGAAATTGCATCGGAATTAAATACAAGAGGCACAATGCCGACTTAAGTACAAGAAGACTGACTCTTCTTCCTGTCTATGTTTTGAACCATTCCTGTGACACTAGTTATATATTCCGATGCTTGACTTCAGGTTTACTGTATCCCTACGACCTTCTTATTCACGATGAAACACAGAAATTGTATCGGAATTAAATACGAAAGGCACAATGCCGACTTAAGGACAAGAAGACTGACTCTTCTTACTGACTATGTTTGAACTATTCCTGTGACACTAGTTATAGATTCCGATGCTTCACTTGAGGTTTACTGTATCCCTTGGACTTTCTTAATGACGATGAAACACAGAAATTGCAGCGGAAGTAAATAAAAAAGGCACAATGCAGCCATCAGGACAAGAAGACTGACTCTTCTTACTGACTATGTTTTGCACCATTCCTGTGACACTAGTTATAGATTCCGATGCTTCACTTCAGGTTTACTGTATCCCTGGACCTTCTTATTGACGATGAAACACAGAAATTGCATCGGAATTAATTACAAAAGGCAAAATGCCGACTTAAGTACATGAAGACTGACTCTTCTTACTGACTATGATTTGAACCATTCCTGTGACACTAGTTATAGATTGGGATGCTTCACTTCAGGTTTACTGTATCCCTTGGACCTTCTTGTTGACGATGAAACACAGATATTGCATCGGAATTAAATGCAAAAGGCACAATGCTGGCTTCGGTACATGAAGACTGACTCTTCTTACTGTCTATGTTTTGAACCATTCCTGTGACACTAGTTATAGATTCCGATGCTACACTCCAGGTTTACTGTATCCCTTGGTCCTTCTTATTGACGATGAAACACAGATATGGCATCGGAAGAAAATACAAGAAGCACAATGCCGACTTACGTACAAGAAGACTGACTCTTCTTACTGACTATGTTTTGAACCATTCCTGAGACACTAGTTTGAGATTCCGATGCTTCACTTCAGGTTTACTGTATCCCTTGGACCTTCTTATTGACGACGAAACACAGATATTGCATCGGAATTAAATACAAAAAGCACAATGCCGATTTAAGGACAAGAAGACTGACTCTTCTTACTGACTAAGTTTTGAACCATTCCTGTGACACTAGTTATAGATTCCGATGCTTCACGTCAGGTTTACTGTATCCCTGGACCTTCTTATTGACGATGAAACACAGAAATTGCATCGGAATTAAATACAAAATGCACAATGCCGACTGAAGTACATGAAGACTGACTCTTCTTACTGACTATGATTTGAACCATTCCTGTGACACTAGTTATAGATTAGGATGCTTCACTTCAGGTTTACAGTATCCCTTGGACTTTCTTGTTGACGATGAAACACAGATATGGCATCGGAATTAAATGCGAAAGGCACAATGCCGACTTAAGTACAAGAAGACAGACTCTTCTTACTGACTATGTTTTGAACCATTCCTGTGACACTAGTTATAGTTACCGATGCTTCACTTCAGGTTTACTATATCCCTCTGACCTTCTTATTGACGATGAAACACAGAGATAGCATGGGAATTAAATACAAGAGGCACAATGCCGACTTAAGTACAGGAAGACTGTATCTCATTACTGCCTATGCGTTGAACCATTCCTGTGACACTAGTTATAGATTCCGATGCTTCTCTCCAGTTTTACTGTATCCCTTAGACCTTCTTATTGACGATGGAACACAGAAATTGCATCAGAATTAAATACAAGAGGCACAATGCCGACTTAAGTACAAGAAGACAGACTCTTCTTACTGACTATGTTTTGAACCATTCCTGTGACACTAGTTATAGATTCCGATGCTTCACTTCAGGTTTATTGTATCCCTCTCACCTTCTTATTGACGATGAAACACAGAAATGGCAAGGGAATTAAATACAAAAGGCACAATGCCGACCTAAGTACAAGAAGACTGACTCTTCTTACTGTCTATGGTTTGAACCACTCCATTGACACTAGTTATAGATTCCGATGCTTTACTTCAGGTGTACTGTATCCCTCTGACATTCTTATTGACGATGAAACACAGAAATTGCATCGGAATTAAATAGAAAAGACACAATGGCGACTTAAGTACAAGAAGACTGACTCTTCTTACTGTCTATGTTTTGAACCATTCCTGTGACACTAGTTATAGATTCCGATGCTTGACTTCAGGTTTACTGTATCCCTACGACCTTCTTATTCACGATGAATCACAGAAATTGTATCGGAATTAAATACTAAAGGCACAATGCCGACTTAAGGACAAGAAGACTGACTCCGCTTACTGACTATGTTTGAACCATTCCTGTGACACTAGTTATAGATTCCGGTGCTTCACTTTAGGTTGACTGTATCCCTCTGACCTTCTTATTGACGATGAAACACAGAAATGGCACCGGAATTAAATACAAAAGGCACAATGCCGACTTTAGTACATAAAGTTCGACACTTCTTAGTGACTATGTTTTGAACCATTCCTGTGACACTAGTTATGGATTCCGATGCTTCACTTCAGGTTTACTGTATCCCTTGGAGCATCTTATTGTCGATGAAACACAGAAATTGCATCGGAATTAAATACAATAGGCACAATGCCGACTTAAGTACAAGAAGACTGTATCTTCTTGCTGTCTATGTCTTGATCCATTCCTGTGACACTAGTTATAGATTCCGATGCTTCTCTTGAGGTTTACTGTATCCCTTGGACCTTCTTATTGACGATGAAACACAGAAATTGCAGCGGAATTAAATAAAAAAGGCACGATGCCGCCATCAGGACAAGAAGACTGACTCTTCTTACTGACTATGTTTTGAACCATTCCTGTGACACTAGTTATAGTTTCCGATGCTTCACTTCAGGTTTACTGTATCCCTGGACCGTCTTATTGACGATGAAACACAGAAATTGCATCGGAATTAAATACAAAAGGCAAAATGCCGTCATAAGTACATGAAGACTGACTCTTCTTACTGACTATGATTTGAACCATTCCTGTGACACTAGTTATAGATTAGGATGCTTCACTTGAGGTTTACTGTATCCCTTGGACCTTCTTGTTGACGATGAAACACAGATATTGCATCGGAATTAAATGCAAAAGGCACAATGCTGGCTTCGGTACATGAAGACTGACTCTTCTTACTGTCTATGTTTTGAACCATTCCTGTGACACTAGTTATAGATTCCGATGCTACACTCCAGGTTTACTGTATCCCTTGGACCTTCTTATTGACGATGAAACACAGATATGGCATCGGAAGAAAATACAAAAAGCACAATGCCGACTTACGTACAAGAAGACTGACTCTTCTTACTGACTATGTTTTGAACCATTCCTGAGACACTAGTTTTAGATTCCGATGTTACACTTCAGGTTTACTGTATCCCTCTGACCATCGTATTGACGATGAAACACAGAAATTGCATCGGAATTAAATAAAAAAGTACAATGCCGACTTAAGTACAAGAAGACTGACTTTTCTTACTGACTATGTTGAGAACCATTCCTATGACACTAGTTATATATTCCGATGCTTCACTCCAGGTTTAGTGTACCCCTTGGACCTTCTTATTGACGATGAAACACAGAAATTGCATCGGAATTAAATACAAAAGGCAGAATGCCGACTTAAGGACAAGAAGACTGACTCTTCTTACTGACTAAGTTTTGAACCATTCCTGTGACACTAGTTATAGATTCCGATGCTTCACTTCAGGTTTACTGTATCCCTGGACCTTCTTATTGACGATGAAACACAGAAATTGCATCGGAACAAATACAAAATGCACAATGCCGACTGAAGTACATGAAGACTGACTCTTCTTACTGACTATGATTTGAACCATTCCTGTGACACTAGTTATAGATTAGGATGCTTCACTCTAGGTTTACTGTATCCCTTGGACTTTCTTGTTGACGATGAAACACAGATATGGCATCGGAATTAAATGCGAAAGGCACAATGCCGACTTAAGTACAAGAAGACAGACTCTTCTTACTGACTATGTTTTGAACCATTCCTGTGACACTAGTTATAGTTACCGATGCTTCACTTCAGGTTTACTATATCCCTCTGACCTTCTTATTGACGATGAAACACAGAGATAGCATGGGAATTAAATACAAAGGGCACAATGCCGACTTAAGTACAGGAAGACTGTATCTCATTACTGTCTATGCGTTGAACCATTCCTGTGACACTAGTTATAGATTCCGATGCTTCTCTCCAGTTTTACTGTATCCCTTAGACCTTCTTATTGACGATGGAACACAGAAATTGCATCGGAATTAAATACAAGAGGCACAATGCCGACTTAAGTACAAGAAGACAGACTCTTCTTACTGACTATGTTTTGAACCATTCCTGTGACACTAGTTATAGATTCCGATGCTTCACTTCAGGTTTATTGTATCCCTCTGACCTTCTTATTGACGATGAAACACAGAAATGGCAAGGGAATTAAATACAAAAGGCACAATGCCGACCTAAGTACAAGAAGACTGACTCTTCTTACTGTCTATGATTTGAACCACTCCATTGACACTAGTTATAGATTCCGATGCTTCACTTCAGGTGTACTGTTTCCCTCTGACATTCTTATTGACGATGAAACACAGAAATTGTATCGGAATTAAATACGAAAGGCACAATGCCGACTTAAGGACAAGAAGACTGACTCTTCTTACTGACTATTTTGAAGTATTCCTGTGACACTAGTTATAGATTCCGGTGCTTCACTTTAGGTTGACTGTATCCCTCTGACCTTCTTATTGACGATGAAACACAGAAATGGCACCGGAATTAAATACAAAAGGCACAATGCCGACTTAAGTACATAAAGTTCGACACTTCTTAGTGACTATGTTTTGAACCATTCCTGTGACACTAGTTATGGATTCCGATGCTTCACTTCAGGTTTACTGTATCCCTTGGAGCATCTTCTTGTCGATGAAACACAGAAATTGCATCGGAATTAAATACAATAGGCTCAATGCCGACTTAAGTACAAGAAGACTGTATCTTCTTGCTGTCTATGTCTTGATCCATTCCTGTGACACTAGTTATAGATTCCGATGCTTCACTTGAGGTTTACTGTATCCCTTGGACCTTCTTAATGACGATGAAACACAGAAATTGCAGCGGAATTAAATATAAAAGGCACAATGCGCCATCAGGACAAGAAGACTGACTCTTCTTACTGACTATGTTTTGAACCGTTCCTGTGACACTAGTTATAGATTCCGATGCTTCACTTCAGGTTTACTGTATCCCTGGACCTTCTTATTGACGATGAAACACAGAAATTGCATCGGAATTAAATACAAAAGGCAAAATGCCGACATAAGTACATGAAGACTGACTCTTCTTGCTGACTATGATTTGAACCATTCCTGTGACACTAGTTATAGATTAGGATGCTTCACTTCAGGTTTACTGTATCCCTTGGACCTTCTTGTTGACGATGAAACACAGATATTGCATCGGAATTAAATGCAAAAGGCACAATGCTGGCTTCGGTACATGAAGACTGACTCTTCTTACTGTCTATGTTTTGAACCATTCCTGTGACTCTAGTTATAGATTCCGATGCTACACTCCAGGTTTACTGTATCCCTTGGACCTTCTTATTGACGATGAAACACAGATATGGCATCGGAAGAAAATACAAGAAGCACAATGCCGACTTACGTACAAGAAGACTGACTCTTCTTACTGACTATGTTTTGAACCATTCCTGAGACACTAGTTTTAGATTCCGATGCTACACTCCAGGTTTACTGTATCCCATGGACCTTCTTATTGACGATGAAACACAGAAATTGCATCGGAATTAAATGCAAAAGGCACAATGCCGACTTAAGTACATGAAGACTGACTCTTCTTACTGACTATGATTTGAACCATTCCTGTGACACTAGTTATAGATTAGGATGCTTCACTTCAGTGTTTACTGTATCCCTTGTACCTACTTGTTGACGATGAAACACAGGTATTGCATCGGAATTAAATACTAAAGGCACAATGCCGACTTAGGTACATGAGGACTGACTCTTCTTACTGTCTATGTTTTGAACCATTCCTGTGATACTAGTTATAGATTCCGATGCTACACTCCAGGTTTACTGTATCCCTTGGACCTTCTTATTGCCGATGAAACACAGAAATGGCATCGGAAGAAAATACAAAGGGCACAATGCCGGCTTAAGTACAAGAAGACTGACTCTTCTGACTGACTATGTTTTGAACCATTCCTGAGACACTAGTTTGAGATTCCGATGCTTCACTTCAGGTTTACTGTATCCCTCTGACCATCGTATTGACGATGAAACACAAAAATTGCATCGGAATTAAATAAAAAAGTACAATGCCGACTTAAGTACAAGAAGACTGACTTTTCTTACTGACTATGTTGTGAACCATTCCTGTGACACTAGTTATATATTCCGATGCTTCACTCCAGGTTTAGTGTACCCCTTGGACCTTCTTATTGACGATGAAACACAGAAATTGCATCGGAATTAAATACAAAATGCACAATGCCGACTTAGGTACATGAAGACTGACTCTTCTTACTTACTATGCTTTGAACCGTTCCTGTGACACTAGTTATAGATTCCGAAGCTACATTCCAGGTTTACTGTATCCCTTGGACCTTCTTATTGACGATGAAACACAGAAATTGCATCGGAATTAAATACAAAAAGCACAATGCCGATTTAATGACAAGAAGACTGACTCTTCTTACTGACTAAGTTTTCAACCATTCCTGTGACACTAGTTATAGATTCCGATGCTTCACTTCAGGTTTACTGTATCCGTGGACCTTCTTATTGACGATGAAACACAGAAATTGCATCGGAATTAAATACAAAATGCACAATGCCGACTGAAGTACATGAAGACTGACTCTTCTTACTGACTATGATTTGAACCATACCTGTGACACTAGTTATAGATTAGGATGCTTCACTTCAGGTTTACTGTATCCCTTGGACTTTCTTGTTGACGATGAAACACAGATATGGCATCGGAATTAAATGCGAAAGGCACAATGCCGACTTAAGTACAAGAAGACAGACTCTTCTTACTGACTATGTTTTGAACCATTCCTGTGACACTCGTTATAGTTACCGATGCTTCACTTCAGGTTTACTATATCCCTCTGACCTTCTTATTGACGATGAAACACAGAGATAGCATGGGAATTAAATACAAAAGGCACAATGCCGACTTAAGTACAGGAAGACTGTATCTCATTACTGTCTATGCGTTGAACCATTCCTGTGACACTAGTTATAGATTCCGATGCTTCTCTCCAGTTTTACTGTATCCCTTAGACCTTCTTATTGACGATGGAACACAGAAATTGCATCAGAATTAAATACAAGAGGCACAATGCCGACTTAAGTACAAGAAGACAGACTCTTCTTACTGACTATGTTTTGAACCATTCCTGTGACACTAGTTATAGATTCCGATGCTTCACTTCAGGTTTATTGTATCCCTCTCACCTTCTTATTGACGATGAAACACAGAAATGGCAAGGGAATTAAATACAAAAGGCACAATGCCGACCTAAGTACAAGAAGACTGACTCTTCTTACTGTCTATGGTTTGAACCATTCCATTGACACTAGTTATAGATTCCGATGCTTTACTTCAGGTGTACTGTATCCCTCTGACATTCTTATTGACGATGAAACGCAGAAATTGCATCGGAATTAAATAGAAAAGACACAATGGCGACTTAAGTACAAGAAGACTGACTCTTCTTACTGTCTATGTTTTGAACCATTCCTGTGACACTAGTTATAGATTCCGATGCTTGACTTCAGGTTTACTGTATCCCTACGACCTTCTTATTCACGATGAAACACAGAAATTGTATCGGAATTAAATACGAAAGGCACAATGCCGACTTAAGGACAAGAAGACTGACTCTTGTTACTGACTATGTTTGAACCATTCCTGTGACACTAGTTATAGATTCCGGTGCTTCACTTTAGGTTGACTGTATCCCTCTGACCTTCTTATTGACGATGAAACACAGAAATGGCACCGGAATTAAATACAAAAGGCACAATGCCGACTTAAGTACATAAAGTTCGACACTTCTTAGTGACTATGTTTTGAACCATTCCTGTGACACTAGTTATGGATTCCGATGCTTCACTTCAGGTTTACTGTATCCCTTGGAGCATCTTATTGTCGATGAAACACAGAAATTGCATCGGAATTAAATACAATAGGCACAATGCCGACTTAAGTACAAGAAGACTGTATCTTCTTGCTGTCTATGTCTTGATCCATTCCTGTGACACTAGTTATAGATTCCGATGCTTCACTTGAGGTTTACTGTATCCCTTGGACCTTCTTATTGACGATGAAACACAGAAATTGCAGCGGAATTAAATAAAAAAGGCACAATGCCGCCATCAGGACCAGAAGACTGACTCTTCTTACTGACTATGTTTTGAACCATTCCTGTGACACTAGTTATAGATTCCGATGCTTCACTTCAGGTTTACTGTATCCCTGGACCTTCTTATTGACGATGAAACACAGAAATTGCATCGGAATTAAATACAAAAGGCAAAATGCCGACATAAGTACATGAAGACTGACTCTTCTTACTGACTATGATTTGAACCATTCCTGTGACACTAGTTATAGATTAGGATGCTTCACTTCAGGTTTACTGTATCCCTTGGACCTTCTTGTTGACGATGAAACACAGATATTGAATCGGAATTAAATGCAAAAAGCACAATGCTGGCTTCGGTACATGAAGACTGACTCTTCTTACTGTCTATGTTTTGATTCATTCCTGTGACACTAGTTATAGATTCCGATGCTACACTCCAGGTTTACTGTATCCCTTGGACCTTCTTATTGACGATGAAACACAGATATGGCATCGGAAGAAAATACAAAAAGCACAATGCCGACTTACGTACAAGAAGACTGACTCTTCTTACTGACTATGTTTTGAACCATTCCTGAGACACTAGTTTTAGATTCCGATGCTACACTTCAGGTTTACTGTATCCCTCTGACCATCGTATTGACGAAGAAACACAGAAATTGCATCGGAATTAAATAAAAAAGTACAATGCCGACTTAAGTACAAGAAGACTGACTTGTCTTACTGACTATGTTGAGAACCATTCCTGTGACACTAGTTATATATTCCGATGCTTCACTCCAGGTTTAGTGTACCCCTTGGACCTTCTTATTGACGATGAAACACAGAAATTGCATCGGAATTAAATACAAAATGCACAATGCCGACTTAGGTACATGAAGACTGACTCTTCTTACTTACTATGCTTTGAACCGTTCCTGTGACACTAGTTATAGATTCCGAAGCTACATTCCAGGTTTACTGTATCCCTTGGACCTTCTTATTGACGATGAAACACAGAAATTGCATCGGAATTAAATACAAAAGGCACAATGCCGACTTAAGGACAAGAAGACAGACTCTTCTTACTGACTAAGTTTTGAACCATTCCTGTGACACTAGTTATAGATTCCGATGCTTCACTTCAGGTTTACTGTATCCCTGGACCTTCTTATTGACGATGAAACACAGAAATTGCATCGGAATTAAATACAAAATGCACAATGCCGACTGAAGTACATGAAGACTGACTCTTCTTACTGACTATGATTTGAACCATTCCTGTGACACTAGTTATAGATTAGGATGCTTCACTTCAGGTTTACTGTATCCCTTGGACTTTCTTGTTGACGATGAAACACAGATATGGCATCGGAATTAAATGCGAAAGGCACAATGCCGACTTAAGTACAAGAAGACAGACTCTTCTTACTGACTATGTTTTGAACCATTCCTGTGACACTAGTTATAGTTACCGATGCTTCACTTCAGGTTTACTATATCCCTCTGACCTTCGTATTGACGATGAAACACAGAGATAGCATGGGAATTAAATACTAAAGGCACAATGCCGACTTAAGTACAGGACGACTGTATCTCATTACTGTCTATGCGTTGAACCATTCCTGTGACACTAGTTATAGATTCCGATGCTTCTCTCCAGTTTTACTGTATCCCTTAGACCTTCTTATTGACGATGGAACACAGAAATTGCATCAGAATTAAATACAAGAGGCACAATGCCGACTTAAGTACAAGAAGACAGACTCTTCTTACTGACTATGTTTTGAACCATTCCTGTGACACTAGTTATAGATTCCGATGCTTCACTTCAGGTATATTGTATCCCTCTCACCTTCTTATTGACGATGAAACACAGAAATGGCAAGGGAATTAAATACAAAAGGCAGAATGCCGACCTAAGTACAAGAAGACTGACTCTTCTTACTGTCTATGGTTTGAACCACTCCATTGACACTAGTTATAGATTCCGATGCTTCACTTCAGGTGTACTGTATCCCTCTGACATTCTTATTGACGATGAAACACAGAAATTGCATCGGAATTAAATAGAAAAGACACAATGGCGACTTAAGTACAAGAAGACTGACTCTTCTTACTGTCTATGTTTTGAACCATTCCTGTGACACTAGTTATAGATTCCGATGCTTGACTTCAGGTTTACTGTATCCCTACGACCTTCTTATTCACGATGAAACACAGAAATTGTATCGGAATTAAATACGAAAGGCACAATGCCGACTTAAGGACAAGAAGACTGACTCTTCTTACTGACTATGTTTGAACCATTCCTGTGACACTAGTTATAGATTCCGGTGCTTCACTTTAGGTTGACTGTATCCCTCTGACCTTCTTATTGACGATGAAACACAGAAATGGCACCGGAATTAAATACAAAAGCACAATGCCGACTTAAGTACATAAAGTTCGACACTTCTTAGTGACTATGTTTTGAACCATTCCTGTGACACTAGTTATGGATTCCGATGCTTCACTTCAGGTTTACTGTATCCCTTGGAGCATCTTATTGTCGATAAACACAGAAATTGCATCGGAATTAAATACAATAGGCACAATGCCGACTGAAGTACAAGAAGACTGTATCTTCTTGCTGTCTATGTCTTGATCCATTCCTGTGACACTAGTTATAGATTCCGATGCTTCACTTGAGGTTTACTGTATCCCTTGGACCTTCTTATTGACGATGAAACACAGAAATTGCAGCGGAATTAAATAAAAAAGGCACAATGCCGCCATCAGGACAAGAAGACTGACTCTTCTTACTGACTATGTTTTGAACCATTCCTGTGACACTAGTTATAGATTCCGATGCTTCACTTCAGGTTTACTGTATCCCTGGACCTTCTTATTGACGATGAAACACAGAAATTGCATCGGAATTAAATACAAAAGGCAAAATGCCGACATAAGTACATGAAGACTGACTCTTCTTACTGACTATGATTTGAACCATTCCTGTGACACTAGTTATAGATTAGGATGCTTCACTTCAGGTTTACTGTATCCCTTGGACCTTCTTGTTGACGATGATACACAGATATTGCATCGGAATTAAATGCAAAAGGCACAATGCTGGCTTCGGTACATGAAGACTGACTCTTCTTACTGTCTATGTTTTGAACCATTCCTGTGACACTAGTTATAGATTCCGATGCTAAACTCCAGGTTTACTGTATCCCTTGGACCTTCTTATTGACGATGAAACACAGATATGGCATCGGAAGAAAACACAAAAAGCACAATGCCGACTTACGTACAAGAAGACTGACTCTTCTTACTGACTATGCTTTGAACCATTCCTGAGACACTAATTTTAGATTCCGATGCTACACTCCAGGTTTACTGTATCCCATGGACCTTCTTATTGACGATGAAACACAGAAATTGCATCGGAATTTAATACAAAAGTTACAATGCCGACTCAAGTACAAGAAGACTGACTCTTCTTACTGACTATGCTTCGAACCATTCCTATGAAACTAGTTATAGATTCCGATGCTTCACTTCAGGTTTACTGTATCGCTGGACCTTCTTATTGACGATGAAACACAGAAATTGCATCGGAATTAAATGCAAAAGGCACAATGCCGACTTGAGTACATGAAGACTGACTCTTCTTACTGACTATGATTTGAACCATTCCTGTGACACTAGTTATAGATTAGGATGCTTCACTTCAGGTTTTCTGTATCCCTTGTGCCTACTTGTTGACGATGAAACACAGATATTGCATCGGAATTAAATACAAAAGGCACAATGCCGACTTAGGTACATGAGGACTGACTCTTCTTACTGTCTATGTTTTGAACCATTCCTGTGACACTAGTTATAGATTCCGATGCTACACTCCAGGTTTACTGTATCCCTTGGACCTTCTTATTGACGATGAAACACAGAAATGGCATCGGAAGAAAATACAAAAGGCACAATGCCGGCTTAAGTACAAGAAGAAAGACTCTTCTGACTGACTATGTTTTGAACCATTCCTGAGACACTAGTTTGAGATTCCGATGCTTCACTTCAGGTTTACTGTATCCCTCTGACCATCGTATTGACGATGAAACACAGAAATTGCATCGGAATTAAATAAAAAAGTACAATGCCGACTTAAGTACAAGAAGACTGACTTTTCTTACTGACTATGTTGTGAACCATTGCTGTGACACTAGTTATATATTCCGATGCTTCACTCCAGGTTTAGTGTACCCCTTGGACCTTCTTATTGACGATGAAACACAGAAATTGCATCGGAATTAAATACAAAATGCACAATGCCGACTTAGGTACATGAAGACTGACTCTTCTTACTTACTATGCTTTGGACCGTTCCTGTGACACTAGTTATAGATTCCGAAGCTACATTCCAGGTTTACTGTATCCCTTGGACCTTCTTATTGACGATGAAACACAGAAATTGCATCGGAATTAAATACAAAAGGCACAATGCCGACTTAAGGACAAGAAGACTGACTCTTCTTACTGACTAAGTTTTGAACCATTCCTGTGACACTAGTTATAGATTCCGATGCTTCACTTCAGGTTTACTGTATCCCTGGACCTTCTTATTGACGATGAAACACAGAAATTGCATCGGAATTAAATACAAAATGCACAATGCCGACTGAAGTACATGAAGACTGACTCTTCTTACTGACTATGATTTGAACCATTCCTGTGACAGTAGTTATAGATTAGGATGCTTCACTTCAGGTTTACTGTATCCCTTGGACTTTCTTGTTGACGATGAAACACAGATATGGCATCGGAATTAAATGCGAAAGGCACAATGCCGACTTCGGTACATGAAGACTGACTTTTCTTACTGTCTATGTTTTGAACAATTCCTGTGACACTAGTTATAGATTCCGATGCTACACTCCAGGTTTACTGTATCCCTTGGACCTTCTTATTGACGATGAAACACAGAAATTGCATCGGAATTAAATATAAAAGGTACAATGCCGACATAGGTACATGAAGACTGACTCTTCTTACTGTCTATGTTTTGAAGCATTCCTGTGACACCAGTTATAGATAGCGATGCTACACTCCAGGTTTACTGTATCCCTTGGACCTTCTTATTGACGATGAAACACAATAATTGCATCGGAATTAAATATAAAAGGCACAATGCCGTCTTAAGTACATGAAGACTGACTCTTCTTACTGACGATGATTTAAACCATTCCTGTGACACTAGTTATAGATTAGGATGCTTCACTTCACGTTTACTGTATCCCATGGACCTTCTTGTTGACGATGAAACACAGATATTGCATCGGAATTAAATACAAAAGGCGCAATGCCGACATAGGTACATGAAGACTGACTCTCCTTAATTTCTATGTTTTGAACCCTTCCTGTGACACTAGTTATAGTTTCCGAAGCTACACTCCAGGTTTACTGTATCCCTTGGACCTTCTTATTGACGAAGAGACACAGATATTGCATCGGAATTAAATACAAAAGGCACAATGCCGACTTAAGGACAAGAAGACTGACTCTTCTTACTGACTATGTTTTGAACCATTCCTGTGACACTAGTTATAGATTCCGATGCTTCACTTCAGGTTTACTGTATCATTTGGACCTTCTTATTGACGATGACTCACAGCAATTACTTCGGAATTAAATACAAAATGCACAATGCTGACTTAAGTACAAAAAGACTGACTCCTGTTACTGACTACGTTTTGAACCATTCCTGTGACACTATATAGATTCCGATGCTTCCCTTCAGGGTTACTGAATCCCTCTGACCTTCTTATTTACGATGAAACACAGAAATTGTATCGGAATTTAATACAAAAGGCACAATGCCGACTTAAGGCCATAAAGACTGACTCTTCTTACTGACTATGTTTGAACCATTCCTGTGTCACTAGTTATAGATTCCGATGCTTCACTTCAGGTTTACTGTATCCCTCTGACCTTCTTATTGACGATGAAACACAGAAATGGCACCGGAATGAAATACAAAAGGCACAATGCCGACATAAGTACATAAAGACCGACTCTTCTTAGTGACTATGTTTTGAACCATTCCTGTGACCCTAGTTATGGATTCCGAAGCTTCACTTCAGGTTTGCTGTATACCTTGGAGCATCTTATTGACGATGAAACACAGAAATTGCATCGGAATTAAATACAAAAGGCACAATGCCGACTTAAGTACAAGAAGACTGTATCTTCTTGCTGTCTATGTTTTGAACCATTCCTGTGACACTAGTTATAGATTCCGATGCTTCACTTGAGGTTTACTGTATCCCTTGGACCATCTAATTGACGATGAAACACAGAAATTACAGCGGAATTAAATAAAAAAGGCACAATGTCACCTTCAGGACAAGAAGACTGACTCTTCTTACTGACTATGTTTGAACCATTCCTGTGACACTAGTTATAGATTCCGATGCTTCACTTCAGGTTTACTGTATCCCTGGACCTTCTTATTGACGATGAAACACAGAAATTGCATCGGAATTAAATACAAAATGCACAATGCCGACTTAAGTACATGAAGACTGACTCTTCTTACTGACTATGATTTGAACCATTCCTGTGACACTAGTTATAGATTAGGATGCTTCACTTCAGGTTTACTGTATCCCTTGGACCTTCTTGCTGACGATGAAACACAGATATTGCATCGGAATTAAATACAAAAGGCTCAATACCGACATAGGTACATGAAGACTGACTCTTCTTACTTTCTATGATTTGAACCCTTCCTGCGACACTAGTTATAGATTCCGATGCTTCACTTCAGGTTTACTGTATCATTTGGACCTTCTTATTGACGATGACTCACAGAAATTACATCGGAATTAAATACAAAATGCACAATGCCGACTTAAGTACAAAAAGACTGACTCCTGTTACTGACTATGCTTTGAACCATTCCTGTGACACTAGTTATAGATTCCGATGCTTTACTTCAGGGTTACTGAATCCCTCTGACCTTCTTATTTACGATGAAACACAGAAATTGTATCGGAATTAAATACAAAAGGCACAATGCCGACTTAAGGACAAGAAGACTGACTCTTCTTACTGACTATGTTTGAACCATTCCTGTGACACTAGTTATAGATTCCGATGCTTCACTTCAGGTTTACTGTATCCCTCTGACCTTCTTATTGACGATGAAACACAGAAATGGCACCGGAATTAAATACAAAAGGCACAATGCCGACATAAGTACATAAAGACCGACTCTTCTTACTGACTATGTTTTGAACCATTCCTGTGACACTAGTTATGGATTCCGATGCTTCACTTCAGGGTTACTGTATCCCTTGGAGCATCTTATTGACGATGAAACACAGAAATTGCATCGGAATTAAATACAAAAGGCACAATGCCGACTTAAGTAAAAGAAGACTGTATCTTCTTGCCGTCTATGTTGTGAACCATTCCTGTGACACTACTTATAGATTCCGATGCTTCACTTCAGGTTTACTGTATCCCTCTGACCTTCTTATTGACGATGAAACACAGAAATGGCAGCGGAATTAAATACAAAAGGGACAATGCCGACTTAAGTACATAAGACCAACTCTTCTTAGTAACTATGATTTGAACCATTCGTGTGACACTAGTTATGGATTCCGATGCTTCACTTCAGGTTTACTGTATCCCTTGGAGCATCTTATTGACGATGAAACACAGAAATTGTATCGGAATTAAGTACAAAAGGCACAATTCCGACTTAAGTACAAGAAGACTGTATCTTCTTACTGTCTATGTTTTGAACCATTCCTGTGCACTAGATATAGATTCCGATGCTTCACTTGAGGTTTACTGTATCCCTTGAACCTTCCTATTGACGATGAAACACAGAAATTGCAGCGGAATTAAATAAAAAAGGCACAATGCCGCCTTCAGGTCAAGAAGACTGACTCTACTTACTGACTATGCTTTGAACCATTCGTGTGACACTAGTTATAGATTCCGATGCTTCACTTCATGTTTACTGTATCCCTGGACCTTCTTATTGACGATGAAACACAGAAATTGCATCGGAATTAAATACAAAATGCACAATGCCGACTGAAGTACATGAAGGCTGACTCTTCTTACTGACTATGATTTGAACCATTCCTGTGACACTAGTTATAGATTAGGATGCTTCACTTCAGGTTTACTGTATCCCTTGGACTTTCTTGTTGACGATGAAACACAGATATGGCATCGGAATTAAATGCGAAAGGCACAATGCCGACTTAAGTACAAGAAGACAGACTCTTCTTACTGACTATGTTTTGAACCATTCCTGTGACACTAGTTATAGTTACCGATGCTTCACTTCAGGTTTACTATATCCCTCTGACCTTCGTATTGACGATGAAACACAGAGATAGCATGGGAATTAAATACAAAAGGCACAATGCCGACTTAAATACAGGAAGACTGTATCTCATTACTGTCTATGCGTTGAACCATTCCTGTGACACTAGTTATAGATTCCGATGCTTCTCTCCAGTTTTACTGTATCCCTTAGACCTTCTTATTGACGATGGAACACAGAAATTGCATCAGAATTAAATACAAGAGGCACAATGCCGACTTAAGTGCAAGAAGACAGACTCTTCTTACTGACTATGTTTTGAACCATTCCTGTGACACTAGTTATAGATTCCGATGCTTCACTTCAGGTATATTGTATCCCTCTCACCTTCTTATTGACGATGAAACACAGAAATGGCAAGGGAATTAAATACAAAAGGCAGAATGCCGACCTAAGTACAAGAAGACTGACTCTTCTTACTGTCTATGGTTTGAACCACTCCATTGACACTAGTTATAGATTCCGATGCTTCACTTCAGGTGTACTGTATCCCTCTGACATTCTTATTGACGATGAAACACAGAAATTGCATCGGAATTAAATAGAAAAGACACAATGGCGACTTAAGTACAAGAAGACTGACTCTTCTTACTGTCTATGTTTTGAACCATTCCTGTGACACTAGTTATAGATTCCGATGCTTGACTCCAGGTTTACTGTATCCCTACGACCTTCTTATTCACGATGAAACACAGAAATTGTATCGGAATTAAATACGAAAGGCACAATGCCGACTTAAGGACAAGAAGACTGACTCTTCTTACTGGCTACGTTTGAACCATTCCTGTGACACTAGTTATAGATTCCGGTGCTTCACTTTAGGTTGACTGTATCCCTTGGACCTTCTTATTGACGATGAAACACAGAAATTGCAGCGGAATTAAATAAAAAAGGCACAATGCCGCCATCAGGACAAGAAGACTGACTCTTCTTACTGACTATGTTTTGAACCATTCCTGTGACACTAGTTATAGATTCCGATGCTTCACTTCAGGTTTACTGTATCCCTGGACCTTCTTATTGACGATGAAACACAGAAATTGCATCGGAATTAAATACAAAAGGCAAAATGCCGACATAAGTACATGAAGACTGACTCTTCTTACTGACTATGATTTGAACCATTCCTGTGACACTAGTTATAGATTAGGATGCTTCACTTCAGGTTTACTGTATCCCTTGGACCTTCTTGTTGACGATGAAACACAGATATTGCATCGGAATTAAATGCAAAAGGCACAATGCTGGCTTCGGTACATGAAGACTGACTCTTCTTACTGTCTATGTTTTGAACCATTCCTGTGACACTAGTTATAGATTCCGATGCTACACTCCAGGTTTACTGTATCCCTTGGACCTTCTTATTGACGATGAAACACAGATATGGCATCGGAAGAAAACACAAAAAGCACAATGCCGACTTACGTACAAGAAGACTGACTCTTCTTACTGACTATGCTTTGAACCATTCCTGAGACACTAGTTTTAGATTCCGATGCTACACTCCAGGTTTACTGTATCCCATGGACCTTCTTATTGACGATGAAACACAGAAATTGCATCGGAATTTAATACAAAAGTTACAATGCCGACTCAAGTACAAGAAGACTGACTCTTCTTACTGACTATGCTTCGAACCATTCCTATGAAACTAGTTATAGATTCCGATGCTTCACTTCAGGTTTACTGTATCGCTGGACCTTCTTATTGACGATGAAACACAGAAATTGCATCGGAATTAAATGCAAAAGGCACAATGCCGACTTGAGTACATGAAGACTGACTCTTCTTACTGACTATGATTTGAACCATTCCTGTGACACTAGTTATAGATTAGGATGCTTCACTTCAGGTTTTCTGTATCCCTTGTGCCTACTTGTTGACGATGAAACACAGATATTGCATCGGAATTAAATACAAAAGGCACAATGCCGACTTAGGTACATGAGGACTGACTCTTCTTACTGTCTATGTTTTGAACCATTCCTGTGACACTAGTTATAGATTCCGATGCTACACTCCAGGTTTACTGTATCCCTTGGACCTTCTTATTGACGATGAAACACAGAAATGGCATCGGAAGAAAATACAAAAGGCACAATGCCGGCTTAAGTACAAGAAGAAAGACTCTTCTGACTGACTATGTTTTGAACCATTCCTGAGACACTAGTTTGAGATTCCGATGCTTCACTTCAGGTTTACTGTATCCCTCTGACCATCGTATTGACGATGAAACACAGAAATTGCATCGGAATTAGATAAAAAAGTACAATGCCGACTTAAGTACAAGAAGACTGACTTTTCTTACTGACTATGTTGTGAACCATTGCTGTGACACTAGTTATATATTCCGATGCTTCACTCCAGGTTTAGTGTACCCCTTGGACCTTCTTATTGACGATGAAACACAGAAATTGCATCGGAATTAAATACAAAATGCACAATGCCGACTTAGGTACATGAAGACTGACTCTTCTTACTTACTATGCTTTGGACCGTTCCTGTGACACTAGTTATAGATTCCGAAGCTACATTCCAGGTTTACTGTATCCCTTGGACCTTCTTATTGACGATGAAACACAGAAATTGCATCGGAATTAAATACAAAAGGCACAATGCCGACTTAAGGACAAGAAGACTGACTCTTCTTACTGACTAAGTTTTGAACCATTCCTGTGACACTAGTTATAGATTCCGATGCTTCACTTCAGGTTTACTGTATCCCTGGACCTTCGTATTGACGATGAAACACAGAAATTGCATCGGAATTAAATACAAAATGCACAATGCCGACTGAAGTACATGAAGACTGACTCTTCTTACTGACTATGATTTGAACCATTCCTGTGACAGTAGTTATAGATTAGGATGCTTCACTTCAGGTTTACTGTATCCCTTGGACTTTCTTGTTGACGATGAAACACAGATATGGCATCGGAATTAAATGCGAAAGGCACAATGCCGACTTCGGTACATGAAGACTGACTTTTCTTACTGTCTATGTTTTGAACAATTCCTGTGACACTAGTTATAGATTCCGATGCTACACTCCAGGTTTACTGTATCCCTTGGACCTTCTTATTGACGATGAAACACAGAAATTGCATCGGAATTAAATATAAAAGGTACAATGCCGACATAGGTACATGAAGACTGACTCTTCTTACTGTCTATGTTTTGAAGCATTCCTGTGACACCAGTTATAGATAGCGATGCTACACTCCAGGTTTACTGTATCCCTTGGACCTTCTTATTGACGATGAAACACAATAATTGCATCGGAATTAAATATAAAAGGCACAATGCCGTCTTAAGTACATGAAGACTGACTCTTCTTACTGACGATGATTTAAACCATTCCTGTGACACTAGTTATAGATTAGGATGCTTCACTTCACGTTTACTGTATCCCATGGACCTTCTTGTTGACGATGAAACACAGATATTGCATCGGAATTAAATACAAAAGGCGCAATGCCGACATAGGTACATGAAGACTGACTCTTCTTACTGTCTATGTTTTGAAGCATTCCTGTGACACCAGTTATAGATTGCGATGCTACACTCCAGGTTTACTGTATTCCCTGGACCTTCTTATTGACGATGAAACACAGAAATAGCATCGTAAGAAAATACAAAAGGCACAATGCCGACTTAAGTACAAGAAGACTGTTTCTTCTTACTGACTATGTTTTTAACCATTCCTGTGACACTAGTTGTAGATTCCTATGCTTCTCCCCAGGTTTAGTGTGCCCCTTGGACATTCTTATTGACGATGAAACACAGAAATTGCATCTGAATTATATACAAAAGGCACAATGCTGACATAGGTACATGAAGACTGACTCTCCTTAATTTCTATGTTTTGAACCCTTCCTGTGACACTAGTTATAGTTTCCGAAGCTACACTCCAGGTTTACTGTATCCCTTGGACCTTCTTATTGACGAAGAGACACAGATATTGCATCGGAATTAAATACAAAAGGCACAATGCCGACTTAAGGACAAGAAGACTGACTCTTCTTACTGACTATGTTTTGAACCATTCCTGTGACACTAGTTATAGATTCCGATGCTTCACTTCAGGTTTACTATATCATTTGGACCTTCTTATTGACGATGACTCACAGCAATTACTTCGGAATTAAATACAAAATGCACAATGCTGACTTAAGTACAAAAAGACTGACTCCTGTTACTGACTACGTTTTGAACCATTCCTGTGACACTATATAGATTCCGATGCTTCCCTTCAGGGTTACTGAATCCCTCTGACCTTCTTATTTACGATGAAACACAGAAATTGTATCGGAATTTAATACAAAAGGCACAATGCCGACTTAAGGCCATAAAGACTGACTCTTCTTACTGACTATGTTTGAACCATTCCTGTGTCACTAGTTATAGATTCCGATGCTTCACTTCAGGTTTACTGTATCCCTCTGACCTTCTTATTGACGATGAAACACAGAAATGGCACCGGAATGAAATACAAAAGGCACAATGCCGACATAAATACAGAAAGACCGACTCTTCTTAGTGACTATGTTTTGAACCATTCCTGTGACCCTAGTTATGGATTCCGAAGCTTCACTTCAGGTTTGCTGTATACCTTGGAGCATCTTATTGACGATGAAACACAGAAATTGCATCGGAATTAAATACAAAAGGCACAATGCCGACTTAAGTACAAGAAGACTGTATCTTCTTGCTGTCTATGTTTTGAACCATTCCTGTGACACT
The DNA here is from genome assembly GCF_021461385.2 of Schistocerca piceifrons. Classification (NCBI taxonomy): domain Eukaryota; kingdom Metazoa; phylum Arthropoda; class Insecta; order Orthoptera; family Acrididae; genus Schistocerca; species Schistocerca piceifrons. Next base: position 416,520 of record NW_025728368.1, on the reverse strand, counting down.
AGTTATAGATTCCGATGCTTCACTTGAGGTTTACTGTATCCCTTGGACCATCTAATTGACGATGAAACACAGAAATTACAGCGGAATTAAATAAAAAAGGCACAATGTCACCTTCAGGACAAGAAGACTGACTCTTCTTACTGACTATGTTTGAACCATTCCTGTGACACTAGTTATAGATTCCGATGCTTCACTTCAGGTTTACTGTATCCCTGGACCTTCTTATTGACGATGAAACACAGAAATTGCATCGGAATTAAATACAAAATGCACAATGCCGACTTAAGTACATGAAGACTGACTCTTCTTACTGACTATGATTTGAACCATTCCTGTGACACTAGTTATAGATTAGGATGCTTCACTTCAGGTTTACTGTATCCCTTGGACCTTCTTGCTGACGATGAAACACAGATATTGCATCGGAATTAAATACAAAAGGCTCAATACCGACATAGGTACATGAAGACTGACTCTTCTTACTTTCTATGATTTGAACCCTTCCTGCGACACTAGTTATAGATTCCGATGCTTCACTTCAGGTTTACTGTATCATTTGGACCTTCTTATTGACGATGACTCACAGAAATTACATCGGAATTAAATACAAAATGCACAATGCCGACTTAAGTACAAAAAGACTGACTCCTGTTACTGACTATGCTTTGAACCATTCCTGTGACACTAGTTATAGATTCCGATGCTTTACTTCAGGGTTACTGAATCCCTCTGACCTTCTTATTTACGATGAAACACAGAAATTGTATCGGAATTAAATACAAAAGGCACAATGCCGACTTAAGGACAAGAAGACTGACTCTTCTTACTGACTATGTTTGAACCATTCCTGTGACACTAGTTATAGATTCCGATGCTTCACTTCAGGTTTACTGTATCCCTCTGACCTTCTTATTGACGATGAAACACAGAAATGGCACCGGAATTAAATACAAAAGGCACAATGCCGACATAAGTACATAAAGACCGACTCTTCTTACTGACTATGTTTTGAACCATTCCTGTGACACTAGTTATGGATTCCGATGCTTCACTTCAGGGTTACTGTATCCCTTGGAGCATCTTATTGACGATGAAACACAGAAATTGCATCGGAATTAAATACAAAAGGCACAATGCCGACTTAAGTAAAAGAAGACTGTATCTTCTTGCTGTCTATGTTGTGAACCATTCCTGTGACACTACTTATAGATTCCGATGCTTCACTTCCGGTTTACTGTATCCCTCTGACCTTCTTATTGACGATGAAACACAGAAATGGCACCGGAATTAAGTACAAAAGGGACAATGCCGACTTAAGTACATAAGACCAACTCTTCTTAGTAACTATGATTTGAACCATTCGTGTGACACTAGTTATGGATTCCGATGCTTCACTTCAGGTTTACTGTATCCCTTGGAGCATCTTATTGACGATGAAACACAGAAATTGTATCGGAATTAAATACAAAAGGCACAATTCCGACTTAAGTACAAGAAGACTGTATCTTCTTACTGTCTATGTTTTGAACCATTCCTGTGCACTAGATATAGATTCCGATGCTTCACTTGAGGTTTACTGTATCCCTTGAACCTTCCTATTGACGATGAAACACAGAAATTGCAGCGGAATTAAATAAAAAAGGCACAATGCCGCCTTCAGGGCAAGAAGACTGACTCTACTTACTGACTATGCTTTGAACCATTCCTGTGACACTAGTTATGGATGCCGATGCTTCACTTCGGGTCTACAGTATCCCTGGACCTTCTTATTGACGATGAAACACAGAAATTGCATCGGAATTAAATACAAAAGGCACAATGTCGACTTAAGTACATGAAGACTGACTCTTCTTACTGACTATGATTTGAACCATTCCTGTGACACTAGTTATAGATTAGGATGCTTCACTTCAGGTTTACTGTATCCCTTGGACCTTCTTGTTGACGATGAAACACAGATATTGCATCGGAATTAAATACAAAAGGCACATTGGCGACTTCGGTACATGAACACTGACTCTTCTTACTGTCTATGTTTTGAACCATTCCTGTGACACTAGTTATGGATTCCGATGCGACACTCCAGGTTTTCTGTATCCCTTGGAGCTTCTTATTGACGATGAAACACAGGAATGGCATCGGAAGAAAATACAAAAAGCACAATGCCGACTTAAGTACAAGAAGACTGTATCTTCTTACTGTCTTTGTTTTGAACCATTCCTGTGCACTAGTTATACATTTCGATGCTTCACTTGAGGTTTACTGTATCCCTTGGACCTTCCTATTGACGATGAAACACAGAAATTGCAGCGGAATTAAATAAAAAATGCACAATGCCGCCTTCAGGACAAGAAGACTGACTCTACTTACTGACTATGCTTTGAACCATTCCTGTGACACTAGTTATGGAATCCGATGCTTCACTTCAGGTTTACTGTATCCCTGGTTCTTCTTGTTGACGATGAAACACAGAAATTGCATCGGAATTAAATACAAAAGGCACAATGTCGACTTAAGTACATGAAGACTGCCTCTTCTTACTGACTATGTTTTGAACCATTCCTGAGAAACTAGTTTTAGATTCCGATTCATCACTTCAGGTTTACTGTATCCCCCTGACCTTCTTATTGACGATGAAACACAGAAATTGCACCGGAATTAAATACAAAATGCACAATGCCGACTTAAGTACAAGATGACTGACTCTTCTTACTGTCTATGTTTTGAACCATTCCATTGACACTAGTTATAGATTCCGATGCTACACTCCAGATTTACTGTATCCCTTGGACCTTCTTATTGACGAAGAAACACTGAAATTGCATCGGAATTAAATACAAAAAGCACAATGCCGACTTAAGTACAAGAAGACTGACCCTTCTTACTGACTATGTATTGAGCCATTCCTGTGACACTAGTTATAGATTCCGATGCTTCACTTCAAGTTTACTGAAACCCTTGGACCTTCTTATTGACGGTGAAACACAGAAATTGCATCGGAATTAAATACAAAAGGCACAATGCCGACTTAAGTACAAGAAGACTGACTCTTCTTACTGTCTATGTTTTGAACCATTCCTGTGCAACGAGTTATAGATTTCGATGCTTCACTTCAGGTTTACTGTATCACGTGGACCTTCTTATTGACGACGAAACACAGAAATTTTGTCGGAATTAAATAGAAAAGGCACAATGACGACTTAAGTACAAGAAGACTATCTCTTCCTACTGTCTATGTTTTGAACCATTCCTGTGACACTAGTTATAGATTCCGATGCTTCACTTCAGGTTTACTGTATCCCATGGACCTTCTTCTTGACGATGAAACACAGAAATTGCATCGGAATTAAATACAAAAGGCACAATGCCGACTTAAGGACAAGAAGACTGACTCTTCTTACTGACTATGCTTTGAACCATTCCTGCGACACTAGTTACAGATTCCGATGATTCACTTCAGGTTTACTGTATCATTTGGACCTTCTTATTGACGATGACCCACAGAAATTACATCGGAATTAAATACAAAAGGCACAATGCCGACTTAAGTACAAAAAGACTGACTCTTGTTACTGACTATGTTTTGAACCATTCCTGTGACACTAGTTATAGATTCCGATGCTTCACTTCAGGTTTACTGTATCCCTCTGACCTTCTTTTTGACAATGAAGCACAGAAATTGCATCGGAATTAAATAGAAAAGGCACAATGCCGGCTTAAGTACAAGAAGACTGACTCTTCTTACTGTCTAAGTTTTGAACCATTCCTGTGACACTAATTATAGATTCCAATGCTTGACTTCAGGTTTACTGTATCCCTCAGACCTTCTTTTTGACGATGAAACACAGAAATTGCATCGGAATTAAATACAAAAATCACAATGCCGACTTAAGTACAAGAAGACTGACTCATCTGACTGACTATGTTATGAAACCATTTCTGTGGCACTAGTTATAGATTCCGATGCTTCCCTTGAGGGTTACTGATTCCCTCTGACCTTCTTGTTCACGATGAAACACAGAAATTGCATCGGAATTGAATAGAAAAGGCACAATGCCGACTTAAGGACAAGTAGACTGACTCTTCTTACTGACTATGTTTGAACCATTCCTGTGACACTAGTTATAGATTCCGATGCTTCACTTCAGGTTTACTGTATCCCTCTGACCTTCTTATTGACGATGAAACACAGAAATGGCACCGGAATTAAATACAAAAGGGACAATGCCGACTTAAGTACATAAGACCGACTCTTCTTAGTAACTATGATTTGAACCATTTGTGTGACACTAGTTATGGATTCCGATGCTTCACTTCAGGTTTACTGTATCCCTTGGAGCATCTTATTGACGATGAAACACAGAAATAGTATCGGAATTAAATACAAAAGGCACAATTCCGACTTAAGTACAAGAAGACTGTATCTTCTTACTGTCTATGTTTTGAACCATTCCTGTGCACTAGTTATAGATTCCGATGCTTCACTTGAGGGTTACTGTATCCCTTGGACCTTCCTATTGACGATGAAACACAGAAATTGCAGCGGAATTAAATAAAAAAGGCACAATGCCGCCTTCAGGGCAAAAAGACTGACTCTACTTACTGACTATGCTTTGAACCATTCCTGTGACACTAGTTATGGATGCCGATGCTTCACTTCATGTTTACAGTATCCCTGGACCTTCTTATTGACGATGAAACACAGAAATTGCATCGGAATTAAATACAAAAGGCACAATGTCGACTTAAGTACATGAAGACTGACTCTTCTTACTGACTATGATTTGAACCATTCCTGTGACACTAGTTATAGATTAGGATGCTTCACTTCAGGGTTACTGTATCCCTTGGACCTTCTTGTTGACGATGAAACACAGATATTGCATCGGAATTAAATACAAAAGGCACAATGTCGACTTCAGTACATGAAGACTGACTCTTCTTACTGACTATGTTTTGAACCATTCCTGAGAAACTAGTTTTAGATTCCGATCCATCACTTCAGGTTTACTGTATCCCTCTGACCATCTTATTGACGAAGAAACACAGAAATTGCATCGGAATTAATTAGAAAAGGACAATGCCGACTTAAGGACAAGAAGTCTGACTTCTCTTACTGACTATGTTGTGAACCATTCCTGTGACACTAGTTAAATATTCCGATGCTTCACTCGAGGTTTAGTGTACCCCTTGGACCTTCTTATTGACGATGAAACACAGAAATTGCATCGGAATTAAATACAAAAGGCACAATGCCGACTTAAGTACAAGAAGACAGTATCTTCTTACTGTCTATGTTTTGAACCTTTGCTGTGCCACTAGTTATAGATTCCGATGCTTCACTCCGGGTTTATTGTATCCCTTGAACCTTCTTATTGACGATGAAACACAGAAATTGCATCGGAATTAAATACAAAAGGCACAATGCCGCCTTAAGGACAAGAAGGCTGACTCTTCTTACTGACTATGATTTCATCCATTCCTGTGACATTAGTTATAGATTCCGATGCTTCACTTCAGGTATACTGTATCCCTCTGACCTTCTTACTGACGATGAAACACAGAAATTGCACCGGAATGAAATACAAAATGCACAATGCCGACTTAAGTACAAGATGACTGACTCTTCTTACTGTCTATGTTTTGAACCGTTCCATTGACACTAGTTATAGATTCCGGTTCTACACTCCAGGTTTACTGTATCCCTTGGACCTTCTTATTGACGAAGAAACACTGAAATTGCATCGTAATTAAATACAAAAGGCACAATGCCGACTTAAGTACAAGAAGACTGACCCTTCTTACTGTCTATGTATTGAGCCATTCCTGTGACACTAGTTATAGATTCCGATGCTTCACTTCAAGTTTACTGAAACCCTTGGACATTCTTATTGACGGTGAAACACAGAAATTGCATCGGAATTAAATACAAAAGGCACAATGCCGACTTAAGTACAAGAAGACTGACTCTTCTTACTGTCTATGTTTTGAACCATTCCTGTGCAACTAGTTATAGATTTCGATGCTTCACTTCAGGTTTACTGTATCACGTGGACCTTCTTATTGACGACGAAACACAGAAATTTTGTCGGAATTAAATAGAAAAGGCACAATGACGACTTAAGTACAAGAAGACTATCTCTTCCTACTGTCTATGTTTTGAACCATTCCTGTGACACTAGTTATAGATTCCGATGCTTCACTTCAGGTTTACTGTATCCCTCTGACCTTCTTTTTGACGATGAAACACAGAAATTGCATCGGAATTAAATAGAAAAGGCACAATGCCGGCTTAAGTACAAGAAGACTGACTCTTCTTACTGTCTAAGTTTTGAACCATTCCTGTGACACTAATTATAGATTCCAATGCTTGACTTCAGGTTTACTGTATCCCTCTGACCTTCTTTTTGACGATGAAACACAGAAATTGCATCGGAATTAAATACAAAAGGCACAATGCCGACTAAAGTACAAGAAGACTGACTCTTCTTACTGACTATGTTTGAACCATTCCTGTGACACTAGTTATAGATTCCGATGCTTCACTTCAGGTTTACTGTACCCCTCTGACCTTCTTATTGACGATGAAACACAGAAATGGCACCGGAATTAAATACAAAAGGGACAATGCAGACTTAAGTACATAAGACCGACTCTTCTTAGTAACTATGATTTGAACCATTTGTGTGACACTAGTTATGGATTCCGATTCTTCACTTCAGGTTTACTGTATCCCTTGGAGCATCTTATTGACGATGAAACACAGAAATAGTATCGGAATTAAATACAAAAGGCACAATTCCGACTTAAGCACAAGAAGACTGTATCTTCTTACTGTCTATGTTTTGAACCATTCCTGTGCACTAGTTATAGATTCCGATGCTTCACTTGAGGTTTACTGTATCCCTTGGACCTTCCTATTGACGATGAAACACAGAAATTGCAGCGGAATTAAATAAAAAAGGCACAATGCCGCCTTTAGGGCAAGAAGACTGACTCTACTTACTGAGTATGCTTCGAACCATTCCTGTGACACTAGTTATGGATGCCGATGCTTCACTTCAGGTTTAGAGTATCCCTGGACCTTCTTAATGACGATGAAACACAGAAATTGCATTGGAATTAAATACAAAAGGCACAATGTCGACTTAAGTACATGAAGACTGACTCTTCTTACTGACTATGATTTGAACCATTCCTGTGACACTAGTTATAGATTAGGATGCTTCACTTCAGGTTTACTGTATCCCTTGGACCTTCTTGTTGACGATGAAACACAGATATTGCATCGGAATTAAATACAAAAGGCACATTGCCGACTTCGGTACATGAAGACTGACTCTTCTGACTGTCTATGTTTTGAACCATTCCTGTGACACTAGTTATAGATTCCGATGCTACACTCCAGGTTTTCTGTATCCCTTGGACCTTCTTATTGACGATGAAACACAGAAATGGCATCGGAAGAAAATACAATAAGCACAATGCCGACTTAAGTACAAGAAGACTGTATCTTCTTACTGTCTTTGTTTTGAACCATTCCTGAGCACTAGTTATACGTTTCGATGCTTCACTTGAGGTTTACTGTATCCCTTGGCCCTTCCTATTGACGATGAAACACAGAAATTGCAGCGGAATTAAATAAAAAAGGCACAATGCCGCCTTCAGGACAAGAAGACTGACTCTACTTACTGACTATGTTTTGAACCATTCCTGTGACACTAGTTATGGAATCCGATGCTTCACTTCAGGTTTACTGTATCCCTGGACCTTCTTATTGACGATGAAACACAGAAATTGCATCGGAATTAAATACAAAAGGCACAATGTCGACTTAAGTACATGAAGACTGACTCTTCTCACTGACTATGCTTTGAACCATTCCTGAGACACTAGTTTTAGATTCCGATCCATCACTTCAGGTTTACTGTATCCCTCTGACCATCTTATTGACGAAGAAACACAGAAATTGCATCGGAATTAATTAGAAAAAGACAATGCCGACTTAAGGACAAGAAGTCTGACTCCTCTTACTGACTATGTTGTGAACCATTCCTGTGACACTAGTTATATATTCCGATGCTTCACTCGAGGTTTAGTGTACCCCTTAGACCTTCTTATTGACGATGAAACACAGAAATTGCATCGAAATTAAATACAAAAGGCACAATGCCGACTTAAGTACAAGAAGACAGTATCTTCTTACTGTCTATGTTTTGAACCTTTGCTGTGCCACTAGTTATAGATTCCGATGCTTCACTCCGGGTTTACTGTATCCCTTGAACCTTCTTATTGACGATGAAACACAGAAATTGCATCGGAATTAAATACGAAAGGCACAATGAAGCCTTAAGGACAAGAAGGCTGACTCTTCTTACTGACTATGATTTCATCCATTCCTGTGACACTAGTTATAGATTCCGATGCTTCACTTCAGGTTTACTGTATCCCTCTGACCTTCTTATTGACGATGAAACACAGAAATTGCACCGGAATTAAATACAAAATGCACAATGCCGACTTAAGTACAAGATGACTGACTCTTCTTACTGTCTATGTTTTGAACCATTCCATTGACACTAGTTAAAGATTCCGATGCTACACTGCAGGTTTACTGTATCCCTTGGACCTTCTTATTGACGAAGGAACACTGAAATTGCATCGGAATTAAATACAAAAGGCACAATGCCGACTTAAGTACAAGAAGACTGACTCTTCTTACTGACTATGTATTGAGCCATTCCTGTGACACTAGTTATAGATTTCGATGCTTCACTTCAGGTTTACTGTATCACGTGGACCTTCTTATTGACGACGAAACACAGAAATTTTGTCGGAATTAAATAGAAAAGGCACAATGACGACTTAAGTACAAGAAGACTATCTCTTCCTACTGTCTTTGTTTTGAACCATTCCTGTGACACTAGTTATAGATTCCGATGCCTCACTTCAGGTTTACTGTATCCCTTGGACCTTCTTCTTGACGATGAAACACAGATATTGCATCGGAATTAAATACAAAAGGCACAATGCCGACTTAAGGACAAGAAGACTAACTCTTCTTACTGACTATGCTTTGAACCATTCCTGCGACACAAGTTACAGATTCCGATGCTTCACTTCAGGTTTACTGTATCCCTTGGACCTTCTTGTTGACGATGAAACACAGATATTGCATCGGAATTAAATACAAAAGGCACATTGCCGACTTCGGTACATGAAGACTGACTCTTCTTACTGTCTATGTTTTGAACCATTCCTGTGACACTAGTTATGGATTCCGATGCTACACTCCATGTTTTCTGTATCCCTTGGACCTTCTTATTGACGATGAAACACAGGAATGGCATCGGAAGAAAATAAAAAAAGCACAATGCCGACTTAAGTACAAGAAGACTGTATCTTCCTACTGTCTTTGTTTTAAACCATTCCTGTGCACTAGTTATACATTTCGATGCTTCACTTGAGGTTTACTGTATCCCTTGGACCTTCCTATTGACGATGAAACACAGAAATTGCATCGGAATTAATTAGAAAAGGACAATGCCGACTTAAGGACAAGAAGTCTGACTCCTCTTACTGACTATGTTGTGAACCATTCCTGTGACACTAGTTACATATTCCGATGCTTCACTCGAGGTTTAGTGTACCCCTTGGACCTTCTTATTGACGATGAAACACAGAAATTGCATCGAAATTAAATACAAAAGGCACAATGCCGACTTAAGTACAAGAAGACAGTATCTTCTTACTGTCTATGTTTTGAACCTTTGCTGTGCCACTAGTTATAGATTCCGATGCTTCACTCCGGGTTTACTGTATCCCTTGAACCTTCTTATTGACGATGAAACACAGAAATTGCATCGGAATTAAATACAAAAGGCACAATGCCGCCTTAAGGACAAGAAGGATGACTCTTCTTACTGACTATGATTTCATCCATTCCTGTGACACTAGTTATAGATTCCGATGCTTCACTTCAGGTTTACTGTATCCCTCTGACCTTCTTATTGACGATGAAACACAGAAATTGCACCGGAATTAAATACAAAGTGCACAATGCCGACTTAAGTACAAGATGACTGACTCTTCTTACTGTCTATGTTTTGAACCATTCCATTGACACTAGTTATAGATTCCGATGCTACACTCGAGGTTTACTGTATCCCTTGGACCTTCTTATTGACGAAGAAACACTGAAATTGCATCGGAATTAAATACAAAAGGCACAATGCCGACTTAAGTACAAGAAGACTGACCCTTCTTACTGACTATGTATTGAGCCATTCCTGTGACACTAGCTATAGATTCCGATGCTTCACTTCAAGTTTACTGAAACCCTTGGACCTTCTTATTGACGGTGAAACACAGAAATTGCATCGGAATTAAATACAAAAGGCACAATGCCGACTTAAGTACAAGAAGACTGACTCTTCTTACTGTCTATGTTTTGAACCATTCCTGTGCAACTAGTTATAGATTTCGATGCTTCACTTCAGGTTTACTGTATCACGTGGACCTTCTTATTGACGATGAAACACAGAAATTGCATCGGAATTAAATACAAAAGGCACAATGCCGACTTAAGGACAAGAAGACTGACTCTTCTTACTGTCTATGTTTTGAACCATTCCATTGACACTAGTTATAGATTCCGATGCTACACTCCAGATTTACTGTACCCCTTGGACCTTCTTATTGACGAAGAAACACTGAAATTGCATCGGAATTAAATACAAAAAGCACAATGCCGACTTAAGTACAAGAAGACTGACCCTTCTTACTGACTATGTATTGAGCCATTCCTGTGACACTAGTTATAGATTCCGATGCTTCACTTCAAGTTTACTGAAACCCTTGGACCTTCTTATTGACGGTGAAACACAGAAATTGCATCGGAATTAAATACAAAAGGCACAATGCCGACTTAAGTACAAGAAGACTGACTCTTCTTACTGTCTATGTTTTGAACCATTCCTGTGCAACGAGTTATAGATTTCGATGCTTCACTTCAGGTTTACTGTATCACGTGGACCTTCTTATTGACGACGAAACACAGAAATTTTGTCGGAATTAAATAGAAAAGGCACAATGACGACTTAAGTACAAGAAGACTATCTCTTCCTACTGTCTATGTTTTGAACCATTCCTGTGACACTAGTTATAGATTCCGATGCTTCACTTCAGGTTTACTGTATCCCATGGACCTTCTTCTTGACGATGAAACACAGAAATTGCATCGGAATTAAATACAAAAGGCACAATGCCGACTTAAGGACAAGAAGACTGACTCTTCTTACTGACTATGCTTTGAACCATTCCTGCGACACTAGTTACAGATTCCGATGATTCACTTCAGGTTTACTGTATCATTTGGACCTTCTTATTGACGATGACCCACAGAAATTACATCGGAATTAAATACAAAAGGCACAATGCCGACTTAAGTACAAAAAGACTGACTCTTGTTACTGACTATGTTTTGAACCATTCCTGTGACACTAGTTATAGATTCCGATGCTTCACTTCAGGTTTACTGTATCAGTCTGACCTTCTTTTTGACAATGAAGCACAGAAATTGCATCGGAATTAAATAGAAAAGGCACAATGCCGGCTTAAGTACAAGAAGACTGACTCTTCTTACTGTCTAAGTTTTGAACCATTCCTGTGACACTAATTATAGATTCCAATGCTTGACTTCAGGTTTACTGTATCCCTCAGACCTTCTTTTTGACGATGAAACACAGAAATTGCATCGGAATTAAATACAAAAATCACAATGCCGACTTAAGTACAAGAAGACTGACTCATCTGACTGACTATGTTATGAAACCATTTCTGTGGCACTAGTTATAGATTCCGATGCTTCCCTTGAGGGTTACTGATTCCCTCTGACCTTCTTGTTCACGATGAAACACAGAAATTGCATCGGAATTGAATAGAAAAGGCACAATGCCGACTTAAGGACAAGTAGACTGACTCTTCTTACTGACTATGTTTGAACCATTCCTGTGACACTAGTTATAGATTCCGATGCTTCACTTCAGGTTTACTGTATCCCTCTGACCTTCTTATTGACGATGAAACACAGAAATGGCACCGGAATTAAATACAAAAGGGACAATGCCGACTTAAGTACATAAGACCGACTCTTCTTAGTAACTATGATTTGAACCATTTGTGTGACACTAGTTATGGATTCCGATGCTTCACTTCAGGTTTACTGTATCCCTTGGAGCATCTTATTGACGATGAAACACAGAAATAGTATCGGAATTAAATACAAAAGGCACAATTCCGACTTAAGTACAAGAAGACTGTATCTTCTTACTGTCTATGTTTTGAACCATTCCTGTGCACTAGTTATAGATTCCGATGCTTCACTTGAGGGTTACTGTATCCCTTGGACCTTCCTATTGACGATGAAACACAGAAATTGCAGCGGAATTAAATAAAAAAGGCACAATGCCGCCTTCAGGGCAAAAAGACTGACTCTACTTACTGACTATGCTTTGAACCATTCCTGTGACACTAGTTATGGATGCCGATGCTTCACTTCATGTTTACAGTATCCCTGGACCTTCTTATTGACGATGAAACACAGAAATTGCATCGGAATTAAATACAAAAGGCACAATGTCGACTTAAGTACATGAAGACTGACTCTTCTTACTGACTATGATTTGAACCATTCCTGTGACACTAGTTATAGATTAGGATGCTTCACTTCAGGGTTACTGTATCCCTTGGACCTTCTTGTTGACGATGAAACACAGATATTGCATCGGAATTAAATACAAAAGGCACAATGTCGACTTCAGTACATGAAGACTGACTCTTCTTACTGACTATGTTTTGAACCATTCCTGAGAAACTAGTTTTAGATTCCGATCCATCACTTCAGGTTTACTCTATCCCTCTGACCATCTTATTGACGAAGAAACACAGAAATTGCATCGGAATTAATTAGAAAAGGACAATGCCGACTTAAGGACAAGAAGTCTGACTTCTCTTACTGACTATGTTGTGAACCATTCCTGTGACACTAGTTAAATATTCCGATGCTTCACTCGAGGTTTAGTGTACCCCTTGGACCTTCTTATTGACGATGAAACACAGAAATTGCATCGGAATTAAATACAAAAGGCACAATGCCGACTTAAGTACAAGAAGACAGTATCTTCTTACTGTCTATGTTTTGAACCTTTGCTGTGCCACTAGTTATAGATTCCGATGCTTCACTCCGGGTTTATTGTATCCCTTGAACCTTCTTATTGACGATGAAACACAGAAATTGCATCGGAATTAAATACAAAAGGCACAATGCCGCCTTAAGGACAAGAAGGCTGACTCTTCTTACTGACTATGATTTCATCCATTCCTGTGACATTAGTTATAGATTCCGATGCTTCACTTCAGGTATACTGTATCCCTCTGACCTTCTTACTGACGATGAAACACAGAAATTGCACCGGAATGAAATACAAAATGCACAATGCCGACTTAAGTACAAGATGACTGACTCTTCTTACTGTCTATGTTTTGAACCGTTCCATTGACACTAGTTATAGATTCCGGTTCTACACTCCAGGTTTACTGTATCCCTTGGACCTTCTTATTGACGAAGAAACACTGAAATTGCATCGTAATTAAATACAAAAGGCACAATGCCGACTTAAGTACAAGAAGACTGACCCTTCTTACTGTCTATGTATTGAGCCATTCCTGTGACACTAGTTATAGATTCCGATGCTTCACTTCAAGTTTACTGAAACCCTTGGACCTTCTTATTGACGGTGAAACACAGAAATTGCATCGGAATTAAATACAAAAGGCACAATGCCGACTTAAGTACAAGAAGACTGACTCTTCTTACTGTCTATGTTTTGAACCATTCCTGTGCAACTAGTTATGGATTTCGATGCTTCACTTCAGGTTTACTGTATCACGTGGACCTCCTTATTGACGACGAAACACAGAAATTTTGTCGGAATTAAATAGAAAAGGCACAATGACGACTTAAGTACAAGAAGACTATCTCTTCCTACTGTCTATGTTTTGAACCATTCCTGTGACCCTAGTTATAGATTCCGATGCTTCACTTCAGGTTTACTGTATCCCTCTGACCTTCTTTTTGACGATGAAACACAGAAATTGCATTGGAATTAAATAGAAAAGGCACAATGCCGGCTTAAGTACAAGAAGACTGACTCTTCTTACTGTCTAAGTTTTGAACCATTCCTGTGACACTAATTATAGATTCCAATGCTTGACTTCAGGTTTACTGTATCCCTCTGACCTTCTTTTTGACGATGAAACACAGAAATTGCATCGGAATTAAATACAAAAGGCACAATGCCGACTAAAGTACAAGAAGACTGACTCTTCGTACTGTCTAAGTTTTGAACCATTCCTGTGACACTAGTTATAGATTCCGATGCTTCACTTCAGGTTTACTGTACCCCTCTGACCTTCTTATTGACGATGAAACACAGAAATGGCACCGGAATTAAATACAAAAGGGACAATGCAGACTTAAGTACATAAGACCGACTCTTCTTAGTAACTATGATTTGAACCATTTGTGTGACACTAGTTATGGATTCCGATTCTTCACTTCAGGTTTACTGTATCCCTTGGAGCATCTTATTGACGATGAAACACAGAAATAGTATCGGAATTAAATACAAAAGGCACAATTCCGACTTAAGCACAAGAAGACTGTATCTTCTTACTGTCTATGTTTTGAACCATTCCTGTGCACTAGTTATAGATTCCGATGCTTCACTTGAGGTTTACTGTATCCCTTGGACCTTCCTATTGACGATGAAACACAGAAATTGCAGCGGAATTAAATAAAAAAGGCACAATGCCGCCTTTAGGGCAAGAAGACTGACTCTACTTACTGAGTATGCTTCGAACCATTCCTGTGACACTAGTTATGGATGCCGATGCTTCACTTCAGGTTTAGAGTATCCCTGGACCTTCTTATTGACGATGAAACACAGAAATTGCATTGGAATTAAATACAAAAGGCACAATGTCGACTTAAGTACATGAAGACTGACTCTTCTTACTGACTATGATTTGAACCATTCCTGTGACACTAGTTATAGATTAGGATGCTTCACTTCAGGTTTACTGTATCCCTTGGACCTTCTTGTTGACGATGAAACACAGATATTGCATCGGAATTAAATACAAAAGGCACATTGCCGACTTCGGTACATGAAGACTGACTCTTCTGACTGTCTATGTTTTGAACCATTCCTGTGACACTAGTTATAGATTCCGATGCTACACTCCAGGTTTTCTGTATCCCTTGGACCTTCTTATTGACGATGAAACACAGAAATGGCATCGGAAGAAAATACAATAAGCACAATGCCGACTTAAGTACAAGAAGACTGTATCTTCTTACTGTCTTTGTTTTGAACCATTCCTGAGCACTAGTTATACGTTTCGATGCTTCACTTGAGGTTTACTGTATCCCTTGGCCCTTCCTATTGACGATGAAACACAGAAATTGCAGCGGAATTAAATAAAAAAGGCACAATGCCGCCTTCAGGACAAGAAGACTGACTCTACTTACTGACTATGTTTTGAACCATTCCTGTGACACTAGTTATGGAATCCGATGCTTCACTTCAGGTTTACTGTATCCCTGGACCTTCTTATTGACGATGAAACACAGAAATTGCATCGGAATTAAATACAAAAGGCACAATGTCGACTTAAGTACATGAAGACTGACTCTTCTCACTGACTATGCTTTGAACCATTCCTGAGACACTAGTTTTAGATTCCGATCCATCACTTCAGGTTTACTGTATCCCTCTGACCATCTTATTGACGAAGAAACACAGAAATTGCATCGGAATTAATTAGAAAAGGACAATGCCGACTTAAGGACAAGAAGTCTGACTCCTCTTACTGACTATGTTGTGAACCATTCCTGTGACACTAGTTATATATTCCGATGCTTCACTCGAGGTTTAGTGTACCCCTTAGACCTTCTTATTGACGATGAAACACAGAAATTGCATCGAAATTAAATACAAAAGGCACAATGCCGACTTAAGTACAAGAAGACAGTATCTTCTTACTGTCTATGTTTTGAACCTTTGCTGTGCCACTAGTTATAGATTCCGATGCTTCACTCCGGGTTTACTGTATCCCTTGAACCATCTTATTGACGATGAAACACAGAAATTGCATCGGAATTAAATACGAAAGGCACAATGAAGCCTTAAGGACAAGAAGGCTGACTCTTCTTACTGACTATGATTTCATCCATTCCTGTGACACTAGTTATAGATTCCGATGCTTCACTTCAGGTTTACTGTATCCCTCTGACCTTCTTATTGACGATGAAACACAGAAATTGCACCGGAATTAAATACAAAATGCACAATGCCGACTTAAGTACAAGATGACTGACTCTTCTTACTGTCTATGTTTTGAACCATTCCATTGACACTAGTTAAAGATTCCGATGCTACACTGCAGGTTTACTGTATCCCTTGGACCTTCTTATTGACGAAGGAACACTGAAATTGCATCGGAATTAAATAAAAAAGGCACAATGCCGACTTAAGTACAAGAAGACTGACTCTTCTTACTGACTATGTATTGAGCCATTCCTGTGACACTAGTTATAGATTTCGATGCTTCACTTCAGGTTTACTGTATCACGTGGACCTTCTTATTGACGACGAAACACAGAAATTTTGTCGGAATTAAATAGAAAAGGCACAATGACGACTTAAGTACAAGAAGACTATCTCTTCCTACTGTCTTTGTTTTGAACCATTCCTGTGACACTAGTTATAGATTCCGATGCCTCACTTCAGGTTTACTGTATCCCTTGGACCTTCTTCTTGACGATGAAACACAGATATTGCATCGGAATTAAATACAAAAGGCACAATGCCGACTTAAGGACAAGAAGACTAACTCTTCTTACTGACTATGCTTTGAACCATTCCTGCGACACAAGTTACAGATTCCGATGCTTCACTTCAGGTTTACTGTATCCCTTGGACCTTCTTGTTGACGATGAAACACAGATATTGCATCGGAATTAAATACAAAAGGCACATTGCCGACTTCGGTACATGAAGACTGACTCTTCTTACTGTCTATGTTTTGAACCATTCCTGTGACACTAGTTATGGATTCCGATGCTACACTCCATGTTTTCTGTATCCCTTGGACCTTCTTATTGACGATGAAACACAGGAATGGCATCGGAAGAAAATAAAAAAAGCACAATGCCGACTTAAGTACAAGAAGACTGTATCTTCCTACTGTCTTTGTTTTAAACCATTCCTGTGCACTAGTTATACATTTCGATGCTTCACTTGAGGTTTACTGTATCCCTTGGACCTTCCTATTGACGATGAAACACAGAAATTGCATCGGAATTAATTAGAAAAGGACAATGCCGACTTAAGGACAAGAAGTCTGACTCCTCTTACTGACTATGTTGTGAACCATTCCTGTGACACTAGTTATATATTCCGATGCTTCACTCGAGGTTTAGTGTACCCCTTGGACCTTCTTATTGACGATGAAACACAGAAATTGCATCGAAATTAAATACAAAAGGCACAATGCCGACTTAAGTACAAGAAGACAGTATCTTCTTACTGTCTATGTTTTGAACCTTTGCTGTGCCACTAGTTATAGATTCCGATGCTTCACTCCGGGTTTACTGTATCCCTTGAACCTTCTTATTGACGATGAAACACAGAAATTGCATCGGAATTAAATACAAAAGGCACAATGCCGCCTTAAGGACAAGAAGGATGACTCTTCTTACTGACTATGATTTCATCCATTCCTGTGACACTAGTTATAGATTCCGATGCTTCACTTCAGGTTTACTGTATCCCTCTGACCTTCTTATTGACGATGAAACACAGAAATTGCACCGGAATTAAATACAAAGTGCACAATGCCGACTTAAGTACAAGATGACTGACTCTTCTTACTGTCTATGTTTTGAACCATTCCATTGACACTAGTTATAGATTCCGATGCTACACTCGAGGTTTACTGTATCCCTTGGACCTTCTTATTGACGAAGAAACACTGAAATTGCATCGGAATTAAATACAAAAGGCACAATGCCGACTTAAGTACAAGAAGACTGACCCTTCTTACTGACTATGTATTGAGCCATTCCTGTGACACTAGCTATAGATTCCGATGCTTCACTTCAAGTTTACTGAAACCCTTGGACCTTCTTATTGACGGTGAAACACAGAAATTGCATCGGAATTAAATACAAAAGGCACAATGCCGACTTAAGTACAAGAAGACTGACTCTTCTTACTGTCTATGTTTTGAACCATTCCTGTGCAACTAGTTATAGATTTCGATGCTTCACTTCAGGTTTACTGTATCACGTGGACCTTCTTATTGACGATGAAACACAGAAATTGCATCGGAATTAAATACAAAAGGCACAATGCCGACTTAAGGACAAGAAGACTGACTCTTCTTACTGACTATGCTTTGAACCATTCCTGCGACACTAGTTACAGATTCCGATGCTTCACTTCAGGTTTACTGTATCATTTGGACCTTCTTATTGACGATGACACACAGAAATTACATCGGAATTAAATACAAAAGGCACAACGCCGACTTAAGTAAAAAAGACTGACTCTTGTTACTGACTATGTTTTGAACCATTCCTGTGACACTAGTTATAGATTCCGATGCTTCACTTCAGGTTTACTGTATCCCTCTGACCTTCTTTTTGACGATGAAACACAGAAATTGCATCGGAATTAAATAGAAAAGGCACAATGCCGGCTTAAGTACAAGAAGACTGACTCTTCGTACTGTCTAAGTTTTGAACCATTCCTGTGACACTAGTTATAAATTCCAATGCTTGACTTCAGGTTTACTGTATTCCTAGGACCTTCTAATTGACGATGAAACACAGAAATTCCATCGGAATTTAATACAAAAGGCACAATGCCGACTGACGTACAAGAAGACTGACTCTTCTTCCTGTCTATGTTTAGAACCATTCCTGTGACAGTAGTTATAGATTCCGATGCTTCACTTCAGGTTTACTGTATCCCTCTGACCTTCTTATTGATGATGAAACACAGAAATTGCATCGGAATTAAATACAAAAGGCACAATGCCGACTTAAGTACAAGAAGTCTGACTCTTCTGACTGACTATGTTATGAAACCATTTCTGTGGCACTAGTTATAGATTCCGATGCTTCCCTTCAGGGTTACTGATTCCCTCTGACCTTCTTGTTCACGATGAAACACAGAAATTGCATCCGAATTGAGTAGAAAAGGCACAATGCCGACTTAAGGACAAGTAGACTGACTCTTCTTACTGACTATGTTTGAACCATTCCTGTGACACTAGTTATAGATTCCGATGCTTCACTTCAGGTTTACTGTATCCCTCTGACCTTCTTATTGACGATGAAACACAGAAATGGCACCGGAATTAAATACAAAAGGGACAATGCCGACTTAAGTACATAAGACCGACTCTTCTTAGTAACTATGATTTGAACCATTTGTGTAACACTAGTTATGGATTCCGATGCTTCACATCAGGTTTACTGTATCCCTTGGAGCATCTTATTGACGATGAAACACAGAAATAGTATCGGAATTAAATACAAAAAGCACAATTCCGACTTAAGTACAAGAAGACTGTATCTTCTTACTGTCTATGTTTTGAACCATTCCTGTGCACTAGTTATAGATTCCGATGCTTCACTTGAGGTTTACTGTATCCCTTGGACCTTCCTATTGACGATGAAACACAGAAATTGCAGCGGAATTAAATAAAAAAGGCACAATGCCGCCTTCAGGGCAAGAAGACTGACTCTACTTACTGACTATGCTTTGAACCATTCCTGTGACACTAGTTATGGATGCCGATGCTTCACTTCAGGTTTACAGTATCCCTGGACCTTCTTATTGACGATGAAACACAGAAATTGCATCGGAATTAAATACAAAAGGCACAATGTCGACTTAAGTACATGAAGACGGACTCTTCTTACTGACTATGATTTGAACCATTCCTGTGACACTAGTTATAGATTAGGATGCTTCACTTCAGGTTTACTTTATCCCTTGGACCTTCTTGTTGACGATGAAACACAGATATTGCATCGGAATTAAATACAAAAGGCACATTGCCGACTTCGGTACATGAAGACTGACTCTTCTGACTGTCTATTTTTGAACCATTCCTGTGACACTAGTTATAGATTCCAATGCTACACTCCAGTTTTTCTGTATCCCTTGGACCTTCTTATTGACGATGAAACACAGAAATGGCATCGGAAGAAAATACAAAAAGCACAATGCCGACTTAAGTACAAGAAGACTGTATCTTCTTACTGTCTTTGTTTTGAACCATTCCTGTGCACTAGTTATACGTTTCGATGCTTCACTTGAGGTTTACTGTATCCCTTGGACCTTCCTATTGACGATGAAACACAGAAATTGCAGCGGAATTAAATAAAAAAGGCACAATGCCGCCTGCAGGACAAGAAGACTGACTCTACTTACTGACTATGTTTTGAACCATTCCTGTGACACTAGTTATGGAATCCGATGCTTCACTTCAGGTTTACTGTATCCCTGGACCTTCTTGTTGACGATGAAATACAGAAATTGCATCGGAATTAAATACAAAAGGCACAATGTCGACTTAAGTACATGAAGACTGACTCTTCTTACTGACTATGTTTTGAACCATTCCTGAGACACTAGTTTTAGATTCCGATCCATCACTTCACGTTTACTGTATCCCTCTGACCATCTTATTGACGAAGAAACACAGAAATTGCATCGGAATTAATTAGAAAAAGACAATGCCGACTTAAGGACAAGTAGTCTGACTCCTCTTACTGACTATGTTGTGAACCATTCCTGTGACACTAGTTATATATTCCGATGCTTCACTCGAGGTTTATTGTACCCCTTGGACCTTCTTATTGACGATGAAACACAGAAATTGCATCGAAATTAAATACAAAAGGCACAATGCCGACTTTAGTACAAGAAGACAGTATCTTCTTACTGTCTATGTTTTGAACCTTTGCTGTGCCACTAGTTATAGATTCCGATGCTTCACTCCAGGTTTACTGTATCCCTTGAACCTTCTTATTGGCGATGAAACACAGAAATTGCATCGGAATTAAATACGAAAGGCACAATGAAGCCTTAAGGACAAGAAGGCTGACTCTTCTTACTGACTATGATTTCATCCATTCCTGTGACACTAGTTATAGATTCCGATGCTTCACTTCAGGTTTACTGTATCCCTCTGACCTTCTTATTGACGATGAAACACAGAAATTGCATCGGAATGTATTACAAAAGTCACAATGCCGACTCAAGTACAAGAAGACCGACTCTTCTTACTGTCTATGATTTGAACCATTCCTGTGACACTAGTTATAGATTCTGATGCTTCACTTTAGGTTTACTGTATCCCTTGAACCTTCTTATTGACGATGAAACACAGAAATTGCATCGGAATTAAATACAAAAGGCACAATGCCGACTTAAGTACAAGAAGACTGTATCTTCTTACTGTCTATGTTTTGAACCATTCCTGTGACACTAGTTATAGATTCCGATGCTTCACTTCAGGTTTACTGTATCCCTTGGACCTTCTTATTGACGATGAAACACAGAAATTGCATCGGAATTAAATACAAAAGGCACATTGCCGACTTAAGTACATGAAGACTGACTCTTCATACCGACTATGATTTGAACCATTCCTGTGACACTAGTTTTAGATTCCGATGCTTCACTTCAGGTTTACTGTATCCCTTGGACCTTCTTATTGACAATGAAACACAGAAATTGGATCGGAATGAATTACAAAACGCACAATGCCGACTCAAGTACAGGAAGACTGACTCTTCTTACTGTCTATGTTTTGAACCATTCCTGTGACACTAGTTATAGATTCCGGTACTCCCTTTAGGTTTACTGTCTCCCTTGGACCTTCTTATTGACGATGAAGCACAGAAATTGCATCGGAATTTAATACAAAAATCACAATGCCGACTCAAGTACAGGAAGACTGACTCTTCTTACTGTCTATGTTTTGAACCACTCCTGGGACACTAGTTTTAGTTTCCGATGCTTCACTTCAGGTTTACCGTATCCCTCTGACCTTCTTATTTACGATGAAACACAGAAATTGCATCGGAATTAAATACAAAAGGCACAATGCTGACATAAGTACAAGAAGACTGACTCTTCCTACTGTCTATGTTTTGAACCATTCCTGTGACACTAGTAATAGATTCCAATGCTTCACTTCAGGTTTACTGTATCCGTTGGACCTTCTTATTGACGATGAAACACAGAAATTGCATCGGAATTAAATACAAAAGGCACAATGCCGACTTAAGTACATGAAAACTGACTCTTCTTACTGACTATGTTTTGAACCATTCCTGTGACACTAGTTGAAGATTCCGATGCTTCATATCAGGTTTACTGTATCCCTTGGACTTTCTTATAGACGATGAAACACAGAAATTGCATCGGAATTAAATACAAGAGGCAAAATGCCGACTTCAGTACAAAAAGACTGACTCTTCCCTCTCTTTATGTTTTGAACCATTCCTGTGACACTAGTTTTAGATTCCGATGCTTCACTTCAGGCTTACTGAATCCCTTGGACCTTCTTGTTGACGATGAAACACAGATATTGCATCGGAATTAAATACAAAAGGCACAATGCCGACTTAGGTACATGAAGACTGACTCTTCTGACTGTCTATGCTTTGAACCATTCCTGTGACACTAGTTATAGATTCCGATGCTACACTCCAGGTTTACTGTATCCCTTGGACCTTCTTATTGACGATGAAACACAGAAATGGCATCGGAAGAAAATACAAAAGGAACAATGCCGACTTAAGTACAAGAAGACTGACTCTTCTTACTGACTATGTTTTGAACCATTCCTGAGACACTAGTTTTAGATTCCGATGCTTCACTTCAGGTTTACTTTATCCCTCTGAACATCTTATTGACGATGAAACACAGAAATTACATCGGAATTAAATAGAAAAGGACAATGCCGACTTAAGTACAAGAAGACTGACTCTTCCTACTGACTATGTTGTGAACCATTCCTGTGACACTAGTTATATATTCCGATGCTTCACTCCAGGTTTAGTGTACCACTTGGACCTTCTTATTGACGATGAAACACAGAAATTGCATCGAAATTAAATACAAAAGGCACAATGCCGACTTAAGTACAAGAAGACTGACTCTTCCTACTGACTATGTTGCGAACCATTCCTGTGACACTAGTTATATATTCCGATGCTTAACTCCAGGTTTAGTGTACCACTTGGACCTTCTTATTGACGATGAAACACAGAAATTGCATCGGAATTAAATACAAAAGGCACAATGCCGACTTAAGTACAAGAAGACTGACTCTTCTTCCTGTCTATGTTTAGAACCATTCCTGTGACAGTAGTTATAGATTTCGATGCTTCACTTTAGGTTTAATGTATCCCTCTAACCTTCTTATTGACGATGAAACACGGAAATTGCATCGGAATTAAATACAAAAGGCACAATGCCGACTTAAGTACAAGAAGACTGCCTCTTCTTACTGACTATGATTTGAACCATTCCTGAGACACTAGTTATCGATTCGGATGCTTCACTTCAGGTTTACTGGATCCCTCCGACCATCTTATTGACGATGAAACGCAGAAATTGCATCGGAATTAAATAGAAAAGGACAATGCCGACTTAAGTACAAGAAGACTGACTCTTCTTACTGACTATGTTGTGAACCATTCCTGTGACACTAGTTATATATTCCGATGCTTAACTCCAGGTTTAGTGTACCACTTGGACCTTCTTATTGACGATGAAACACAGAAATTGCATCGGAATTAAATACAAAAGGCACAATGCCGACTTAAGTACAAGAAGACTGACTCTTCTTCCTGTCTATGTTTAGAACCATTCCTGTGACAGTAGTTATAGATTCCGATGCTTCACTTTAGGTTTAATGTATCCCTCTAACCTTCTTATTGACGATGAAACACGGAAATTGCATCGGAATTAAATACAAAAGGCACAATGCCGACTTAAGTACAAGAAGACTGCCTCTTCTTACTGACTATGATTTGAACCATTCCTGAGACACTAGTTATCGATTCGGATGCTTCACTTCAGGTTTACTGGATCCCTCCGACCATCTTATTGACGATGAAACACAGAAATTGCATCGAAATTAAATACAAAAGGCACAATGCCGACTTAAGTACAAGAAGACTGACTCTTCCTACTGACTATGTTGCGAACCATTCCTGTGACACTAGTTATATATTCCGATGCTTCACTCCAGGTTTAGTGTACCACTTGGACCTTCTTATTGACGATGAAACACAGAAATTGCACCGAAATTAAATACAAAAGGCACAATGCCGACTTAAGTACATGAAGACAATATCTTCTTACTGTCTATGTTTTGAACCATTCCTGTGACACTAGTTATAGATTCCGATGCTTCACTTCAGGTTTACTGTTTACCTTGGACTCTCCTATTGACGTTGAAACACAGAAATTGCACCGGAATTAAATACAAAAGTAACAATGCCGACTTAAGTACAAGATGACTGACTCTTCTTACTCTCTATGTTTTGAACCATTACATTGACACTAGTTATAGATTCCGATGCCACACTCCAGGTTTACTGTATCCCTTGGACCTTCTTATTGACGAAGAAACACTGAAATTGCATCGGAATTAAATACAAAAGGCACAATGCCGACTTAAGGACAAGAAGACTGACTCTTCTTACTGACTATGCTTTGAACCATTCCTGCGACACTAGTTATAGATTCCGATGATTCACTTCAGGTTTACTGTATCATTTGGACATTCTTATTGACGATGACACACAGAAATTACATCTGAATTAAATACAAAAGGCAAAATGCCGACTTAAGTAAAAAAAGAATGACTCTTGTTACTGACTATGTTTTGCACCATTCCTGCGACACTAGTTATAGATTCCGATGCTTGACTTCAGGTTTACTGTATCTCTAGCACCTTCTAATTGACGATGAAACACGGAAATTCCATCGGAATTTAATACAAAAGGCACAATGCCGACTTAAGTACAAGAAGACTAACTCTTCTAACTGACTATGCTATGAACCATTTCTGTGGCACTAGGTATGGATTCCGATGCTTCACTTCAGGGTTACTGAATCCCTCTGACCTTCTTATTCACGATGAAACACAGAAATTGCATCGGAATTAAATACAAAAGGCACAATGCCGACTTAAGGACAAGAGGACTGACTCTTCTTACTGACTATGTTTGAACCTTCCTGTGACACTAGGTATAGATTCCGATGCTTCACTTCAGGTTTACTGTATCCCTCTGACCTTCTTATTGACGATGAGACACAGAAATTGCTCCGGAAATAAATACAAAAGGCACAATGCTGACTTAAGTACATGAAGACCGACTCTTCTTAGTGACTATGTTTTGAACCATTCCTGTGACAGTTGTTATAGATTCCGATGCTTCACTTCAGGTTTACTGTATCACTTGGACCATCTTATTGACGATGAAACACAGAAATTGCATCTGAATTAAATACAAAAGGCACAATTCCGACTTAAGTTCAAGAAGACTGTATCTTCTTACTGTCTATGTTTGAACCATTCCTGTGACACTAGTTATAGATTCCGATGCTTCACTCCAGGTTTACTTTATCCCTTGGACCTTCTTATTGACGATGAAACACAGAAATTGCAGCGGAATTAAATAAAAAAGGCACAATGCCGACTTAGGTACACGAAGACTGACTCTTCTTACTGTCTATGTTTTGAACCATTCCTGTGACACTAGTTATAGATTCCGATGCTACACCCTAGGTTTACTGTATCCCTTGGACCTTCTTATTGACGATTAAACACAGAAATTGCATCGGAATTAAATACAAAAGGCACAATGCCGACTTACGGACAAGAAGACTGACTCTTCTTGCTGACTTTGTTTTCAACCATTCCTGTCACACTATTTATAGATTCCGATGCTTCACTTTAGGTTTAATGTATCCCTCTAACCTTCTTATTGACGATGAAACACGGAAATTGCATCGGAATTAAATACAAAAGGCACAATGCCGACTTAAGTACAAGAAGACTGCCTCCTCTTACTGACTATGATTTGAACCATTCCTGAGACACTAGTTATCGATTCGGATGCTTCACTTCAGGTTTACTGGATCCCTCCGACCATCTTATTGACGATGAAACGCAGAAATTGCATCGGAATTAAATAGAAAATGCACAATGCCGACTTAAGGACAAGAAGACTGCCTCTTCTTACTGACTATGTTTTGAACCATTCCTGAGACACTAGTTATCGATTCGGATGCTTCACTTCGGGTTTACTGTATCCCTCCGACCATCTTATTGACGATGAAACGCAGAAATTGCATCGGAATTAAATAGAAAAGGACAATGCCGACTTAAGTACAAGAAGACTGACTCTTCTTACTGACTATGTTGTGAACAATTCCTGTGACACTAGTTACAGATTCCGATGCTTCACTCGAGGTTTAGTGTACCCCTTGAACCTTCTTATTGACGATGAAACACAGAAATTGCATCGGAATTAAATACAAAAGGCACAATGCCGACTTAAGTACAAGAAGACTGTATCTTCTTACTGTCTATGTTTTGAACCATTCCTGTGACACTAGTTATAGATTCCGATGCTTCACTCCAGGTTTAGTGGACCCTGGGACCTTCTTATTGACGATGAAACACAGAAATTGCATCGGAATTGAATAGAAAAGCCACAAAGCCGACTTAAGTACAAGAAGACTGACTCTTCTTACTGTCTATGTTTTGAACCTTTCCTGTGACACTAGTTATAGATTCCGATGCTTCACTTCAGGTTTACTGTATCCCTTGGACCATCTTATTGACGATGAAGCAGAGAAAGTGCATCGGAATTTAATACAAAAGTCACAATGCCGACTCTAGTACAGGAAGACTGACTCTTCTTACTGTCTATGTTTTGTACCACTCTTGGGACACTAGTTATGGATTCCGATGCTTCACTTCAGGTTTACTGTATCCCTCTGACCTTCTTATTGACGATGAAATACAGAAATTGCATCGGAATTGAATTGAAAAGGCATAATGCCGACTTAAATGCAAGTGACTGACTCTTCTTACTGTCTATGTTTTGTACCATTCCTGTGACACTAGTTACAGATTCCGATGCTTCACACCAGGTTTACTGTATCCCTTGGACCTTCTTATTAACGATGAAGCACCGAAATTGCATCGGAAATAAGTAGAAAAGGCACAATGCCGACTTAGGTACAAGAAGACTCCTTCTTGTTACTGACTATGCTTTGAACCATTCCTGTGACACTAGTTTTAGATTCCGATGCCTCACTTCAGGTTTACCGTATCCCTCTGACCTTCTTATTGACGATGAAACACAGAAATTGCATCGGAATTAAATACAAAAGGCACAATGCTGACATAAGTACAAGAAGACTGATTCTTCCTACTGTCTATGATTTGAACCATTCCTGTGAAACTAGTAATAGATTCCGATGCTTCACACCAAGTTAACTGTATCCCTTGGACCATCTTATTGACGATGAAACACCGACATTGCATCGGAATTAAATAGAAAAGGCACAATGCCGACTTAAGTACAAGGAGACTGACTCTTCTTATTGACTATGTTTTGAACCATTCCTGTGACACTAGTTATAGATCCCGATGCTTCACTTCAGGTTTACTGTATCCCTTGGACCTTCTTACTGACGATGAAACACAGAAATTGCATCGGAATTGAATACAAAAGGCAAATGGCGACTTAAGTACAAGAAGACTGACTCTTCCTTCTGTCTATGTTTTGAACCATTCCTGTGACACTAGTTTTAGTTTCCGATGCTCACTTCAGGTTTACTGTATCCCTCTGACCTTCTTAATGACGATGAAACACAGAAATTGCATCGGAATTAAATACAAAAGGCAAAATGCCGACAAAAGGACAAGAAGACTGACTCTTCCTACTGTCTATGTTTTGAACCATTCCTGTGTCACTAGTTATAGATTCAGATGCTTAACTTCACGTTTACTGAATCCCTTGGACCTTCTTATTGACGATGAAGCACAGAAATTGCATCGGAATTAAATACAAAAGGCACAATGTCGACTTAAGTACAAGAAGACTGACTCTTCTTATTGACTATGTTTTGAACCACTCCTGTGACACTAGTTGTAGATTCCGATCCTTCACTTCAGGTTTACTATATCCCTTGGACCTTCTTATTGACGATGAAACACAGAAATTGCATCGGAATTAAATACAAAAGACACAATGCCGACTTAAGGAAAAGAAGACTATTTCTTCGTACTGCCTATGTTTTGAACTATTCCTGTGACACTAGTTATGGATTCCGATGCTTCACTTCAGGTTTACTGTATCCCATGGACTTTCGTATTGACGATGAAACACAGAAATTGAATCGGAATTAAATAGAAACGGCACAATGCCGACGTGAGTACAAGAAGACTGATTCTTCCTACTGTCTATTTTTTGAACCATTCATGTGACTCTAGTTTTAGATTCCGAAGCTTCACTTCAGGTTCACTGTATCTCTCTGACCTACTTATTGACGATGAAACACTGAAATTGAATCGGAATTAAATACAAAAGGCACAATGCCGATTTAAGTACAAGAAGACTGTCTCTTCCTACTGTCTACGTTTTGAACCATTCCTGTGACACTAGTTATAGATTCCGATGCTTCACGTCAGGTTTACTGTATCCCTCTGACCTTCTTGTTGACAATGAAACACAGAAATTGCACCGGAATTAAATAGAAAAGGCACAATGCCGACTTAAGTACAAGATGACTGACTCTTCTTACTGTCTATGTTTTGAACCATTCCATTGACACTAGTTATAGATTCCGATGCTTCACTTCAGGTTTACTGAAACCCGTGGACCTTCTTATTGACGACAAAACACAGAAATTTCATCGGAATTAAATACAAAAGTCACAATGCCGACTTAAGTACAAGAAGACTGACTCTTCTTACTGTCTATGTTTTGAACCATTCCTGTGACACTAGTTACAGATTCCGATGCTTCACGTCAGATTTACTGTATCACGTGGTCCTTCTTATTGACGACGAAACACGGAAATTGCGTCGGAATTAAATAGAAATGGCACAATGCCCACTTAAGTACAAGAAGACTATCTCTTCCCACGGTCTATGTTTTGAACCATTCCTGTGACACTAGTTATAGGTTCCGATGCTTCACTTCATGTTTACTGTATCCCTTGGACCTTCTTATTGACGATGAAACACAGAAATTGCATTGGAATTAAATACAAAAGGCACATTGCCGACTTAAGGACAAGAAGACTGACTCTTCTTCCTGACTACGTTTTGAACCGTTCCTGCGACACTAGTTATAGAATCCGATGCTTCACTTCAGGTTTACTGTATCATTTGGACCTTCTTAATGACGATGACACACAGAAATTACATCGGAATTAAATACAAAAGGCACAATGCCGACTTAAGTACAAAACGACTGACTCTTGTTACTGAATATGTTTTGAACCATTCCTGTGACACTAGTTATAAATTCCAATGCATCACTTCATGTTTACTGTATCCCTCTGACCTTCTTATTGACGATGAAACACAGAAATTGCATCGGAATTAAATAGAAAAGGCACAATGCCGACTTAAGTACAAGCAGACTGACTCTTCTTACTGTCTATGTTTTGAACCATTCCTGTGACACTACTTATAGATTCCGATGCTTGACTTCAGGTTTACTGTATCCCTAGGACCTTCTTATTGACGATGAAACACTGATATTGCATCGGAATTTAATACAAAAGGCACAATGCCGACTCAAGTACAAGAAGACTGACTCTTCTTCCCGTCTATGTTTTCAACCATTCCTGTGACAGTAGTTATAGATTCCGATGCTTCACTTCAGGTTTACTGTATCCCTCTGACCTTCTTATTGATGATGAAACACAGAAATTGCATCGGAATTAAATACAAAAGGCACAAAGCCGACTTAGGTACAAGAAGACTGTATCTTCTTACTGTCTATGTTTTGAACCATTCCTGTGACACTAGTTATAGATTCCGATGCTTCACTCTAGGTTTACTGTATCCCTTGGACCTTCTTATTGACGATGAAACACAAAAATTGCATCGGAATTAAATACAAAAGGCACATTGCAGACTTAAGTACATGAAGACTAACTCTTCATACTGACTATGATTTGAACCATTCCTGTGACACTAGTTATAGATTCCGATGCTTCACTTCAGGTTTACTGTATCCCTTGGACCTTCTTATTGACGATGAAACACAGAAATTGCATCGGGATGAAATACAAAAGGCACAATGCCGACTTAGGTACAAGAAAACTGACTCTCCTTACTGTCTATGTTTTGAACCATTCCTGTGACACTAGTTATAGAATCCGATGCTACACTTCAGGTTTACTGTATCCCTCTGACCATCTTATTGACGATGAAACACAGAAATTGCATCGGAATTAAATTGTAAAAGCACAATGCCGGCTTAAGTACAAGAAGACTGACTCTTCTTACTGTCTATGTTTTGAACCACTCCTGTGACCCTAGTTATAGATTCCGATGCTTCACTTAAGGTTTACTGTATCCCTTGGACCTTCTTATTGACGATGAAGCAGAGAAAGTGCATCGGAATTTAATACAAAAGTCACAATGCCGACTCTAGTACAGGAAGACTGACTCTTCTTACTGTCTATGTTTTGAACCACTCCTGGGACGCTAGTTATGGATTCCGATGCTTCACTTCAGGTTTACTGTATCCCTTGGACCTTCTTATTGACGATGAAACAAAGAAATTGCATCGGAATAGAATACAAAAGGCACAATGCTGACTTAAGTACATGAAAACTGACTCTTCTTACTGACTATGATTTGAACCATTCCTGTGACACTAGTTATAGATTCCGATGCTTCACTTCAGGTTTACTGTACCCCTTGGACTTTCTTTTACACGATGAAACACAGAAATTGCATCGGAATTAAATACAAAAGGCAAATGGCGACTTAAGTACAAGAAGACTGACTCTTCCTTCTGTCTATGTTTTGACCATTCCTGTGACACTAGTTTTAGTTTCCGATGCTCACTTCAGGTTTACTGTATCCCTCTGACCTTCTTAATGACGATGAAACACAGAAATTGCAACGGAATTAAATACAAAAGGCAAAATGCCGACTTAAGTACAAGGAGACTGACTCTTCCTACTGTCTATGTTTTGAACCATTCCTGTGACATTAGTTATAGATTCAAATGCTTAACTTCACGTTTACTGAATCCCTTGGACCTTCTTATTGACGATGAAGCACAGAAATTGCATCGGAATTAAATACAAAAGGCACAATGCCGACTTAAGAACAAGAAGACTATTTCCTCCTACTACCTATGTTATGAACCATTCCTGTGACACTAGTTATGGATTCCGATGCTTCACTTCACGTTTACTGTATCCCATGGACTTTCGTATTGACGATGAAACACAGAAATTGAATCGGAATTAAATAGAAACGGCACAATGCCGACGTGAGTACAAGAAGACTCATTCTTCCTACTGTCTATGATTTGAACCATTCATGTGACACTAGTTTTAGATTCCGATGCTTCACTTCAGGTTTACTGTATCTCTCTGACCTACTTATTGACGATGAAACACTGAAATTGAATCGGAATTAAATACAAAAGGCACAATGCCGATTTAAGTACAAGAAGACTGTCTCTTCCTACTGTCTATGTTTTGAACCATTCCTGTGACACTAGTTATAGATTCCGATTCTTCACTTCAGGTTTACTGTATCCCTCTGACTTTCTTATTGACAATGAAACACAGAAATTGCACCGGAATTAAAAAGAAAAGGTACAATGCCGACTTAAGTACAAGATGACTGACTCTTCTTACTGTCTATGTTTTGAACCATTCCTGTGACACTAGTTATAGATTCCGATGCTTCACTTCATGTTTACTGTATCCCTTGGACCTTCTTATTGACGATGAAACACAGAAATTGCATTGGATTTAAATACAAAAGGCACAATGCCGACTTAAGGACAAGAAGACTGACTCTTCTTACTGACTACGTTTTGAACCATTCCTGCGACACTCGTTATAGAATCCGATGCTTCACTTCAGGTTTACTGTATCATTTGGACCTTCTTATTGACGATGACACACAGAAATTACATAGGAATTAAATACAAAAGGCACAATGCCGACTTAAGTACAAAACGACTGACTCTTGTTACTGACTATATTTTGAACCATTCCTGTGACACTAGTTATAGATTCCAATGCTTCAATTCAGGTTTACTGTATCCCTCTGACCTTCTGATTGACGATGAAACACAGAAATTGCATCGGAATTAAATAGAAAAGGCACAATGCCGACTTAAGTACAAGAAGACTGACTCTTCTTACTGTCTATGTTTTGAACCATTCCTGTGACACTAGTTATAGATTCCGATGCTTGACTTCAGGTTGACTGTATCCCTAGGACCTTCTTATTGACGATGAAACACAGATATTGCATCGGAATTTAATACAAAAGGCACAATGCCGACTCAAGTACAAGAAGACTGACTCTTCTTCCTGTCTATGTTTTGAACCATTCCTGTGACAGTAGTTATAGATTCCGATGCTTCACTTCAGGTTTACTGTATCCCTCTGACCTTCTTATTGATGATGAAACACAGAAATTGCATCGGAATTAAATACAAAAGGCACAATGCCGACTTAAGTACAAGAAGACTGACTCTTCTTACTGACTATGTTTGAACCATTCCTGTGAAACTAGTTATAGATTCCGATGCTTCACTTCTGGTTTACTGTATCCCTCTCACCTTCTTATTGACGATGAAACACCGAAATTGCACCGGAATTAAATACAAAAGGCACAATGCCGACTTAAGTACATGATGACCGACTCTTCTTAGTGACTATGTTTTGAACCATTCCTGTGACACTAGTTATAGATTCCGATGCTTCACTTCAGGTTTACTGTATCCCTTGGACCAACTTAATGACGATGAAACACAGAAATTGATTCGGAATCAAATACAAAAGGCACAATGCCGACTTAAGTACAACAAGACTGTATCTTCCTACTGTCTATGCTTTGAACCATTCCTGTGACACTAGTTATAGATTCCGATCCTTCACTCCACGTTTACTGGATCCCTTGGAACTTCTTATTGACGATGAAACACAGAAATTGCAGCGGAATTAAATTGCAAAGCCACAATGCCGACTTAAATGCAAGAAGACTGACTCTTCTTACTGCCTATGTTTTGTACCATTCCTGTGACACTAGTTACAGATTCCGATGCTCACACCAGGTTTACTGTATCCCTTGGACCTTCTTATTGACGATGAAGCACCGACATTGCATCGGAAATAAATAAATAAGACACAATGCCGACTTAGGTACAATAAGACTGCCTCTTGTTACTGTCTATGTTTTGAACCATTCCTGTGACACTAGTTTTAGATTCCGATGCTTCACTTCAGGTTTACCGTATCCCTCTGACCTTCTTATTTACGATGAAACACAGAAATTGCACCGGAATTAAATACAAAAGGCACAATGCTGACATAAGTACAAGAAGACTGACTCTTCCTACTCTCTATGTTTTGAACCATTCCTGTGACACTATAATAGATTCCGTTGCTTCACACCAAGTTAACTGTATCCCTTGGACCATCTTATTGACGATGAAACACCGACATTGCATCGGAATTAAATACAAAAGGCACAATGCCGACTTAAGAACAAGAAGACTGACTCTTGTTACTGACTATGTTTTGAACCATTCCTGTGACACTAGTTATAGATTCCGATGCTTCACTTCAGGTTTACTGTATCCCTTGGACCTTCTTATTGACGATGAAACACAGAAATTGCATCGGAATTAAATACAAAAGGCACAATGCCGACTTATGTACATGAAAACTGACTCTTCTTACTGACTATGTTTTGAACCATTTCTGTGACACTACTTACAGATTCCGATGCTTCACTTCAGGTTTACTGTATCCCTTGGACTTTCTTATAGACGATGAAACACAGAAATTGCATCGGGATGAAATACAAAAGGCACAATGCCGACTTAGGTAAAAGAAAACTGACTCTCCTTACTGTCTATGTTTTGAACCATTCCTGTGACACTAGTTATAGAATCCGATGCTACACTTCAGGTTTACTGTATCCCTCTGACCATCTTATTGACGATGAAACACAGAAATTGCATCGGAATTAAATTGTAAAAGCACAATGCCGGCTTAAGTACAAGAAGACTGACTCTTCTTACTGACTATGTTGTGAACCATTCCTGTGACACTAGTTATAGATTCCGAAGCTTCACTCCAGGTTTAGTGTACCCCTTGGACCTTCTTATTGACGATGAAACACAGAAATTGCATCGGAATTAAATAGAAAAGCCACAAAGCCGACTTAAGTACAAGAAGACTGACTCTTCTTACTGACTATGTTTTGAACCATTTCTGTGACACTACTTACAGATTCCGATGCTTCACTTCAGGTTTACTGTATCCCTTGGACTTTCTTATAGACGATGAAACACAGAAATTGCATCGGGATGAAATACAAAAGGCACAATGCCGACTTAGGTACAAGAAAACTGACTCTCCTTACTGTCTATGTTTTGAACCATTCCTGTGACCCTAGTTATAGATTCCGATGCTTCACTTCAGGTTTACTGTATCCTTGGACCTTCTTATTGACGATGAAGCAGAGAAAGTGCATCGGAATTTAATACAATAGTCACAATGCCGACTCTAGTACAGGAAGACTGACTCTTCTTACTGTCTATGTTTTGAACCACTCCTGGGACACTAGTTATGGATTCCGATGCTTCACTTCAGGTTTACTGTATCCCTTGGACCTTCTTATTGACGATGAAACAAAGAAATTGCATCGGAATAGAATACAAAAGGCACAATGCTGACTTAAGTACATGAAAACTGACTCTTCTTACTGACTATGATTTGAACCATTCCTGTGACACTAGTTATAGATTCCGATGCTTCACTTCAGGTTTACTGTATCCCTTGGACTTTCTTTTAGACGATGAAACACAGAAATTGCATCGGAATTAAATACAAAAGGCAAATGGCGACTTAAGTACAAGAAGACTGACTCGTCCTTCTGTCTATGTTTTGAACCATTCCTGTGACACTAGTTTTAGTTTCCGTTGCTCACTTAAGGTTTACTGTATCCCTCTGACCTTCTTAATGACGATGAAACACAGAAATTGCAACGGAATTAAATACAAAAGGCAAAATGCCGACTTAAGTACAAGGAGACTGACTCTTCCTACTGTCTATGTTTTGAACCATTCCTGTGACACTAGATATAGATTCAAATGCTTAACTTCACGTTTACTGAATCCCTTGGACCTTCTTATTGACGATGAAGCACAGAAATTGCATCGGAATTAAATACAAAAGGCACAATGCCGACTTAAGAACAAGAAGACTATTTCCTCCTACTACCTATGTTTTGAACCATTCCTGTGACACTAGTTATGGATTCCGATGCTTCACTTCAGGTTTACTGTATCCCATGGACTTTTGTATTGACGATGAAACACAGAAATTGAATCGGAATTAAATAGAAACGGCACAATGCCGACGTGAGTACAAGAAGACTCATTCTTCCTACTGTCTATGTTTTGAACCATTCATGTGACACTAGTTTTAGATTCCGATGCTTCACTTCAGGGTTACTGTATCTCTCTGACCTACTTATTGACGATGAAACACTGAAATTGAATCGGAATTAAATACAAAAGGCACAATGCCGATTTAAGTACAAAAAGACTGTCTCTTCCTACTGTCTATGTTTTGAACCATTCCTGTGACACTAGTTATAGATTCCGATTCTTCACTTCAGGTTTACTGTATCCCTCTGACTTTCTTATTGACAATGAAACACAGAAATTGCACCGGAATTAAAAAGAAAAGGTACAATGCCGACTTAAGTACAAGATGACTGACTCTTATTACTGTCTATGTTTTGAACCATTCCTGTGACACTAGTTATAGATTCCGATGCTTCATGTCAGATTTACTGTATCACGTGGTCCTTCTTATTGACAACGAAACACGGACATTGCGTCGGAATTAAATAGAAATGGCACAATGCCCACTTAAGTACAAGAAGACTATCTCTTCCTACTGTCTATGTTTTGAACCATTCCTGTGACACTAGTTATAGATTCCGATGCTTCACCTCATGTTTACTGTATCCCTTGGACCTTCTTATTGACGATGAAACACAGAAATTGCATTGGAATTAAATACAAAAGGCACAATGCCGACTTAAGGACAAGAAGACTGACTCTTCTTACTGACTACGTTTTGAACCATTCCTGCGACACTAGTTATAGAATCCGATGCTTCACTTCAGGTTTACTGTATCATTTGGACCTTCTTATTGACGATGACACACAGAAATTACATAGGAATTAAATACAAAAGGCACAATGCCGACTTAAGTACAAAACGACTGACTCTTGTTACTGACTATGTTTTGAACCATTCCTGTGGCACTAGTTATAGATTCCAATGCATCACTTCAGGTTTACTGTATCCCTCTGACCTTCTGATTGACGATGAAACACAGAAATTGCATCGGAATTAAATAGGAAATGCACAATGCCGACTTAAGTACAAGAAGACTGACTCTTCTTACTGACTATGTTTTGAACCATTCCTGTGACACTAGTTATAGATTCCGATGCTTGACTTCAGGTTTACTGTATCCCTAGGACCTTCTTATTGACGATGAAACACAGATATTGCATCGGAATTTAATACAAAAGGCACAATGCCGACTCAAGTACAAGAAGACTGACTCTTCTACCTGTCTATGTTTTGAACCATTCCTGTGACAGTAGTTATAGATTCCGATGCTTCACTTCAGGTTTACTGTATCCCTCTGACCTTCTTATTGATGATGAAACACAGAAATTGCATCGGAATTAAATACAAAAGGCACAATGCCGACTTAAGTACAAGAAGACTGACTCTTCTTACTGCCTATGTTTGAACCATTCCTGTGAAACTAGTTATAGATTCCGATGCTTCACTTCTGGTTTACTGTATCCCTCTCACCTTCTTATTGACGATGAAACACCGAAATTGCACCGGAATTAAATACAAAAGGCACAATGCCGACTTAAGTACATGATGACCGACTTCTCTTAGTGACTATGTTTTGAACCATTCCTGTGACACTAGTTATAGATTCCGATGCTTCACTTCAGGTTTACTGTATGCCTTGGACCAACTTAATGACGATGAAACACAGAAATTGATTCGGAATCAAATACAAAAGGCACAATGCCGACTTAAGTACAACAAGACTGCATCTTCCTACTGTCTATGCTTTGAACCATTCCTGTGACACTAGTTATAGATTCCGATCCTTCACTCCATGTATGGAACTTCTTATTGACGATGAAACACAGAAATTGCAGCGGAATTAAATTGCAAAGCCACAATGCCGACTTAAATGCAAGAAGGCTGACTCTTCTTACTGCCTATGTTTTGTACCATTCCTGTGACACTAGTTACAGATTCCGATGCTCACACCAGGTTTACTGTATCCCTTGGACCTTCTTATTGACGATGAAGCACCGAAATTGCATCGGAAATAAATAAATAAGACACAATGCCGACTTAGGTACAATAAGACTGCCTCTTGTTACTGTCTATGTTTTGAACCATTCCTGTGACACTAGTTTTAGATTCCGATGCTTCACTTCAGGTTTTCCGTATCCCTCTGACCTTCTTATTTACGATGAAACACAGAAATTGCACCGGAATTAAATACAAAAGGCACAATGCTGACATAAGTACAAGAAGACTGACTCTTCCTACTCTCTATGTTTTGAACCATTCCTGTGACACTATAATAGATTCCGTTGCTTCACACCAAGTCAACTGTATCCCTTGGACCATCTTATTGACGATGAAACACCGACATTGCATCGGAATTAAATAGGAAAGGCACAATGCCGACTTAAGAACAAGAAGACTAACTTTTGTTACTGAGTATGTTTTGAACCATTCTTGTGACACTAGTTATAGATTCCGATGCTTCACTTCAGGTTTACTGTATCCCTTGGACCTTCTTATTGACGATGAAACACAGAAATTGCATCGGAATTAAATACAAAAGGCACAATGCCGACTTAAGTACATGAAAACTGACTCTTCTTACTGACTATGTTTTGAACCATTTCTGTGACACTACTTACAGATTCCGATGCTTCACTTCAGGTTTACTGTATCCCTTGGACTTTCTTATAGACGATGAAACACAGAAATTGCATCGCAATTAATTACAAAAGGCAAAATGCCGACTTAAGTACAAGAAGACTGACTCCTCCTACTGTCTATGTTTTGAACCATTCCTGTGACACTAGTTATAGATTCCGATGCTTCACTTTAGGTTTACTGAATCCCTTGGACCTTCTTATTGACGATGAAACACATAAATTGCATCGGAATGATATACAAAAGGAACAATGCCGACTTAAGTACATGAAGACTGACTCTTGTTACTGACTATGATTTGAACAATTCCTGAGACTCTAGTTTTAGATTCCGATGCTTCACTTCAGGTTTACTGTATCCCTCTGACCATCTTATGTACGATGAAACACAGAAATTGCATCGGAATTAAATAGAAAAGGACAATGCCGACTTAATTACAAGAAGACTGATTCTTCTTCCTGTCTATGTGTTGAACTATTCCTGTGACACTAGTTATACATTCCGATGCTACACTCCAGGTTTACTGTATCCCATGGACCTTCTTATTGACGATGAAACACAGAATTTGCATCGGAATTTAATACAAAAGTCACAATGCCGGCTCAACTACAAGAAGACTAACTCTTCTTACTGACTATGTTTTGAACCATTCTTGTGACACTAGTTATAGATTCCGTTGCTTCACTTCACATTTACTGTATCCCTTGGACCTTCTTGTTGACGATGAAACACAGATATTGCATCGGAATTAAATACAAAAGGCACAATGCCGACTTAGGTACAAGAAGACTGACTCTTCTTACTGTCTATGTTTTGAACCATTCCTGTGACACTAGTTATAGATTCCGATGCTACACTCCAGGTTTATTGTATCCCTTGGACCTTCTTATTGACGATGAAACACAGAAATGGCAACAGAAGAAAATACAAAAGGCACAATGCCGACTTAAGTACAAGAAGACTGCCTCTTCTTACTGACTATGCTGTAAACCATTCCTGTGACACTAGTTATATATTCCGATGCTTCACTCCAGGTTTAGTGTACCCTTCGGACCTTCTTATTGACGATGAAACACAGAAATTGCATCGAAATTAAATACAAAAGGCACAATGCCGACTTAAGTACAGGAAGACAGTATCTTCTTACTGTCTATGTTTTGAACCATTCCTGTGACACTAGTTATAGATTCCGATGCTTCACTTCAGGTTTACTGTTTACCTTGGACTCTGCTGTTGACGATGAAACACAGAAATTGCACCGGAATTAAATACAAAAGGCACAATGCCGACATAAGTACAAGATGACTGACTCTTCTTACTGTCTATGTTTGAACCATTACATTGACGCTAGTTATAGATTCCGATGCTACACTCCAGGTTTACTGCATCCCTTGGACATTCTTATTGACGAAGAAACACTGAAATTGCATCGGAAATAAATACAAAAGGCACAATGCCGACTTAAGGACAAGAAGACTGACTCTTCTTACTGACTATGCTTTGAACCAATCCTGCGACACTAGTTATAGATTCCGATGATTCACTTCGGGTTTACTGTATCATTTGGACCTTCTTATTGACGATGACACACAGAAATTACATCTGAATTAAATACAAAAGCCACAATGCCGACTTAAGTAAAAAAGGACTGACTCTTGTTACTGACTATGTTTTGAACCATTCCTGTGACACTAGTTATAGATTCCGATGCTTCACTTCAGGTTTACTGTATCCCTCTGAACTTCTTATTGACGATGAAACACAGAAATTGTATTTGAATTAAATACAAAAGGCACATTGCCGACTTAAGTACAAGAAGACTCACTCTTCTTACTGACTATGTTTTGAACCACTCTTGTGACACTAGTTATACATTCCGATGCTTCACTTCACATTTACTGTATCCTTTGGACCTTCTTTTTGACGATGAAAT
The DNA here is from genome assembly GCF_021461385.2 of Schistocerca piceifrons. Lineage (NCBI taxonomy): Eukaryota > Metazoa > Arthropoda > Insecta > Orthoptera > Acrididae > Schistocerca > Schistocerca piceifrons. The sequence goes on along the minus strand of NW_025728368.1, from coordinate 376,110 downwards.
ACAGAAATTGCATCGGAATTAAATACAAAAGGCACAATGCCGACTTAAGTACAAGAAGACTGACTCTTCTTACTGTCTAAGTTTTGAACCATACCTGTGACACTAGTTATAGATTCCGATGCTTGACTTCAGGTTTACTGTATCTCTAGGACCATGTAATTGACGAAGAAACACAGAAATTCCATCGGAATTTAATACAAAAGTCACAATGCCGACATAAGTATAAGAAGACTGACTCTTCTAACTGACTATGCTATGAACCATTTCTGTGGCACTAGTTATAGATTCCGATGCTTCCCTTCAGGGTTACTGAATCCCTCTGACCTTCTTATTCACGATGAAACACAGAAATTGCATCGGAATTAAATACAAAAGGCACAATGCCGACTTAAGGACAAGTGGACTGACTCTTCTTACTGTCTATGTTTGAACCATTCCTGTGACACTAGGTATAGATTCCGATGCTTCACTTCAGGTTTACTGTATCCCTCTGACGTTCTTATTGACGATGAGACACAGAAATTGCACCGGAATTAAATACAAAAGGCACAATGCCGACTTAAGTAAATGAAGACCGACTCTTTTTAGTGACTATGTTTTGAACTATTCCTGTGACAGTAGTTATAGATTCCGATGCTTCACTTCAGGTTTACTGGATCCCTTGGACCTTCTTATTGACGATGAAACACAGAAATTGCATCGGAATTAAATACAAAAGGCACAATGCCGACTTAAGTACAAGAAGTCTGTATCTTCTTACTGTCTATGTTTTCAACCATTCCTGAGACACCAGTTATAGATTCCGATGCTTCACTCCAGGTTTACTGGATCCCTTGGACCTTCTTATTGACGATGAAACACAGAAATTGCAGCGGAATTAAATTAAAAAGTCACAATGCCGCCTTAAGGACAAGAAGACTGACTCTTCTTACTGACTATGTTTTGAACCATTCCTGAGACACTAGTTATCGATTCCGATGCTTCACTTCAGGTTTACTGTATCCCTCTGACCTTCTTATTGATGATGAAACACAGAAATTGCATCGGAATTAAATACAAAAGGCACAATGCCGACTTAAGTACAATAAGACTGACTCTTCTAACTGACTATGCTATGAACCATTTCTGTGGCACTTTATAGATTTCGATGCTTCACTTCAGGGTTACTGAATCCCTCTGACCTTCTTATTCACGATGGAACACAGAAATTGCACCGGAATTAAATACAAAAGGCACAATGCCGACTTAAGGACAAGTGGACTGACTCTTCTTACTGACTATGTTTGAACCATTCCTGTGACACTAGGTATAGATTAAGATGCTTCACTTGAGGTTTACTGTATCCCCCTGACGTTCTTATCGACGATGAGACACAGAAATTGCAGCGGAATTAAATAAAAAAGGCACAATGCCGACTTAGGTACATGAAGACTGACTCTTCTTACTGTCTATGTTATGAACCATTCCTGTGACACTAGTTATAGATGCCGATGCTACACTCCAGGTTTACTGTATCCCTTGGACCTTCTTATAGACGATGAAACACAGAAATTGCATCGCAATAAAATACAAAAGGCACATTGCCGATATGAAGACTGACTCTTCATACTGACTATGATTTGACCATTCCTGTGACACTAGTTATAGATTCCGATGCTTCACTTCAGGTTTACTGTATCCCTTGGACCTTCTTATTGACGATGAAACGCAGAAATTGCATCGGGCTGAAATACAAAAGGCACAATGCCGACTTAGGTACAAGAAAACTGTCTCTCCTTACTGTCTATGTTTTGAACCATTCCTGTGACACTAGTTATAGAATCCGATGCTACACTTCAGGTTTACTGTATCCCTCTGACCATCTTATTGACAATGAAACACAGAAATTGCATCGGAATTAAATTGTAAAGGCACAATGCCGGCTTAAGTACAAGAAGACTGACTCTTCTTACTGACTATGTTGTGAACCATTCCTGTGACACTAGTTATAGATTCCGATGCTTCACTCCAGGTTTAGTGTACCCCTTGGACCTTCTTATTGACGATGAAACACAGAAATTGCATCTGAATTAAATAGAAAAGCCACAATGCCGATTTAAGTACAAGACGACTGACTCCTCTTACTGTCTATGTTTTGAACCATTCCTGTGACACTAGTTATAGATTCCGATGCTTCACTTCAGGTTTACTGTATCCCTTGGACCTTCGTATTGACGATGAAGCAGAGAAATTGCATCGGAAAGTAATACAAAAGTCACAATGCCGACTCTAGTACAGGAAGACTGACTCTTCTTACTGTCCATGTTTTGAACCACTCCTGGGACACTAGTTATGGATTCCGATGCTTCACTGCAGGTTTACTGTATCTCTCTGACCTTCTTATTGACGATGAAATGCAGAAATTGCATCGGAATTCAATTGAAAAGGCACAATGCCGACTTAAATGCAAGAAGACTGACTCTTCTTACTGTCTATGTTTTGTACCATTCCTGTGACACTACTTACAGACTCCGATGCTTCACACCAGGTCTACTGTATCCCTTGGACCATCTTATTGACGATGAAACAACGACATTGCGTCGGAATTAAATTGAAAAGGCACAATGCCGACTTAAGTACAAGAAGACTGACTCTTGTTACTGACTATGCTTTGAACCATTCCTGTGACACTAGTTTTAGATTCCGATGCTTGACTTCAGGTTTACTGTATCCCTCTGACCTTCTTATTGATGATGAAACACATGAATTGCATCGGAATTAAATACAAAAGGCACAATGCCGACTCAAGTACAAGAAGACTGACTCTTCTAACAGACTATGTTTGAACCATTCCTGTGACACTAGTTATAGATTCCGATGCTTCACTTCAGGTTTACTGTATCCCTCTGACCTTCTTATTGACGATGAAACACAGAAATTGCATCGGAATTAAATAGAAAAGGCATAATGCCGACTTAAGTACACGAAGACTGATCTTCTTACTGTCTATGTTATGAACCATTCCTGTGACACTAGTTATAGATTCCGATGCTTGACTTCAGGTTTACTGTATCCCTAGGACCTTCGTATTGACGATGAAACACAGATATTGCATCGGAATTTAATACAAAAGGCACAATGCCGACTCAAGTACAAGAAGACTGACTCTTCTTCCTGTCTATGCTTTGAACCATTCCTGTGACAGTAGTTATAGATTCCGATGCTTCACTTCAGGTTTACTGTATCCCTCTGACCTTCTTATTGATGATGAAACACATGAATTGCATCGGAATTAAATACAAAAGGCACAATGCCGACTCAAGTACAAGAAGACTGACTCTTCTAACTGACTATGTTTGAACCATTCCTGTGACACTAGTTATAGATTCCGATGCTTCACTTCAGGTTTACTGTATCCCTCTGACCTTCTTATTGACGATGAAACACAGAAATTGCATCGGAATTAAATAGAAAAGGCATAATGCCGACTTAAGTACAAGAAGACTGACTCTTCTTACTGTCTATGTTTTGAACCATTCCTGTGACACTAGTTATAGATTCCGATGCTTGACTTCAGGTTTACTGTATCCCTAGGACCTTCTTATTGACGATGAAACACAGCTATTGCATCGGAATTTAATACAAAAGGCACAATGCCGACTCAAGTACAAGAAGACTGACTCTTCTTCCTGTCTATGGTTTGAACCATTCCTGTGACACTAGTTTTAGATTCCGATGCTTCACTTCAGGTTTACTGTATCATTTGGACCTTCTTATTGACGATGACACACAGAAATTACATCGGAATTGAATACAAAAGGCACAATGCCGACTTAAGTACAAAACGACTGACTCTTGTTACTGACTATGTTTTGAACCAATCCTGTGACACTAGTTATAGACTCCAATGCTTCACTTCAGGTTTACTGTATCCCTCTGACCTTCTTATTGACGATGAAACACAGAAATTGCATCGGAATTAAATAGAAAAGGCATAATGCCGACTTAAGTACAAGAAGACTGACTCTTCTTACTGCCTATGTTTTGTACCATTCCTGTGACACTAGTTACAGATTCCGATGCTCACACCAGGTTTACTGTATCCCTTGGACCTTCTTATTGACCATGAAGCACTGAAATTGCATCGGAAATAATTAATTAAGGCACAATGACGACTTAGGTGCAATAAGACTGCCTCTTGTTACTGAGTATGTTTTGAACCATTCCTGTGACACTAGTTTTAGATTCCGATGCTTCACTTCAGGTTTACCGTATCCCTCTGATCTTCTTATTTACGATGAAACACAGAAATTGCATCGGAATTAAATACAAAAGGCACAATTTTGACATAAGTACAAGAAGACTGACTCTTCCTACTCTCTATGTTTTGAACCATTCCTGTGACACTATAATAGATTCCGATGCTTCACACCAAGTTAACTGTATCCCTTGGACCATATTATTGACGATTTAACACCGACATTGCATCGGAATTAAATGGAAAAGGCACAATGCCGACTTAAGTACAAGAAGACTGACTCTTGTTACTGACTATATTTTGAACCATTCCTGTGACACAAGTTATAGATTCCGATGCTTCACTTCAGGTTTACTGCATCCCTTGGACCTTCTTATTGACGATGAAACACAGAAATTGCATCGGAATAGAATACAAAAGGCACAATGCTGACTTAAGTACATGAAAACTGACTCTTCTTACTGATTATGATTTGAACCATTCCTGTGACACTAGTTATAGATTCCGATGCTTCACTTCAGGTTTACTGTATCCCTTGGACTTTCTTATAGACGATGAAACACAGAAATTGCATCGGAATTAAATACAAAAGGCAAATGGCGACTTAAGTACAAGAAGACTGACTCTTCCTTCTGTCTATGTTTTGAACCATCCCTGTGACACTAGTTTGAGATTCCGATGCTCACTTCAGGTTAACTGTATCCCTCTGACCTTCTTATTGACGATGAAAAACAGAAATTGCATCGGAATTAAATACAAAAGGCAAAATGCCGACTTCAGTACAAGAAGGCTGACTCTTCCTACTGTCTATGTTTTGAACCATTCCTGTGACACTAGTTATAGATTCAGATGCTTAACTTCACGTTTACTGAATCCCTTGGACCTTCTTATTGACGATTAGGCACAGAAATTGCATCGGAACTAAATACAAAAGGCACAATGTCGACTTAAGTACAAGAAGACTGACTCTTCTTACTGACTATGTTTTGAACCATTCCTGTGACACTAGTTGTAGATTCCGATCCTTCACTTCAGGTTTACTATATCCCTTGGACCTTTTTATTGACGATGAAACACAGAAATTGCATCGGAATTAAATACAAAAGGCACAATGCCGACTTAAGAACAAGAAGACTATCTCTTCCTACTGCCTATGTTTTGAACCATTCCTGTGACACTAGTTATGGATTCCGATGCTTCACTTCAGGTTTACTGTATCCCATGGACTTTTGGTATTGACGATGAAACACAGTAATTGCATCGGAATGAAGTAGAAACGGCACAATGCCGACGTGAGTACAAGAAGACTTATTCTTCCTACTGTCTATGGTTTGAACCATTCATGTGACACTAGTTTTAGATTCCGATGCTTCACTTGAGGTTTACTGTATCTCTCTGACCTACTTATTGACGATGAAACACTGAAATTGAATCGGAGATAAATACAAAAGGCACAATGCCGACTTAAGTACAAGAAAACTGTCTCTTCCTACTGTCTATGTTTTGAACCATTCCTGTGACACTAGTTATAGATTCCGATGCTTCACTTCAGGTTTACTGTATCCATCTGACCTTCTTATTGACGATGAAACACAGAAATTGCACCGGAATTAAATACAAAAGGCACAATGCCGACTTAAGTACAAGATGACTGACTCTTCTTACTGTCTATGTTTTGAACCATTACATTGACACTAGTTATAGATTCCGATGCTACACTCCAGGTTTACTGTATCCCTTGGACCTTCTTATTGACGACGAGATACTGAAATTGCATCGGAATTAAATACAAAAGGCACAATGCCGACTTAAGGACAAGAAGACTGACTCTTCTTACTGACTATGCTTTGAACCATTCCTGCGACACTAGTTATAGATTCCGATGATTCACTTCAGGTTTACTGTATCATTTGGACCTTCTTATTGACGATGACACACAGAAATTACATCGGAATTAAAAACAAAAGGCACAATGCCGACTTAAGTACAAAAAGACTGACTCTTGTTACTGACTATGTTTTGAACCATTCCTGTGACACTAGTTATAGATTCCGATGCTTCACTTCAGGTTTACTGTATCCCTCTGACCTTCATATTGACGATGAAAAACAGAAATTGCATCGGAATTAAATAGAAAAGGCACAATGCCGACTCAAGTACAAGAAGACTGACTCTTCTTACTGACTATGTTGTGAACCATTCCTGTGACAGTAGTTATAGATTCCGATGCTTGACTTCAGGTTTACTGTATCTCTAGGACCTTCTAATTGACGATGAAACACAGAAAATCCATCTGAATTTAATACAAAAGGCACAAATACCAGAAGACTGACTCTTCTTCTTGTCTATGTTTAGAACCATTCCTGTGACAGTAGTTATAGATTCCGATGCTTCACTTCAGGTTTACTGTATCCCTCTGACCTTCTTATTGATAATGAAACACAGAAATTGCGTCGGAATTAAATACAAAAAGCACAATGCCGACTTAAGTACAAGAAGACTGACTCTTCTAACTGACTATGTTATGAACCATTTCTGTGGCACTAGTTATAGATTCCGATGCTTCACTTCAGGGTTACTGAATCCCTCTGACATTCTTATTGACGATGAAACACATAAATTGCATCGGAATGAAATACAAAAGGAACAATGCCGACTTAAGAACATGAAGACTGACTCTTGTTACTGACTATGATTTGAACCATTCCTGTGAAACTAGTTATAGATTAGGATCCTTCACTTCAGGTTTACTGTATCCCTTGGACCTTCTTGTTGACGATGAAACACAGGTATTGCATCGGAATTAAATACAAAAGGCACAATGCCGACTTTGGTACATGAAGACTGACTCTTCTTACTGTCTATGTTTTGAACCATTCCTGTGACACTAGTTATAGATTCCGATGCTTGACTTCAGGTTTACTGTATCCCTAGGACCTTCTTATTGACGATGAAACACAGATATTGCATCGGAATTTAATACAAAATGCACAATGCCGACTCAAGTACAAGAAGACTGACTCTTCTTCCTATCTATGTTTTGAACCATTCCTGTGACAGTAGTTATAGATTCCGATGCTTCACTTCAGGTTTACTGTATCCCTCTGACCTTCTTATTGATGATGAAACACAGAAATTGCATCGGAATTAAATACAAAAGGCACAATGCCGACTCAAGTACAAGAAGACTGACTCTTCTAACTGACTATGTTTGAACAATTCCTGTGACAGTAGTTATAGATTCCGATGCTTCACTTCAGGTTTACTGTATACCTTGGACCATCTTAATGACGATGAAACACAGAAATTGATTCGGAATCAAATTCAAAAGGCACAATGACGACTTAAGTACAGGAAGACTGTATCCTCCTACTGTCTATGTTTTGAACCATTCCTGTGACACTAGTTATAGATTCCGATGCTTCACTCCATGTTTACTGGATCCCTTGGAACTTCTTATTGACGATGAAACACAGAATTTGCAGCGGAATTAAATTGTAAAGCCACATTGCCGACTTAAATGCAAGAAGACTGACTCTTCTTTCTGCCTATGTTTTGTACCATTCCTGTGACACTAGTTACAGATTCAGATGCTCACACCAGGTTTACTGTTTCCCTTGGACCTTATTATTGACGATGAAGCACCGAAATTGCATCGGAAATAAATAAATAAGGCACAATGCCGACTTAGGTACAATAAGACTGCCTCTTGTTACTGACTATGTTTTGAACCATTCCTGTGACACTAGTTTTAGATTCCGATGCTTCACTTCAGGTTTACCGTATCCCTCTGACCTTCTTATTTACGATGAAACACAGAAATTGCATCGGAATTAAATACAAAAGGCACAATGCTGACATAAGTACAAGAAGACTGACTCTTCCTACTCTCTATGTTTTGAACCATTCCTGTGACACTATAATAGATTCCGATGCTTCACACCAAGTTAACTGTATCCCTTGGACCATCTTATTGACGATGAAACACCACATTGCATCGGAATTAAATAGAAAAGACACAATGCCGACTTAAGTACAAGAAGACTGACTTTTGTTACTGACTATGTTTTGAACCATTCCTGTGACACTAGTTATAGATTCCGATGCTTCACCTCAGGTTTACTGTATCCCTTGGACCTTCCTATTGACGATGAAACACAGAAATTGCATCGGAATTAAATACAAAAGGCACAATGCCGACTTAAGTACATGAAAACTGACTCTTCTTACTGACTATGTTTTGAACCATTCCTGTGACACTACTTATGGATTCCGATTCTTCCTTCAGGTCTACTGTATTCCTTGGACTTTCTTATAGACGATAAACACAGAAATTGCAATCGGAATTAAATACAAAAGCAAAATGCCGACTTAAGTACAAGTAGACTGACTCTTCCTTCTGTCTATGTTTTGAACCATTCCTGTGACACTAGTTTTAGATTCCGATGCTTCACTTCAGGTTTACTGTATCCCTCTGACCCTCTTATTGACGATGAAACAAAGAAATTGCATCGGAATTAAATACAAAAGGCAAAATGCCGACATAAGTACAAGAAGACTGACTCCTCCCACTGTCTAGGTTTTGAACCATTCCTGTGACACTAGTTATAGATTCCGATGCTTCACTTCAGGTTTACTGAATCCCTTGGACCTTCTTATTGACGATGAAACACATAAATTGCATCGGAATGAAATACAAAAGGAACAATGCCGACTTAAGAACATTAAGACTGACTCTTGTTACTGACTATGATTTGAACCATTCCTGTGAAACTAGTTATAGATTAGGATGCTTCACTTCAGGTTTACTGTATCCCTTGGACCTTCTTGTTGACGATGAAACACATAAATTGCATCGGAATGAAATACAAAAGGCACAATGCCGACTTAGGTACATGAAGACTGACTCTTCTTACTGACTATGATTTGAACCATTCCTGTGACACTAGTTATAGATTCCGATGCTTCACTTCAGGTTTACTGTTTACCTTGGACTCTCCTATTGACGATGAAACACAGAAATTGCACCGGAATTAAATACAAAAGGCACAATGCCGACTTAAGTACAAGATGACTGACTCTTCTTACTGTCTATGTTTTGAACCATTACATTGACACTAGTTATAGATTCCGATGCTACACTCCAGGTTTACTGTATCCCTTGAACCTTCTTATTGACGACGAAATACTGAAATTGCATCGGAATTAAATACAAAAGGCACAATGCCGACTTAAGGACAAGAAGACTGACTCTTCTTACTGACTATGCTTTGAACCTTTCCTGCGACACTAGTTATAGATACCGATGATTCACTTCAGGTTTACTGTATCATTTGGACCTTCTTATTGACGATGACACACAGAAATTACATCGGAATTAAAAACAAAAGGCACAATGCCGACTTAAGTACAAAAAGACTGACTCTTGTTACTGACTATGTTTTGAACCATTCCTGTGACACTAGTTATAGATTCCGATGCTTCACTTCAGGTTTACTGTATCCCTCTGACCTTCATATTGACGATGAAAAACAGAAATTGCATCGGAATTAAATAGAAAAGGCACAATGCCGACTCAAGTACAAGAAGACTGACTCTTCTTACTGACTATGTTGTCAACCATTCCTGTGACAGTAGTTATAGATTCCGATGCTTGACTTGAGGTTTACTGTATCTCTAGGACCTTCTAATTGACGATGAAACACAGAAATTCCATCTGAATTTAATACAAAAGGAACAATGCCGACTTAAGTACCAGAAGACTGACTCTTCTTCTTGTCTATGTTTAGAACCATTCCTGTGACAGTAGTTATAGATTCCGATGCTTCACTTCAGGTTTACTGTATCCCTCTGACCTTCTTATTGATAATGAAACACAGAAATTGCAGCGGAATTAAATACAAAAAGCACAATGCCGACTTAAGTACAAGAAGACTGACTCTTCTAACTGACTATGTTATGAACCATTTCTGTGGCACTACTTATAGATTCCGATGCTTCACTTCAGGGTTACTGAATCCCTCCGACATTCTTATTGACAATGAAACACATAAATTGCATCGGAATGAAATACAAAAGGAACAATGCCGACTTAAGAACATGAAGACTCACTCTTGTTACTGACTATGATTTGAACCATTCCTGTGAAACTAGTTATAAATTAGGATGCTTCACTTCAGGTTTACTGTATCCCTTGGACCTTCTTGTTGACGATGAAACACAGATATTGCATCGGAATTAAATATAAAAGGCACAATGCCGACTTTGATACATGAAGACTGACTCTTCTTACTGTCTATGTTTTGAACCATTCCTGTGACACTAGTTATAGATTCCGATGCTACACTCCAGGTTTTCTGTATCCCTTGGACCTTCTTATTGACGATGAAACACAGAAATGGCATCGGAAGAAAATACAAAAGGCACAATGCCGACTTAAGTACAAGAAGACTGACTCCTCTTACTGACTATGTTTTGAACAATTCCTGAGACACTAGTATTAGATTCCGATGCTTCACTTCAGGTTTACTGTATCCCTCTGACCATCTTACTAACGATGAAACACAGAAATTGCATCGGAATTAAATTGAAAAGGACAATGCCGACTTAAGTACAAGAAGACTGACTCTTCTTCCTGTCTATGTTTTGAACCATTCCTGTGACACTAGTTATAGATTCCGATGCTACACTCCAGGTTTACTGTATCCCATGGACCTTCTTATTGACTACGAAACACAGAAATTGCATCGGAATTTAATACAAAAGTCACAATGCCGACTCAAGTACAAGAAGACTAACTCTTCTTACTGACTATGCTTTGAACCATTCCTGTGACACTAGTTATAGATTCCGATGCTTCACTTCAGGTTTACTGTATCCCTGGACCTTATTATTGACGATGAATCACAGAAATTGCATCGGAATTAAATACAAAAGGCACAATGCCGACTTAGGTACATGAAGACTGACTCTTCTTACTGACTATGATTTGAACCATTCCTGTGACACTAGTTATAGATTAGGATGCTTCACTTCAGGTTTACTGTATCCCTTGGAAATTCTTGTTGACGATGAAACACAGATATTGCATCGGAATTAAATACAAAAGGCACAATGCCGACTTGGGTACATGAAGACTGACTCTTCTTACTGTCTATGTTTTGAACCATTCCTGTGACACTAGTTATAGTTTCCGATGCTACACTCCAGGTTTACTGTATCCCTTGGACATTCTTATTGACGATGAAACACAGAAATGGCATCGGAAGAAAATACAAAAGGCACAATGCCGACTTAAGTACAAGAAGACTGACTCTTCTTACTGACTATGTTTTGAACCATTCCTGAGACACTAGTTTTAGATTCCGATGCTTCACTTGAGGTTTACTGTATCCCTCTGACCATCTTATTGACGATGAAACACAGAAATTGCATCGTAATTAAATAGAAAAGGACAATGCCGACTTAAGTACAAGAAGACTGACTCTTCTTACTGACTATGTTGTGAACCATTCCTGTGACACTAGTTATATATTCCAATGCTTCACTCCCGGTTTAGTGTACCCCTTGGACCTTCTTATTGACGATGAAACACAGAAATTGCATCGAAATTAAATACAAAAGGCACAATGCCGACTTAAGTACAAGAAGACAGTATCTTATTACTGACTATGTTTTGAACCATTCCTGTGACACCAGTTATAGATTCCGATGCTTCACTTCAGGTTTGCTGTTTACCTTGGACTCTCCTATTGACGATGAAACACAGAAATTGCACCGGAATTAAATACAAAAGGCACAATGCCGACTTAAGTACAAGATGACTGAATCTTCTTACTGTCTATGTTTTGAACCATTACATTGACACCAGTTATAGATTCCGATGATTCACTTCAGGTTTACTGTATCATTTGGACCTTCTTATTGACGATGACACACAGAAATTACATCGGAATTAAAAACAAAAGGCACAATGCCGACTTAAGTACAAAAAGACTGACTCTTTTTACTGACTATGTTTTGAACCATTCCTGTGACACTAGTTATAGATTCCGATGCTTCACTTCAGGTTTACTGTATCCCTCTGACCTTCATATTGACGATGAAAAACAGAATTTGCATCGGAATTAAATAGAAAAAGCACAATGCCGACTTACGTACAAGAAGTCTGACTCTTCTTACAGTCCAAGTTTTGAACCATTCCTGTGACAGTAGTTATAGATTCCGATGCTTGACTTCAGGTTTACTGTATCTCTAGGACCTTATAATTGACGATGAAACACAGAAATTCCATCTGAATTTAATACAAAAGGCACAATGCCGACTTAAGTACAAGAAGACTGACTCTTCTAACTGACTAAGTTATGAACCATTTCTGTGGCACTAGTTATAGATTCCGATGCTTCACTTCAGGGTTACTGAATCCCTCTGACCTTCTTATTCACGATGAAACACAGAAATTGCATCGGAATTAAATACAAAATGCACAATGCCGACTTAAGGACAAGAGGACTGACTCTTCTTACTGGCTATGTTTGAACCATTCCTGTGACACTAGGTATAGATTCCGATGCTTCACTTCAGGTTTACTGTATCCCTCTGACCTTCTTATTGACGATGAGACACAGAAATTGCACCGGAATTAAATACAAAAGGCACAATGCCGACTTAGGTACATGAAGACTGAATCTTCTTACTGTCTATGTTTTGAACCATTCCTGTGACACTAGTTATAGATTCCGATGTTTTGAACCATTCCTGTGACACTAGTTATAGATTCCGATGCTTCACTTCAGGTTTACTGTATCCCTTGGACCATCTTAATGACGATGAAACACAGAAATTGATTCGGAATCAAATACAAAAGGCACAATGCCGACTTAAGTACAGGAAGACTGTATCTTCCTACTGTCTATGTTTTGAACCATTCCTGTGACACTAGTTATAGATTCCGATGCTTCACTCCATGTTTACTGGATCCCTTGGAACTTCTTATTGACGATGAAACACAGAAATTGCAGCGGAATTAAATTGCAAAACCACAACGCCGACTTAAATGCAAGAAGACTGACTCTTCTTACTGCCTATGTTTTGTACCATTCCTGTGACACTAGTTACAGATTCCGATGCTCACACCAGGTTTACTGTATCCCTTGGACCTTCTTATTGACGATGAAGCACCGAAATTGCATCGGAAATAAATAAATAAGGCACAATGCCGGCTTAGGTACAATAAGACTGCCTCTTGTTACTGACTATGTTTTGAACCATTCCTGTGACACTAGTTTTAGATTCCGATGCTTCACTTCAGGTTTACCGTATCCCTCTGACCTTCTTATTTACGATGAAACACAGAAATTGCATCGGAATTAAATACAAAAGGCACAATGCTGACGTAAGTACAAGAAGACTGACTCTTCCTACTCTCTATGTTTTGAACCATTCCTGTGACACTATAATAGATTCCGATGCTTCACACCAAGTTAACTGTATCCCTTGGACCATCTTATTGACGATGAAACATCGACATTGCATCGGAATTAAATAGAAAAGGCACAATGCCGACTTAAGTACAAGAAGACTGACTCTTCTTCCAGTCTAAGTTTTGAACCATTCCTGTGACACTAGTTATACATTCCGATGCTTGACTTCAGGTTTACTGTATCTCTAGGACCTTCTAATTGACGATGAAACACAGAAATTCCATCGGAATTTATTACAAAAGGCACAATGTCGACTTAAGTACAAGAAGACTGACTCCTCCTACTGTCTATGTTTTGAACCATTCCTTTTACAGTAGTTATAGATTCCGATGCTACACTCCAGGTTTACCGTATCCCTCTGACCATCTTATTTACGATGAAACACAGAAATTGCATCGGAATTAAACAGAAAAGGACAATGCCGACTTAAGTACAAGAAGACTGACTCTTCTTCCGGTCTATGTTTTGAACCATTCCTGTGACACTAGTTATAGATTCCGATGCTACACTCCAGGTTTACTGTATCCCATGGACCTTCTTATTGACGATAAAACACAGAAATTGCATCGGAATTTAATACAAAAGTCACAATGCCGACTCAAGTACAAGAAGACTAACTCTTCTTACTGACTATGTTTTGAACCATTCCTGTGACACTAGTTATAGATTCGGATGCTTCACTTCAGGTTTACTGTATCCCTGGACCTTATTATTGACGATGAATCACAGAAATTGCATCGGAATCAAATACAAAAGGCACAATGCCGACTTAGGTACATGAAGACTGAGTCTTCTTACTGACTATGATTTGAACCATTCCTGTGACACTAGTTATAGATTAGGATGCTTCACTTCATGTTAACTGTAACCCTCTGACCATCTTATTAACGATGAAACACAGAAATTGCATCGTAATTAAATAGAAAAGGACAATGATGACTTAAGTACAAGAAGACTGACTCTTCTTACTGACTATGTTGTGAACCATTCCTGTGACACTAGTTATATATTCCGATGCTTCACTCCAGGTTTAGTGTACCCCTTGGACCTTCTTATTGACGATGAAACACAGAAATTGCATCGAAATTAAATACAAAAGGCACAATGCCGACTTAAGTACAAGAAGACAGTATCTTCTTACTGTCTATGCTTTGAACCATTCCTGTGACACTAGTTATAGATTCCGATGCTTCACTTCAGGTTTACTGTTTACCTTGGACTCTCCTGTTGACGATGAAACACAGAAATTGCACCGGAATTAAATACAAAAGGCACAATGCCGACTTAAGTACAAGATGACTGACTCTTCTTACTGTCTATGTTTTGAACCATTACATTGACACTAGTTATAGATTCCGATGCTACTCTCCAGGTTTACTGTATCCCTTGGACCTTCTTAATGACGAAGAAATACTGAAATTGCATCGGAATTAAATACAAAAGGCACAATGCCGACTTAAGGACAAGAAGACTGACTCTTCTTACTGACTATGCTTTGAACCACTCCTGCGACACTAGTTATAGATTCCGATGATTCACTTCAGGTTTACTGTATCATTTGGACCTTCTTATAGACGATGACACACAGAAATTACATCGGAATTAAATACAAAAGGCACAATGCCGACTTAAGTACAAAAGGACTGACTCTTGTTAGTGACTATGATTTTAACCATTCCTGTGACGGTAGTTATAGATTCCGATGCTTCATTTCAGGTTTACTGTATGTCTCTGACCTTCTTATTGATGATGAAACACAGAAATTGCATCGGAATTAAATACAAAAGGCACAATGCCGACTTAAGTACAAGAAGACTGACTCTTCTAACTGTCTATGTTGTGAACCATTTTTGTGGCACTAGTTATAGATTCCGATGCTTCACTTCAGGGTTACTGAATCCCTCTGACCTTCTTATTCACGATGAAACACAGAAATTGCATCGGAATTAAATACAAAAGGCACAATGCCGACTTAAGGACAAGAGGACTGACTCTTCTTACTGGCTATGTTTGGACCATTCCTGTGACACTAGGTATAGATTCCGATGCTTCACTTCAGGTTTACTGTGTCCCTCTGACCTTCTTATTGACGATGAAACACAGAAATTGCACCGGAATTAAATACAAAAGGCACAATGCAGACTTAAGTAGATGAAGACCGATTCTTCTTAGTGACTATGTTTTGAACCATTCCTGTGACAGTAGTTATAGATTCCGATGCTTCACTTCAGGTTTACTGTACCACTTGGACCATCTTATTGACGATAAAACACAGAAATTGCATCGCAATTAAATACAAAAGGCACAATGCCGACTTAAGTAGAAGAAGACTGTATCTTCTTACTGTCTATGTTTTGAACCATTCCTGTGACGCTGGTTATAGATTCCGATGCTTCACTCCAGGTTTACTGGATCCCTTGCACCTTCTTATTGACGATGAAACACAGAAATTGCATCGGAATTAAATACAAAAGGCACAATGCCGACTTAAGGACAAGAAGACTGACTCTTCTTACTAACTATGTTTGAATCATTCCTGAGACACTAGTTATAGATTCCGATGCTTCACTTCAGGTTTACTGTATCCCTCTGACCATCTTATTGACGATGAAACACAGAAATTGCATCGGAATTGAATAGAAAAGGACAATGCCGACTTAAGTACAAGAAGGCTGACTCTTCTTACTGACTATGTTGTGAACCATTCCTGTGACACTAGTTACAGATTCCGATGCTTCACTCGAGGTTTAGTGTACCCCTTGGACCTTCTTATTGACGATTAAACACAGAAATTGCATCGGAATGAAACGGAAAAGGCACAATGCCGACTTAAGTACAAGAAGACCGACTCTTCTTACTGTCTATGATTTGAACCACTCCTGTGACACTAGTTATAGATTCCGATGCTTCACTCCAGGTTTAGTGTACCCCTTGGACCTTCTTATTGACGATGAAACACAGAAATTGCATCGAAATTAAATACAAAAGGCACAATGCCGACTTAAGTACAAGAAGACAGTATCTTCTTACTGTCTATGTTTTGAACTATTCCTGTGACACTAGTTATAGATTCCGATGCTTCACTTCAGGTTTACAGTTTACCTTGGACTCTCCTATTGACGATGAAACACAGAAATTGCACCGGAATTAAATACAAAAGGCACAATGCCGACTTAAGTACAAGATGACTGACTCTTCTTACTGTCTATTTTTTGAACCATTACATTGACACTAGTTATAGATTCCGATGCTACACTCCAGGTTTACTGTGTCCCTTGGACCTTCTTATTGACGAAGAAATACTGAAATTGCATCGGAATTAAATACAAAAGGCACAATGCCGACTTAAGTACAAGAAGACTGACTCTTCTTCCTGTCTATGTATTGAACCATTCCTGTGATACTAGTTATAGATTCCGATGCTTCACTTCAGGTTTACTGAATCCCTTGGACCTTTTTATTGACGATGAAACACAAAAATTGCATCGGAATGAAACACAAAAGGAACAATGCCGACTTAAGTACATGAAGACTGACTCTTGTTACTGACTATGATTTGAACTATTCCTGTGACACTAGTTATAGATTAGGATGCTTCACTTCAGGTTTACTGTATCCCTTGGACCTTCGTGTTGACGATGAAACACAGATATTGCATCGGAATTAAATACAAAAGGCACAATGCCGACTTCGGTACATGAAGACTGACTCTTCTTACTGTCTATGTTTTGAACCATTCCTGTGACACTAGTTATAGATTCCGATGCTGCTCTCCAGGTTTTCTGTATCCCTTGGACCTTCTTATTGACGATGAAACACAGAAATGGCATCGGAAGAAAATACAAAAGGCACAATGCCGACTTAAGTACAAGAAGACTGACTCTTCTTACTGACTATGTTTTGAACAATTCCTGAGACACTAGTTTTAGATTCCGATGCTTCGCTTCAGGTTTACTGTATCCCTCTGACAATCTTATTTACGATGAAACACAGAAATTGCATCGGAATTAAATAGAAAAGGACAATGCCGACTTAAGTGCAAGAAGACTGACTCTTCTTCCTGTCTATGTTTTGAACCATTCCTGTGACACTAGTTATAGATTCCGATGCTACACTCCTGGTTTACTGTATCCCATGGACCTTCTTATTGACGATGAAACACAGAAATTGCATCGGAATTTAATACAAAAGTCACAATGCCGACTCAAGTACAAGAAGACTAACTCTTCTTACTGACTATGTTTTGAACCATTCCTGTGACACTAGTTATGGATTCCGACGCTTCACTTCAGGTTTACTGTATCCCTGGACCTTATTATTGACGATGAAACACAGAAATTGCATCGGAATTAAATACAAAAGGCACAATGCCGACATAGGTACATGAAGACTGACTCTTCTTACTGACTATGATTTGAACCATTCCTGTGACACTAGTTATAGATTAGGATGCTTCACTTCAGGTTTACTGTATCCCTTGGACCTTCTTGTTGACGATGACACACAGATATTGCATCCGAATTAAATACAAAAGGCAGAATGCCGACTTAGGTACATGAAGACTGACTCTTCTTACTGTCTATGTTTTGAACCATTCCTTTTACACTAGTTATAGATTCCGATGCTACACTCACGGTTTACTGTATCCCTTGGACATTCTTATTGACGATGAAACACAGAAATGGCATCGGAAGAAAATACAAAAGGCACAATGCCGACTTAAGTACAAGAAGACTGGCTCTTCTTACTGACTATGTTTTGAACCATTCCTGAGACACTAATTTTAGATTCCGATGCTTCACTTCAGGTTTACTGTAACCCTCTGACCATCTTATTGACGATGAAACACAGAAATTGCATCGTAATTAAATAGAAAAGGACAATGCCGACTTAAGTACAAGAAGACTGACTCTTCTTACTGACTATGTTGTGAACCATTCCTGTGACACTAGTTATATATTCCGATGCTTCACTCCAGGTTTAGTGTACCCCTTGGACCTTCTTATTGACGATGAAACACAGAAATTGCATCGAAATTAAATACAAAAGGCACAATGCCGACTTAAGTACAAGGAGACAGTATCTTCTTACTGTCTATGTTTTGAACCATTCCTGTGACACTAGTTATAGATTCCGATGCTTCACTTCAGGTTTACTGTTTACCTTGGACTCTCCTATTGACGATGAAACACAGAAATTGCACCGGAATTAAATACAAAAGGCACAATGCCGACTTAAGTACAAGATGACTGACTCTTCTTACTGTCTATGTTTTGAACCATTACATTGACACTAGTTATAGATTCCGATGCTACTCTCCAGGTTTACTGTATCCCTTGGACCTTCTTATTGACGAAGAAATACTGAAATTGCACCGGAATTAAATACAAAAGGCACAATGCCGACTTAAGGACAAGAAGACTGACTCTTCTTACTGACTATGCTTCGAACCATTCCTGTGACACTAGTTATAGATTCCGATGCTTCACTTCAGTTTTACTGTATCCCTCTGAACTTCTTATTGACGATGAAAAACAGAAATTGCATCGGAATTAAATAGAAAAGGCACAATGCCGACTTAAGTACAAGAAGACTGACTCTTCTTCCTGTCTATGTTTAGAACCATTCCTGTGGCACTAGTTATAGATTCCGATGCTTCACTTCAGGGTTACTGAATCCCTCTGACCTTCTTATTCACGATGAAACACAGAAATTGCATCGGAATTAAATACAAAAGGCACAATGCCGACTTAAGGACAAGAGGACTGACTCTTCTTACTGGCTATCTTTGAACCATTCCTGTGACACTAGGTATAGATTCCGATGCTTCACTTCAGGTTTACTGCATCCCTCTGACCTTCTTATTGACGATGAGACCCAGAAATTGCACCGGAATTAAATACAAAAGGCACAATGCCGACTTAAGTAGATGAAGACCGACTCTTCCTAGTGACTATGTTTTGAACCATTCCTGTGACACTAGTTATAGATCCCGATGCTATACTCCAGGTTTACTGTATACCTTGGACCTTCTTATTGACGATGAAACACGGAACTTGCATCGGAATTAAATACAAAAGGCACAATGCCGACTTAAGGATAAAAAGACTGACTCTTCTTACTGACTATGTTTTGAACCATTCCTGAGACACTAGTGATAGTTTCCGATGCTTCACTTCAGGTTTACTGTATCCCTCTGACCATCTTATTGACGATGAAACACAGAAAGTGCACCGGAATTAAATAGAAAAGGACAATGCCGACTTAAGTACAAGAAGGCTGACTCTTCTTACTGACTATGTTGTGAACCATTCCTGTGACACTAGTTACAGATTCCGATGCTTCACTCGAGGTTTAGTGTACCCCTTGGACCTTCTTATTGACGATTAAACACAGAAATTGCATCGGAATTAAACGGAAAAGGCACAATGCCGACTTAAGTACAAGAAGACCGACTCTTCTTACTGTCTATGATTTGAACCATTCCTGTGACACTAGTTATAGATTCCGATGCTTCACTTCAGGTTTACTGTATCCCTTGGACCTTCTTGTTGACGATGAAACACAGAAATTGCATCGGAATTAAATACAAAAGGCAGAATGCCGACTTAAGTACATGAAAACTGACTCTTCTTACTGACTATGATTTGAACCATTCCTGTGACAGTAGTCATAGATTAGGATGCTTCACTTCAGGTTTACTGTATCCCTTGGACCTTCTTGTTGACGATGAAACACAGATATTGCATCGGAATTAAATACAAAAGGCACAATGCCGACTTAGGTACATGAAGACTGACTCTTCCTACTGTCTATGTTTTGAACCATTCCTGTGACACTAGTTATAGATTCCGATGCTACACTCCAGGTTTACTGTATCCCTTGGACCTTCTTATTGACGATGAAACACAGAAATGGCATCGGAAGAAAATACAAAAGGCACAATGCCGACTTAAGTACAAGAAGACTGACTCTTCTTACTGACTATGTTGTGAACCATTCCTGTGATACTAGTTATATATTCCGATGCTTCACTCCAGGTTTAGTGTACCCCTTGGATCTTCTTATTGACGATGAAACACAGAAATTGCATCGAAATTAAATACAAAAGGCACAATGCCGACTTAAGTACCAGAAGACAGTATCTTCTTACTGTCTATGTTTTAACCATTCCTGTGACACTAGTTATAGATTCCGATGCTTCACTTCAGGTTAACTGTTTACCTTGGACTCTCCTATTGACGATGAAACACAGAAATTGCACCGGAATTAAATACAAAAGGCACAATGCCGACTTAAGTACAAGATGTCTGACTCTTCTTACTGTCTATGGTTTGAACCATTACATTGACACTAGTTATAGATTCCGATGCTACACTCCAGGTTTACTGTATCCCTTGGACCTTCTTATTGACGAAGAAATACTGAAATTGCATCGGAATTAAATACAAAAGGCACAATGCCGACTTAAGGACAAGAAGACTGACTCTTCTTACTGACTATGCTATGAACCATTCCTGCGGCACTAGTTATAGATTCCGATGATTCACTTCATGTTTACTGTATCATTTGGACCTTCTTATTGACGATGACACACAGAAATTACATCAGAATTAAATACAAAAGGCACAATGCCGACTTCAGTACAAAAAGACTGACTCTTGTTACTGACTATGCTTTGAACCATTCCTGTGACACTAGTTATAGATTCCGATGCTTCACTTCAGGTTTATTGTATCCCTCTGACCTTCTTATTGACGATGAAAATCAAAAATTGCATCGGAATTAAATAGAAAACGCACAATGCCGACTTAAGAACAAGAAGACTGACTCTTCTTACAGTCTAAGTTTTGAACCATTCCTGTGACACTAGTTATAGATTCCGATGCTTGACATCAGGTTTACTGTATCTCTAGGACCTTCTAATTGGCGATGAAACACAGAAATTCCATCGGAATTCAATAGAAAAGGCACAATGCCGACTTATGTACAAGAAGACTGACTCTTCTTCCTGTCTATGTTTAGAACCATTCCTGTGACAGTAGTTATAGATTCCGATGCTTCACTTCAGGTTTACTGTATCCCTCTGACCTTCTTATTGATGATGAAACACAGAAATTGCATCGGAATTGAATTCAAAAGGCACAATGCCGACTTAAGTACAAGAAGACTGACTCTTCTAACTGACTATGTTATGAACCATTTCTGTGGCACTAGTTATAGATTCCGATGCTTCACTTCAGGGTTACTGAATCCCTCTGACCTTCTTATTCACGATGAAACAC
This sequence comes from Schistocerca piceifrons, assembly GCF_021461385.2. NCBI lineage: Eukaryota > Metazoa > Arthropoda > Insecta > Orthoptera > Acrididae > Schistocerca > Schistocerca piceifrons. The sequence goes on along the minus strand of NW_025728368.1, from coordinate 354,106 downwards.
AGAAATTGCATCGGAATTAAATACAAAAGGCACAATGCCGACTTAAGGACAAGAGGACTGACTCTTCTCACTGACTATGTTTGAACCATTCCTTTGACACTAGGTATAGATTCCGATGCTTCACTTAAGGTTTACTGTATCGCTCTGACCTTCTTATTGACGATGAGACACAGAAATTGCACCGGAATTAAATACAAAAGGCACAATGCCGACTTAAGTACATGAAGACCGATTCTTCTTAGTGACTATGTTTTGAACCATTCCTGTGACAGTAGTTATAGATTCCGATGCTTCACTTCAGGTTTACTGTATCACTTGGACCATATTATTGACGATGAAACATAGAAATTGCATCGTAATTAAATACAAAATGCACAATGCCGACTTAAGTACAAGAAGACTGTATCTTCTTACTGTCTATGTTTTGAACCATTCCGGTGACACTAGTTATAGATTCCGATGCTACACTCCAGGTTTACTGTATCCCTTGGACCTTCTTATTGACGATGAAACACGGAAATTGCATCGGAATTAAATACAAAAGGCACAATGCCGACTTAAGGACAAGAAGACTGACTCTTCTTACTGACTATGTTTTGAACCATTCCTGAGACACTAGTTATAGATTCCGATGCTTCACTTCAGGTTTACTGTATCCCTCTGACCTTCTTATTGACGATGAAACACAGAAATTGCATCGGAATTAAATAGAAAAGGACAATGCCGATTTAAGTACAAGAAGACTGACTCTTCTTACTGACTATGTTGTGAACCATTCCTGTGACACTAGTTACAGATTCCGATGCTTCACTCGAGGTTTAGTGTACCCGTTGGACCTTCTTATTGACGATGAAACATAGAAATTGCATCGGAATTAAACGGAAAAAGCACAATGCCGACTTAAGTACAAGAAGACCGACTCTTCTTACTGTCTATGAATTGAACCATTCCTGTGACACTAGTTATCGATTCCGATGCTTCACTTCAGGTTTACTGTATCCTTTGGACCTTCTTATTGACGATGAAACACAGAAATTGCATCGGAATTAAATACTAAAGGCACAATGCCGACTTAAGTACAAGAAGACTGTATCTTCTTACTGTCTATGTTTTGAACCATTCCTGTGACACTAGTTATAGATTCCGATGCTTCACTCTAGGTTTACTGTATCCCTTGGACCTTCGTATTGAGGATGAAACACAGAAATTGCATCGGAATTAAATACAAAAGGCACATTGCCGACTTAAGTACATGAAGACTGACTCTTAATACTGACTATGATTTGAACCATTCCTGTGACACTAGTTATAGATTCCGATGCTTCACTTCAGGTTTACTGTATCCCTTGGACCTTCTTATTGACGATGAAGCAGAGAAATTGCATCGGAATTTAATACAAAAGTCACAAAGCCGACTCTAGTACAGGAAGAATGACTCTACTTACTGTCTATGTTTTGAACCACTCCTGGGACACTAGTTATGCATTGCGATACTTCACCTCAGGTTTACTGTATCCCTCTGACCTTCTTAATGACGATGAAATACAGAAATTGCTTCGGAATTAAATTGAAAAGACACAATGCCGATTTAAATGCAAGAAGACTGAATCTTCTTACTGTCTATGTTTTGTACCATTCCTGTGACACTAGATACAGATTCCGAAACTTTACACCAGGTTTACTGCATCCCTTGGACCTTCTTATTGACGATAAAGCACAGAAATTGCATCGGAAATAAATAGAAAAGGCACAATGTCGACTTAGGTACAAGAAGACTGCTTCTTGTTACTGACTATGCTTTGAACCATTCCTGTGACACTAGTTTTTGATTCCGATGCTTCACCTCAGGTTTACCATATCCCTCTGACCTTCTTATTGACGATGAAACACAGAAATTGCATCGGAATTGAATACAAAAGGCACAATGCCGACTTATGTACATGAAAACTGACTCTTCTTACTGACTATGATTTGAAAAATTCCTGTGACACTAGTTATAGATTCCGATGCTTATTTTCAGGTGTACTGTATTCCTTGGATCTTCTAATTGACGATGAAACACAGAAATTGCATCGGAATTAAATACAAAAGGCTCAATGCCGACTTAAGGGCAAGAAGACTGACTCTTCTTACTGACTATGTTTTGAACCATTCCTGTGACACTTGTTATAGATTCCTATTCTTCACTTCATGTTTACTGTATCCCTCTGACCCTCTTATTGACGATGAAACACAGAAATTGCATCGGAATTAAATAGAAAAGGTACAATGCCGACTTAAGTACAAGAAGACTGACTCTTCCTACTGTCTATGCTTTGAACCATTCCTGTGACACTAGTTATAGATTCAGATGCTTCACTTCAGGTTTACTGAATCCCTTGGACCTTCTTATTGACGATGAAACACAGAAATTGCATCGGAATTAAATACAAAAGGCTCAATGCCGACTTAAGGACAAGAAGACTGACTCTTCTTACTGTCTATGTTTTGAACCATTCCTGTGACTCTAGTTATAGGTTCAGATGCTTCACTCGAGGTTTACAGTATCCTCTGACCTTCTGTTTGACGGTGAAACACAGAAATTGCATCGGAATTAAATACAAAAGGCAAAATGCCGATTTAAGTACAAGAAGACTGACTCTTCCTACTGTCTATGTTTTGAAAAATTCCTGTGACACTAGTTATAGATTCCGATGCTTCACTTCAGGTTTACTGTATCGCTTGGACTTTCGTATTGACGATGAAACACAGAAATTGAATCGGAATTAAATAGAAAAGGCACAACGCCGACTTAAGTACAAGAGGACTGTTTCTTCCTACTGTCTATGTTTTGAACAATTCCTGTGACACCAATTTTAGATTTCGATGCATCACTTCAGTTTTACTGTATCCCTCTGACCTACTTATTGACGATGAAACACAGAAATTGAATCGGAATTAAATGCAAAAGGCACAATGCCGACTTAAGTTCAAGAATACTATCTCTTCCTACTGTCTATGTTTTGAACCATTCCTGTGACACTAGTTATAAAATTCCGATGCTTCACTTCAGGTTTACTGTGTCCCTTGGACTTTCGTATTGACGATGAAACACAGAAATTGCATCGGAATTAAATAGAAAAGGCACAATGCCGACTTAAGTACAAGAAGACTGATTATTATTACGGTCTATGTTTTGAACAATTCCTGTGACACTTGTTTTAGATTCCGATGCTTCACTTCAGTTTTACTGTATCCCTCTGACCTACTTATTGACGATGATACACAGAAATTGAATCGGAATTAAATACAAAAGGCACAATGCCGACCTAGTACAAGAAGACTGACTCTTCTTACTGTCTATGTTTTGAACCATTCCTGTGACGCAAGTTATAAATTCCGATGCTTCACTTCAGGTTTACTGTATCACTTGGACCTTCTTATTGACGATGAAACACAGAAATTGCATCGGAATTAAATAGAAAAGGCACAATGCCAACTGAAGTACAAGAAGACTGACTCTTCTTACTGTCTACGTTTTGAACCTTTCCTGTGACACTAGTTATAGATTCCGATGCTTCACTCCAGGTATACTGAATCCCTTGGACCTTCTTGTAGACGATGAAACACACAAATTGCATCGGAATTAAATACAAAATGCAAAATGCCGACTTAAATACAACAAGACTGATTCTTCCATCTGTCTATGTTTTGAACCTTTCCTGTGACACTATTTTTAGATTCCAATGCTTCACTTCTGACCTTCTTATTGTCGATGAATCACAGAAATTGCATCGGAATTAAATACAAAAGGCAAAATGCCGACTTAGCTACAAGAAGACTGACTCTTCCTACTGTCTATGTTTTGAACCATTCCTGTGACACTAGTTATAGATTCAGATGATTCACTTCTGGTTTACTGAATCCCTTGGACCTTCTTATTGACGATGAAACACATAAATTGCATCGGAATTAAATACAAAAGGAACAATGCCGACTTAAGTACAAGAAGACTGACTCTTCCCAATGTCTATGTTTTGAACCATTCCTGTGACACTAGTTTTAGATTCCGATGCATCACTTCAGTTTTACTGTATCCCTCTGACATACTTATTGACGATGAAACAAAGAAATTGAATCGGAATTAAATACAAAAGGCACAATGCCGACTTAAGTACAAGAAGACTATCTCTTCATACTGTCTATATTTCAAACCATTCCTGAGACACTAGTTATAAAATTCCGAAGCTTCACTTCAGGTTTACTGTATCCCTTGGACTTTCGTATTGACGATGAAAAACAGAAATTGCATCGGAATTAAATAGAAAAAGCACAATGCCGACTTAAGTACAAGAAGACTAATTCTTCCTACTGTCTATGTTTTGAACAATTCCTGTGACACTAGTTTTAGATTCCGATCCTTCACTTGAGTTATACTGTATCCCTCTTAACTACTTATTGACGATGAAACACAGAAATTGAATCGGAATTAAATACAAAAGGCACAATGCCGACTTAAGTACAAGAAGACTGAGTCTTCCTACTGTCTATGATTTGAACCATTCCTGTGACACTAATAATAGATTCCGATGCTTCACTTCAGGTTTACTGTATCCCTTGGACATTCTTATTGACGATGAAACACAGAAATTGCATTGGAATTAATAACAAAAGGCACAATGCCGACTTAAGTACAAGAAGACTGACTCTTCTTACTGGCTATGTTTGAACCATTCCTGTGACACTAGTTATAGACTCCGATGCTTCACTTCAGGTTTCTGAATCCCTTGGACCTTCTTATCGACGAAGAAACACAGAAATTGCATCGGAATCAAACACAAAAGGCACAATGCCGAATTAAGTACAAGAAGACTGACTCTTCTTACTGTCTATGATTTGAACCATTCCTGTGACGCAAGTTATAGATTCCGATGCTTCACTTCAGGTTTACTGTATCACTTGGACCTTCTTATTGACGATGAAACACAGAAATTGCATCGGAATTAAATAGAAAAGGCACAATGCCAACTTAAGTACAAGAAGACTGACTCTTCTTACTGTCTACGTTTTGAACCATTCCTGTGACACTAGTTATAGTTTCCGATGGTTCACTCCAAGTATACTGTATCCCTTGGACCTTCGTATTGTCGATGAAACACAGAAATTGCATCGGAATTAAATACAAAAGGCACAATGCCGACTTAAGTACAAGAAGACTGACTCTTCTCACTGACTAAGTTTTGAACCATTCCTGTGACACTAGTTTTAGATTCCGATGCTTCACTTCAGGTTTACTGTATCCCTGGGACCTTCTTATTGACGATGAAACACAGAAATTGCATCGGAACTAAATAGAAAAGGCACAATGCCGACTTAAGTACAAGTAGACTTACTCTTCCTACTGTCTATGCCTTGAACCATTCCTGTGACACTAGTTTTAGATTCCGATGCTTCACTTCAGGTTTACTGTATCACTTGGACCTTCTTATTGACGATGAAACACAGAAATTGCATCGGAATTAAATAGAAAAGGCACAATGCCAACTTAAGGACAAGAGGACTGACTCTTCTTACTGGCTATCTTTGAACCATTCCTGTGACACTAGGTATAGATTCCGATGCTTCACTTCAGGTTTACTGCATCCCTCTGACCTTCTTATTGACGATGAGACCCAGAAATTGCACCGGAATTAAATACAAAAGGCACAATGCCGACTTAAGTAGATGAAGACCGACTCTTCCTAGTGACTATGTTTTGAACCATTCCTGTGACACTAGTTATAGATCCCGATGCTATACTCCAGGTTTACTGTATACCTTGGACCTTCTTATTGACGATGAAACACGGAACTCTCATCGGAATTAAATACAAAAGGCACAATGCCGACTTAAGGACAAAAAGACTGACTCTTCTTACTGACTATGTTTTGAACCATTCCTGAGACACTAGTGATAGTTTCCGATGCTTCACTTCAGGTTTACTGTATCCCTCTGACCATCTTATTGACGATGAAACACAGAAAGTGCACCGGAATTAAATAGAAAAGGACAATGCCGACTTAAGTACAAGAAGGCTGACTCTTCTTACTGACTATGTTGTGAACCATTCCTGTGACACTAGTTACAGATTCCGATGCTTCACTCGAGGTTTAGTGTACCCCTTGGACCTTCTTATTGACGATTAAACACAGAAATTGCATCGGAATTAAACGGAAAAGGCACAATGCCGACTTAAGTACAAGAAGACCGACTCTTCTTACTGTCTATGATTTGAACCATTCCTGTGACACTAGTTATAGATTCCGATGCTTCACTTCAGGTTTACTGTATCCCTTGGACCTTCTTGTTGACGATGAAACACAGAAATTGCATCGGAATTAAATACAAAAGGCAGAATGCCGACTTAAGTACATGAAAACTGACTCTTCTTACTGACTATGATTTGAACCATTCCTGTGACACTAGTCATAGATTAGGATGCTTCACTTCAGGTTTACTGTATCCCTTGGACCTTCTTGTTGACGATGAAACACAGATATTGCATCGGAATTAAATACAAAAGGCACAATGCCGACTTAGGTACATGAAGACTGACTCTTCCTACTGTCTATGTTTTGAACCATTCCTGTGACACTAGTTATAGATTCCGATGCTACACTCCAGGTTTACTGTATCCCTTGGACCTTCTTATTGACGATGAAACACAGAAATGGCATCGGAAGAAAATACAAAAGGCACAATGCCGACTTAAGTACAAGAAGACTGACTCTTCTTACTGACTATGTTGTGAACCATTCCTGTGATACTAGTTATATATTCCGATGCTTCACTCCAGGTTTAGTGTACCCCTTGGATCTTCTTATTGACGATGAAACACAGAAATTGCATCGAAATTAAATACAAAAGGCACAATGCCGACTTAAGTACCAGAAGACAGTATCTTCTTACTGTCTATGTTTTAACCATTCCTGTGACACTAGTTATAGATTCCGATGCTTCACTTCAGGTTTACTGTTTACCTTGGACTCTCCTATTGACGATGAAACACAGAAATTGCACCGGAATTAAATACAAAAGGCACAATGCCGACTTAAGTACAAGATGTCTGACTCTTCTTACTGTCTATGGTTTGAACCATTACATTGACACTAGTTATAGATTCCGATGCTACACTCCAGGTTTACTGTATCCCTTGGACCTTCTTAGTGACGAAGAAATACTGAAATTGCATCGGAATTAAATACAAAAGGCACAATGCCGACTTAAGGACAAGAAGACTGACTCTTCTTACTGACTATGCTATGAACCATTCCTGCGGCACTAGTTATAGATTCCGATGATTCACTTCATGTTTACTGTATCATTTGGACCTTCTTATTGACGATGACACACAGAAATTACATCAGAATTAAATACAAAAGGCACAATGCCGACTTCAGTACAAAAAGACTGACTCTTGTTACTGACTATGCTTTGAACCATTCCTGTGACACTAGTTATAGATTCCGATGCTTCACTTCAGGTTTATTGTATCCCTCTGACCTTCTTATTGACGATGAAAATCAAAAATTGCATCGGAATTAAATAGAAAACGCACAATGCCGACTTAAGAACAAGAAGACTGACTCTTCTTACAGTCTAAGTTTTGAACCATTCCTGTGACACTAGTTATAGATTCCGATGCTTGACATCAGGTTTACTGTATCTCTAGGACCTTCTAATTGGCGATGAAACACAGAAATTCCATCGGAATTTAATAGAAAAGGCACAATGCCGACTTATGTACAAGAAGACTGACTCTTCTTCCTGTCTATGTTTAGAACCATTCCTGTGACAGTAGTTATAGATTCCGATGCTTCACTTCAGGTTTACTGTATCCCTCTGACCTTCTTATTGATGATGAAACACAGAAATTGCATCGGAATTGAATTCAAAAGGCACAATGCCGACTTAAGTACAAGAAGACTGACTCTTCTAACTGACTATGTTATGAACCATTTCTGTGGCACTAGTTATAGATTCCGATGCTTCACTTCAGGGTTACTGAATCCCTCTGACCTTCTTATTCACGATGAAACACAGAAATTGCATCGGAATTAAATACAAAAGGCACAATGCCGACTTAAGGACAAGAGGACTGACTCTTCTCACTGACTATGTTTGAACCATTCCTTTGACACTAGGTATAGATTCCGATGCTTCACTTAAGGTTTACTGTATCGCTCTGACCTTCTTATTGACGATGAGACACAGAAAATGCACCGGAATTAAATACAAAAGGCACAATGCCGACTTAAGTACATGAAGACCGATTCTTCTTAGTGACTATGTTTTGAACCATTCCTGTGACAGTAGTTATAGATTCCGATGCTTCACTTCAGGTTTACTGTATCACTTGGACCATATTATTGACGATGAAACATAGAAATTGCATCGTAATTAAATACAAAATGCACAATGCCGACTTAAGTACAAGAAGACTGTATCTTCTTACTGTCTATGTTTTGAACCATTCCGGTGACACTAGTTATAGATTCCGATGCTACACTCCAGGTTTACTGTATCCCTTGGACCTTCTTATTGACGATGAAACACGGAAATTGCATCGGAATTAAATACAAAAGGCACAATGCCGACTTAAGGACAAGAAGACTGACTCTTCTTACTGACTATGTTTTGAACCATTCCTGAGACACTAGTTATAGATTCCGATGCTTCACTTCAGGTTTACTGTATCCCTCTGACCTTCTTATTGACGATGAAACACAGAAATTGCATCGGAATTAAATAGAAATGGACAATGCCGATTTAAGTACAAGAAGACTGACTCTTCTTACTGACTATGTTGTGAACCATTCCTGTGACACTAGTTACAGATTCCGATGCTTCACTCGAGGTTTAGTGTACCCGTTGGACCTTCTTATTGACGATGAAACATAGAAATTGCATCGGAATTAAACGAAAAAAGCACAATGCCGACTTAAGTACAAGAAGACCGACTCTTCTTACTGTCTATGAATTGAACCATTCCTGTGACACTAGTTATCGATTCCGATGCTTCACTTCAGGTTTACTGTATCCTTTGGACCTTCTTATTGACGATGAAACACAGAAATTGCATCGGAATTAAATACTAAAGGCACAATGCCGACTTAAGTACAAGAAGACTGTATCTTCTTACTGACTATGATTTGAACCATTCCTGTGACACTAGTTATAGATTCCGATGCTTCACTTCAGGTTTACTGTATCCCTTGGACCTTCTTATTGACGATGAAGCAGAGAAATTGCATCGGAATTTAATACAAAAGTCACAAAGCCGACTCTAGTACAGGAAGAATGACTCTACTTACTGTCTATGTTTTGAACCACTCCTGGGACACTAGTTATGCATTGCGATACTTCACCTCAGGTTTACTGTATCCCTCTGACCTTCTTAATGACGATGAAATACAGAAATTGCTTCGGAATTAAATTGAAAAGACACAATGCCGATTTAAATGCAAGAAGACTGACTCTTCTTACTGTCTATGTTTTGTACCATTCCTGTGACACTAGATACAGATTCCGAAACTTTACACCAGGTTTACTGCATCCCTTGGACCTTCTTATTGACGATAAAGCACAGAAATTGCATCGGAAATAAATAGAAAAGGCACAATGCCGACTTAGGTACAAGAAGACTGCTTCTTGTTACTGACTATGCTTTGAACCATTCCTGTGACACTAGTTTTTGATTCCGATGCTTCACCTCAGGTTTACCATATCCCTCTGACCTTCTTATTGACGATGAAACACAGAAATTGCATCGGAATTGAATACAAAAGGCACAATGCCGACTTATGTACATGAAAACTGACTCTTCTTACTGACTATGATTTGAACCATTCCTGTGACACTAGTTATAGATTCCGATGCTTATCTTCAGGTGTACTGTATTCCTTGGATCTTCTAATTGACGATGAAACACAGAAATTGCATCGGAATTAAATACAAAAGGCTCAATGCCGACTTAAGGGCAAGAAGACTGACTCTTCTTACTGACTATGTTTTGAACCATTCCTGTGACACTTGTTATAGATTCCTATTCTTCACTTCATGTTTACTGTATCCCTCTGACCCTCTTATTGACGATGAAACACAGAAATTGCATCGGAATTAAATAGAAAAGGTACAATGCCGACTTAAGTACAAGAAGACTGACTCTTCCTACTGTCTATGCTTTGAACCATTCCTGTGACACTAGTTATAGATTCAGATGCTTCACTTCAGGTTTACTGAATCCCTTGGACCTTCTTATTGACGATGAAACACAGAAATTGCATCGGAATTAAATACAAAAGGCTCAATGCCGACTTAAGGACAAGAAGACTGACTCTTCTTACTGTCTATGTTTTGAACCATTCCTGTGACACTAGTTATAGGTTCAGATGCTTCACTCGAGGTTTACAGTATCCTCTGACCTTCTGTTTGACGGTGAAACACAGAAATTGCATCGGAATTAAATACAAAAGGCAAAATGCCGATTTAAGTACAAGAAGACTGACTCTTCCTACTGTCTATGTTTTGAAAAATTCCTGTGACACTAGTTATAGATTCCGATGCTTCACTTCAGGTTTACTGTATCGCTTGGACTTTCGTATTGACGATGAAACACAGAAATTGAATCGGAATTAAATAGAAAAGGCACAACGCCGACTTAAGTACAAGAGGACTGTTTCTTCCTACTGTCTATGTTTGAACAATTCCTGTGACACCAATTTTAGATTTCGATGCATCACTTCAGTTTTACTGTATCCCTCTGACCTACTTATTGACGATGAAACACAGAAATTGAATCGGAATTAAATGCAAAAGGCACAATGCCGAATTAAGTTCAAGAATACTATCTCTTCCTACTGTCTATGTTTTGAACCATTCCTGTGACACTAGTTATAAAATTCCGATGCTTCACTTCAGGTTTACTGTGTCCCTTGGACTTTCGTATTGACGATGAAACACAGAAATTGCATCGGAATTAAATAGAAAAGGCACAATGCCGACTTAAGTACAAGAAGACTGATTATTATTACTGTCTATGTTTTGAACAATTCCTGTGACACTTGTTTTAGATTCCGATGCTTCACTTCAGTTTTACTGTATCCCTCTGACCTACTTATTGACGATGATACACAGAAATTGAATCGGAATTAAATACAAAAGGCACAATGCCGACCTAGTACAAGAAGACTGACTCTTCTTACTGTCTATGTTTTGAACCATTCCTGTGACGCAAGTTATAAATTCCGATGCTTCACTTCAGGTTTACTGTATCACTTGGACCTTCTTATTGACGATGAAACACAGAAATTGCATCGGAATTAAATAGAAAAGGCACAATGCCAACTGAAGTACAAGAAGACTGACTCTTCTTACTGTCTACGTTTTGAACCTTTCCTGTGACACTAGTTATAGATTCCGATGCTTCACTCCAGGTATACTGAATCCCTTGGACCTTCTTGTAGACGATGAAACACACAAATTGCATCGGAATTAAATACAAAATGCAAAATGCCGACTTAAATACAACAAGACTGACTCTTCCATCCGTCTATGTTTTGAACCTTTCCTGTGACACTATTTTTAGATTCCAATGCTTCACTTCTGACCTTCTTATTGTCGATGAATCACAGAAATTGCATCGGAATTAAATACAAAAGGCAAAATGCCGACTTAGCTACAAGAAGACTGACTCTTCCTACTGTCTATGTTTTGAACCATTCCTGTGACACTAGTTATAGATTCAGATGATTCACTTCTGGTTTACTGAATCCCTTGGACCTTCTTATTGACGATGAAACACATAAATTGCATCGGAATTAAATACAAAAGGAACAATGCCGACTTAAGTACAAGAAGACTGACTCTTCCCAATGTCTATGTTTTGAACCATTCCTGTGACACTAGTTTTAGATTCCGATGCATCACTTCAGTTTTACTGTATCCCTCTGACATACTTATTGACGATGAAACAAAGAAATTGAATCGGAATTAAATACAAAAGGCACAATGCCGACTTAAGTACAAGAAGACTATCTCTTCATACTGTCTATATTTCAAACCATTCCTGAGACACTAGTTATAAAATTCCGAAGCTTCACTTCAGGTTTACTGTATCCCTTGGACTTTCGTATTGACGATGAAAAACAGAAATTGCATCGGAATTAAATAGAAAAAGCACAATGCCGACTTAAGTACAAGAAGACTAATTCTTCCTACTGTCTATGTTTTGAACAATTCCTGTGACACTAGTTTTAGATTCCGATCCTTCACTTGAGTTATACTGTATCCCTCTTACCTACTTATTGACGATGAAACACAGAAATTGAATCGGAATTAAATACAAAAGGCACAATGCCGACTTAAGTACAAGAAGACTGAGTCTTCCTACTGTCTATGATTTGAACCATTCCTGTGACACTAATAATAGATTCCGATGCTTCACTTCAGGTTTACTGTATCCCTTGGACATTCTTATTGACGATGAAACACAGAAATTGCATTGGAATTAATAACAAAAGGCACAATGCCGACTTAAGTACAAGAAGACTGACTCTTCTTACTGGCTATGTTTGAACCATTCCTGTGACACTAGTTATAGACTCCGATGCTTCACTTCAGGTTTCTGAATCCCTTGGACCTTCTTATCGACGAAGAAACACAGAAATTGCATCGGAATCAAACACAAAAGGCACAATGCCGAATTAAGTACAAGAAGACTGACTCTCCTTACTGTCTATGATTTGAACCATTCCTGTGACGCAAGTTATAGATTCCGATGCTTCACTTCAGGTTTACTGTATCACTTGGACCTTCTTATTGACGATGAAACACAGAAATTGCATCGGAATTAAATAGAAAAGGCACAATGCCAACTTAAGTACAAGAAGACTGACTCTTCTTACTGTCTACGTTTTGAACCATTCCTGTGACACTAGTTATAGTTTCCGATGCTTCACTCCAAGTATACTGTATCCCTAGGACCTTCGTATTGTCGATGAAACACAGAAATTGCATCGGAATTAAATACAAAAGGCACAATGCCGACTTAAGTACAAGAAGACTGACTCTTCTCACTGACTAAGTTTTGAACCATTCCTGTGACACTAGTTTTAGATTCCGATGCTTCACTTCAGGTTTACTGTATCCCTGGGACCTTCTTATTGACGATGAAACACAGAAATTGCATCGGAACTAAATAGAAAAGGCACAATGCCGACTTAAGTACAAGTAGACTTACTCTTCCTACTGTCTATGCCTTGAACCATTCCTGTGACACTAGTTTTAGATTCCGATGCTTCACTTCAGGTTTACTGTATCACTTGGACCTTCTTATTGACGATGAAACACAGATATTGCATCGGAATTAAATAGAAAAGGCACAATGCCAACTTAAGTACAAGAAGACTGACTCATCTTACTGTCTACGTTTTGAACCATTCCTGTGACACTAGTTATAGATTCCAATGCTTCACTCCAGGTATACTGTATCCCTTGGACCTTCGTATTGACGATGAAACACAGAAATTGCATCGGAATTAAATACAAAAGGCACAATGCCGACTTAAGTACAAGAAGACTGACTCTTCTCACTGACTAAGTTTTGAACCATTCCTGTGACACTAGTTTTAGATTCCGATGCTTCACTTCAGGTTTACTGTATCCCTGGGACCTTCTTATTGACGAAGAAACACAGAAATTGCATTGGAACTAAATAGAAAAGGCACAATGCCGACTTAAGTACAAGTAGATTTACTCTTCCTACTGTCTATGTCTTGAACCATTCCTGTGACACTAGTTTTAGATTCTCATGCTTCACTTCAGGATTACTGTATCCCTCTGACCTTCTTATTGACGATGAAACACAGAAATTGCATCGGAATTAAACACAAAAGGCACAATGCCGACTTAAGTACAAGAAGACTGACTCTTGTTACTGACTATGCTTTGAACCATTCCTGTGACACTACTTTTAGATTCCGATGCATCACTTCAGTTTTACTGTATCCCTCTGACATACTTATTGACGATGAAACAAAGAAATTGAGTCGGAATTAAATACAAAAGGCACAATGCCGACTTAAGTACAAGAAGACTATCTCTTCCTACTGTCTATGTTTTGAACCATTCCTGTGACACTAGTTATAAAATTCCGATGCTTCACTTCAGGTTTACTGTATCCCTTGGACTTTCGTATTGACGATGAAACACAGAAATTTCATCGGAATTAAATACAAAAGGCACAATGCCGAATTAAGTACAAGAAGACTGACTCTTCTTACTGTGTATGTTGTGAACCATTCCGGCGACGCAAGTTATAGATTCCGATGCTTCACTTCAGGTTTACTGTATCACTTGGACCTTCTTATTGACGATGAAAGACAGAAATTGCATCGGAATTAAATAGAAAAGGCACAATGCCGACTTAAGTACAAGAAGACTGACCCTTCTTACTGTCTACGTTTTGAACCATTCCTGTGAGACTAGTTATAGATTCCGATGCTTCTCTCCACGTTCACTGTATCCCTTGGACCTTCGTATTGACGATGAAACACAGAAATTGTATCGGAATTAAATAGAAAAGACACAATGCCGACTTAAGTACAAGAAGACTGATTCTTATTACTGTCTATATTTTGAACAATTCCTGTGCCACTAGTTTTAGTTTCCGATGCTTCACTTCAGTTTTACTGTATCCCCCTGACCTACTTATTGACGATGTCACACAGAAATTGAATCGGAATTAAATACAAAAGGCACAATGCCGACGTAAGTACAAGACGACTGACTCTTCCTACTGTCTATGTTTTGAACCATTCCTGTGACACTAGTTATAGATTCCGATGCTTCACATCAGGTTTACTGTATCCCTTGGACATTCTTATTGACGATGAAACACAGAAATTACATTGGAATTAATAACAAAAGGCACAATGCCGGCTTAAGTACAAGAAGACTGACTCTTCTTACTGGCTATGTTTTGAACTATTCCTGCGACACTAGTTATAGACTCTGATGCTTCACTTCAGGATTGCTGAATCCCTTGGACCTTCTTATTGACGATGAAACACAGAAATTGCATCGGAATTAAATACAAAAGGCACAACGCCGCATTAAGTACATGAAGACTGACTCTTCTTACTGACTATGTTTTGAACCATTCCTGTGACGCAAGTTATAGATTCCGATGCTTCACTTCAGGTTTACTGTATCACTTGGACCTTCTTATTGACGAAGAAACACAGAAATTGCATCGGAATTAAATAGAAAACTCACAATGCCGACTTAAGTACAAGAAGACTGACTCTTCTTACTGTCTACGATCTGAACCATTCCTGTGACACTAGTTATAGATTCCGATGCTTCACTCCAGGTATACTGTATCCCTTGGACCTTCGTATTGACGATGAAACACAGAAATTGCATCGGAATTAAATAGAAAAGGCACAATGCCGAATTAAGTACAAGAAGACTGACTCTTCTCACTGACTAAGTTTTGAACCATTCCTGTGACACTAGTTATAGATTCCGATGCTTCACTTCAGGTTTACTGTATCCCTGGGACCTTCTTATTGACGAAGAAACACAGAAATTGCATCGGAACTAAATAGAAAAGGCACAATGCCGACTTAAGTACAGGTAGACTTACTTTTCCTACTGTCTATGTTTTGAACCATTCCTGTGACACTAGTTCTAGATTCCGATGCTTCACTTCAGGTTTACTGTATCCCTCTGACCTTCTTATTGACGATGAAACACAGAAATTGCATCGGAATTAAATAGAAAAGGCACAATGCCGACTTAAGTACAAGAAGACTGGCTCCTCTTACTGTCTATGTTTTGAACCATTCCTGTGACACTAATTATAGATTCCGATGCTTCACTTCAGGTGTACTGTATCCCTTGGACCTTCTTATAGACGATGAAACACACAAATTGCATCGGAATTAAATACAAAATGCAAAATGCCGACTTAAATACAACAAGACTGACTCTTCCATCTGTCTATGTTTTGAACCATTCCTGTGACACTATTTTTAGATTCCCATGCTTCACTTCTGACCTTCTTATTGTCGATGAGTCACAGAAATTGCATCGGAATTAAATACAAAAGGCAAAATGCCGACTTAGCTACAAGAAGACTGACTCTTCCTACTGTCTATGTTTTGAACCATTCCTGTGAGACTAGTTATAGATTCAGATGATTCACTTCTGGTTTACTGAATCCCTTGGACCTTCTTATTGACGATGAAACACATAAATTGCATCGGAATTAAATACAAAAGGAACAATGCCGACTTAAGTACAAGAAGACTGACTCTTCCCAATGTCTATGTTTTGAACCATTCCTGTGACACTAGTTTTAGATTCCGATGCATCACTTCAGTTTTACTGTATCCCTCTGACATACTTATTGACGATGAAACAAAGAAATTGAATCGGAATTAAATACAAAAGGCACAATGCCTACTTAAGTACAAGAAGACTATCTCTTCATACTGTCTAAATTTGAACCATTCCTGTGACACTAGTTATAAAATTCCGATGCTTCACTTCAGGTTTACTGTATCCCTTGGACTTTCGTATTGACGATGAAAAACAGAAATTGCATCGGAATTAAATAGAAAAAGCACAATGCCGACCTAAGTACAAGAAGATTGATTCTTCCTACTGTCTATGTTTTGAACAATTCCTGTGACACTAGTTTTAGATTCCGATCCGTCACTTCAGTTATACTGTATATCTCTTACCTACTTATTGACGATGAAACACAGAAATTGAATCGGAATTAAATACAAAAGGCACAATGCCGACTTAAGTACAAGAAGACTGAGTCTTCCAACTGTCTATGATTTGAACCATTCCTGTGACACTAGTAATAGATTCCGATGCCTCACTTCAGGTTTACTGTATCCCTTGGACATTCTTATTGACGATGAAACACAGAAATTGCATTGGAATTAATAACAAAAGGCACAATGCCGACTTAAGTACAAGAAGACTGACTCTTCTTACTGGCTATGTTTGAACCATTCCTGTGACACTAGTTATAGACTCCGATGCTTCACTTCAGGTTTGCTGAATCCCTTGGACCTTCTTATCGACGATGAAACACAGAAATTGCATCGGAATTAAATACAAAAGGCACAATGCCGAATTAAGTACAAGAAGACTGACTCTTCTTACTGTCTATGTTTTTGGAACCATTCCTGTGACGCAAGTTATAGATTCCGATGCTTCACTTCAGGTTTACTGTATCACTTGGACCTTCTTATTGACGATGAAACACAGAAATTGCATCAGAATTAAATAGAAAAGGCACAATGCCAACTTAAGTACAAGAAGACTGACTCCTCTTACTGTCTACGTTTTGAACCTTTCCTGTGACACTAGTTATAGATTCCGATGCTTCACTCCAGGTATACTGTATCCCTTGGACCTTCGTATTGACGATGAAACACAGAAATTGCATCGGAATTAAATACAAAAGGCACAATGCCGACTTAAGTACAAGAAGACTGACTCTTCTCACTGACTAAGTTTTGAACCATTCCTGTGACACTAGTTTTAGATTCCGATGCTTCACTTCAGGATTACTGTATCCCTTGGACCTTCTTATTGACGATGAAACACAGAAATTCCATCGGAATTAAATACAAAAGGCACAATGCCGACTTAAGTACAAGAAGACTGACTCTTGTTACTGACTATGTTTTGAACCATTCCTGTGACACGAGTTATGGATTCCGATGCATCACTTCAGGTTTACTGTATCTCTTGGACATTCTTATTGACGATGAAACACAGAAATTGCATCGGAATTAAATACAAAAGGCACAATGCCTACTTAACGACAAGAAGACTGACTCTTCTTACTGACTACGTTTTGAACCATTCCTGTGACACTAGTTATGGATTCCGATGCTTCACTTCATGTTTACTGTATCCCTCTGACCTTCTTATTGACGATGAAACACAGAAATTGCATCGGAATTAAATACAAAATTCACAATGCCGACTTAAGTACAAGAAGACTGACTCTTCCCACTGTCTATGTTTTGAACCATTCCTGTGACACTAGTTTTAGATTCCGATGCATCACTTCAGTTTTACTGTATCCCTCTGACATACATTTTGACGATGAAACAAAGAAATTGAATCGTAATTAAATACAAAAGGCACAATGCCGACTTAAGTACAAGAAGACTGAGTCTTCCTACTGTCTATGATTTGAACCATTCCTGTGACACTAGTTATAGATTCCGATGCTTCACTTCACGATTACTGTATCCCTTGGACATTCTTATTGACGATGAAACACAGAAATTGCATTGGAATTAATAACAAAAGGCACAATGCCGAGTTAAGTACAAGAAGACTGACTCTTCTTACTGGCTATGTTTTGGACCAACCCTGTGACACTAGTTATAGACTCCGATGCTTCACGTCAGGTTTGCTGAATCCCTTGGACCTTCTTATTGACGATGAAACACAGAAATTGCATCGGAATTAAATACAAAAGGCACAATGCCGAATTAAGTTCAAGAAGACTGACTCTTCTTACTGTGTATGTTGTGAACCAGTCCGGCGACGCAAGTTATAGATTCCGATGCTTCACTTCAGGTTTACTGTATCACTTGGACCTTCTTATTGACGATGAAAGACAGAAATTGCATCGGAATTAAATAGAAAAGGCACAATGCCGACTTAAGTACAAGAAGACTGACTCTTCTTACTGTCTACGTTTTGAACCATTCCTGTGACACTAGTTATAGATTCCGATGCTTCACTCCAGGTTCACTGTATCCCTTGGACCTTCGTATTGACGATGAAACACAGAAATTGTATCGGAATTAAATAGAAAAGGCACAATGCCGACTTAAGTACAAGAAGACTGACTCTTCTCCCTGACTAAGTTTTGAACCATTCCTGTGACACTAGTTATAGATTCCGATGCTTCACTTCAGGTTTACTGTATACCTGGGACCTTCTTATTGACGATGAAACACAGAAATTGCATCGGAATTAAATACAAAATGCACAATGCTGACATAAGTACAAGAAGACTGACTCTTCCTACTGTCTATGTTTTGAACTATTCCTGTGACACTAGTTATAGATTCCGATGCTTCACTTCAGGTTTACTGAATCCCTTGGACCTTCTTATTGACGATGAAACACAGAAATTGCATCGGAATTAAATACAAAAGGCACAATGCCGACGTAAGTACAAGAAGAGTGACTCTTCTTACTGTCTATGTTTTGAACCATTCCTGTGACACTAGTAATAGATTCCGATGCTTCACTTCAGGTTTACTGTATCCCTTGGACATTCTTATTGACGATGAAACACAGAAATTACATTGGAATTAATAACAAAAGGCACAATGCCGGCTTAAGTACAAGAAGACTGACTCTTCTTACTGGCTATGTTTTGAACCATTCCTGTGACACTAGTTATAGACTCTGGTGCTTCACTTCAGGTTTGCTGAATCCCTTGGACCTTCTTATTGACGATGAAACACAGAAATTGCATCTTAATTAAATACAAAACGCAGAACGCCGCATTAAGTACATGAAGACTGACTCTTCTTACTGACTATGTTTTGAACCATTCCTGTGACGCAAGTTATAGATTCCGATGCTTCACTTCAGGTTTACTGTATCACTTGGACCTTCTTATTGACGAAGAAACACAGAAATTGCATCGGAATTAAATAGAAAAGGCACAATGCCGACTTAAGTACAAGAAGACTGACTCTTCTTACTGTCTACGTTTCGAACCATTCCTGTGACACTAGTTATAGATTCCGATGCTTCACTCCAGGTATACTGTATCCCTTGGACCTTCGTATTGGCGATGAAACACAGAAATTGCATCGGAATTAAATAGAAAAGGCACAATGCCGACTTAAGTACAAGAAGACTGACTCTTCTCACTGACTAGGTTTTGAACCATTCCTGTGACACTAGTTATAGATTCCGATGCTTCACTTCAGGTTTACTGTATCCCTGGGACCTACTTATTGACGATGAAACACAGAAATTGCATCGGAACTAAATAGAAAAGGCACAATGCCGACTTAAGTACAAGTAGACTTACTTTTCCTACTGTCTATGTTTTGAACCATTCCTGTGACACTAGTTTTAGATTCCGATGCTTCACTTCAGGTTTACTGTATCCCTCTGACCTTCTTATTGACGATGAAACACAGAAATTGCATCGGAATTAAATACAAAAGGCACAATGCTGACATAAGTACAAGAAGACTGACTCTTCCTACTGCCAATGTTTTGAACTATTCCTGTGACACTAGTTATAGGTTAGGATGCTTCACTTCAGGTTTACTGAGCCCTTGGACCTTCTTATTGACGATGAAACACAGAAATTGCATCGGAATTAAATACAAAAGGCACAATGCCGACTTAAGTACAAGAGGACTGACTCTTCTTACTGTCTATGTTTTGAACCATTCCTGTGACAATAGTAATAGATTCTGAACACCGAAATTGCATCGGAATTAAATAGAAAAGGCACAATGCCGACTTAAGTACAAGAAGACTGACTCTTGTTACTGACTATGCTTTGAACCATTCCTGTGACACTAGTTATAGATTCCGATGCTTCACTTCAGGTTTACTGTATTCCTTGGACCTTCTTATTGACGATGAAACACAGAAATTGCATCGGAATTAAATACAAAAGGCACAATGCCGACTTAAGGACAAGAAGACTGACCCTTCTTACTGACTATGTTTTGACCATTCCTGTGTCACTAGTTATAGATTCCGATGCTTCACTTCATGTTTACTGTATCCCTCTGACCTTCTTATTGACGATGAAACACAGAAATTGCATCGGAATTAAATAGAAAAGGCACATTGCCGACTTAAGTACAAGAAGACTGGCTCTTCTTACTGTCTATGCTTTGAACCATTCCTGTGACACTAGTTATAGATTCCGATGCTTCACTTCAGGTTTACTGTATCCCTTGGACCTTCGTATTGACGATGAAACACAGAAATTGCATCGGAATTAAATACAAAATGCACAATGCCGACTTAAGTACAAGAAGACTGACTCTTCTCACTGACTAAGTTTTGAACCATTCCTGTGACACTAGTTTTAGATTCCGATGCTTCACTTCAGGTTTACTGTATCCCTGGGACCTTCTTAATGACGAAGAAACACAGAAATTGCATCGGAACTAAATAGAAAAAGCACAATGCCGACTTAAGTACAAGTAGACTTACTCTTCCTACTGTCTATGTCTTGAACCATTCCTGTGACACTAGTTTTAGATTCTGATGCTTCACTTCAGGATTACTGTATCCCTCTGACCTTCTTATTGACGATGAAACACAGAAATTCCATCGGAATTAAATACAAAAGGCACAATGCCGACTTAAGTACAAGAAGACTGACTCTTGTTACTGACTATGTTTTGAACCATTCCTGTGACACTAGTTATGGATTCCGATGCATCACTTCAGGTTTACTGTATCTCTTGGACATTCTTATTGACGATGAAACACAGAAATTGCATCGGAATTAAATACAAAAGGCACAATGCCTACTTAACGACAAGAAGACTGACTCTTCTTACTGACTACGTTTTGACCATTCCTGTGACACTAGTTATGGATTCCGATGCTTCACTTCATGTTTACTGTATCCCTCTGACCTTCTTATTGACGATGAAACACAGAAATTGCATCGGAATTAAATACAAAAGGCACAATGCCGACTTAAGTAAAAGAAGACTGACTCTTCAAACTGTCTGTGTTTTGAACCATTCCTGTGACACTAGTTTTAGATTCCGATGCATCACTTCAGTTTTACTGTATCCCTCTGACATACTTTTTGACGATGAAACAAAGAAATTGAGTCAGAATTAAATACAAAAGGCACAATGCCGACTTAAGTACAAGAAGACTATCTCTTCCTACTGTCTATGTTTTGAACCATTCCTGTGACACTAGTTATAAAATTCCGATGCTTCACTTCAGGTTTACTGTATCCCTTGGACTTTCGTATTGACGATGAAACACAGAAATTGCATCGGAATTAAATAGAAAAGGCACAATGCCGACTTAAGTACAAGAAGACTGATTCTTCCTACTGTCTATGTTTTGAACAATTCATGTGACACTAATTTTAGATTCCGATCACTTCAGTTATACTGTATCGCTCTGACCTACTTATTGACGATGAAACACAGAAATTGAATCGTAATTAAATACAAAAGGTACAATGCCGACTTAAGTACAAGAAGACTGAGTCTTCCTACTGTCTATGATTTGAACCATTCCTGTGACACTAGTTATAGATTCCGATGCTTCACTTCAGGATTACTGTATCCCTTGGACATTCTTATTGACGATGAAACACAGAAATTGCATTGGAATTAATAACAAAAGGCACAATGCCTTGTTAAGTACAAGAAGACTGACTCTTCTTACTGGCTATGTTTTGAACCATTCCTGTGACACTAGTTATAGACTCCGATGCTTCACTTCAGGTTTGCTGAATCCCTTGGACCTTCTTATTGGCGATGAAACACAGAAATTGCATCGGAATTAAATACAAAAGGCGCAATGCCGAATTAAGTTCAAGAAGACTGACTCTTCTTACTGTGTATGTTGTGAACCAGTCCGGCGACGCATGTTATAGATTCCGATGCTTCACTTCAGGTTTACTGTATCACTTGGACCTTCTTATTGACGATGAAAGACAGAAATTGCATCGGAATTAAATAGAAAAGGCACAATGCCGACTTAAGTACAAGAAGACTGACTCTTCTTACTGTCTACGTTTTGAACCATTCCTGTGACACTAGTTATAGATTCCGATGCTTCACTCCAGGTTCACTGTATCCCGTGGACCTTCTTATTGACGATGAAACAAAGAAATTGCATCGGAATTAAATAGAAAAGACACAATGCCGACTTAAGTACAAGAAGACTGATTCTTATTACTGTCTATATTTTGAACAATTCCTGTGCCACTAGTTTTAGTTTCCGATGCTTCACTTCAGTTTTACTGTATCCCCCTGACCTACTTATTGACGATGTCACACAGAAATTGAATCGGAATTAAATACAAAAGGCACAATGCCGACGTAAGTACAAGACGACTGACTCTTCCTACTGTCTATGTTTTGAACCATTCCTGTGACACTAGTTATAGATTCCGATGCTTCACTTCAGGTTTACTGTATCACTTGGACCTTCTTATTGACGATCAAAGACAGAAATTGCATCGGAATTAAATAGAAAAGGCACAATGCCGACTTAAGTACAAGAAGACTGACTCTTCTTACTGTCTACGTTTTGAACCATTCCTGTGACACTAGTTATAGATTCCGATGCTTCACTCCAGGTTCACTGTATCCCGTGGACCTTCTTATTGACGATGAAACAAAGAAATTGCATCGGAATTAAATAGAAAAGGCACAATGCCGACTTAAGTACAAGAAGACTGACTCTTCTCACTGACTAGGTTTTGAACCATTCCTGTGACACTAGTTATAGATTCCGATGCTTCACTTCAGGTTTACTGTATCCCTGGGACCTACTTATTGACGATGAAACACAGAAATTGCATCGGAACTAAATAGAAAAGGCACAATGCCGACTTAAGTACAAGTAGACTTACTTTTCCTACTGTCTATGTTTTGAACCATTCCTGTGACACTAGTTTTAGATTCCGATGCTTCACTTCAGGTTTACTGTATCCCTCTGACCTTCTTATTGACGATGAAACACAGAAATTGCATCGGAATTAAATACAAAAGGCACAATGCTGACATAAGTACAAGAAGACTGACTCTTCCTACTGCCAATGTTTTGAACTATTCCTGTGACACTAGTTATAGGTTAGGATGCTTCACTTCAGGTTTACTGAGCCCTTGGACCTTCTTATTGACGATGAAACACAGAAATTGCATCGGAATTAAATACAAAAGGCACAATGCCGACTTAAGTACAAGAGGACTGACTCTTCTTACTGTCTATGTTTTGAACCATTCCTGTGACAATAGTAATAGATTCTGAACACCGAAATTGCATCGGAATTAAATAGAAAAGGCACAATGCCGACTTAAGTACAAGAAGACTGACTCTTGTTACTGACTATGCTTTGAACCATTCCTGTGACACTAGTTATAGATTCCGATGCTTCACTTCAGATTTACTGTATTCATTGGACCTTCTTATTGACGATGAAACACAGAAATTGCATCGGAATTAAATACAAAAGGCACAATGCCGACTTAAGGACAAGAAGACTGACCCTTCTTACTGACTATGTTTTGACCATTCCTGTGTCACTAGTTATAGATTCCGATGCTTCACTTCATGTTTACTGTATCCCTCTGACCTTCTTATTGACGATGAAACACAGAAATTGCATCGGAATTAAATAGAAAAGGCACATTGCCGACTTAAGTACAAGAAGACTGGCTCTTCTTACTGTCTATGCTTTGAACCATTCCTGTGACACTAGTTATAGATTCCGATGCTTCACTTCAGGTTTACTGTATCCCTTGGACCTTCGTATTGACGATGAAACACAGAAATTGCATCGGAATTAAATACAAAATGCACAATGCCGACTTAAGTACAAGAAGACTGACTCTTCTCACTGACTAAGTTTTGAACCATTCCTGTGACACTAGTTTTAGATTCCGATGCTTCACTTCAGGTTTACTGTATCCCTGGGACCTTCTTAATGACGAAGAAACACAGAAATTGCATCGGAACTAAATAGAAAAGGCACAATGCAGACTTAAGTACAAGTAGACTTACTCTTCCTACTGTCTATGTCTTGAACCATTCCTGTGACACTAGTTTTAGATTCTGATGCTTCACTTCAGGATTACTGTATCCCTCTGACCTTCTTATTGACGATGAAACACAGAAATTCCATCGGAATTAAATACAAAAGGCACAATGCCGACTTAAGTACAAGAAGACTGACTCTTGTTACTGACTATGTTTTGAACCATTCCTGTGACACTAGTTATGGATTCCGATGCATCACTTCAGGTTTACTGTATCTCTTGGACATTCTTATTGACGATGAAACACAGAAATTGCATCGGAATTAAATACAAAAGGCACAATGCCTACTTAACGACAAGAAGACTGACTCTTCTTACTGACTACGTTTTGACCATTCCTGTGACACTAGTTATGGATTCCGATGCTTCACTTCATGTTTACTGTATCCCTCTGACCTTCTTATTGACGATGAAACACAGAAATTGCATCGGAATTAAATACAAAAGGCACAATGCCGACTTAAGTACAAGAAGACTGACTCTTCAAACTGTCTGTGTTTTGAACCATTCCTGTGACACTAGTTTTAGATTCCGATGCATCACTTCAGTTTTACTGTATCCCTCTGACATACTTTTTGACGATGAAACAAAGAAATTGAATCAGAATTAAATACAAAAGGCACAATGCCGACTTAAGTACAAGAAGACTATCTCTTCCTACTGTCTATGTTTTGAACCATTCCTGTGACACTAGTTATAAAATTCCGATGCTTCACTTCAGGTTTACTGTATCCCTTGGACTTTCGTATTGACGATGAAACACAGAAATTGCATCGGAATTAAATAGAAAAGGCACAATGCCGACTTAAGTACAAGAAGACTGATTCTTCCTACTGTCTATGTTTTGAACAATTCATGTGACACTAATTTTAGATTCCGATCACTTCAGTTATACTGTATCGCTCTGACCTACTTATTGACGATGAAACACAGAAATTGAATCGTAATTAAATACAGAAGGCACAATGCCGACTTAAGTACAAGAAGACTGAGTCTTCCTACTGTCTATGATTTGAACCATTCCTGTGACACTAGTTATAGATTCCGATGCTTCACTTCAGGATTACTGTATCCCTTGGACATTCTTATTGACGATGAAACACAGAAATTGCATTGGAATTAATAACAAAAGGCACAATGCCTTGTTAAGTACAAGAAGACTGACTCTTCTTACTGGCTATGTTTTGAACCATTCCTGTGACACTAGTTATAGACTCCGATGCTTCACTTCAGGTTTGCTGAATCCCTTGGACCTTCTTATTGGCGATGAAACACAGAAATTGCATCGGAATTAAATACAAAAGGCGCAATGCCGAATTAAGTTCAAGAAGACTGACTCTTCTTACTGTGTATGTTGTGAACCAGTCCGGCGACGCATGTTATAGATTCCGATGCTTCACTTCAGGTTTACTGTATCACTTGGACCTTCTTATTGACGATGAAAGACAGAAATTGCATCGGAATTAAATAGAAAAGGCACAATGCCGACTTAAGTACAAGAAGACTGACTCTTCTTACTGTCTACGTTTTGAACCATTCCTGTGACACTAGTTATAGATTCCGATGCTTCACTCCAGGTTCACTGTATCCCGTGGACCTTCTTATTGACGATGAAACAAAGAAATTGCACCGGAATTAAATAGAAAAGACACAATGCCGACTTAAGTACAAGAAGACTGATTCTTATTACTGTCTATATTTTGAACAATTCCTGTGCCACTAGTTTTAGTTTCCGATGCTTCACTTCAGTTTTACTGTATCCCCCTGACCTACTTATTGACGATGTCACACAGAAATTGAATCGGAATTAAATACAAAAGGCACAATGCCGACGTAAGTACAAGACGACTGACTCTTCCTACTGTCTATGTTTTGAACCATTCCTGTGACACTAGTTATAGATTCCGATGCTTCACTTCAGGTTTACTGTATCACTTGGACCTTCTTATTGACGATGAAAGACAGAAATTGCATCGGAATTAAATAGAAAAGGCACAATGCCGACTTAAGTACAAGAAGACTGACTCTTCTTACTGTCTACGTTTTGAACCATTCCTGTGACACTAATTATAGATTCCGATGCTTCACTTCAGGTTTACTGTATCCCTGGGACCTTCTTATTGACGAAGAAACACAGAAATTGCATCGGAACTAAATAGAAAAGGCACAATGCCGACTTAAGTACAAGTAGACTTACTTTTCCTACTGTCTATGTTTTGAACCATTCCTGTGACACTAGTTTTAGATTCCGATGCTTCACTTCAGGTTCACTGTATCCCTCTGACCTTCTTATTGACGATGAAACACAGAAATTGCATCGGAATTAAATACAAAAGGCACAATGCTGACATAAGTACAAGAAGACTGACTCTTCCTACTGCCTATGTTTTGAACTATTCCTGAGACACTAGTTATAGATTAGGATGCTTCACTTCAGGTTTACTGAGTCCCTTGGACCTTCTTATTGACGATGAAACACAGAAATTGCATCGGAATTAAATACAAAAGGCACAATGCCGACCTAAGTACAAGAGGACTGACTCTTCTTACTGTCTATGTTTTGAACCATTCCTGTGACACTAGTAATAGATTCTGAACACCGAAATTGCATCGGAATTAAATAGAAAAGGCACAATGCCGACTTAAGTACAAGAAGACTGACTCTTGTTACTGACTATGTTTTGAACCATTCCTGTGACACTAGTTATAGATTCCGATGCTTCACTTCAGGTTTACTGTATCCCTTGGACCTTCTTATTGACGATGAAACACAGAAATTGCATCGGAATTAAATACAAAAGGCACAATGCCGACTTAAGGACAAGAAGACTGACCCTACTTACTGACTATGTTTTGACCATTCTGGTGTCACTAGTTATAGATTCCGATGCTTCACTTCATGTTTACTGTATCCCTCTGACCTTCTTATTGACGATGAAACACAGAAATTGCATCGGAATTAAATAGAAAAGGCACATTGCCGACTTAAGTACAAGAAGACTGGCTTTTCTTACTGTCTATGCTTTGAACCATTCCTGTGACACTAATTATAGATTCCGATGCTTCACTTCAGGTGTACTGTATCCCTTGGACCTTCTTATAGACGATGAAACACACAAATTGCATCGGAATTAAATACAAAATGCAAAATGCCGACTTAAATACAACAAGACTGACTCTTCCATCTGTCTATGTTTTGAACCATTCCTGTGACACTATTTTTAGATTCCGATGCTTCACTTCTGACCTTCTTATTGTCGATGAATCACAGAAATTGCATCGGAATTAAATACAAAAGGCAAAATGCCGACTTAGCTACAAGAAGACTGACTCTTCCTACTGTCTATTTTTTGAACCATTCCTGTGTCACTAGTTATAGATTCAGATGATTCACTTCTGGTTTACTGAATCCCTTGGACCTTCTTATTGACGATGAAACACATAAATAGCATCGGAATTAAATACAAAAGGAACAATGCCGACTTAAGTACAAGAAGACTGACTCTTCCATCTGTCTATGTTTTGAACCATTCCTGTGACACTATTTTTAGATTCCGATGCTTCACTTCTGACCTTCTTATTGTCGATGAATCACAGAAATTGCATCGGAATTAAATACAAAAGGCAAAATGCCGACTTAGCTACAAGAAGACTGACTCTTCCTACTGTCTATGTTTTGAACCATTCCTGTGACACTAGTTTTAGATTCCGATGCATCACTTCAGTTTTACTGTATCCCTCTGACATACTTATTGACGATGAAACAAAGAAATTGAATCGGAATTAAATACAAAAGGCACAATGCCGACT
This sequence comes from Schistocerca piceifrons, assembly GCF_021461385.2. Taxonomy (NCBI): domain Eukaryota; kingdom Metazoa; phylum Arthropoda; class Insecta; order Orthoptera; family Acrididae; genus Schistocerca; species Schistocerca piceifrons. The sequence goes on along the minus strand of NW_025728368.1, from coordinate 325,433 downwards.
TAAGTACAAGAAGACTATCTCTTCATACTGTCTATATTTGAACCATTCCTGAGACACTAGTTATAAAATTCCGAAGCTTCACTTCAGGTTTACTGTATCCCTTAAACTTTCGTATTGACGATGAAAAACAGAAATTGCATCGGAATTAATTAGAAAAAGCACAATGCCGACTTAAGTACAAGAAGACTGATTCTTCCTACTGTCTATGTTTTGAACAATTCCTGAGACACTAGTTTTAGATTCCGATCCTTCACTTCAGTTATACTGTATCCCTCTTACCTACTTATTGACGATGAAACACAGAAATTGCATCGGAATTAAATACAAAAGGCACAATGCCGACTTAAGTACAAGAAGACTGACTCTTCTCACTGACTAAGTTTGAACCATTCCTGTGACACTAGTTTTAGATTCCGATGCTTCACTTCAGGTTTACTGTGTCCCTGGGACCTTCTTATTGACGATGAAACACAGAAATTGCATCGGAACTAAATAGAAAAGGCACAATGCCGACTTAAGTACAAGTAGACTTACTCTTCCTACTGTCTATGCCTTGAACCATCCGTGTGACACTAGTTTTAGATTCCGATGCTTCACTTCAGGTTTACTGTATCACTTGGACCTTCTTATTGACGATGAAACACAGAAATTGCATCGGAATTAAATAGAAAAGGCACAAAGCCAACTTAAGTACAAGAAGACTGACTCTTCTTACTGTCTACGTTTTGAACCATTCCTGTGACACTAGTTATAGATTCCGATGCTTCACTCCAGGTATACTGTATCCCTTGGACCTTCGTATTGACGATGAAACACAGAAATTGCATCGGAAATAAATACAAAAGGCACAATGCCGACTTAAGTACAAGAAGACTGACTCTTCTCACTGACTAAGTTTTGAACCATTCCTGTGACACTAGTTTTAGATTCCGATGCTTCACTTCAGGTTTACTGTATCCCTGGGACCTTCTTATTGACGAAGAAACACAGAAATTGCATCGGAACTAAATAGAAAAGGCACAATGCCGACTTAAGTACAAGTAGACTTACTCTTCCTACTGTCTATGTCTTGAACCATTCCTGTGACACTAGTTTTAGATTCTCATGCTTCACTTCAGGATTACTGTATCCCTCTGACCTTCTTATTGACGATGAAACACAGAAATTGCATCGGAATTAAATACAAAAGGCACAATGCCGACTTAAGTACAAGAAGACTGACTCTTGTTACTGACTATGTTTTGAACCATTCCTGTGACACTAGTTTTAGATTCCGATGCATCACTTCAGTTTTACTGTATCCCTCTGACATACTTGTTGACGATGAAACAAAGAAATTGAGTCGGAATTAAATACAAAAGGCACAATGCCGACTTAAGTACAAGAAGACTATCTCTTCCTACTGTCTATGTTTTGAACCATTCCTGTGACACTAGTTATAAAATTCCGATGCTTCACTTCAGGTTTACTGTATCCCTTGGACTTTCGTATTGACGATGAAACACAGAAATTGCATTGGAATTAATAACAAAATTCACAATGCCGAGTTAAGTACAAGTAGACTGACTCTTCTTACTGGCTATGTTTTGAACCATTCCTGTGACACTAGTTATAGACTCCGATGCTTCACTTCAGGTTTGCTGAATCCCTTGGACCTTCTTATTGACGATGAAACACACAAATTGCATCGGAATTAAATACAAAAGGCACAATGCCGAATTAAGTACAAGAAGACTGACTCTTCTTACTGTGTATGTTGTGAACCATTCCGGCGACGCAAGTTATAGATTCCGATGCTTCACTTCAGGTTTACTGTATCACTTGGACCTTCTTATTGACGATGAAAGACAGAAATTGCATCGGAATTAAATAGAAAAGGCACAATGCCGACTTAAGTACAAGAAGACTGACTCTTCTTACTGTCTACGTTTTGAACCATTCCTGTGAGACTAGTTATAGATTCCGATGCTTCACTCCACGTTCACTGTATCCCTTGGACCTTCGTATTGACGATGAAACACAGAAATTGTATCGGAATTAAATAGAAAAGGCACAATGCCGACTTAAGTACAAGAAGACTGACTCTTCTCCCTGACTAAGATTTGAACCATTCCTGTGACACTAGTTATAGATTCCGATGCTTCACATCAGGTTTACTGTATACCTGGGACCTTCTTATTGACGATGAAACACAGAAATTGCATCGGAATAAAATACAAAATGCACAATGCTGACATAAGTACAAGAAGACTGACTCTTCCTACTGTCTATGTTTTGAACTATTCCTGTGACACTAGTTATAGATTCCAATGCTTCACTTCAGGTTTACTGTATCCCTTGGACCTTCTTATTGACGATGAAACACAGAAATTGCAACGAAATTAAATACAAAAGACACAATGCCGACTTAAGGACAAGAAGACTGACTCTTCTAACTGACTATGTTTTGACCGTTTCTGTGACACTAGTTATGGATTCCGATGCTTCACTTCAGGTTTACTGTATCCCTCTGACCTACTTAATGACGAGGAAAAACAGATATTGAATCGGAATTAAATACAAAAGGCACAATGCAGACTTAAGTACAAGAAGACTGACACTTCCTACTGTCTATGTTTTGAACCAATCCTGTGACACTAGTTATAGATTCCGATGCTTCACTTCATGTTTACTGTATCCCTCTGACCTTCTTATTGACGATGAAACACAGAAATTGCATCGGAATTAAATAGAAAAGGCACATTGCCGACTTAAGTACAAGAAGACTGGCTTTTCTTACTGTCTATGCTTTGAACCATTCCTGTGACACTAATTATAGATTCCGATGCTTCACTTCAGGTGTACTGTATCCCTTGGACCTTCTTATAGACGATGAAACACACAAATTGCATCGGAATTAAATACAAAATGCAAAATGCCGACTTAAATACAACAAGACTGACTCTTCCATCTGTCTATGTTTTGAACCATTCCTGTGACACTATTTTTAGATTCCGATGCTTCACTTCTGACCTTCTTATTGTCGATGAATCACAGAAATTGCATCGGAATTAAATACAAAAGGCAAAATGCCGACTTAGCTACAAGAAGACTGACTCTTCCTACTGTCTATTTTTTGAACCATTCCTGTGTCACTAGTTATAGATTCAGATGATTCACTTCTGGTTTACTGAATCCCTTGGACCTTCTTATTGACGATGAAACACATAAATAGCATCGGAATTAAATACAAAAGGAACAATGCCGACTTAAGTACAAGAAGACTGACTCTTCCATCTGTCTATGTTTTGAACCATTCCTGTGACACTATTTTTAGATTCCGATGCTTCACTTCTGACCTTCTTATTGTCGATGAATCACAGAAATTGCATCGGAATTAAATACAAAAGGCAAAATGCCGACTTAGCTACAAGAAGACTGACTCTTCCTACTGTCTATGTTTTGAACCATTCCTGTGACACTAGTTTTAGATTCCGATGCATCACTTCAGTTTTACTGTATCCCTCTGACATACTTATTGACGATGAAACAAAGAAATTGAATCGGAATTAAATACAAAAGGCACAATGCCGACTTAAGTACAAGAAGACTATCTCTTCATACTGTCTATATTTGAACCATTCCTGAGACACTAGTTATAAAATTCCGAAGCTTCACTTCAGGTTTACTGTATCCCTTAAACTTACGTATTGACGATGAAAAACAGAAATTGCATCGGAATTAATTAGAAAAAGCACAATGCCGACTTAAGTACAAGAAGACTGATTCTTCCTACTGTCTATGTTTTGAACAATTCCTGAGACACTAGTTTTAGATTCCGATCCTTCACTTCAGTTATACTGTATCCCTCTTACCTACTTATTGACGATGAAACACAGAAATTGCATCGGAATTAAATACAAAAGGCACAATGCCGACTTAAGTACAAGAAGACTGACTCTTCTCACTGACTAAGTTTGAACCATTCCTGTGACACTAGTTTTAGATTCCGATGCTTCACTTCAGGTTTACTGTATCCCTGGGACCTTCTTATTGACGATGAAACACAGAAATTGCATCGGAACTAAATAGAAAAGGCACAATGCCGACTTAAGTACAAGTAGACTTACTCTTCCTACTGTCTATGCCTTGAACCATCCGTGTGACACTAGTTTTAGATTCCGATGCTTCACTTCAGGTTTACTGTATCACTTGGACCTTCTTATTGACGATGAAACACAGAAATTGCATCGGAATTAAATAGAAAAGGCACAAAGCCAACTTAAGTACAAGAAGACTGACTCTTCTTACTGTCTACGTTTTGAACCATTCCTGTGACACTAGTTATAGATTCCGATGCTTCACTCCAGGTATACTGTATCCCTTGGACCTTCGTATTGACGATGAAACACAGAAATTGCATCGGAAATAAATACAAAAGGCACAATGCCGACTTAAGTACAAGAAGACTGACTCTTCTCACTGACTAAGTTTTGAACCATTCCTGTGACACTAGTTTTAGATTCCGATGCTTCACTTCAGGTTTACTGTATCCCTGGGACCTTCTTATTGACGAAGAAACACAGAAATTGCATCGGAACTAAATAGAAAAGGCACAATGCCGACTTAAGTACAAGTAGACTTACTCTTCCTACTGTCTATGTCTTGAACCATTCCTGTGACACTAGTTTTAGATTCTCATGCTTCACTTCAGGATTACTGTATCCCTCTGACCTTCTTATTGACGATGAAACACAGAAATTGCATCGGAATTAAATACAAAAGGCACAATGCCGACTTAAGTACAAGAAGACTGACTCTTGTTACTGACTATGTTTTGAACCATTCCTGTGACACTAGTTTTAGATTCCGATGCATCACTTCAGTTTTACTGTATCCCTCTGACATACTTATTGACGATGAAACAAAGAAATTGAGTCGGAATTAAATACAAAAGGCACAATGCCGACTTAAGTACAAGAAGACTATCTCTTCCTACTGTCTATGTTTTGAACCATTCCTGTGACACTAGTTATAAAATTCCGATGCTTCACTTCAGGTTTACTGTATCCCTTGGACTTTCGTATTGACGATGAAACACAGAAATTGCATCGGAATTAAATAGAAAAGGCACAATGCTGACTTAAGTACAAGAAGACTGATTCTCCCTACTGTCTATGTTTTGAATAATTCCTGTTACACTAGTTTTAGATTCCGATCACTTCAGTTATACTGTATCCCTCTGACCTACTTATTGACGATGAAACACAGAAATTGAATCGTAATTAAATACAAAAGGCACAATGCCGACTTAAGTACAAAAAGACTGAGTCTTCCTACTGTCTATGATTTGAACCATTCCTGTGACACTAGTTATAGATTCCGATGCTTCACTTCAGGATTACTGTATCCCTTGGACAGTCTTATTGACGATGAAACACAGAAATTGCATTGGAATTAATAACAAAATTCACAATGCCGAGTTAAGTACAAGTAGACTGACTCTTCTTACTGGCTATGTTTTGAACCATTCCTGTGACACTAGTTATAGACTCCGATGCTTCACTTCAGGTTTGCTGAATCCCTTGGACCTTCTTATTGACGATGAAACACACAAATTGCATCGGAATTAAATACAAAAGGCACAATGCCGAATTAAGTACAAGAAGACTGACTCTTCTTACTGTGTATGTTGTGAACCATTCCGGCGACGCAAGTTATAGATTCCGATGCTTCACTTCAGGTTTACTGTATCACTTGGACCTTCTTATTGACGATGAAAGACAGAAATTGCATCGGAATTAAATAGAAAAGGCACAATGCCGACTTAAGTACAAGAAGACTGACTCTTCTTACTGTCTACGTTTTGAACCATTCCTGTGAGACTAGTTATAGATTCCGATGCTTCACTCCACGTTCACTGTATCCCTTGGACCTTCGTATTGACGATGAAACACAGAAATTGTATCGGAATTAAATAGAAAAGGCACAATGCCGACTTAAGTACAAGAAGACTGACTCTTCTCCCTGACTAAGATTTGAACCATTCCTGTGACACTAGTTATAGATTCCGATGCTTCACATCAGGTTTACTGTATACCTGGGACCTTCTTATTGACGATGAAACACAGAAATTGCATCGGAATAAAATACAAAATGCACAATGCTGACATAAGTACAAGAAGACTGACTCTTCCTACTGTCTATGTTTTGAACTATTCCTGTGACACTAGTTATAGATTCCAATGCTTCACTTCAGGTTTACTGAATCCCTTGGACCTTCTTATTGACGATGAAACACAGAAATTGCATCGGAATTAAATACAAAAGGCACAATGCCGACTTAAGTACAAGAAGAGTGACTCTTCTTACTGTCTATGATTTGAACCATTCCTGTGACACGAGTAATAGATTCCGATGCTTCACACCAGGTTTACTGTATCCCGTGGACCTTCTTATTGACGATGAAACAAAGAAATTGCATCGGAATTAAATAGAAAAGACACAATGCCGACTTAAGTACAAGAAGACTGATTCTTATTACTGTCTATATTTTGAACAATTCCTGTGCCACTAGTTTTAATTTCCGATGCTTCACTTCAGTTTTACTGTATCCCCCTGACCTACATATTGACGATGTCACACAGAAATTGAATCGGAATTAAATACAAAAGGCACAATGCCGACGTAACTACAAGACGACTGACTCTTCCTACTGTCTATGTTTTGAACCATTCCTGTGACACTAGTTATAGATTCCGATGCTTCACTTCAGGTTTACTGTATCCCTTGGACATTCTTATTGACGATGAAACACAGAAATTACATTGGAATTAATAACAAAAGGCACAATGCCGGCTTAAGTACAAGAAGACTGACTCTTCTTACTGGCTATGATTTGAACCATTCCTGTGACACTAGTTATAGACTCTGATGCTTCACTTCAGGATTGCTGAATCCCTTGGACCTTCTTATTGACGATGAAACAAAGAAATTGCATCGGAGTTAAATAGAAAAGGCACAATGCCGACTTAAGTACAAGAAGACTGACTCTTCTTACTGTCTACGATTTGAACCATTCCTGTGACACTAGTTATAGATTCCGATGCTTCACTCCAGGTATACAGTATCCCTTGGACCTTCGTATTGACGATGAAACACAGAAATTGCATCGGAATTAAATAGAAAAGGCACAATGCCGACTTAAGTACAAGTAGACTTACTTTTCCTACTGTCTATGTTTTGAACCATTCCTGTGACACTAGTTTTAGATTCCGATGCTTCACTTCAGGTTTACTGTATCCCTCTGACCTTCTTATTGACGATGAAACACAGAAATTGCATCGGAATTAAATAGAAAAGGCACAATGCCGACTTAAGTACAAGAAGACTGGCTCTTCTTACTGTCTATGTTTTGAACCATTCCTGTGACACTAATTATAGATTCCGATGCTTCACTTCAGGTGTACTGTATCCCTTGGACCTTCTTATAGACGATGAAACACACAAATTGCATCGGAATTAAATACAAAATGCAAAATGCCGACTTAAATACAACAAGACTGACTCTTCCATCTGTCTATGTTTTGAACCATTCCTGTGACACTATTTTTAGATTCCGATGCTTCACTTCTGACCCTCTTATTGTCGATGAATCACAGAAATTGCATCGGAATTAAATACAAAAGGCAAAATGCCGACTTAGCTACAGGAAGACTGACTCTTCCTACTGTCTATGTTTTGAACCATTCCTGTGAGACTAGTTATAGATTCAGATGATTCACTTCTGGTTTACTGAATCCCTTGGACCTTCTTATTGACGATGAAACACATAAATTGCATCGGAATTAAATACAAAAGGAACAATGCCGACTTAAGTACAAGAAGACTGACTCTTCCCAATGTCTATGTTTTGAACCATTCCTGTGACACTAGTTTTAGATTCCGATGCATCACTTCAGTTTTACTGTATCCCTCTGACATACTTATTGACGGTGAATCAAAGAAATTGAATCGGAATTAAATACAAAAGGCACAATGCCGACTTAAGTACAAGAAGACTATCTCTTCATACTGTCTATATTTGAACCATTCCTGTGACACTAGTTATAAAATTCCGATGCTTCACTTCAGGTTTACTGTATCCCTTGAACTTTCGTATTGACGATGAAAAACAGAAATTGCATCGGAATTAAATAGAAAAAGCACAATGCCGACTTAAGTACAAGGAGATTGATTCTTCCTACTGTCTATGTTTTGAACAATTCCTGTGACACTAGTTTTAGATTCCGATCCTTCACTTCAGTTATACTGTATATCTCTTACCTACTTATTGACGATGAAACACAGAAATTGAATCGGAATTAAATACAAAAGGCACAATGCCGGCTTAAGTACAAGAAGACTGAGTCTTCCTACTGTCTATGATTTGAACCAATCCTGTGACACTAGTAATAGATTCCGATGCTTCACTTCAGGTTTACTGTATCCCTTGGACATTCTTATTGACGATGAAACACAGAAATTGCATTGGAATTAATAACAAAAGGCACAATGCCGACTTAAGTACAAGAAGACAGACTCTTCTTACTGGCTATGTTTGAACCATTCCTGTGACACTAGTTATAGACTCCGATGCTTCACTTCAGGTTTGCTGAATCCCTTGGACCTTCTTATCGACGATGAAACACAGAAATTGCATCGGAATTAAATACAAAAGGCACAATGCCGAATTAAGTACAAGAAGACTGACTCTTCTTACTGTCTATGTTTTTAGAACCATTCCTGTGACGCAAGTTATAGATTCCGATGTTTCACTTCAGGTTTACTGTATCACTTGGACCTTCTTATTGACGATGAAACACAGAAATTGCATCGGAATTAAATAGAAAATGCACAATGCCAACTTAAGTACAAGAAGACTGACTCTTCTTACTGTCTACGTTTTGAACCATTCCTGTGACACTAGTTATAGATTCCGATGCTTCACTCCAGGTATACTGTATCCCTTGGACCTTCGTATTGACGATGAAACACAGAAATTGCATCGGAATTAAATACAAAAGGCCCAATGCCGACTTAAGTACAAGAAGACTGACTCTTCTCACTGACTAAGTTTTGAACCATTCCTGTGACACTAGTTTTAGATTCCGATGCTTCACTTCAGGTTTACTGTATCCCTGGGACCTTCTTATTGACGAAGAAACACAGAAATTGCATCGGAACTAAATAGAAAAGGCACAGTGCCGACTTAAGTACAAGTAGACTTACTCTTCCTACTGTCTATGTCTTGAACCATTCCTGTGACACTAGTTTTAGATTCTGATGCTTCACTTCAGGATTACTGTATCCTGCTGACCTTCTTATTGACGATGAAACACAGAAATTCCATCGGAATTAAATACAAAAGGCACAATGCCGACTTAAGTACAAGAAGACTGACTCTTGTTACTGACTATGTTTTGAACCATTCCTGTGACACTAGTTATGGATTCCGATGCATCACTTCAGGTTTACTGTATCTCTTGGACATTCTTATTGACGATGAAACACAGAAATTGCATCGGAATTAAATACAAAAGGCACAATGCCTATTTAACGACAAGAAGACTGACTCTTCTTACTGACTACGTTTTGACCATTCCTGTGACACTAGTTATGGATTCCGATGCTTCACTTCATGTTTACTGTATCCCTCTGACCTTCTTATTGACGATGAAACACAGAAATTGCATCGGAATTAAATACAAAAGGCACAATGCCGACTTAAGTACAAGAAGACTGACTCTTCCCACTGTCTATGTTTTGAACCATTCCTGTGACACTAGTTTTAGATTCCGATGCATCACTTCAGTTTTACTGTATCCCTCTGACATACTTTTTGACGATGAAACAAAGAAATTGAATCAGAATTAAATACAAAAGGCACAATGCCGACTTAAGTACAAGAAGACTATCTCTTCCTACTGTCTATGTTTTGAACCATTCCTGTGACACTAGTTATAAAATTCCGATGCTTCACTTCAGGTTTACTGTATCCCTTGGACTTTCGTATTGACGATGAAACACAGAAATTGCATCGGAATTAAATAGAAAAGGCACAATGCCGACTTAAGTACAAGAAGACTGATTCTTCCTACTGTCTATGTTTTGAACAATTCATGTGACACTAATTTTAGTTTCCGATCACTTCAGTTATACTGTATCCCTCTGACCTACTTATTGACTATGAAACACAGAAATTGCATCGGAATTAAATACAAAAGGCACAATGCCGACTTAAGTACAAGAAGACTGAGTCTTCCTACTGTCTATGATTTGAACCATTCCTGTGACACTAGTTATAGATTCCGATGCTTCACTTCAGGATTACTGTATCCCTTGGACATTCTTATTGACGATGAAACACAGAAATTGCATTGGAATTAATAACAAAAGGGACAATGCCGAGTTAAGTACAAGAAGACTGACTCTTCTTACTGGCTATGCTTTGAACCATTCCTGTGACACTAGTTATAGACTCCGATGCTTCACTTCAGGTTTGCTGAATCCCTTGGACCTTCTTATTGACGATGAAACACAGAAATTGCATCGGAATTAAATACAAAAGGCACAATGCCGAATTAAGTTCAAGAAGACTGACTCTTCTTACTGTGTATGTTGTGAACCAGTCCGGCGACGCAAGTTATAGATTCCGATGCTTCACTTCAGGTTTAGTGTATCACTTGGACCTTCTTATTGACGATGAAAGACAGAAATTGCATCGGAATTAAATAGAAAAGGCACAATGCCGACTTAAGTACAAGAAGACTGACTCTTCTTACTGTCTACGTTTTGAACCATTCCCGTGACGCTAGTTATAGATTCCGATGCTTCACTTCAGGTTTACTGAATCCCTTGGACCTTCTTATTGACGATGAAACACAGAAATTGCATCGGAATTAAATACAAAAGGCACAATGCCGACGTAAGTACAAGAAGAGTGACTCTTCTTACTGTCTATGTTTTGAACCATTCCTGTGACACTAGTAATAGATTCCGATGCTTCCCACCAGGTTTACTGTATCCCGTGGACCTTCTTATTGACGATGAAACAAAGAAATTGCATCGGAATTAAATAGAAAAGACACAATGCCGACTTAAGTACAAGAAGACTGATTCTTATTACTGTCTATATTTTGAACAATTCCTGTGCCACTAGTTTTAGTTTCCGATGCTTCACTTCAGTTTTACTGTATCCCCCTGACCTACTTATTGACGATGTCACACAGAAATTGAATCGGAATTAAATACAAAAGGCACAATGCCGACGTAAGTACAAGACGACTGACTCTTCCTACTGTCTATGTTTTGAACCATTCCTGTGACACTAGTTATAGATTCCGATGCTTCACTTCAGGTTTACTGTATCCCTTGGACATTCTTATTGACGATGAAACACAGAAATTACATTGGAATTAATAACAAAAGGCACAATGCCGGCTTAAGTACAAGAAGACTGACTCTTCTTACTGGCTATGTTTTGAACCATTCCTGTGACACTAGTTATAGACTCTGGTGCTTCACTTCAGGTTTGCTGAATCCCTTGGACCTTCTTATTGACGATGAAACACAGAAATTGCATCTTAATTAAATACAAAACGCACAACGCCGCATTAAGTACATGAAGACTGACTCTTCTTACTGACTATGCTTTGAACCATTCCTGTGACGCAAGTTATAGATTCCGATGCTTCTCTTCAGGTTTACTGTATCACTTGGACCTTCTTATTGACGAAGAAACACAGAAATTGCATCGGAATTAAATAGAAAAAGCACAATGCCGACTTAAGTACAAGAAGACTGACTCTTCTTACTGTCTACGTTTCGAACCATTCCTGTGACACTAGTTATAGATTCCGATGCGTCACTCCAGGTATACTGTATCCCTTGGACCTTCGTATTGACGATGAAACACAGAAATTGCATCGGAATTAAATAGAAAAGGCACAATGCCGACTTAAGTACAAGAAGACTGACTCTTCTCACTGACTAGGTTTTGAACCATTCCTGTGACACTAGTTATAGATTCCGATGCTTCACTTCAGGTTTACTGTATCCCTGGGACCTTCTTATTGACGAAGAAACACAGAAATTGCATCGGAACTAAATAGAAAAGGCACAATGCCGACTTAAGTACAAGTAGACTTACTTTTCCTACTGTCTATGTTTTGAACCATTCCTGTGACACTAGTTTTAGATTCCGATGCTTCACGTCAGGTTTACTGTATCCCTCTGACCTTCTTATTGACGATGAAACACAGAAATTGCATCGGAATTAAATTCAAAAGGCACAATGCTGACATAAGTACAAGAAGACTGACTCTTCCTACTGCCTATGTTTTGAACTATTCCTGTGACACTAGTTATAAATTAGGATGCTTCACTTCAGGTTTACTGAGTCCCTTGGACCTTCTTATTGACGATGAAACACAGAAACTGCATCGGAATTAAATACAAAAGGCACAATGCCGACTTAAGTACAAGAGGACTGACTCTTCCTACTGTCTATGTTTTGAACCATTCCTGTGACACTAGTAATAGATTCTGAACACCGAAATTGCATCGGAATTAAATAGAAAAGGCACAATGCCGACTTACGTACAAGTAGACTGACTCTTGTTACTGACTATGTTTTGAACCATTCCTGTGACACTAGTTATAGATTCCGATGCTTCACTTCAGGTTTACTGTATCCCTTGGACCTTCTTATTGACGATGAAACACAGAAATTGCATCGGAATTAAATACAAAAGGCACAATGCCGAGTTAACGACCAGAAGACTGACTCCTCTTACTGACTATGTTTTGACCATTCCTGTGACACTAGTTATGGATTCCGGTGCTTCACTTCATGTTTACTGTATCCCTCTGACCTTGTTATTGACGATGAAACACAGAAATTGCATCGGAATTAAATAGAAAAATAACAATGCCGACTTAAGTACAAGAAGACTGATTCTTCCTACTGTCTATGTTTTGAACAATTCCTGTGACACTAGTTTTAGATTCCGATCACTTCAGTTATACTGTATCCCTCTGACCTACGTATTGACGATGAAAGACAGAAATTCAATCGGAATTAAATACAAAAGGCACAATGCCGACTTAAGTACAAGAAGACAGAGTCTTCCTACTGTCTATGATTTGAACCATTCCTGTGACACTAGTTATAGATTCCGATGCTTCACTTCATGATTACTGTATCCCTTGGACATTCTTGTTGACGATGAAACACAGAAATTGCATTGGAATTAATAACAAAAGGCACAATGATGAGTTAAGTACAAGAAGACTGACTCTTCTTACTGGCTATGTTTTGAACCAATCCTGTGACACTAGTTATAGACTCCGATGCTTCACTTCAGGTTTGCTGAATCCCTTGGACCTTCTTATTGACGATGAAACACAGAAATTGCATCGGAATTAAATACAAAGGCACAATGCCGAATTAAGTACAAGATGACTGACTCTTCTTACTGTCTACGTTTTGAACCATTCCTGTGACACTACTTATAGATTCCGATGCTTCACTCCAGGTTTACTGTATCCCTTGGACCTTCCTATTGACGATGAAACACAGAAATTGTATCGGAATTAAATAGAAAAGGCACAATGCCGACTTAAGTACAAGAAGACTGACTCTTTTTACTGCCTACGATTTGAACCACTCCTGTGACACTAGTTATAGATTCCGATGCTTCACTCCAGGTTTACTCTATCCCTTGGACCTTCTTATTGACGATGAAACAAAGAAATTGAATCGGAATTAAATACAAAAGGCACAATGCCGACTTAAGTACAAGAAGACTTTCTCTTTCTACTGTCTATGTTTTGAACCATTCCTGTGACACTACTTATTAAATCCCGATGCTTCACTTCAGGTTTACTGAATCCCTTGGACTTTCGTATTGACGATGAAACACAGAAATTGAATCGGAATTAAACACAAAAGGCACAATGCCGACTTAAGTACAAGCAGACTGAGTCTTCCTACTGTCTATGATTTGAACCATTCCTGTGACACTAGTTATAGATTCCGATGCTTCACTTCAGGATTACTGTATCCCTTGGACATTCTTATTGACGATGAAACACAGAAATTTCATCGGAATTAATAACAAAAGGCACAATGCCGAGTTAGGTACAAGAAGACTGACTCTTCTTACTGGCTATGTTTTGAACCATTCCTGTGACACTAGTTATAGACTCCGATGCTTCACTTCAGGTTTGCTGAATCCCTTGGGCCTTCTTATTGACGATGAAACACAGAAATTGCATCGGAATTAAATACAAAAGGCACAATGCCGACTTAAGGACAAGAAGACTGACTCTTCTTACTGACTATGTTTTGACCATTCCTGTGACACTAGTTATGGATTCCGATGCTTCACTTCATGTTTACTGTATCCCTCTGACCTTGTTATTGACGATGAAACACAGAAATTGCATCGGAATTAAATAGAAAAAGCACAATGCCGACTTAAGTACAAGAAGACTAGCTCATCTTACTGTCTATGTTTTGAACCATTCCTGTGGCACTAGTTATAGATTCCGATGCTTCACACCAGGTTTACTGTATCCCCTGGACCTTCTTATTGACGATGAAACACCGAAATTGCATCGGAATTAAGTAGAAAAGGCACAATGCCGACTTAAGTACAAGAAGACTGACTCTTCTTACTGCCTACGATTTGAACCATTCCTGTGACACTAGTTATAGATTCCGATGCTTCACTCCAGGTTTACTGTATCCCTTGGACCTTCTTATTGACGATGAAACAAAGAAATTGAATCGGAATTAAATACAAAAGGCACAATGCCGACTTAAGTACAAGAAGACTTTCTCTTTCTACTGTCTATGTTTTGAACCATTCCTGTGACACTACTTATTAAATTCCGATGCTTCACTTCAGGTTTACTGAATCCCTTGGACTTTCGTATTGACGATGAAACACAGAAATTGCATCGTAATTAAATACAAAAGGCACAATGCCGAATTAAGTACAAGAAGACTGACTCTTCTTACTGTGTATGTTTTGAACCATTCCGGCGACGCAAGTTATAGATTCCGATGCTTCACTTCAGGTTTACTGTATCACTTGGACCTTCTTATTGACGATGAAACACAGAAATTGCTACGGAATTAAATAGAAAAGGCACAATGCCGACTTAAGTACAAGAAGACTGACTCTTCTTACTGTCTACGTTTTGAACCATTCCTGTGACAGTAGTTATAGATTCTGATGCTTCACTCCAGGTTTACTGTATCCCTTGGACCTTCTTATTGACGATGAAACACAGAAATTGCATCGTAATTAAATACAAAAGGCACAATGCCGACTTAAGTACAAGAAGAGTGACTCTTATTACTGTCTATGTTTTGAACCATTCCTGTGACACTAGTAATAGATTCCGATGCTTCACACCAGGTTTACTGTATCCCGTGGACCTTCTTATTGACGATGAAACAAAGAAATTGCATCGGAATTAAATAGAAAAGACACAATGCCGACTTAAGTACAAGAAGACTGATTCTTATTACTGTCTATATTTTGAACAATTCCTGTGACACTAGTTTTAGTTTCCGATGCTTCACTTCCGTTTTACTGTATCCCCCTGACCTAATTATTGACGATGTCACACAGAAATTGAATCGGAATTAAATACAAAAGGCACAATGCCGACGTAAGTACAAGACGACTGACTCTCCAACTGCCTATGTTTTGAACCGTTCCTGTGACACTAGTTATAGATTCCAATGCTTCACTTCAGGTTTACTGTATCCCTTGGACATTCTTATTGACGATGAAACACAGAAATTGCATTGGAATTAATAACAAAAGGCACAATTCTGACTTAAGTACAATAAGACTGACTCTTCATACTGGCTATGTTTTGAACCATTCCTGTGACACTAGTTATAGACTCTGATGCTTCACTTCAGGTTTGCTGAATTCCTTGGACCTTCTTATTGACGATGAAACACAGAAATTGCATCGGAATTAAATACAAAAGGCACAACGCCGCATTAAGTAGGAGAAGACTGACTCTTCTTACTGACTATGTTTTGAACCATTCCTGTGACGCAAGTTATAGATTCCGAAGCTACACATCAGGTTTTCTGTATCACTTGGACCTTCTTATTGACGAAGAAACACAGAAATTGCATCAGAATTAAATGGAAAAGGCACAATGCCGACTTAAGTACAAGAAGACTGACTCTTCTTACTGTCTACGTTTTGAACCATTCCTGTGACACTAGTTATAGAATCCGATGCTTCACTCCAGGTATACTGTATCCCTTGGACCTTCGTATTGACGAATAAACACAGAAATTGCATCGGAATTAAAAGAAAAGGCACAATGCCGACTTAAGTACAAGAAGACTGACTCTTCTCACTGACTAAGTTTTGAACCATTCCTGTGACACTAGTTATAGATTCCGATGCTTCACTTCAGGTTTGCTGTACCCTGGGACCTTCTTATTGACGAAGAAACACAGAAATTGCATCGGAACTAAATAGAAAAGGCACAATGCCGACTTAAATACAAGTTGACTTACTTTTCCTACTGTCTATGTTTTGAACCATTCCTGTGACACTAGTTTTAGATTCCGATGCTTCACTTCAGGTTTACTGTATCCCTCTGACCTTCTTATTGACGATGAAACACAGAAATTGCATCGGAATTAAATACAAAAGGCACAATGCCGACTTAAGTACAAGAAGACTGACTCTTTTTACTGTCTATGTTTTGAACCATTCCTGTGACGCTAGTAATAGATTCAGATGCTTCACACCAGGTTTACTGTATCCCGTGGACCTTCTTATTGACGATGAAACACAGAAATTGCATCGGAATTAAATAGAAAAGGCACGATGCCGACTTAAGTACAAGAAGACTGACTCTTGTTACTGACTATGTTTTGAACCATTCCTGTGACACTAGTTATAGATTCCGATGCTTCACTTCAGGTTTACGGTATCCCTTGGACCTTCTTATTGACGATGAAACTCAGAAATTGCATCGGAATTAAATACAAAAGGCACAATGCCGACTTAAGGACAAGAAGACTGACCCTTCTTACTGACTATGTTTTGACCATTCCTGTGACACTAGTTATAGATTCCGATGCTTCACTTCATGTTTACTGTATCCCTCTGACCTTCTTATTGACGATGAAACACAGAAATTGCATCGGAATTAAATAGAAAAGGCACATTGCCGACTTAAGTACAAGAAGACTGGCTCTTCTTACTGTCTATGCTTTGAACCATTCCTGTGACACTAGTTATAGATTCCGATGCTTCATTTCAGGTTTACTGTATCCCCTGGACCTTCTTATACGCGATGAAACACAGAAATTGCCTCGGAAGTAAATACAAAATGCAAAATGCCGAGTTACATTCAAGAAGACTGACTCTTCCTTCTGTCTATGTTTGAAGCATTCCTGTGACACTAGTTTTAGATTCCGATGCTTCACTTCAGGTTTACTGTATCCCTCTGACCTTCTTATTGACGATGAATCACAGAAATTCCATCGGAATTAAATACAAAAGGCAAAATGCCGACTTAGGTACAAGAAGACTGACTCTTCCTACTGTGTAAGGTTTGAACCATTCCTGTGACACTAGTAATAGGTTCAGATGCTTCACTTCTGGTTTACTGAGTCCCTTGGACCTTCTTATTGACGATGAAGCACATAAATTGCATCGGAATTAAATACAAAGGGAACAATGCCGACTTAAGTGCAGGAAGACTGATTCTTCCTACTGTCTATGCTTTGAACCATTCCTGTGGCACTAGTATTAGATTCCGATGCTTCACTTCAGGTTTACTGTATCCCTCTGACCTACTTATTGACGATGAAACACAGAAATTGAATCGGAATTAAATACAAAAGGCACAATGCCGACTTAAGTACAAGAAGACTGACTCTTCCTACTGTCTATGTTTTGAACCATTCCTGTGAAACTAGTTATAGATTCCGATGCTTCACTTCAGGTTTACTGTATCCCTTGGACATTCTTACTGACGATGAAACACAGAAATTGCATCGGAGTTAATAACAAAAGGCACAATGCCGTCTTAAGTACAAGAAGACTGACTCTTCTTACTGGCTATGTTTTGAACCATTCCTGTGACTCTAGTTATAGATTCCGATGCTTCACTTCAGGTTTACTGTATCCCTCTGACCTACTTATTGACGATGAAACACAGAAATTGAATCGGAATTAAATACAAAAGGCACAATGCCGACTTAAGTACAAGAAGACTGACTCTTCCTACTGTCTATGTTTTGAACCATTCCTGTGACACTAGTTATAAACTCCGATGCTTCACTTCAGGTTTGCTGAATCCCTTGGGCCTTCTTATTGACGATGAAACACAGAAATTGCATCGGAATTAAATACAAAACGCACAATGCCGACTTAAGGACAAGAAGACTGACTCTTCTTACTGACTATGTTTTGACCATTCCTGTGACACTAGTTATGGATTCCGATGCTTCACTTCATGTTTACTGTATCCCTCTGACCTTGTTATTGACGATGAAACACAGAAATTGCATCGGAATTAAATAGAAAAAGCACAATGCCGACTTAAGTACAAGAAGACTAGCTCATCTTACTGTCTATGTTTTGAACCATTCCTGTGACACTAGTTATAGATTCCGATGCTTCACACCAGGTTTACTGTATCCCCTGGACCTTCTTATTGACGATGAATCACCGAAATTGCATCGGAATTAAGTAGAAAAGGCACAATGCCGACTTAAGTACAAGAAGACTGACTCTTCTTACTGCCTACGATTTGAACCATTCCTGTGACACTAGTTATAGATTCCGATGCTTCACTCCAGGTTTACTGTATCCCTTGGACCTTCTTATTGACGATGTAACAAAGAAATTGAATCGGAATTAAATACAAAAGGCACAATGCCGACTTAAGTACAAGAAGACTTTCTCTTTCTACTGTCTATGTTTTGAACCATTCCTGTGACACTACTTATTAAATTCCGATGCTTCACTTCAGGTTTACTGAATCCCTTGGACTTTCGTATTGACGATGAAACACAGAAATTGAATCGGAATTAAACACAAAAGGCACAATGCCGACTTAAGTACAAGCAGACTGATTCTTCCTACTGTCTATGATTTGAACCATTCCTGTGACACTAGTTATAGATTCCGATGCTTCACTTCAGGATTACTGTATCCCTTGGACATTCTTATTGACGATGAAACACAGAAATTGCATCGGAATTAATAACAAAAGGCACAATGCCGAGTTAAGTACAAGAAGACTGACTCTTCTTACTGGCTATGTTTTGAACCATTCCTGTGACACTAGTTATAGACTCCGAAATTAAATACAAAAGGCACAATGCCGAATTAAGTTCAAGAAGACTGACTCATCTTACTGTGTATGTTTTGAACCATTCCGGCGACGCAAGTTATAGATTCCGATGCTTCACTTCAGGTTTACTGTATCACTTGGACCTTCTTATTGACGATGAAACACAGAAATTGCTACGGAATTAAATAGAAAAGGCACAATGCCGACTTAAGTACAAGAAGACTGACTCTTCTTACTGTCTACGTTTTGAACCATTCCTGTGACAGTAGTTATAGATTCTGATGCTTCACTCCAGGTTTACTGTATCCCTTGGACCTTCCTATTGACGATGAAACACAGAAATTGTATCGGAATTAAATAGAAAAGGCACAATGCCAACTTAAGTACAAGAAGACTGACTCTTCTCCCTGACTAAGTTTTGAACCATTCCTGTGACACTAGTAATAGATTCCGATGCTTCACTTCAGGTTTACTGTATCCCTGGGACCTTCTTATTGACGATGAAACACAGAAATTGCATCGGAATTAAATACAAAATGCACAATGCTGACATTAGTACAAGAAGACTGACTCATCCTACTGTCTATGTTTTGAACTCTTCCTGTGACTCTAGTTATAGATTCCGATGCTTCACTTCAGGTTTACTGAATCCCTTGGACCTTCTTACTGACGATGAAACACAGAAATTGCATCGGAATTAAATACAAAAGGCACAATGCCGACTTAAGTACAAGAAGAGTGACTCTTCTTACTGTCTATGTTTTATACCATTCCTGTGACACTAGTAATAGATTCCGATGCTTCACACCAGGTTTAATGTATCCTGTGGACCTTCTTATTGACGATGAAACAAAGAAATTGCCTCGGAATTAAATAGAACAGACACAATGCCGACTTAAGTACAAGAAGACTGATTCTTATTACTGTCGATATTTTGAACAATTCCTGTGCCACTAGTTTTAGTTTCCGATGCTTCACTTCAGTTTTACTGTATCCCTCTGACCTACTTATTGACGATGTCACACAGAAATTGAATCGGAATTAAAAACAAAAGGCACAATGCCGACGTAAGTACAAGACGACTGACTCTTCCTACTGTCTATGTTATGAACCATTCCTGTGACACTAGTTATAGATTCCGATGCTTCACTTCAGGTTTACTGTATCCCTTGGACATTCTTATTGACGATGAAACACAGAAATTACATTGGAATTAATAACAAAAGGCACAATGCCGTCTTAAGTACAAGAAGACTGACTCTTCTTACTGGCTATGTTTTGAACCATTCCTGTGACACTAGTTATAGACTCTGATGCTTCACTTCAGGTTTGCTGAATCCCTTGGACCTTCTTATTGACGATGAAACACAGAACTTGCATCGGAATTAAATACAAAAGGCACAACGCCGCATTAAGTACAAGAAGACTGACTCTTCTTACTGTCTATGTTTGAACCATTCCTGTGACGCAAGTTATAGATTCCGATGCTTCACTTCAGGTTTACTGTATCACTTGGACCTTCTTATTGACGAAGAAACACGGAAATTGCATCGGAATTAAATAGAAAAGGCACAATGCCGACTTAAGTACAAGAAGACTGACTCTTCTTACTGTCTACGTTTTGAACCATTCCTGTGACACTAGTTATAGATTCCGATGCTTCACTCCAGGTGTACTGTATCCCTTGGACCTTCGTATTGACGATGAAACACAGAAATTGCATCGGAATTAAAAAGAAAAGGCTCAATGCCGACTTAAGTACAAGAAGACTGACTCTCTCACTGACTAAGTTTTGAACCATTCCTGTGACACTAGTTATAGATTCCGATGCTTCACTTCAGGTTTACTGTATCCCTGGGACCTTCGTATTGACGAAGAAACACAGAAATTGCATCGGAACTAAATAGAAAAGGCACAATGCCGACTTAAGTACAAGTAGACTTACTTTTTCTACTGTCTATGTTTGAACCATTCCTGTGACACTACTTTTAGATTCCGATGCTTCACTTCAGGTTTACTGTATCCCTCTGACCTTCTTATTGACGATGAAACACAGAAATTGCATCGGAATTAAATACAAAAGGCACAATGCTGAAATAAGTACAAGAAGACTGACTCTTCCTACTGCCTATGTTTTGAACTATTCCTGTGACACTAGTTATAGATTAGGATGCTTCACTTCAGGTTTACTAAATCCCTTGGACCTTGTTATGGACGATGAAACACAGAAATTGCATCGGAATTAAATACAAAAGGCACAATGCCGACTTAAGTACAAGAAGACTGACTCTTCTTACTGTCTATGTTTTGAACCATTCCTGTGACACTAGTAATAGATTCTGATGCTTCACACCAGGTTTACTGTATCCCGTGGACCTTCCTATTGACGATGAAACACCGAAATTGCATCGGAATTAAATAGAAAAGGCACAATGCCGACTTAAGTACAAGAAGACTGACTCTTGTTACTGACTATGTTTTGAACCATTCCTGTGACACTAGTTATAGATTCCGATGCTTCACTTCAGGTTTACTGTATCCCGTGGACCTTCTTATTGACGATGAAACACAGAAATTGCATCGGAATTAAATACAAAAGACACAATGCCCACTTAAGGACAAGAAGACTGACCCTTCTTACTGACTATGTTTTGACCATTCCTGTGACACTCGTTATGGATTCCGATGCTTCACTTCATGTTTACTGTATCCCTCTGACCTTCTTATTGACGATGAAACACAGAAGTTGCATCGGAATTAAATAGAAAAGGCACATTGCCGACTTAAGTACAAGAAGACTGGCTCTTCTTACTGTCTATGTTTTGAACCATTCCTGTGACACTAGTTATAGATTCCGATGCTTCACTTCAGGTTTACTGTATACCTTGGACCTTCTTATAGACGATGAAACACAGAAATTGCCTCGGAATTAAATACAAAATGCGAAATGCCGACTAAAATTCAAGAAGACTGACTCTTCCTTCTGTCTATGTTTTGAAGCATTCCTGTGACACTGGTTTTAGATTCCGATGCTTCACTTCAGGTTTACTGTATCCCTCTGACCTTCTTATTGACGATGAATCACAGAAATTGCATCGGAATTAAATACAAAAGGCAAAATGCCGACTTAGGTACAAGATGACTGACTCTTCCTACTGTGTATGTTTTGAACCATTCCTGTGACACTAATTATAGATTCAGATGCTTCACTTCTGGTTTACTGAGTCCCTTGGACATTCTTACTGACGATGAAACACAGAAATTGCATCGGAGTTAATAACAAAAGGCACAATGCCGACTTAAGTACAAGAAGACTGACTCTTCTTACTGGCTATGTTTTGAACCATTCCTGTGACTCTAGTTATAGATTCCGATGCTTCACTTCAGGTTTGCTGAATCCCTTGGACCTTCTTATTGACGATGAAACACAGAAATTGCATCGGAATTAAATAGAAAAGGCACAATGCCGCCTTAAGTACAAGAAGACTGACTCTTCTTACTGTCTATGTTTTGAACCATTCCTGTGACACTAGTAATAGATTCTGATGCTTCACACCAGGTTTACTGTATCCCGTGGACCTTCTTATTGACGATGAAACACCGAAATTGCATCGGAATTAAATAGAAAAGGCACAATGCCGACTTAAGTACAAGAAGACTGACTCTTGTTACTGACTATGCTTTGAACCATTCCTGTGACACTAGTTATAGATTCCGATGCTTCACTTCAGGTTTACTGTATCCCTTGGACCTTCTTATTGACGATGAAACACAGAAATTGCATCGGAATTAAATACAAAAGGCACAATGCTGACTTAAGGACAAGAAGACTGACTCTTCTTACTGACTATGTTTTGACCATTCCTGTGACACTAGTTATGGATTCCGATGCTTCACTTCATGTTTACTGTATCCCTCTGACCCTGTTATTGACGATGAAACACAGAAATTGCATCGGAATTAAATAGAAAAAGCACAATGCCGACTTAAGTACAAGAAGACTAGCTCTTCTTACTGTCCTATGATTTGAACCATTCCTGTGACACTAGTTATAGATTCCGATGCTTCACTTCAGGTTTACTGTATCCCTCTGACCTTCTTATTGACGATGAAACACAGAAATTGCATGGGAATTAATTAGAAAAGACACAATGCTGACATAAGTACAAGTAGACTGACTCTTCCTACTCTCTATGTTTTGAACTTTTATTGAGACACTAGGTATAGATTCCGATGCTTCACTTCAGGTTTACTGAATCCCTTGGACCTTCTTATTGACGATGAAACACAGGAATTGCATCGGAATTAAATACAAAAGGCAAAATGCCGAATTAAGTACAAGAAGACTGACTCTTCTTACTGTCTATGTTTTGAACAATTCCTGTGACAGTATTAATAGATTCCGATGCTTCACACCTGGTTTACTGTATCCCCTGGAGCTTCTTATTGACGATGAAACACCGAAATTGCATCGGAATTAAGTAGAAAAGGCACAATGCCGACTTAAGTACAAGAAGACTGACTCTTCTTACTGCCTACGATTTGAACCATTCCTGTGACACTAGTTATAGATTCCGATGCTTCACTCCAGGTTTACTGTATCCATTGGACCTTCGTATTGACGATGAAACACAGAAATTGCATCGGAATTAATTAGAAAAGGCACAATGCCGACTTAAGTACATGAAGACTGACTCTTCTCACTGACTATGTTTTGAACCATTCCTGTGACACTAGTTATAGATTTGGATGCTTCACTTCAGGTTTACTGTATCCGTGGGACGTTCTTATTGACGAAGAGACACAGAAACGCATCGGAACTACATAGAAAATTCACAATGCCGACTTAAGTACAAGAAGACTTACTCTTCCTACTGTCTATGTTTTGAACAATTCCTGTGACACTAGTTATAGATTCCGATGCTTCACTTCAGGTTAACTGTATCTCTTGGACTTTCGTATTGACGATGAAATACAGAAATTGCATATGAATTATATAGAAAAGGCACAATGCCGACTCAAGTGCAAGAAGACTGATTCTTCCTACTGTCTATGTTTTGAACAATTCCTGTGACACTAGTTTTAGATTCCGATGCATCACTTCAGTTTTACTGTATCCCTCTGACCTACTTATTGACGATGAAATACAGAAATTGAATCGGAATTAAATAGAAAAGGCACAATGCCGACTTAAGTACAAGAAGACTATCTCTTCCTACTGTCTATGTTTTGAACCATTCCTGTGACACTAGTTATAAAATTCCGATGCTTCACTTCAGATTTACTGTATCCCTTGGACTTTCGTATTGACGATGGTACACAGAAATTGCATCGGAATTAAATAGAAAAGGCACAATGCCGACTTAAGTACAAAAAGACTGATTCTTATTACTGTCTATGTTTTGAACAATTCCTGTGACACTAGTTTTAGATTCCGATGCTTCACTTCAGTTTTACTGTATCCCTCTGACATACTTATTGACGATGAAACACAGAAATTGAATCGGAATTAAATACAAAAGGCACAATGCCGACTTAAGTGCAAGAAGACTGACTCTTCCTACTGTCTATGTTTTGAACCATTCCTGTGACACTAGTTATAGATTCCGATGCTTCACTTCTAGTTTACTGTATCCCTTGGACATTCTTATTGACGATGAAACACAGAAATTGCATTGTAATTAGTAACAAAAGGCACAATGCCGACTTAAGTAAAGAAGACTGACTCTTCTTACTGGCTATGTTTTGACCCATTCCTGTGACACTAGTAACAGATTCCGATGCTTCACACCAGGTTTACTGTATCCCGTGGATCTTCTTATTGACGATGAAACACCGAAATTGCATCGGAATTAAATAGAAAAGGCACAATGCCAACTTAAGTACAAGAAGACTGATTCTTCCTACGGTCTATGTTTTGAACAATTCCTGTGACACTAGTTTTAGATTCCGATGCTTCACTTCAGTTTTACTGTATCCCTCTGACCTACTTATTGACGATGTCACACAGAAATTGAATCGGAATTACATACAAAAGGCACAATGCCGACTTAAGTACAAGAAGACTGACTCTCCCTACTGTCTATGTTTTGAACCATTCCTGTGACACTAGTTATAGATTCCGATGCTTGACTTCAGGTTTACTGTATCCCTTGGACCTTCTTATAGACAATGAAACACAGAAATTGCATCGGAATAAAACACAAAATGCAAAATGCCGACTTAAATTCAGGAAGACTGACTCTTCCTTCTGTCTATGTTTTGAACCATTCCAGTGACACAAGTTTTAGAATCCGATGCTACACTTCAGGTTTACTATATCCCTCTGACCTTCTTATTGACGATGAATCACAGAAATTGCATCGGAATTAAATACAAAAGGCAAAATGCCGACTTACGTACAAGAAGACTGACTCTTCCTACTGTGTATGTTTTGAACCATTCCTGTGACACTAGTTATAGATTCAGATGCTTCACTTCTGGTTTACTGAATCCCTTGGACCTTCTTATTGACGATGAAACACATAAATTGCATCGGAATTAAATACAAAAGGAACAATGCCGACTTAAGTGCAAGAAGGCCGATTCTTCCTACTGTCTATAATTTGAACCATTCCTGTGACACTAGTTTTAGATTCCGATGCTTCACTTCAGGTTTACTGTATCCCTCTGACCTACTTATTGACGATGAAACACAGAAATTGAAACAGAATTTAATACAAAAGGCACAATGCCGACATAAGTACAAGAAGACTGAATCTTCCTACTGTCTATGTTTTGAACCATTCCTGTGACACTAGTTATAGATTCCGATGCTTCATTTCAGGTTTACTGTATCCCTTGGACATTCTTACTGACGATGAAACACAGAAATTGCATCGGAATTAATAACATAAGGCACAATGCCGTCTTAAGTACAAGAAGACTGACTCTTCTTACAGGCTATGTTTTGAACCATTCCTGTGACACTAGTTATAGATTCCGATGCTTCACTTCAGGTTTGCTGGATCCCTTGGACCTTCTTATTGACGATGAAACACAGAAATTGCATCGGAATTAAATAGAAAAGGCACAATGCCGAATTAAGTACAAGAAGACTATCTCTTCCTACTGTCTATGTTTTGAACCATTCCTGTGACACTAGTTATAGATTCCGATGCTTCACTTCAAGTTTACTGTATCCCTTGGACATTCTTATTGACGATGAAACACAGAAATTGCATCGAAATTAAATAGAAAAGGCACAATGCCGACTTAAGTACAAGAAGACTGCTTCTTCTCACTGACTAAGTTTTGAACCATTCCTGTGACACTAGTTATAGATTCCGATGCTTGACTTCAGGTTTACTGTATCCCTGGGACCTTCTTATTGACGAAGAAACACAGAAATTGCATCGGAACTAAATAGAAAAGGCACAATGCCGACTTAAGTACAAGTAGACTTACTCTTCCCACTGTCTATGTTTTGTACCATTCCTGTGACACTAGTTTTAGATTCCGATGCTTCACTTCAGGTTTACTGTATCCCTCTGACCTTCTTATTGACGATGAAACACAGAAATTGCATCGGAATTAAATACAAAAGGCACAATGCTGACATAAGTACAAGAGACTGACTCTTCCTACTGTCTATGTTTTGAACTATTCCTGTGACACTAGTTATGGATTCCGATGCTTCACTTCAGGTTTACTGTATCCCTTGGACCTTCTTATAGACAATGAAACACAGAAATTGCATCGGAATTAAATACAAAATGCAAAATGCCGACTTAAATTCAAGAAGACTGACTCTTCCTTCTGTCTATGTTTTGAACCATTCCAGTGACACAAGTTTTAGAATCCGATGCTACACTTCAGGTTTACTATATCCCTCTGACCTTCTTATTGACGATGAATCACAGAAATTGCATCGGAATTAAATACAAAAGGCAAAATGCCGACTTACGTACAAGAAGACTGACTCTTCCTACTGTGTATGTTTTGAACCATTCAGGTGACACTAGTTATAGATTCAGATGCTTCACTTCTGGTTTACTGAATCCCTTGGACCTTCTTATTGACGATGAAACACATAAATTGCATCGGAATTAAATACAAAAGGAACAATGCCGACTTAAGTACAAGAAGACTGAATCTTCCTACTGTCTATGCTCTGAACCATTCCTGTGACACTAGTTATAGATTCCGATGCTTCACTTCAGGTTTACTGTATCCCTTGGACATTCTTACTGACGACGAAACACAGAAATTGCATCGGAATTAATAACATAAGGCACAATGCTTACTTAAGTACAAGAAGACTGACTCTTCTTACTGGCTATGTTTTGAACCATTCCTGTGACACTAGTTATAGATTCCGATGCTTCACTTCAGGTTTGCTGGATCCCTTGGTCCTTCTTATTGACGATGAAACACAGAAGTTGCATCGGAATTAAATAGAAAAGGCACAATGCCGAATTAAGTACAAGAAGACTAACTCTATTCACTGACTATGATTTGAACCATTCCTCTGACACTAGATGTAGATTAAGATGCTTCACTTCAGGTTTACTGTATCCCTGGGACCTTCTTATTGACGAAGAAACACAGAAACGCATCGGAACTAAATAGAAAAGGCACAATGCCGACTTAAGTACAAGAAGACATACTCTTCCTACTGTCTATGTTTTGAACAATTCCTGTGACACTATTTATAGATTCCGATGCTTCACTTCAGGTTTACTGTATGACTTGGACTTTCGTATTGACGATGAAATACAGAAATTGCATCGGAATTATATAGAAAAGGCACAATGCCGACTCAAGTACAAGAAGACTAATTCTTCCTACTGTCTATGTTTTGAACAATTCCTGTGACTCTAGTTATAGATTCCGATGCTTCACTTCAGGTTTACTGTATCCCTTGGACATTCTTATTGACGATGAACACAGAAATTGCATTGGAATTAATAACAAAAGGAACAATGCCGACTTAAGTACAAGAAGACTGACTCTTCTTACTGGCTATGTTTTGAAACATTCCGGTAACACTAGTTATAGACTCCGATGCTTCACTTCAGGATTGCTGAATCCCTTGGACCTTCTTATTGACGATGAAACACAGTAATTGCATCGGAATTAAATACAAAAGGCACAATGCTGCATTAAGTACAAGAAGACTGACTCTTCTTACTGTCTATGTTTTGAACCATTCCAGTGACGCAAGTTATAGATTCCGATGCTTCACTTCAGGTTTACTGAATCACTTGGACCTTCTTATTGACGATGAAACACAGAAATTGCATCGGAATTAAATAGAAAAGGCACAATGCCGACTTAAGTACAAGAAGACTGACTCTTCTTACTGCTACAATTTGAACCATTAATGTGACACTGGCTATAGATTCCGATGCTTCACTCAGGGTATACTGTATCCCTTGGACCTTCGTATTGACGATGAAACACAGAAATTGCATCGAAATTAAATAGAAAAGGCACAATGCCGACTTAAGTACAAGAAGACTGACTCTTCTCACTGACTAAGTTTTGAACCATTCCTGTGACACTAGTTATAGATTCCGATGCTTGACTTCAGGTTTACTGTATCCGTTGGACCTTCTTATAGACAATGAAACACAGAAATTGCATCGGAATAAAACACAAAATGCAAAATGCCGACTTAAATTCAGGAAGCCTGACTCTTCCTTCTGTCTATGTTTTGAACCATTCCAGTGACACAAGTTTTAGAATCCGATGCTACACTTCAGGTTCACTATATCCCTCTGACCTTCTTATTGACGATGAATCACAGAAATTGCATCGGAATTAAATACAAAAGGCAAAATGCCGACTTACGTACAAGAAGACTGACTCTTCCTACTGTGTATGTTTTGAACCATTGCTGTGACACTAGTTATAGATTCAGATGCTTCACTTCTGGTTTACTGAATCCCTTGGACCTTCTTATTGACGATGAAACACATAAATTGCATCGGAATTAAATACAAAAGGAACAATGCCGACTTAAGTGCAAGAAGACCGGTTCTTCCTACTGTCTATAATTTGAACCATTCCTGTGACACTAGTTTTAGATTCCGATGCTTCACTTCAGATTTACTGTATCCCGCTGACCTACTCATTGACGATGAAACACAGAAATTGAAACAGAATTTAATACAAAAGGCACAATGCCGACTTAAGTACAAGAAGACTGAATCTTCCTACTGTCTATGTTTTGAACCATTCCTGTGACACTAGTTATAGATTCCGATGCTTCATTTCAGGTTTACTGTATCCCTTGGACATTCTTACTGACGATGAAACACAGAAATTGCATCGGAATTAATAACATAAGGCACAATGCCGACTTAAGTACAAGAAGACTGACTCTTCTTACTGGCTATGTTTTGAACCATTCCTGTGACACTAGTTATAGATTCCGATGCTTCACTTCAGGTTTGCTGGATCCCTTGGACCTTCTTATTGACGATGAAACACAGAAATTGCATCGGAATTAAATAGAAAAGGCACAATGCCGAATTAAGTACAAGAAGACTATCTCTTCCTACTGTCTATGTTTTGAACCATTCCTGTGACACTAGTTATAGATTCCGATGCTTCACTTCAAGTTTACTGTATCCCTTGGACATTCTTATTGACGACGAAACACAGAAAATGCATTGTAATTAATAACAAAAGGCACAATGCCGACTTAAGTAAAGAAGACTGGCTCTTCTTACTGGCTATGTTTTGACCTATTCCTGTGACACTAGTAACAGATTCCGATGCTTCACACCAGGTTTACTGTATCCCTTGGACCTTCTTATTGACGATGAAACACCGAAATTGCATCGGAATTAAATAGAAAAGGCACAATGCCGACTTAAGTACAAGAAGACTGATTCTTCCTACTGTCTATGTTTTGAACAATTCCCGTGACACTAGTTTTAGATTCCGATGCTTCACTTCAGTTTTACTGTATCCCTCTGACCTACTTATTGACGATGTCACACAGAAATTGAATCGGAATTATATACAAAAGGCACAATGCCGACTTAAGTACAAGAAGACTGACTCTTCTTACTGGCTATGTTTTGAACCATTCCTGTAACACTAGTTATAGACTCCGATGCTTCACTTCAGGTTTGCTGAATCCCTTGGACCTTCTTATTGACGATGAAACACAGTAATTGCATCGGAATTAAATACAAAAGGCACAATGCCGCAATAAGTACAAGAAGATTGACTCTTCTTACTGTCTATGTTTTGAACCATTCCAGTAACGCAAGTTATAGATTCCGATGCTTCACTTCAGGTTTACTGAATCACTTGGACCTTCTTATTGACGATGAGACACAGAAATTGCATCGGAATTAAATAGAAAAGGCACAAAGCCGACTGAAGTACAAGAAGACTGACTCTTCTTACTGTCTACAATTTGAACCTTTAATGTGACACTAGCTATAGATTCCGATGCTTCACTCGGGTATACTGTATCCCTTGGACCTTCGTATTGACGATGAAACACAGAAATTGCATCGAAATTAAATAGAAAAGGCACAATGCCGACTTAAGTACAAGAAGACTGACTCTTCTCACTGACTAAGTTTTGAACCATTCCTGTGACACTAGTTATAGATTCCGATGCTTGACTTCAGGTTTACTGTATCCCTGGGACCTTCTTATTGACGAAGAATCACAGAAATTGCATCGGAACTAAATAGAAAAGGCACAATGCCGACTTAAGTACAAGTAGACTTACTCTTCCCACTGTCTATGATTTGAACCATTCCTGTGACACTAGTTTTAGATTCCGATGCTTCACTTCAGGTTTACTGTATCCCTCTGACGTTCTTATTGACGATGAAACACAGAAATTGCATCGGAATTAAATACAAAAGGCACAATGCTGACATAAGTACAAGAGACTGACTCTTCCTACTGTCTATGTTTTGAACTATTCCTGTGACACTAGTTATGGATTCCGATGCTTCACTTCAGGTTTACTGTATCCCTTGGACCTTCTTATAGACAATGAAACACAGAAATTGCATCGGAATTAAATACAAAATGCAAAATTCCGACTTAAATTCAAGAAGACTGACTCTTCCTTCTGTCTATGTTTTGAACCATTCCAGTGACACAAGTTTTAGAATCCGATGCTACACTTCAGGTTTACTATATCCCTCTGACCTTCTTATTGACGATGAATCACAGAAATTGCATCGGAATTAAATACAAAAGGCAAAATGCCGACTTACGTACAAGAAGACTGACTCTTCCTACTGTGTATGTTTTGAACCATTCAGGTGACACTAGTTATAGATTCAGATGCTTCACTTCTGGTTTACTGAATCCCTTGGACCTTCTTATTGACGATGAAACACATAAATTGCATCGGAATTAAATACAAAAGGAACAATGCCGACTTAAGTACAAGAAGACTGAATCTTCCTACTGTCTATGCTTTAAACCATTCCTGTGACACTAGTTATAGATTCCGATGCTTCACTTCAGGTTTACCGTATCCCTTGGACATTCTTACTGACGACGAAACACAGAAATTGCATCGGAATTAATAACATAAGGCACAATGCTTACTTAAGTACAAGAAGACTGACTCTTCTTACTGGCTATGTTTTGAACCATTCCTGTGACACTAGTTATAGATTCCGATGCTTCACTTCAGGTTTGCTGGATCCCTTGGACCTTCTTATTGACGATGAAACACCGAAATTGCACTGGAATGAAATAGAAAAGGCACAATGCCGACTTAAGTACAAGAAGACTGATTCTTCCTACTGTCTATGTTTTGAACAATTCCTGTGACACTAGTTTTAGATTCCGATGCTTCACTTCAGTTTTACTGTATCCCTCTGACCTACTTATTGACGATGTCACACAGAAATTGAATCGGAATTATATACAAAAGGCACAATGCCGACTTAAGTACAAGAAGACTGACTCTTCTAACTGGCAATGTTTTGAACCTTTCCTGTAACACTAGTTATAGACTCCGATGCTTCACTTCAGGATTGCTGAATCCCTTGGACCTTCCTATTGACGATGAAACACAGTAATTGCATCGGAATTAATTACAAAAGGCACAATGCCGCATTAAGTACAAGAAGATTGACTCTTCTTACTGTCTATGTTTTGAACCATTCTAGTAACGCAAGTTATAGATTCCGATGCTTCACTTCAGGTTTACTGAATCACTTGGACCTTCTTATTGACGATGAAACACAGAAATTGCATCGGAATTAAATAGAAAAGGCACAATGCCGACTTAAGTACAAGAAGATTGACTCTTCTTACTGTCTACAATTTGAACCATTAATGTGACACTAGCTATAGATTCCGATGCTTCACTCAGGGTATACTGTATCCCTTGGACCTTCGTACTGACGATGAAACACAGAAATTGCATCGAAATTAAATAGAAAAGGCACAATGCCGACTTAAGTACAAGAAGACTGACTCTTCTCACTGACTAAGTTTTGAACCATTCCTGTGACACTAGTTATAGATTCCGATGCTTGACTTCAGGTTTACTGTATCCCTGGGACCTTCTTATTGACGAAGAAACACAGAAATTGCATCGGAACTAAATAGAAAAGGCACAATGCCGACTTAAGTACAAGTAGACTTACTCTTCCCACTGTCTATGTTTTGTACCATTCCTGTGACACTAGTTTTAGATTCCGATGCTTCACTTCAGGTTTACTGTATCCCTCTGACCTTCTTATTGACGATGAAACACAGAAATTGCATCGGAATTAAATACAAAAGGCACAATGCTGACATAAGTACAAGAGACTGACTCTTCCTACTGTCTATGTTTTGAACTATTCCTGTGACACTAGTTATGGATTCCGATGCTTCACTTCAGGTTTACTGTATCCCTTGGACCTTCTTATAGACAATGAAACACAGAAATTGCATCGGAATTAAATACAAAATGCAAAATGCCGACTTAAATTCAAGAAGACTGACTCTTCCTTCTGTCTATGTTTTGAACCATTCCAGTGACACAAGTTTTAGAATCCGATGCTACACTTCAGGTTTACTATATCCCTCTGACCTTCTTATTGACGATGAATCACAGAAATTGCATCGTAATTAAATACAAAAGGCAAAATGCCGACTTACGTACAAGAAGACTGACTCTTCCTACTGTGTATGTTTTGAACCATTCTGGTGGCACTAGTTATAGATTCGGATGCTTCACTTCTGGTTTACTGAATCCCTTGGACCTTCTTATTGACGATGAAACACATAAATTGCATCGGAATTAAATACAATAGGAACAATGCCGACTTAAGTACAAGAAGACTGAATCTTCCTACTGTCTATGCTTTGAACCATTCCTGTGACACTAGTTATAGATTCCGATGCTTCACTTCAGGTTTACTGTATCCCTTGGACATTCTTACTGACGACGAAACAGAGAAATTGCATCGGAATTAATAACATAAGGCACAATGCTTACTTAAGTACAAGAAGACTGACTCTTCTTACTGGCTATGTTTTGAACCATTCCTGTGACACTAGTTATAGATTCCGATGCTTCACTTCAGGTTTGCTGGATCCCTTGGACCTTCTAATTGACGATGAAACACAGAAGTTGCATCGGAATTAAATAGAAAAGGCACAATGCCGAATTAAGTACAAGAAGACTAACTCTTCTCACTGACTATGATTTGAACCATTCCTCTGACACTAGATGTAGATTAAGATGCTTCACTTCAGGTTTACTGTATCCCTGGGACCATCTTATTGACGAAGAAACACAGAAACGCATCGGAACTAAATAGAAAAGGCACAATGCCGACTTAAGTACAAGAAGACATACTCTTCCTACTGTCTATATTTTGAACAATTCCTGTGACACTAGTTATAGATTCCGATGCTTCACTTCAGGTTTACTGTATGACTTGGACTTTCGTATTGACGATGAAATACAGAAATTGCATCGGAATTATATAGAAAAGGCACAATGCCGACTCAAGTACAAGAAGACTAATTCTTCCTACTGTCTATGTTTGAACAAATCCTGTGACACTAGTTTTAGATTCCGATGCATCACTTCAGTTTTACTGTATCCCTCTGACCTACTTATTGACGATGAAACACAGAAATTGAATCGGAATTAAATAGAAAAGGCACAATGCCCACTTAAGTACAAGAAGACTATCTCGTCCTACTGTCTATGATTTGAACCATTCCTGTAACACTAGTTATAAGATTCCGATGCTTCTCTTCAGGTTTACTGTATCCCTTGGACTTTCGTATTGACGATGATACACAGAAATTGCATCGGAATTAAATAGAAAAGGCACAATGCCGACTTAAGTACAAGAAGACTGATTCTTATTACTGTCTATGTTTTGAACAATTCCTGTGACACTAGTTTTAGATTCCGATGCTTCACTTCAGTTTTACTGTATCCCTCTGACCTACTTATTGACGATGAAACACAGAAATTGCATTGTAATTAATAACAAAAGGCACAATGCCGACTTAAGTAAAGAAGACTGACTCTTCTTACAGGCTATGTTTTGACCCATTCCTGTGACACTAGTAATAGATTCCGATGCTCACACCAGGTTTACTGTATCCCGTGGACCTTCTTATTGACGATGAAACACCGAAATTGCATCGGAATTAAATAGAAAAGGCACAATGCCGACTTAAGTACAAGAAGACTGATTCTTCCTACTGTCTATGTTTTGAACAATTCCTGTGACACTAGTTTTAGATTCCGATGCTTCACTTCAGTTTTACTGTATCCCTCTGACCTACTTATTGACGATGTCACACAGAAATTGAATCGGAATTATATACAAAAGGCACAATGCCGACATAAGTACAAGAAGACTGACTCTTCTTACTGGCTATGTTTTGAACCATTCCTGTAACACTAGTTATAGACTCCGATGCTTCACTTCAGGATTGCTGAATCCCTTGGACCTTCTTATTGACGATGAAACACAGTAATTGCATCGGAATTAAATACAAAAGGCACAATGCCGCATTAAGTACAAGAAGATTGACTCTTCTTACTGTCTATGTTTTGAACCATTCCAGTAACGCAAGTTATAGATTCCGATGCTTCACTTCAGGTTTACTGAATCACTTGGACCTTCTTATTGACGATGAAACACAGAAATTGCATCGGAATTAAATAGAAAAGGCATAATGCCGACTTAAGTACAAGAAGACAGACTCTTCTTGCTGTCTACAATTTGAACCATTAATGTGACACTAGCTATGGATTCCGATGCTTCACTCAGGGTATACTGTATCCCTTGGACCTTCGTATTGACGATGAAACACAGAAATTGCATCGAAATTAAATAGAAAAGGCACAATGCCGACTTAAGTACAAGAAGACTGACTCTTCTCACTGACTAAGTTTTGAACTATTCCTGTGACACTAGTTATAGATTCCGATGCTTGACTTCAGGTTTACTGAATCCCTGGGACCTTCTTATTGACGAAGAAACACAGAAACGCATCGGAACTAAATAGAATAGGCACAATGCCGACTTAAGTACAAGAAGACATACTCTTCCTACTGTCTATGTTTTGAACAATTCCTGTGACACTAGTTATGGATTCCGATGCTTCACTTCAGGTTTACTGTATCCCTCTGACCTTCTTATTGACAATGAAACACAGAAATTGCATCGGAATTAAATACAAAAGGCACAATGCTGACATAAGTACAAGAGACTGACTCTTCCTACTGTCTATGTTTTGAACTATTCCTGTGACACTAGTTATGGATTCCGATGCTTCACTTCAGGTTTACTGTATCCCTTGGACCTTCTTATTGACGATGAAACACAGTAATTGCATCGGAATTAAATACAAAAGGCACAATGCCGCATTAAGTACAAGACGATTGACTCTTCTTACTGTCTATGTTTTGAACAATTCCTGTGACACTAGTATTAGATTCCGATGCTTGACTTCAGGTTTACTGAATCCCTGGGACCTTCTTATTGACGAAGAAACACAGAAACGCATCGGAACTAAATAGAATAGGCACAATGCCGACTTAAGTACAAGAAGACATACTCTTCCTACTGTCTATGTTTTGAACTATTCCTGTGACACTAGTTATGGATTCCGATGCTTCACTTCAGGTTTACTGTATCCCTTGGACCTTCTTATAGACAATGAAACACAGAAATTGCATCGGAATTAAATACAAAATGCAAAATGCCGACTTAAATTCAAGAAGACTGACTCTTCCTTCTGTCTATGTTTTGAACCATTCCAGTGACACAAGTTTTAGAATCCGATGCTACACTTCAGGTTTACTATATCCCTCTGACCTTCTTATTGACGATGAATCACAGAAATTGCATCGGAATTAAATACAAAAGGCAAAATGCCGACTTACGTACAAGAAGACTGACTCTTCCTACTGTGTATGTTTTGAACCATTCAGGTGACACTAGTTATAGATTCAGATGCTTCACTACTGGTTTACTGAATCCCTTGGACTTTCTTATTGACGATGAAACACATAAATTGCATCGGAATTAAATAGAAAAGGCACAATGCCAACTTAAGTACAAGAAGACTGATTCTTCCTACTGTCTATGTTTTGAACAATTCCTGTGACACTAGTTTTAGATTCCGATGCTTCACTTCAGTTTTACTGTATCCCTCTGACCTACTTATTGACGATGTCACACAGAAATTGAATCGGAATTATATACAAAAGGCACAATGCCGACTTAAGTACAAGAAGACTGACTCTTCTTACTGGCTATGTTTTGAACCATTCCTGTAACACTAGTTATAGACTCCGATGCTTCACTTCAGGATTGCTGAATCCCTTGGACCTTCTTATTGACGATGAAACACAGTAATTGCATCGGAATTAAATACAAAAGGCACAATGCCGCATTAAGTACAAGAAGATTGACTCTTCTTACTGTCTATGTTTTGAACCATTCCAGTAACGCAAGTTATAGATTCCGATGCTTCACTTCAGGTTTACTGAATCACTTGGACCTTCTTATTGACGATGAAACACAGAAATTGTATCGGAATTAAATAGAAAAGGCACAATGCCGACTTAAGTACAAGAAGACTGACTCTTCTTACTGTCTACAATTTGAACCATTAATGTGACACTAGCTATAGATTCCGATGCTTCACTCAGGGTATACTGTATCCCATGGACCTTCGTATTGACGATGAAACACAGATATTGCATCGAAATTAAATAGAAAAGGCACAATGCCGACTTAAGTACAAGAAGACTGACTCTTCTCACTGACTAAGTTTTGAACCATTCCTGTGACACTAGTTATAGATTCCGATGCTTGACTTCAGGTTTACTGTATCCCTGGGACCTTCTTATTGACGAAGAAACACAGAAATTGCATCGGAACTAAATAGAAAAGGCACAATGCCGACTTAAGTACAAGTAGACTTACTCTTCCCACTGTCTATGTGTTGTACCATTCCTGTGACACTAGTTTTAGATTCCGATGCTTCACTTCAGGTTTACTGTATCCCTCTGACCTTCTTATTGACGATGAAACACAGAAATTGCATCGGAATTAAATACAAAAGGCACAATGCTGACATAAGTACAAGAGACTGACTCTTCCTACTGTCTATGTTTTGAACTATTCCTGTGACACTAGTTATGGATTCCGATGCTTCACTTCAGGTTTACTGTATCCCTTGGACCTTCTTATAGACAATGAAACACAGAAATTGCATCGGAATTAAATACAAAATGCAAAATGCCGACATAAATTCAAGAAGACTGACTCTTCCTTCTGTCTATGTTTTGAACCATTCCAGTGACACAAGTTTTAGAATCCGATGCTACACTTCAGGTTTACTATATCCCTCTGACCTTCTTATTGACGATGAATCACAGAAATTGCATCGGAATTAAATACAAAAGGCAAAATGCCGACTTACGTACAAGAAGACTGACTCTTCCTACTGTGTATGTTTTGAACCATTCAGGTGACACTAGTTATAGATTCAGATGCTTCACTTCTGGTTTACTGAATCCCTTGGACCTTCTTATTGACGATGAAACACATAAATTGCATCGGAATTAAATACAAAAGGAACAATGCCGACTTAAGTACAAGAAGACTGAATCTTCCTACTGTCTATGATTTGAACCATTCCAGTGACACTAGTTATAGATTCCGATGCTTCACTTCAGGTTTGCTGGATCCCTTGGACCTTCTTATTGACGATGAAACACAGAAGTTGCATCGGAATTAAATAGAAAAGGCACAATGCCGAATTAAGTACAAGAAGACCAACTCTTCTCACTGACTATGATTTGAACCATTCCTCTGACACTAGATGTAGATTAAGATGCTTCACTTCAGGTTTACTGTATCCCTGGGACCTTCTTATTGACGAAGAAACACAGAAACGCATCGGAACTAAATAGAAAAGGCACAATGCCGACTTAAGTACAAGAAGACATACTCTTCCTACTGTCTATATTTTGAACAATTCCTGTGACACTAGTTATAGATTCCGATGCTTCACTTCAGGTTTACTGTATGACTTGGACTTTCGTATTGACGATGAAATACAGAAATTGCATCGGAATTATATAGAAAAGGCACAATGCCGACTCAAGTACAAGAAGACTAATTCTTCCTACTGTCTATGTTTTGAACAATTCCTGTGACACTAGTTTTAGATTCCGATGCATCACTTCAGTTTTACTGTATCCCTCTGACCTACTTATTGACGATGAAACACAGAAATTGAATCGGAATTAAATAGAAAAGGCACAATGCCCACTTAAGTACAAGAAGACTATCTCGTCCTACTGTCTATGATTTGAACCGTTCCTGTAACACTAGTTATAAGATTCCGATGCTTCACTTCAGGTTTACTGTATCCCTTGGACTTTCGTATTGACGATGATACACAGAAATTGCATCGGAATTAAATAGAAAAGGCACAATGCCGACTTAAGTACAAGAAGACTGATTCTTATTACTGTCTATGTTTTGAACAATTCCTGTGACACTAGTTTTAGATTCCGATGCTTCACTTCAGTTTTACTGTATCCCTCTGACCTACTTATTGACGATGAAACACAGAAATTGAATCAGAATTAAATGCAAGAGGGACAATGCCGACTTAAGTACAAGAAGACTGACTCTTCCTACTGTCTATGTTTTGAACCATTCCTGTGACACTAGTTATAGATTCCGATGCTTCACTTCAAGTTTACTGTATCCCTTGGACATTCTTATTGACGATGAAACACAGAAATTGCATTGTATTT
This sequence comes from Schistocerca piceifrons, assembly GCF_021461385.2. Taxonomy (NCBI): domain Eukaryota; kingdom Metazoa; phylum Arthropoda; class Insecta; order Orthoptera; family Acrididae; genus Schistocerca; species Schistocerca piceifrons. Next base: position 285,766 of record NW_025728368.1, on the reverse strand, counting down.
AATAACAAAAGGCACAATGCCGACTTAAGTAAAGAAGACTGACTCTTCTTACAGGATATGTTTTGACCCATTCCTGTGACACTAGTAACAGATTCCGATGCTTCACACCAGGTTTACTGTATCCCGTGGACCTTCTTATTGACGATGAAACACCGAAATTGCATCGGAATTAAATAGAAAAGGCACAATGCCGACTTAAGTACAAGAAGACTGATTCTTCCTACTGTCTATGTTTGAACAATTCCTGTGACACTAGTTTTAGATTCCGATGCTTCACTTCAGTTTTACTGCATCCCTCAGACCTACTTATTGACGATGTCACACAGAAATTGAATCGGAATTATATACAAAAGGCACAATGCCGACTTAAGTACAAGAAGACTGACTCTTCTTACTGGCTATGTTTTGAACCATTCCTGTAACACTAGTTATAGACTCCGATGCTTCACTTCAGGATTGCTGAATCCCTTGGACCTTCTTATTGACGATGAAACACAGTAATTGCATCGGAATTAAATACAAAATTCACAATGCCGCATTAAGTACAAGAAGATTGACTCTTCTTACTGTCTATGTTTTGAACCATTCCAGTAACGCAAGTTATAGATTCCGATGCTTCACTTCAGGTTTACTGAATCACTTGGACCTTCTTATTGACGATGAAAAACAGAAATTGCATCGGAATTAAATAGAAAAGGCACAATGCCGACTTAAGTACAAGAAGACTGACTCTTCTTACTGTCTACAATTTGAACCATTAATGTGACACTAGCTATAGATTCCGATGCTTCACTCAGGGTATACTGTATCCCTTGGACCTTCGTATTGACGATGAAACACAGAAATTGCATCGAAATTAAATAGAAAAGGCACAATGCCGACTTAAGTACAAGAAGACTGACTCTTCTCACTGACTAAGTTTTGAACCATTCCTGTGACACTAGTTATAGATTCCGATGCTTGACTTCAGGTTTACTGTATCCCTGGGGCCTTCTTATTGACGAAGAAACACAGAAACGCATCGGAACTAAATAGAAAAGGCACAACGCCGACTTAAGTACAAGAAGACATACTCTTCCTACTGTCTATGTTTTGAACAATTCCTGTGACACTAGTTATAGATTCCGATGCTTCACTTCAGGTTTACTGTATCCCTCTGACCTTCTTATTGACGATGAAACACAGAAATTGCATCGGAATTAAATACAAAAGGCACAATGCTGACATTAGTACAAGAGACTGACTCTTCCTACTGTCTATGTTTTGAACTATTCCTGTGACACTAGTTATGGATTCCGATGCTTCACTTCAGGTTTACTGTATCCCTTGGACCTTCTTATAGACAATGAAACACAGAAATTGCATCGGAAGTAAATACAAAATGCAAAATGCCGACTTAAATTCAAGAAGACTGACTCTTCCTTCTGTCTATGTTTTGAACCATTCCAGTGACACAAGCTTTAGAATCCGATGCTACACTTCAGGTTTACTATATCCCTCTGACCTTCTTATTGACGATGAATCACAGAAATTGCATCGGAATTAAATACAAAAGGCAAAATGCCGACTTACGTACAAGAAGACTGACTCTTCCTACTGTGTATGTTTTGAACCATTCAGGTGACACTAGTTATAGATTCAGATGCTTCACTTCTGGTTTACTGAATCCCTTGGACCTTCTTATTGACGATGAAACACATAAATTGCTTCGGAATTAAATTCAAAAGGAACAATGCCGACTTAAGTACAAGAAGACTGAATCTTCCTACTGTCTATGCTTTGAACCATTCCTGTGACACTAGTTATAGATTCCGATGCTTCACTTCAGGTTTACTGTATCCCTTGGACATTCTTACTGACGACGAAACACAGAAATTGCATCGGAATTAGTAACATAAGGCACAATGCTTACTTAAGTACAAGAAGACTGACTCTTCTTAGTGGCTATGTTTTGAACCATTCCTGTGACACTAGTTATAGATTCCGATGCTTCACTTCAGGTTTGCTGGATCCCTTGGACCTTCTTATTGACGATGAAACACAGAAGTTGCATCGGAATTAAATAGAAAAGGCACAATGCCGAATTAAGTACAAGAAGACTAATTCTTCTCACTGACTATGATTTGAAACATTCCTCTGACACTAGATGTAGATTAAGATGCTTCACTTCAGGTTTACTGTATCCCTGGGACCTTCTTATTGACGAAGAAACACAGAAACGCATCGGAACTAAATAGAAAAGGCACAATGCCGACTTAAGTACAAGAAGACATACTCTTCCTACTGTCTATGTTTTGAACAATTCCTGTGACACTAGTTATAGATTCCGATGCTTCACTTCAGGTTTACTGTATGACTTGGACTTTCGTATTGACGATGAAATACAGAAATTGCATCGGAATTATATAGAAAAGGCACAATGCCGACTCAAGTACAAGAAGACTAATTCTTCCTACTGTCTATGTTTTGAACAATTGCTGTGACACTAGTTTTAGATTCCGATGCATCACTTCAGTTTTACTGTTTCCCTCTGACCTACTTATTGACGATGAAACACAGAAATTGAATCGGAATTAAATAGAAAAGGCACAATGCCCACTTAAGTACAAGAAGACTATCTCGTCCTACTGTCTATGATTTGAACCATTCCTGTAACACTAGTTATAAGATTCCGATGCTTCACTTCAGGTTTACTGTATCCCTTGGACTTTCGTATTGACGATGATACACAGAAATTGCATCGGAATTAAATAGAAAAGGCACAATGCCGACTTAAGTACAAGAGGACTGATTCTTATTACTGTCTATGTTTTGAACAATTCCTGTGACACTAGTTTTAGATTCCGATGCTTCACTACAGTTTTACTGTATCCCTCTGACCCACTTATTGACGATGAAACACAGAAATTGAATCAGATTTAAATGCAAGAGGGAGAATGCCGACTTAAGTACACGAAGACTGACTCTTCCTACTGTCTATGTTTTGAACCATTCCTGTGACACTAGTTATAGATTCCGATGCTTCACTTCAAGTTTACTGTATCCCTTGGACATTCTTATTGACGATGAAACACAGAAATTGCATTGGAATTAATAACAAAAGGAACAATGCCGACTTAAGTACAAGAAGACTGACTCTCCTTACTGGCTATGTTTTGAACCATTCCTGTAACACTAGTTATAGACTCCGATGCTTCACTTCAGGTCTGCTGAATCCCTTGGACCTTCTTATTGACGATGAAACACAGTAATTGCATCGGAATTAAATACAAAAGGCACAATGCCGCATTAAGTACAAGAAGACTGACTCTTCTTACTGTCTATGTTTTGAACCATTCCAGTGAGGCTAGTTATAGATTCCGATGCTTCACTTCAGGTTTACTGAATCACTTGGACCTTCTTATTGACGATGAAACACAGAAATTGCATCGGAATTAAATAGAAAAGGCACAATGCCGACTTAAGTTCAAGAAGACTGACTCTTCTTACTGTCTACAATTTGAACCATTAATGTGACACTAGCTATAGATTCCGATGCTTCACTCAGGGTATACTGTATCCCTTGGACCTTCGTATTGACAATGAAACACAGAAATTGCATCGAAATTAAATAGAAAAGGCACAATGCCGACTTAAGTACAAGAAGACTGACTCTTCTCACTGAATAAGTTTTGAACCATTCCTGTGACACTAGTTATAGTTTCCGATGCTTGACTTCAGGTTTACTGTATCCCTGGGACCTTCTTATTGACGAAGAAACACAGAAATTGCATCGGAACTAAATAGAAAAGGCACAATGCCGACTTAAGTACAAGTAGACTGACTCTTCTTACTGTCTACAATTTGAACCATTAATGTGGAACTAGTTATAGATTCCGATGCTTCACTCAGGGTATACTGTATCCCTTGGACCTTCGTATTGACGATGAAACACAGAAATTGCATCGGTATTAAATAGAAAAGGCACAATGCCGACTTAAGTACAAGAAGACTGACTCTTCTCACTGACTAAGTTTTGAACCATTCCTGTGACACTAGTTTTAGATTCCGATGCTTCACTTCAGGTTTACTGTATCCCTCTGACCTTCTTATTGACGATGAAACACAGAAATTGCATCGGAATTAAATACAGAAGGCACAATGCCGACATAGGTACAAGAAGACTAACTCTTCCTATTGTCTATGTTTTGAACTATTCCTGTGACACTAGTTATAGATTCCGATGCTTCACTTCAGGTTTACTGTATCCCTCTGACCTAATTATTGACGATGAAACACAGAAATTGCATCGGAATTAAATAGATAAGGCACAATGCCGTCTTCAGTACAAGAAGTCTGACCCTTGCTACTGTCTATGTTAGAACCATCCCTGTGACACTAGTTTTAGATTCCGATGCTTCACTTCAGGTTTACTGTATCCCTTGGACCTTCTTATTGACGATGAAACACAGAAATTGCAACGAAATTAAATACAAAAGACACAATGCCGACTTAAGGACAAGAAGACTGACTCTTCTAACTGACTATGTTTTGACCGTTTCTGTGACACTAGTTATGGATTCCGATGCTTCACTTCAGGTTTACTGTATCCCTCTGACCTACTTAATGACGAGGAAAAACAGATATTGAATCGGAATTAAATACAAAAGGCACAATGCAGACTTAAGTACAAGAAGACTGACACTTCCTACTGTCTATGTTTTGAACCAATCCTGTGACACTAGTTATAGATTCCGATGCTTCACTTCAGGTTTACTGTATCCCTTGGACATTCTTACTGACGATGAAACACAGAAATTGCATCGTCATTAATAAGAAAAGGCACAATGCCGACTTAAGTACAAGAAGACTGACTCTTCTTACTGGCTATGTTTTGAACCATTCCTGTGACACTAGTTATAGATTCCGATGCTTCACTTCAGGTTTGCTGAATCCCTTGGACCTTCTTATAGACGATGAAACACAGAAATTGCATCGGAATTATATACAAAATGATAAATGCCGACTTAAATTCAAGAAGACTGACTCTTTCTTCTGTCTATGTTTTGAACCATTCCTGTGACACTAGTTTTAGATTCCGATGCTTCACTTCAGGTTTACTGTATCCCTCTGACCTTCTTATTGACGAGAAATCACAGAAATTGCATCGTAATTAAATACAAAAGGCAAATTGCCGACTTAGGTACAAGAAGACTGACTCTTCCTACTGTCTATGCTTTGAACCATTCCTGTGACACTAGTTATAGATTCAGATGATTCACTTCTGGTTTACTGAATCCCTTTGACCTTCTTATTGGCGATGAAACACATAAATTGCATCGGAATTAAATACAAAAGGAACAATGCCGACTTAAGTACAAGAAGACTGACTCTTCCTACTGTCTATGATTTGAACAATTCCTGTGACACTAGTTTTAGATTCCGATGCATCACTTCAGTTTTACTGTATCTCTCTGACATACTTATTGACGATGAAACACAGAAATTGGGTCGGAATTAAATACAAAAGGCACAATGCCGACTTAAGTACTAGAAGACTATCTCTTCCTACTGTCTATGTTTTGAACCATTCCTGTGACACTAGTTATAAAATTCCGATGCTTCACTTCAGGTTTACTGTATCACTTGGACTTTCGTATTGACGATGAAACACAGAAATTGCATCGGAATTATATAGAAAAGGCACAATGCCGACTTAAGTACAAGAAGACTGATTCTTCCAACTGTCTATGTTTTGAACAATTCCTGTGACACTAGTTTTAGATTCCGATGCTTCACTTCTGTTTTACTGTATCCCTCTGACTTACTTATTGACAATGAAACACAGAAATTGAATCGGAATTAAATACAAAAGGCACAATGCCGACTTAAGTACAAGAAGACTGACTCTTCCTACTGTCTATGTTTCGAACCATTCCTGTGACACTAGTTATAGATTCCGATGCTTCACTTCAGGTTTACTGTATCCCTTGGACATTCTTATTGACGATGAAACACAGAAATTGCATCGGAATTAATAACAAAAGGCACAATGCCGACTTAAGTACAAGAAGACTGACTCTTCTTACTGGCTATGTTTTGAACCATTCCTGTGACACTAGTTATAGATTCCGATGCTTCACTTCAGGTTTACTGTATCCCTTGGACATTCTTATTGACGATGAAACACAGAAATTGAATCGGAATTAAATACAAAAGGCACAATGCCGACTTAAGTACAAGAAGACTGACTCTTCTTACTGTGTATGCTTTGAACCATTCCTGTGACGCAAGTTATACATTCCGATGCTTCACCTCAGGTTTACTGTATCACTTGGACCTTCTTATTGACGATGAAACACAGAAATTGCATCGGAATTAAATAGAAAAGGAACAATGCCGACTTAAGTACAAGAAGGCTGACTCTAGTTACTGTCTACGTTTTGAACCATTCCTGTGACACTAGATATAGATTCCGATGCTTCACTCCAGGTTCACTGTATCCCCTGGACCTTCGTATTGACGAAGAAACACAGAAATTTCATCGGAATTAAATAGAATAGGCACAATGCCGACTTATGTTCAAGAAGACTGACTCTTCTAACTGTCTAAGTTTTGAACCATTCCTGTGACACTAGATATAGATTCCAATGCTTCACTTCAGGTTTACTGTATCCGTGGGAGCTTTTTATTGTCGAAGAAACACAGAAATTGCATCGGAACTAAATAGGAAAGGCACAATGCTGACTTAAGTACAAGTAGACTTACTCTTCCTACTGTCTATGTTATGAACCATTCCTGTGACACTAGTTTTGGATTCCGATGCTTCACTACAGTTTTACTGTATCCCTCTGACCCACTTATTGACGATGAAACACAGAAATTGAATCAGAATTAAATGCAAGAGGGACAATGCCGACTTAAGTACACGAAGACTGACTCTTCCTACTGTCTATGTTTTGAACCATTCCTGTGACACTAGTTATAGATTCCGATGCTTCACTTCAAGTTTACTGTATCCCTTGGACATTCTTATTGACGATGAAACACAGAAATTGCATTGGAATTAATAACAAAAGGAACAATGCCGACTTAAGTACAAGAAGACTGACTCTTCTTACTGGCTATGTTTTGAACCATTCCTGTAACACTAGTTATAGACTCCGATGCTTCACTTCAGGTCTGCTGAATCCCTTGGACCTTCTTATTGACGATGAAACACAGTAATTGCATCGGAATTAAATACAAAAGGCACAATGCCGCATTAAGTACAAGAAGACTGACTCTTCTTACTGTCTATGTTTTGAACCATTCCAGTGAGGCTAGTTATAGATTCCGATGCTTCACTTCAGGTTTACTGAATCACTTGGACCTTCTTATTGACGATGAAACACAGAAATTGCATCGGAATTAAATAGAAAAGGCACAATGCCGACTTAAGTTCAAGAAGACTGACTCTTCTTACTGTCTACAATTTGAACCATTAATGTGACACTAGCTATAGATTCCGATGCTTCACTCAGGGTATACTGTATCCCTTGGACCTTCGTATTGACAATGAAACACAGAAATTGCATCGAAATTAAATAGAAAAGGCACAATGCCGACTTAAGTACAAGAAGACTGACTCTTCTCACTGAATAAGTTTTGAACCATTCCTGTGACACTAGTTATAGTTTCCGATGCTTGACTTCAGGTTTACTGTATCCCTGGGACCTTCTTATTGACGAAGAAACACAGAAATTGCATCGGAACTAAATAGAAAAGGCACAATGCCGACTTAAGTACAAGTAGACTGACTCTTCTTACTGTCTACAATTTGAACCATTAATGTGGAACTAGTTATAGATTCCGATGCTTCACTCAGGGTATACTGTATCCCTTGGACCTTCGTATTGACGATGAAACACAGAAATTGCATCGGTATTAAATAGAAAAGGCACAATGCCGACTTAAGTACAAGAAGACTGACTCTTCTCACTGACTAAGTTTTGAACCATTCCTGTGACACTAGTTTTAGATTCCGATGCTTCACTTCAGGTTTACTGTATCCCTCTGACCTTCTTATTGACGATGAAACACAGAAATTGCATCGGAATTAAATACAGAAGGCACAATGCCGACATAGGTACAAGAAGACTAACTCTTCCTATTGTCTATGTTTTGAACTATTCCTGTGACACTAGTTATAGATTCCGATGCTTCACTTCAGGTTTACTGTATCCCTCTGACCTAATTATTGACGATGAAACACAGAAATTGCATCGGAATTAAATAGATAAGGCACAATGCCGTCTTCAGTACAAGAAGTCTGACCCTTGCTACTGTCTATGTTAGAACCATCCCTGTGACACTAGTTTTAGATTCCGATGCTTCACTTCAGGTTTACTGTATCCCTTGGACCTTCTTATTGACGATGAAACACAGAAATTGCAACGAAATTAAATACAAAAGACACAATGCCGACTTAAGGACAAGAAGACTGACTCTTCTAACTGACTATGTTTTGACCGTTTCTGTGACACTAGTTATGGATTCCGATGCTTCACTTCAGGTTTACTGTATCCCTCTGACCTACTTAAAGACGAGGAAAAACAGATATTGAATCGGAATTAAATACAAAAGGCACAATGCAGACTTAAGTACAAGAAGACTGACACTTCCTACTGTCTATGTTTTGAACCAATCCTGTGACACTAGTTATAGATTCCGATGCTTCACTTCAGGTTTACTGTATCCCTTGGACATTCTTACTGACGATGAAACACAGAAATTGCATCGTCATTAATAAGAAAAGGCACAATGCCGACTTAAGTACAAGAAGACTGACTCTTCTTACTGGCTATGTTTTGAACCATTCCTGTGACACTAGTTATAGATTCCGATGCTTCACTTCAGGTTTGCTGAATCCCTTGGACCTTCTTATAGACGATGAAACACAGAAATTGCCACGGAATTATATACAAAATGAAAAATGCCGACTTAAATTCAAGAAGACTGACTCTTTCTTCTGTCTATGTTTTGAACCATTTCTGTGACACTAGTTTTAGATTCCGATGCTTCACTTCAGGTTTACTGTATCCCTCTGACCTTCTTATTGACGAGAAATCACAGAAATTGCATCGTAATTAAATACAAAAGGCAAATTGCCGACTTAGGTACAAGAAGACTGACTCTTCCTACTGTCTATGCTTTGAACCCTTCCTGTGACACTAGTTATAGATTCAGATGATTCACTTCTGGTTTACTGAATCCCTTTGACCTTCTTATTGGCGATGAAACACATAAATTGCATCGGAATTAAATACAAAAGGAACAATGCCGACTTAAGTACAAGAAGACTGACTCTTCCTACTGTCTATGATTTGAACAATTCCTGTGACACTAGTTTTAGATTCCGATGCATCACTTCAGTTTTACTGTATCTCTCTGACATACTTATTGACGATGAAACACAGAAATTGGGTCGGAATTAAATACAAAAGGCACAATGCCGACTTAAGTACTAGAAGACTATCTCTTCCTACTGTCTATGTTTTGAACCATTCCTGTGACACTAGTTATAAAATTCCGATGCTTCACTTCAGGTTTACTGTATCACTTGGACTTTCGTATTGACGATGAAACACAGAAATTGCATCGGAATTATATAGAAAAGGCACAATGCCGACTTAAGTACAAGAAGACTGATTCTTCCAACTGTCTATGTTTTGAACAATTCCTGTGACACTAGTTTTAGATTCCGATGCTTCACTTCTGTTTTACTGTATCCCTCTGACTTACTTATTGACAATGAAACACAGAAATTGAATCGGAATTAAATACAAAAGGCACAATGCCGACTTAAGTACAAGAAGACTGACTCTTCCTACTGTCTATGTTTCGAACCATTCCTGTGACACTAGTTATAGATTCCGATGCTTCACTTCAGGTTTACTGTATCCCTTGGACATTCTTATTGACGATGAAACACAGAAATTGCATCGGAATTAATAACAAAAGGCACAATGCCGACTTAAGTACAAGAAGACTGACTCTTCTTACTGGCTATGTTTTGAACCATTCCTGTGACACTAGTTATAGATTCCGATGCTTCACTTCAGGTTTACTGCATCCCTTGGACATTCTTATTGACGATGAAACACAGAAATTGAATCGGAATTAAATGCAAAAGGCACAATGCCGACTTAAGTACAAGAAGACTGACTCTTCTTACTGTGTATGTTTTGAACCATTCCTGTGACGCAAGTTATACATTCCGATGCTTCACCTCAGGTTTACTGTATCACTTGGACCTTCTTATTGACGATGAAACACAGAAATTGCATCGGAATTAAATAGAAAAGGAACAATGCCGACTTAAGTACAAGAAGACTGACTCTAGTTACTGTCTACGTTTTGAACCATTCCTGTGACACTAGATATAGATTCCGATGCTTCACTCCAGGTTCACTGTATCCCCTGGACCTTCGTATTGACGAAGAAACACAGAAATTTCATCGGAATTAAATAGAATAGGCACAATGCCGACTTATGTTCAAGAAGACTGACTCTTCTAACTGTCTAAGTTTTGAACCATTCCTGTGACACTAGATATAGATTCCAATGCTTCACTTCAGGTTTACTGTATCCGTGGGAGCTTTTTATTGTCGAAGAAACACAGAAATTGCATCGGAACTAAATAGGAAAGGCACAATGCTGACTTAAGTACAAGTAGACTTACTCTTCCTACTGTCTATGTTATGAACCATTCCTGTGACACTAGTTTTGGATTCCGATGCTTCACTTCAGGTTTACTGTATCCCTCTGACCTTCTTATTGACGATGAAACACAGAAATTGCATCGGAATTAAATACAAAAATCACAATGCCGAATTAAGTACAAGAAGACTGACTCTTCTTACTGTCTATGTTTTGAACCATTCCTGTGACGCAAGTTACAGATTCCGAAGCTTCACTTCAGGTTCCTGTATCACTTGGACCTTCGTATTGACGATTAAACACAGAAATTGCATCGGAATTAAATAGAAAAGGCACAATGCCGACTTAAGTACAAGAAGACCGACTCTTCTTACTGTCTACGATTTGAACCATTCCTGTGACACTAGTTATACATTCCGATGCTTCACTCCAGGTATACTGTATCCCTTGGCCCTTCGTATTGACGATGAAACACAGAAATTGCATCGGAATGAAATAGAAAAGGCACAATGCCGACTTAAGTACAAGAAGACTGACTCTTCTCACTGACTAAGATTTGAACCTTTCCTGTGACACTAGTTATAGATTCCGATACTTCACTTTAGGTTTACTGTATCCCTGGGACCTTCATATTGACCAACAAACACAGAAATTGCATCGGAACTAAATAGAAAAGGCACGATGCCGACTTAAGTACAAGTAGACTTACTCTTCCTACTGTCTATGTTTTGAACCATTCCTGTGACACCAGTTATAGATTCCGATGCTTTACTTCAGGTTTACTGAATCCCTTGGACCCTGTTATTGACGATGAAACACAGAAATTGCATCGGAATTAAATACAAAAGGCACAATGCCGACTTAAGTACAAGAAGACTGACTCTTCTTACTGTCTTTGTTTTGAACCATTCCTGTGACACTAGTAATAGATTCCGATGCTTCACACCAGGTTTACTGTATCCCGTGGACCTTCTTATTGACGATGAAACACCGAAATTGCATCGGAATTAAATAGAAAAGGCACAATGCCGACATAAGTACAAGAAGACTGGCTCTTCTTACTGTTTATGTTTTGAACCATTCCTGTGACACTAGTTATAGATTCCGATGCTTCACTTCAGGTTTACTGTATCCCTTGGACCTCCGTATAGACGATGAAACACAGAAATTGCATCGGAATTAAATACAAAATGCAAAATGCCGACTTAAATTCAAGAAGACTGACTCTTCCTTCTGTCTATGTTTTCAACCATTACTCTGACACTAGTTTTAGATTCCGATGCTTCACTTCAGGTTTACTGTATCCCTTGGACATTCTTATTGACGATGAAACACAGAAATTGCATCGGAATTAATAACAAAAGGCAGAATGCCGACTTAAGTACAAGTAGACTGACTCTTCTTACTGGCTATGTTTTGAACCATTCCTGTGACACTAGTTATAGACTCCGATGCTTCACTTCAGGTTTGCTGAATCCCTTGGACCTTCTTATTGACGATGAAACGCAGAAATTGCATCGGAAATTAATAGAAAAGGCACAATGCCGACTTAAGTACAAGAAGACTGACTCTTCTTACTGCCTAAGAATTGAACCATTCCTGTGACACTAGTTATACAATCCGATGCTTCACTCCACGTTTACTGTATCCCTTGGACCTTCGTATTGACGATGAAACTCAGAAATTGCATCGGAATTAAATACAAAAGACACAATGCCGACATAAGTACAAGAAGACTGACTCTTCCTACTGTTTATGTTTTGAACCATTCCTGTGACACTAGTTATAGACTCCGATGCTTCACTTCAGGTTTACTGTATCACTTGGACATTCTTATTGACGATGAAACACAGAAATTGCATCGGAATTAAACACAAAAGGCACAATGCCGACTTAAGGACAAGAAGACTGACTCTTCTTACTGACTATGTTTTGACCATTCCTGTGACACCAGTTATAGATTCCGATGCTTCACTTCATGTTTACTGTATCCCTCTGACCTTCTTATTGACGATGAAACACAGAAATTGCATCGGAATTAAATAGAAAAGGCACAATGCCGACTTAAGTACAAGAACACTGGCTCTTCTTACTGTTTATGTTTTGAACCATTCCTGTGACACTAATTATAGATTCCGATGCTTACTTCAGGTTTAGTGTATCCCTTGGACCTTCTTATAGACGATGAAACACAGAAATTGCATCGGAATTAAATACAAAATGCAAAATGCCGACTTAAATTCAAGAAGACTGACTATTCCTTCTGTCTATGTTTTAAACCATTCCTGTGACACTAGTTTTCGATTCCGATGCTTCACTTCAGGTTTACTGTATCCCTCTGACCTTCTTATTGACGATGAATCACAGAAATTGCATCGGAATTAAATACATAAGGCAAAATGCCGACTTAGGTACAAGAAGTCTGACTCTTCCTACTGTCTATGTTTCGAACCATTCCTGTGACACTAGTTATAGATTCATATGCTTCACTTCTGGTTTACTGAATCCCTTGGACCTTCTTATTGACGATGAAACACATAAATTGCATCGGAATTAATAACAAAAGGCACAATGCCGACTTAAGTACAAGAAGACTATCTCTTCCTATTGTCTATGTTTTGAACCATTCCTGTGACACTAGTTATAAAATTCCGATGCTTCACATCAATGTTACTGTATCCCTTGGACTTTCGTATTGACGATGAAACACAGAAATTGCATTGGAATTAAATAGAAAGGGCACAATGCCAACTTAATTACAAGAAGAGTGATTCTTCCTACTGTCTATGTTTGGAACAATTCCTGTGACACTAGTTTTAGATTCCGATGCTTCACTTCAGTTTTACTGTATCCCTCTGACCGACTTATTGACGATGAAACACAGAAATTGAATCGGAATTAAATACAAAAGGCACAATGCCGACTTAAGTACAAGAAGACTGACTCTTCTTACTGGCTATGTTTTGAACCATTCCTGTGGCACTAGTTATAGACTCCGATGCTTCACTTCAGGTTTGCTGAATCCCTTGGACCAACTTATTGACGATGAAACACAGAAATTGCATCGGAATTAAATAGAAAAGGCACAATGCCGACTTAAGTACAAGAAGACTGACTCTTCTTACTGCCTACGATTTGAACCATTCCTGTGACACTAGTTATAGTTTCCGATGTTTCACTCCAGGTTTACTGTATCCCTTGGACCTTCGTATTGACGATGAAACACAGAAATTGCATCGCAATTAAATACAAAAGGCACAATGCCGTCATAAGTACAAGAAGACTGACTCTTCTACTGTCTATGTTTTGAACCATTCCTGTGACACTAGTTATAGACTCCGATGCTTCACTTCAGGTTTGCTGAATCCCTTGGACCTTCTTATTGACGATGAAACACAGAAATTGTATCGGAATTAAATACAAAAGGCACAATGCCGAATTAAGTACAAGAAGACTGACTCTTCTTACTGTGTATGTTTTGAACCATTCCTGTGACGCAAGTTATAGATTCCGATGCTTCACGTCAGGTTTACTGTATCCCCCTGACCTTCTTATTGACGATGAATCACAGAAATTGCATCGGAATTAAATACAAAAGGCAAAATGCCGACTTAGGTACAAGAAGACTGACTCTTCCTACTGTCTATGCTTTGAACCATTCCTGTGACACTAGTTATAGAGTCAGGTGCTTCACTTCAGGTTAACTGAATCCCTTGGACCTTCTTATTGACGATGAAACACATAAATTGCATCGGAATTAAATACAAATGGAACAATGCCGACTTAAGTACAAGAAGACTGACTCATCCTACTGTCTATGTTTTGAACCATTCCTGTGACACTAGTTTTAGATTCCGATGCATCACTTAAGTTTTACTGTATCCTTCTGAAATACATTTTGACGATGAAATACAGAAATTGAATCGGAATTAAATACAAAAGGCACAATGCCGACTTAAGTACAAGAAGACTATCTCTTCCTACTGCCTATGTTTTGAAGCATTCCTGTGACACTAGTTATAAAATTCCGATGCTTCCCTTCAGGTTTACTGTATCCCTTGGACTTTCGTATTGACGACGAGACAAAGAAATTGCATTGGAATTAAATAGAAAAGGCACAATGCCGACTTAAGTACGAGAAGACTGATTCTTCCTACTGTCTATGCTTTGAACAATTCCTGTGACACTAATTTTAGATTCCGATGCTTCACTTCAGTTTTACTGTATCCCTCTGACATACTTATTGACGATGAAACACAGAAATTGAATCGGAATTAAATACAAAAGGTACAATGCCGACTTAAGTACAAGAAGACTGACTCTTCCTACTGTCTATGTTTTGAACCATTCCTGTGACACTAGTTATAGATTCCGATGCTTCACTTCAGGTTTACTGTATCCCTTGGACATTCTTACTGACGATGAAACACAGAAATTGCATCGTCATTAATAACAAAAGGCACAATGCCGACTTAAGTACAAGAAGACTGACTCTTCTTACTGGCTATGTTTTGAACCATTCCTGTGACACTAGTTTTAGATTCCGATGCTTCACTTCAGGTTTACTGTATCCCTCTGACCTTCTTATTGACGAGAAATCACAGAAATTGCATCGTAATTAAATACAAAAGGCAAAATGCCGACTTAGGTACAAGAAGACTGACTCTTCCTACTGTCCATGTTTTGAACCATTCCTGTGACACTAGTTATAGATTCAGATGATTCACTTCTGGTGTACTGAATCCCTTTGACCTTCTTATTGGCGATGAAACACATAAATTGCATCGGAATTAAATACAAAAGGAACAATGCCGACTTAAGTACAAGAAGACTGACTATTCCTACTGTCTATGATTTGAACAATTCCTGTGACACTAGTTTTAGATTCCGATGCATCACTTCAGTTTTACTGTATCTCTCTGACATACTTATTGACGATGAAACACAGAAATTGGGTCGGAATTAAATACAAAAGGCACAATGCCGACTTAAGTACAAGAAGACCGACTCTTCTTACTGTCTACGATTTGAACCATTCCTGTGACACTAGTTATACATTCCGATGCTTCACTCCAGGTATACTGTATCCCTTGGCCCTTCGTATTGACGATGAAACACAGAAATTGCATCGGAATTAAATAGAAAAGGCACAATGCCGACTTAAGTACAAGAAGACTGACTCTTCTCACTGACTAAGATTTGAACCTTTCCTGTGACACTAGTTATAGATTCCGATACTTCACTTTAGGTTTACTGTATCCCTGGGACCTTCATATTGACCAACAAACACAGAAATTGCATCGGAACTAAATAGAAAAGGCACGATGCCGACTTAAGTACAAGTAGACTTACTCTTCCTACTGTCTATGTTTTGAACCATTCCTGTGACACTAGTTATAGATTCCGATGCTTTACTTCAGGTTTACTGAATCCCTTGGACCCTGTTATTGACGATGAAACACAGAAATTGCATCGGAATTAAATACAAAAGGCACAATGCCGACTTAAGTACAAGAAGACTGACTCTTCTTACTGTCTTTGTTTTGAACCATTCCTGTGACACTAGTAATAGATTCCGATGCTTCACACCAGGTTTACTGTATCCCGTGGACCTTCTTATTGACGATGAAACACCGAAATTGCATCGGAATTAAATAGAAAAGGCACAATGCCGACATAAGTACAAGAAGACTGGCTCTTCTTACTGTTTATGTTTTGAACCATTCCTGTGACACTTGTTATAGATTCCGATGCTTCACTTCAGGTTTACTGTATCCCTTGGACCTCCGTATAGACGATGAAACACAGAAATTGCATCGGAATTAAATACAAAATGCAAAATGCCGACTTAAATTCAAGAAGACTGACTCTTCCTTCTGTCTATGTTTTCAACCATTACTCTGACACTAGTTTTAGATTCCGATGCTTCACTTCAGGTTTACTGTATCCCTTGGACATTTTTATTGACGATGAAACACAGAAATTGCATCGGAATTAATAACAAAAGGCAGAATGCCGACTTAAGTACAAGTAGACTGACTCTTCTTACTGGCTATGTTTTGAACCATTCCTGTGACACTAGTTATAGACTCCGATGCTTCACTTCAGGTTTGCTGAATCCCTTGGACCTTCTTATTGACGATGAAACGCAGAAATTGCATCGGAAATTAATAGAAAAGGCACAATGCCGACTTAAGTACAAGAAGACTGACTCTTCTTACTGCCTAAGAATTGAACCATTCCTGTGACACTAGTTATACAATCCGATGCTTCACTCCACGTTTACTGTATCCCTTGGACCTTCGTATTGACGATGAAACTCAGAAATTGCATCGGAATTAAATACAAAAGACACAATGCCGACATAAGTACAAGAAGACTGACTCTTCCTACTGTCTATGTTTTGAACCATTCCTGTGACACTAGTTATAGACTCCGATGCTTCATTTCAGGTTTACTGTATCACTTGGACATTCTTATTGACGATGAAACACAGAAATTGCATCGGAATTAAACACAAAAGGCACAATGCCGACTTAAGTACAAGAAGACTGACTCTTCTTACTGACTATGTTTTGACCATTCCTGTGACACCAGTTATAGATTCCGATGCTTCACTTCATGTTTACTGTATCCCTCTGACCTTCTTATTGACGATGAAACACAGAAATTGCATCGGAATTAAATAGAAAAGGCACAATGCCGACTTAAGTACAAGAACACTGGCTCTTCTTACTGTTTATGTTATGAACCATTCCTGTGACACTAATTATAGATTCCGATGCTTACTTCAGGTTTAGTGTATCCCTTGGACCTTCTTATAGACGATGAAACACAGAAATTGCATCGGAATTAAATACAAAATGCAAAATGCCGACTTAAATTCAAGAAGACTGACTATTCCTTCTGTCTATGTTTTAAACCATTCCTGTGACACTAGTTTTCGATTTCGATGCTTCACTTCAGGTTTACTGTATCCCTCTGACCTTCTTATTGACGATGAATCACAGAAATTGCATCGGAATTAAATACATAAGGCAAGATGCCGACTTAGGTACAAGAAGTCTGACTCTTCCTACTGTCTATGTTTCGAACCATTCCTGTGACACTAGTTATAGATTCATATGCTTCACTTCTGGTTTACTGAATCCCTTGGACCTTCTTATTGACGATGAAACACATAAATTGCATCGGAATTAATAACAAAAGGCACAATGCCGACTTAAGTACAAGAAGACTATCTCTTCCTATTGTCTATGTTTTGAACCATTCCTGTGACACTAGTTATAAAATTCCGATGCTTCACATCAATTTTACTGTATCCCTTGGACTTTCGTATTGACGATGAAACACAGAAATTGCATTGGAATTAAATAGAAATGGCACAATGCCAAATTAATTACAAGAAGAGTGATTCTTCCTACTGTCTATGTTTGGAACAATTCCTGTGACACTAGTTTTAGATTCCGATGCTTCACTTCAGTTTTACTGTATCCCTCTGACCGACTTATTGACGATGAAACACAGAAATTGAATCGGAATTAAATACAAAAGGCACAATGCCGACTTAAGTACAAGAAGACTGACTCTTCTTACTGGCTATGTTTTGAACCATTCCTGTGGCACTAGTTATAGACTCCGATGCTTCACTTCAGGTTTGCTGAATCCCTTGGACCAACTTATTGACGATGAAACACAGAAATTGCATCGGAATTAAATAGAAAAGGCACAATGCCGACTTAAGTACAAGAAGACTGACTCTTCTTACTGCCTACGATTTGAACCATTCCTGTGACACTAGTTATAGTTTCCGATGTTTCACTCCAGGTTTACTGTATCCCTTGGACCTTCGTATTGACGATGAAACACAGAAATTGCATCGGAATTAAATACAAAAGGCACAATGCCGTCATAAGTACAAGAAGACTGACTCTTCTACTGTCTATGTTTTGAACCATTCCTGTGACACTAGTTATAGACTCCGATGCTTCACTTCAGGTTTGCTGAATCCCTTGGACCTTCTTATTGACGATGAAACACAGAAATTGCATCGGAATTAAATACAAAAGGCAAAATGCCGACTTAGGTACAAGAAGACTGACTCTTCCTACTGTCTATGTTTTGAACCATTCCTGTGACACTAGTTATAGAGTCAGGTGCTTCACTTCAGGTTAACTGAATCCCTTGGACCTTCTTATTGACGATGAAACACATAAATTGCATCGGAATTAAATACAAATGGAACAATGCCGACTTAAGTACAAGAAGACTGACTCATCCTACTGTCTATGTTTTGAACCATTCCTGTGACACTAGTTTTAGATTCCGATGCATCACTTAAGTTTTACTGTATCCTTCTGAAATACATTTTGACGATGAAATACAGAAATTGAATCGGAATTAAATACAAAAGGCACAATGCCGACTTAAGTACAAGAAGACTATCTCTTCCTACTGCCTATGTTTTGAAGCATTCCTGTGACACTAGTTATAAAATTCCGATGCTTCCCTTCAGGTTTACTGTATCCCTTGGACTTTCGTATTGACGACGAGACAAAGAAATTGCATTGGAATTAAATAGAAAAGGCACAATGCCGACTTAAGTACGAGAAGACTGATTCTTCCTACTGTCTATGCTTTGAACAATTCCTGTGACACTAATTTTAGATTCCGATGCTTCACTTCAGTTTTACTGTATCCCTCTGACATACTTATTGACGATGAAACACAGAAATTGAATCGGAATTAAATACAAAAGGTACAATGCCGACTTAAGTACAAGAAGACTGACTCTTCCTACTGTCTATGTTTTGAACCATTCCTGTGACACTAGTTATAGATTCCGATGCTTCACTTCAGGTTTACTGTATCCCTTGGACATTCTTACTGACGATGAAACACAGAAATTGCATCGTCATTAATAACAAAAGGCACAATGCCGACTTAAGTACAAGAAGACTGACTCTTCTTACTGGCTATGTTTTGAACCATTCCTGTGACACTAGTTTTAGATTCCGATGCTTCACTTCAGGTTTACTGTATCCCTCTGACCTTCTTATTGACGAGAAATCACAGAAATTGCATCGTAATTAAATACAAAAGGCAAAATGCCGACTTAGGTACAAGAAGACTGACTCTTCCTACTGTCTATGTTTTGAACCATTCCTGTGACACTAGTTATAGATTCAGATGATTCACTTCTGGTTTACTGAATCCCTTTGACCTTCTTATTGGCGATGAAACACATAAATTGCATCGGAATTAAATACAAAAGGAACAATGCCGACTTAAGTACAAGAAGACTGACTCTTCCTACTGTCTATGATTTGAACAATTCCTGTGACACTAGTTTTAGATTCCGATGCATCACTTCAGTTTTACTGTATCTCTCTGACATACTTATTGACGATGAAACACAGAAATTGGGTCGGAATTAAATACAAAAGGCACAATGCCGACTTAAGTACAAGAAGACCGACTCTTCTTACTGTCTACGATTTGAACCATTCCTGTGACACTAGTTATACATTCCGATGCTTCACTCCAGGTATACTGTATCCCTTGGCCCTTCGTATTGACGATGAAACACAGAAATTGCATCGGAATTAAATAGAAAAGGCACAATGCCGACTTAAGTACAAGAAGACTGACTCTTCTCACTGACTAAGATTTGAACCTTTCCTGTGACACTAGTTATAGATTCCGATACTTCACTTTAGGTTTACTGTATCCCTGGGACCTTCATATTGACCAACAAACACAGAAATTGCATCGGAACTAAATAGAAAAGGCACGATGCCGACTTAAGTACAAGTAGACTTACTCTTCCTACTGTCTATGTTTTGAACCATTCCTGTGACACTAGTTATAGATTCCGATGCTTTACTTCAGGTTTACTGAATCCCTTGGACCCTGTTATTGACGATGAAACACAGAAATTGCATCGGAATTAAATACAAAAGGCACAATGCCGACTTAAGTACAAGAAGACTGACTCTTCTTACTGTCTTTGTTTTGAACCATTCCTGTGACACTAGTAATAGATTCCGATGCTTCACACCAGGTTTACTGTATCCCGTGGACCTTCTTATTGACGATGAAACACCGAAATTGCATCGGAATTAAATAGAAAAGGCACAATGCCGACATAAGTACAAGAAGACTGGCTCTTCTTACTGTTTATGTTTTGAACCATTCCTGTGACACTTGTTATAGATTCCGATGCTTCACTTCAGGTTTACTGTATCCCTTGGACCTCCGTATAGACGATGAAACACAGAAATTGCATCGGAATTAAATACAAAATGCAAAATGCCGACTTAAATTCAAGAAGACTGACTCTTCCTTCTGTCTATGTTTTCAACCATTACTCTGACACTAGTTTTAGATTCCGATGCTTCACTTCAGGTTTACTGTATCCCTTGGACATTTTTATTGACGATGAAACACAGAAATTGCATCGGAATTAATAACAAAAGGCAGAATGCCGACTTAAGTACAAGTAGACTGACTCTTCTTACTGGCTATGTTTTGAACCATTCCTGTGACACTAGTTATAGACTCCGATGCTTCACTTCAGGTTTGCTGAATCCCTTGGACCTTCTTATTGACGATGAAACGCAGAAATTGCATCGGAAATTAATAGAAAAGGCACAATGCCGACTTAAGTACAAGAAGACTGACTCTTCTTACTGCCTAAGAATTGAACCATTCCTGTGACACTAGTTATACAATCCGATGCTTCACTCCACGTTTACTGTATCCCTTGGACCTTCGTATTGACGATGAAACTCAGAAATTGCATCGGAATTAAATACAAAAGACACAATGCCGACATAAGTACAAGAAGACTGACTCTTCCTACTGTCTATGTTTTGAACCATTCCTGTGACACTAGTTATAGACTCCGATGCTTCATTTCAGGTTTACTGTATCACTTGGACATTCTTATTGACGATGAAACACAGAAATTGCATCGGAATTAAACACAAAAGGCACAATGCCGACTTAAGTACAAGAAGACTGACTCTTCTTACTGACTATGTTTTGACCATTCCTGTGACACCAGTTATAGATTCCGATGCTTCACTTCATGTTTACTGTATCCCTCTGACCTTCTTATTGACGATGAAACACAGAAATTGCATCGGAATTAAATAGAAAAGGCACAATGCCGACTTAAGTACAAGAACACTGGCTCTTCTTACTGTTTATGTTATGAACCATTCCTGTGACACTAATTATAGATTCCGATGCTTACTTCAGGTTTAGTGTATCCCTTGGACCTTCTTATAGACGATGAAACACAGAAATTGCATCGGAATTAAATACAAAATGCAAAATGCCGACTTAAATTCAAGAAGACTGACTATTCCTTCTGTCTATGTTTTAAACCATTCCTGTGACACTAGTTTTCGATTTCGATGCTTCACTTCAGGTTTACTGTATCCCTCTGACCTTCTTATTGACGATGAATCACAGAAATTGCATCGGAATTAAATACATAAGGCAAGATGCCGACTTAGGTACAAGAAGTCTGACTCTTCCTACTGTCTATGTTTCGAACCATTCCTGTGACACTAGTTATAGATTCATATGCTTCACTTCTGGTTTACTGAATCCCTTGGACCTTCTTATTGACGATGAAACACATAAATTGCATCGGAATTAATAACAAAAGGCACAATGCCGACTTAAGTACAAGAAGACTATCTCTTCCTATTGTCTATGTTTTGAACCATTCCTGTGACACTAGTTATAAAATTCCGATGCTTCACATCAATTTTACTGTATCCCTTGGACTTTCGTATTGACGATGAAACACAGAAATTGCATTGGAATTAAATAGAAATGGCACAATGCCAAATTAATTACAAGAAGAGTGATTCTTCCTACTGTCTATGTTTGGAACAATTCCTGTGACACTAGTTTTAGATTCCGATGCTTCACTTCAGTTTTACTGTATCCCTCTGACCGACTTATTGACGATGAAACACAGAAATTGAATCGGAATTAAATACAAAAGGCACAATGCCGACTTAAGTACAAGAAGACTGACTCTTCTTACTGGCTATGTTTTGAACCATTCCTGTGGCACTAGTTATAGACTCCGATGCTTCACTTCAGGTTTGCTGAATCCCTTGGACCAACTTATTGACGATGAAACACAGAAATTGCATCGGAATTAAATAGAAAAGGCACAATGCCGACTTAAGTACAAGAAGACTGACTCTTCTTACTGCCTACGATTTGAACCATTCCTGTGACACTAGTTATAGTTTCCGATGTTTCACTCCAGGTTTACTGTATCCCTTGGACCTTCGTATTGACGATGAAACACAGAAATTGCATCGGAATTAAATACAAAAGGCACAATGCCGTCATAAGTACAAGAAGACTGACTCTTCTACTGTCTATGTTTTGAACCATTCCTGTGACACTAGTTATAGACTCCGATGCTTCACTTCAGGTTTGCTGAATCCCTTGGACCTTCTTATTGACGATGAAACACAGAAATTGTATCGGAATTAAATACAAAAGGCACAATGCCGAATTAAGTACAAGAAGACTGACTCTTCTTACTGTGTATGTTTTGAACCATTCCTGTGACGCAAGTTATAGATTCCGATGCTTCACGTCAGGTTTACTGTATCCCCCTGACCTTCTTATTGACGATGAATCACAGAAATTGCATCGGAATTAAATACAAAAGGCAAAATGCCGACTTAGGTACAAGAAGACTGACTCTTCCTACTGTCTATGTTTTGAACCATTCCTGTGACACTAGTTTTAGATTCCGATGCATCACTTAAGTTTTACTGTATCCTTCTGAAATACATTTTGACGATGAAATACAGAAATTGAATCGGAATTAAATACAAAAGGCACAATGCCGACTTAAGTACAAGAAGACTATCTCTTCCTACTGCCTATGTTTTGAAGCATTCCTGTGACACTAGTTATAAAATTCCGATGCTTCCCTTCAGGTTTACTGTATCCCTTGGACTTTCGTATTGACGACGAGACAAAGAAATTGCATTGGAATTAAATAGAAAAGGCACAATGCCGACTTAAGTACGAGAAGACTGATTCTTCCTACTGTCTATGCTTTGAACAATTCCTGTGACACTAATTTTAGATTCCGATGCTTCACTTCAGTTTTACTGTATCCCTCTGACATACTTATTGACGATGAAACACAGAAATTGAATCGGAATTAAATACAAAAGGTACAATGCCGACTTAAGTACAAGAAGACTGACTCTTCCTACTGTCTATGTTTTGAACCATTCCTGTGACACTAGTTATAGATTCCGATGCTTCACTTCAGGTTTACTGTATCCCTTGGACATTCTTACTGACGATGAAACACAGAAATTGCATCGTCATTAATAACAAAAGGCACAATGCCGACTTAAGTACAAGAAGACTGACTCTTCTTACTGGCTATGTTTTGAACCATTCCTGTGACACTAGTTTTAGATTCCGATGCTTCACTTCAGGTTTACTGTATCCCTCTGACCTTCTTATTGACGAGAAATCACAGAAATTGCATCGTAATTAAATACAAAAGGCAAAATGCCGACTTAGGTACAAGAAGACTGACTCTTCCTACTGTCTATGTTTTGAACCATTCCTGTGACACTAGTTATAGATTCAGATGATTCACTTCTGGTTTACTGAATCCCTTTGACCTTCTTATTGGCGATGAAACACATAAATTGCATCGGAATTAAATACAAAAGGAACAATGCCGACTTAAGTACAAGAAGACTGACTCTTCCTACTGTCTATGATTTGAACAATTCCTGTGACACTAGTTTTAGATTCCGATGCATCACTTCAGTTTTACTGTATCTCTCTGACATACTTATTGACGATGAAACACAGAAATTGGGTCGGAATTAAATACAAAAGGCACAATGCCGACTCAAGTACTAGAAGACTATCTCTTCCTACTGTCTATGTTTTGAACCATTCCTGTGACACTAGTTATAAAATTCCGATGCTTCACTTCAGGTTTACTGTATCACTTGGACTTTCGTATTGACGATGAAACACAGAAATTGCATCGGAATTATATAGAAAAGGCACAATGCCGACTTAAGTACAAGAAGACTGATTCTTCCAACTGTCTATGTTTTGAACAATTCCTGTGACACTAGTTTTAGATTCCGATGCTTCACTTCTGTTTTACTGTATCCCTCTGACTTACTTATTGACGATGAAACACAGAAATTGAATCGGAATTAAATACAAAAGGCACAATGCCGACTTAAGTACAAGAAGACTGACTCTTCCTACTGTCTATGTTTCGAACCATTCCTGTGACACTAGTTATAGATTCCGATGCTTCACTTCAGGTTTACTGTATCCCTTGGACATTCTTATTGACGATGAAACACAGAAATTGCATCGGAATTAATAACAAACGGCACAATGCCGACTTCAGTACAAGAAGACTGACTCTTCTTACTGGCTATGTTTTGAACCATTCCTGTGACACTAGTTATAGACTCCGATGCTTCACTTCAGGTTTGCTGAATCCCTTGGGCATTCTTATTGACGATGAAACACAGAAATTGCATCGGAATTAAACACAAAAGGCACAATGCCGAATTAAGTACAAGAAGACTGACTCTTCTTACTGTGTATGATTTGAACCATTCCTGTGACGCAAGTTATACATTCCGATGCTTCACCTCAGGTTTACTGTATCACTTGGACCTTCTTATTGACGATGAAACACAGAAATTGCATCGGAATTAAATAGAAAAGGAACAATGCCGACTTAAGTACAAGAAGACTGACTCTAGTTACTGTCTACGTTTTGAACCATTCCTGTTACACTAGATATAGATTCCGATGCTTCACTCCAGGTTTACTGTATCCCCTGGACCTTCGTATTGACGATGAAACACAGAAATTTCATCGGAATTAAATAGAATAGGCACAATGCCGACTTATGTTCAAGAAGACTGACTCTTCTCACTGTCTAAGTTTTGAACCATTCCTGTGACACTAGATATAGATTCCAATGCTTCACTTCAGGTTTACTGTATCCCTGGGAGCTTTTTATTGACGAAGAAACACAGAAATTGCATCGGAACTAAATAGAAAAGGCACAATGCTGACTTAAGTACAAGTAGACTTACTCTTCCTACTGTCTATGTTATGAACCATTCCTGTGACCCTAGTTTTGGATTCCGATGCTTCACTTCAAGTTTACTGTATCCCTCTGACCTTCTTATTGACGATGAAACACAGAGATTGCATCGGAATTAAATACAAAAATCACAATGCCGAATTAAGTACAAGAAGACTGACTCTTCTTACTGTCTATGCTTTGAACCATTACTGTGACGCAAGTTACAGATTCCGATGCTTCACTTCAGGTTTCCTGTATCACTTGGACCTTCGTATTGACGATTAAACACAGAAATTGCATCGGAATTAAATAGAAAAGGCACAATGCCGACTTAAGTGCAAGAAGACTGACTCTTCTCACTGACTAAGATTTGAACCTTTCCTGTGACACTAGTTATAGATTCCGATACTTCACTTTAGGTTTACTGTATCCCTGGGACCTTCTTATTGACCAACAAACACAGAAATTGCATCGGAACTAAATAGAAAAGGCACGATGCTGACTTAAGTACAAGTAGACTTACTCTTCCTACTGTCTATGTTTTGAACCATTCCTGTGACACTAGTTATAGATTCCGATGCTTTACTTCAGGTTTACTGAATCCCTTGGACCCTGTTATTGACGATGAAACACAGAAATTGCATCGGAATTAAATACAAAAGGCACAATGCCGACTTAAGTACAAGAAGACTGACTCTTCTTACTGTCTTTGTTTTGAACCATTCCTGTGACACTAGTAATAGATTCCGATGCTTCACACCAGGTTTACTGTATCCCGTGGACCTTCTTATTGACGATGAAACACCGAAATTGCATCGGAATTAAATAGAAAAGGCACAATGCCGACATAAGTACAAGAAGACTGGCTCTTCTTACTGTTTATGTTTTGAACCATTCCTGTGACACTAGTTATAGATTCCGATGCTTCACTTCAGGTTTACTGTATCCCTTGGACCTTCGTATAGACGATGAAACACAGAAATTGCATCGGAATTAAATACAAAATGCAAAATGCCGACTTAAATTCAAGAAGACTGACTCTTTCTCCTGTCTATGTTTGCAACCATTCCTCTGACACTAGTTTTAGATTCCGATGCTTCACTTCAGGTTTACTGTATCCCTTGGACATTCTTATTGACGATGAAACACAGAAATT
This sequence comes from Schistocerca piceifrons, assembly GCF_021461385.2. Lineage (NCBI taxonomy): Eukaryota > Metazoa > Arthropoda > Insecta > Orthoptera > Acrididae > Schistocerca > Schistocerca piceifrons. The sequence continues at coordinate 258,782 of NW_025728368.1, read as the reverse complement.
GCATCGGAATTAATAACAAATGCAGAATGCCGACTTAAGTACAAGTAGACTCACTCTTCTTACTGGCTATGTTTGAACCATTCCTGTGACACTAGTTATAGACTCCGATGCTTCACTTCAGGTTTGCTGAATCCCTTGGACCTTCTTATTGACGATGAAACGCAGAAATTGCATCGGAATTAAATAGAAAAGGCACAATGCCGACTTAAGTACAAGAAGACTGACTCTTCTTACTGCCTACGAATTGAACCATTCCTGTGACACTAGTTATACATTCCGATGCTTCACTCCAGGTTTACTGTATCCCTTGGACCTTCGTATTGACGATGAAACTCAGATATTGCATCGGAATTAAATACAAAAGACACAATGCCGACATAAGTACAAGAAGACTGACTCTTCCTACTGTCTATGTTTTGAACCATTCCTGTGACACTAGTTATAGACTCCGATGCTTCACTTCAGGTTTACTGTATCACTTGGACATTCTTATTGACGATGAAACACAGAAATTGCATCGGAATTAAACACAAAAGGCACAATGCCGACTTAAGGACAAGAAGACTGACTCTTCTTACTGACTATGTTTTGACCATTCCTGTGACACCAGTTATAGATTCCGATGCTTCACTTCATGTTTACTGTATCCCTCTGACCTTCTTATTGACGATGAAACACAGAAATTGCATCGGAATTAAATAGAAAAGGCACAATGCCGACTTAAGTACAAGAAGACTGGCTCTTCTTACTGTTTATGTTTTGAACCATTCCTGTGACACTAATTATAGATTCCGATGCTTACTTCAGGTTTAGTGTATCCCTTGGACCTTCTTATAGACGATGAAACACAGAAATTGCATCGGAATTAAATACAAAATGCAAAATGCCGACTTAAATTCAAGAAGACTGACTATTCCTTCTGTCTACGTTTTAAACCATTCCTGTGACACTAGTTTTCGATTCCGATGCTTCACTTCAGGTTTACTGTATCCCTCTGACCTTCTTATTGACGATGAATCACAGAAATTGCATCGGAATTAAATACAAAAGGCAAAATGCCGACTTAGGTACAAGAAGTCTGACTCTTCCTACTGTCTATGTTTTGAACCATTCCTGTGACACTAGTTATAGATTCATATGCTTCACTTCTGGTTTACTGAATGCCTTGGACCTTCTTATTGACGATGAAACACATAAATTGCATCGGAGTTAATAACAAAAGGCACAATGCCGACTTAAGTACAAGAAGACTATCTCTTCCTATTGTCTATGTTTTGAACCATTCCTGTGACACTACTTATAAAATTCCGATGCTTCACATCAATTTTACTGTATCCCTTGGACTTTCGTATTGACGATGAAACACAGAAATTGCATTGGAATTAAATAGAAATGGCACAATGCCAACTTAATTACAAGAAGAGTGATTCTTCCTACTGTCTATGTTTGGAACAATTCCTGTGACACTAGTTTTAGATTCCGATGCTTCACTTCAGATTTACTGTATCCCTCTGACCGACTTATTGACGATGAAACACAGAAATTGAATCGGAATTAAATACAAAAGGCACAATGCCGACTTAAGTACAAGAAGACTGACTCTTCTTACTGGCTATGTTTTGAACCATTCCTGTGGCACTAGTTATAGACTCCGATGCTTCACTTCAGGTTTGCTGAATCCCTTGGACCTTCTTATTAACGATGAAACACAGAAATTGCATCGGAATTAAATAGAAAAGGCACAATGCCGACTTAAGTACAAGAAGACTGACTCTTCTTACTGCCTACGATTTGAACCATTCCTGTGACACTAGTTATAGATTCCGATGTTTCACTCCAGGTTTACTGTATCCCTTGGACCTTCGTATTGACGATGAAACACAGAAATTGCATCGGAATTAAATACAAAAGGCACAATGCCGTCATAAGTACAAGAAGACTGACTCTTCCGACTGTCTATGTTTTGAACCATTCCTGTGACACTAGTTATAGACTCCGATGCTTCACTTCAGGTTTGCTGAATCCCTTGGACCTTCTTATTGACGATGAAACACAGAAATTGCATCGGAATTAAATACAAAAGGCACAATGCCGAATTAAGTACAAGAAGACTGACTCTTCTTACTGTGTATGTTTTGAACCATTCCTGTGACGCAAGTTATAGATTCCGATGCTTCACTTCAGGTTTACTGTATCCCTCTGACCTTCTTATTGACGATGAATCACAGAAATTGCATCGGAATTAAATACCAAAGGCAAAATGCCGACTTAGGTACAAGAAGACTGACTCTTCCTACTGTCTATGTTTTGAACCATTCCTGTGACACTAGTTATAGATTCCGATGCTTCACTTCAGGTTTACTGTACCCTTGGACATTCTTATTGACGATGAAACACAGAAATTGCATCGGAATTTATAACAAAAGGAACAATGCCGACTTAAGTACAAGAAGACTGACTCTTCTTACTGGCTATGTTTTGAACCATTCCTGTGACACTAGTTATAGACTCCGATGCTTCACTTCAGGTTTGCTGATTCCCTTGGGCCTTCTTATTGACGATGAAACACAGAAATGGCATCGCAATTAAATACAAAAGGCACAATGCCGCATTAAGTACAAGAAGACTGACTCTTCTTACTGTCTATGATTTGTACCATTCCAGTGACGCAAGTTATAGATTCCGATGCTTCACTTCAGGTTTACTGTATCACGTGGACCTTCTTATTGACGATGAAACACAGAAATTGCATCGGAATTAAATAGAAAAGGCACAATGCCGACTTAAGTACAAGAAGACTGACTCTTCTTACTGTCTACAATTTGAACCATTAATGTGAAACTAGTTATAGATTCCGATGCTTCACTCAGGGTATACTGTATCCCTTGGACCTTCAAATTGACGATGAAACACAGAAATTGCATCTGTATTAAATAGAAATAGCACAATGCCGACTTAAGTACAAGAAGACTGACTCTTCTCACTGACTAAGTTTTGAACCATTCCTGTGACACTAGTTATAGATTCCGATGCTTGACTTCGGGTTTAACGTATCCCTGGGAACTTCTTATTGACGAAGAAACACAGAAATTGCATCGGAACTAAATAGAAAAGGCACAATGCCGACTTAAGTACAAGTAGACTTACTCTTCCCACTGTCTATGTTTTGAACCATTCCTGTGACACTAGTTTTAGATTCCGATGCTTCACTTCAGGTTTACTGTATCCCTCTGACCTTCTTATTGACGATGATACACAGAAATTGCATCGGAATTAAATACAAAAGGCACAATGCCGACATAGGTACAAGAAGACTAACTCTTCCTATTGTCTATGTTTTGAACTATTCCTGTGACACTAGTTATAGATTCCGATGCTTCACTTCAGGTTTACAGTATCCCTCTGACCTTATTATTGACGAAGAAACACAGAAATTGCATCGGAATTAAATAGATAAGGCACAATGCCGTCTTCAGTACAAGAAGTCTGACCCTTGCTACTGTCTATGTTAGAACCATTCCTGTGACACTAGTTATAGATTCCGATGCTTCACTTCAGGTTTACTGTATCCCTTGGACCTTCTTATTGACGATGAAACACAGAAATTGCAACGGAATTAAATACAAAAGTCACAATGCCGACTTAAGGACAAGAAGACTGACTCTTCTAACTGACTATGTTTTGACCGTTTCTGTGACACTAGTTATGGATTCCGATGCTTCACTTCAGGTTTACTGTATCCCTCTGACCTACTTATTGACGATGAAAAACAGATATTGAATCGGAATTAAATACAAAAGGCACAATGCAGACTTAAGTACAAGAAGACTGACTCTTCCTACTGTCTATGTTTTGAACCAATCCTGTGACACTAGTTATAGATTCCGATGCTTCACTTCAGGTTTACTGCATCCCTTGGACATTCTTACTGACGATGAAACACAGAAATTGCATCGTCATTAATAACAAAAGGCACAATGCCGACTTAAGTACAAGAAGACTGACTCTTCTTACTGGCTATGTTTTGAACCATTCCTGTGACACTAGTTATAGATTCCGATGCTTCACTTCAGGTTTGCTGAATCCCTTGGACCTTCTTATAGACGATGAAACACAGAAATTGCATCGGAATTATATACAAAATGAAAAATGCCGACTTAAATTCAAGAAGACTGACTCTTTCTTCTGTCTATGTTTTGAACCATTCCTGTGACACTAGTTTTAGATTCCGATGCTTCACTTCAGGTTTACTGTATCCCTCTGACCTTCTTATTGACGAGAAATCACAGAAATTGCATCGTAATTAAATACAAAAGGCAAAATGCCGACTTAGGTACAAGAAGACTGACTCTTCCTACTGTCTATGTTTTGAACCATTCCTGTGACACTAGTTATAGATTCAGATGATTCACTTCTGGTTCACTGAATCCCTTGGACCTTCTTATTGGCGATGAAACACATATATTGCATCGGAATTAAATACAAAAGGAACAATGCCGACTTAAGTACAAGAAGACTGACTCTTCCTACTGTCTATGATTTGAACAATTCCTGTGACACTAGTTTTAGATTCCGATGCATCACTTCAGTTTTACTGTATCTCTCTGACATACTGATTGACGATGAAACACAGAAATTGAGTCGGAATTAAATACAAAAGGCACAATGCCGACTTAAGTACTAGAAGACTATCTCTTCCTACTGTCTATGTTTTGAACCATTCCTGTGACACTAGTTATAAAATTCCGATGCTTCACTTCAGGTTTATTGTATCACTTGGACTTTCGTATTGACGATGAAACACAGAAATTGCATCGGAATTATATAGAAAAGGCACAATGCCGACTTAAGTACAAGAAGACTGATTCTTCCAACTGTCTATGTTTTGAACAATTCCTGTGACACTAGTTTTAGATTCCGATGCTTCACTTCTGTTTTACTGTATCCCTCTGACTTACTTATTGACGATGAAACACAGAAATTGAATCGGAATTAAATACAAAAGGCACAATGCCGACTTAAGTACAAGAAGACTGACTCTTCCTACTGTCTATGTTTCGAACCATTCCTGTGACACTATTTATAGATTCCGATGCTTCACTTCAGGTTTACTGTATCCCTTGGACATTCTTATTGACGATGAAACACAGAAATTGCATCGGAATTAATAACAAAAGGCACAATGCCGACTTAAGTACAAGAAGACAGACTCTTCTTACTGGCTATGTTTTGAACCATTCCTGTGCCACTAGTTATAGACTCCGATGCTTCACTTCAGGTTTGCTGAATCCCTTGGGCCTTCTTATGACGATGAAACACAGAAATTGCATCGGAATTAAATACAAAAGGCACAATGCCGAGTTAAGTACAAGAAGACTGACTCTTCTTACTGTGTATGATTTGAACCATTCCTGTGACGCAAGTTATACATTCCGATGCTTCACCTCAGGTTTACTGTATCACTTGGACCTTCTTATTGACGATGAAACACAGAAATTGCATCGGAATTAAATAGAAAAGGAACAATGCCGACTTAAGTACAAGAAGACTGACTCTAGTTACTGTCTACGTTTTGAACCATTCCTGTGACACTAGATATAGATTCCGAAGCTTCACTTCAGGTTTACTGTATCCCCTGGACCTTCGTATTGACGATGAAACACAGAAATTTCATCGGAATTAAATAGAATAGGCACAATGCCGACTTATGTTCAAGAAGACTGACTCTTCTCACTGTCTAAGTTTTGAACCATTCCTGTGACACTAGATATAGATTCCAATGCTTGACTTCAGGTTTACTGTATCCCTGGGAGCTTTTTATTGACGAAGAAACACAGAAATTGCATCGGAACTAAATAGAAAAGGCACAATGCTGACTTAAGTACAAGTAGACTTACTCTTCCTACTGTCTATGTTATGAACCATTCCTGTGACACTAGTTTTGGATTCCGATGCTTCACTTCAGGTTTATTGTATCCCTCTGACCTTCTTAAAGACGATGAAACACAGAAATTGCATCGGAATTAAATACAAAAATCACAATGCCGAATTAAGTAGAAGAAGACTGACTCTTCTTACTGTCTATGTTTTGAACCATTCCTGTGACGCAAGTTACAGATTCCGAAGCTTCACTTCAGGTTTCCTGTATCACTTGGACCTTCGTATTGACGATTAAACACAGAAATTGCATCGGAATTAAATACAAAAATCACAATGCCGAATTAAGTACAAGAAGACTGACTCTAGTTACTGTCTACGTTTTGAACCATTCCTGTGACACTAGATATAGATTCCGATGCTTCACTTCAGGTTTATTGTATGCCTCTGACCCTCTTATTGACGATGAAACACAGAAATTGCATCGGAATTAATAACAAAAGGCAGAATGCCGACTTAAGTACAAGAAGACTGACTCTTCTTACTGCCTACGATTTGAACCATTCCTGTGACACTAGTTATACATTCCGATGCTTCACTCCAGGTTTACTGTATCCCTTGGACCTTCGTATTGACGATGAAACTCAGAAATTGCATCGGAATTAAATACAAAAGACACAATGCCGACATAAGTACAAGAAGACTGACTCTTCCTACTGTCTATGTTTTGAACTATTCCTGTGACACTAGTTATAGACTCCGATGCTTCACTTCAGGTTTACTGTATCACTTGGACATTCTTATTGACGATGAAACACAGAAATTGCATCGGAATTAAATACAAAAGGCACAATGCCGACTTAAAGACAAGAAGACTGACTCTTCTTACTGACTATGTTTTGACCGTTCCTGTGACACCAGTTATAGATTCCGATGCTTCACTTCATGTTTACTGTATCCCTCTGACCTTCGTATTGACGATGAAACACAGAAATTGCATCGGAATTAAATAGAAAAGGCACAATGCCGACTTAAGTACAAGAAGACTGGCTCTTCTTACTGTTTATGTTTTGAACCATTCCTGTGACACTAATTATAGATTCCGATGCTTACTTCAGGTTTAGTGTATCCCTTGGACCTTCTTATAGACGATGAAACACAGAAATTGCATCGGAATTAAATACAAAATGCAAAATGCCGACTTAAATTCAAGAAGACTGACTATTCCATCTGTCTATGTTTTAAACCATTCCTGTGACACTAGTTTTTGATTCCGATGCTTCACTTCAGGTTTACTGTATCCCTCTAACCTTCATATTGACGATGAATCACAGAAATTGCATCGGAATTAAATACAAAAGGCAAAATGCCGACTTAGGTACAAGAAGTCTGACTCTTCCTACTGTCTATGTTTTGAACCATTCCTGTGACACTAGTTATAGATTCATATGCTTCACTTCTGGTTTACTGAATCCCTTGGACCTTCTTATTGTCGATGAAACACATAAATTGCATCGGAATTAATAACAAAAGGCACAATGCCGACATAAGTACAAGAAGACTATCTCTTCCTATTGTCTATGTTTTGAACCATTCCTGTGACACTAGTTATAAAATTCCGATGCTTCACATCAATTTTACTGTATCCCTTGGACTTTCGTATTGACGATGAAACACAGAAATTGCATTGGAATTAAATAGAAATGGCACAATGCCAACTTAATTACAAGAAGAGTGATTCTTCCTACTGTCTATGTTTGGAACAATGCCTGTGACACTAGTTTTAGATTCCGATGCTTCACTTCAGTTTTACTGTATCCCTCTGACCGACTTATTGACGATGAAACACAGAAATTGAATCGGAATTAAATACAAAAGGCACAATGCCGACTTAAGTACAAGAAGACTGACTCTTCTTACTGGCTATGTTTTGAACCATTCCTGTGGCACTAGTTATACACTCCGATGCTTCACTTCAGGTTTGCTGAATCCCTTGGACCTTCTAATTGACGATGAAACGCAGAAATTACATCGGAATTAAATACAAAAGGCACAATGCCGAAATAAGTACAAGAAGACTGACTCTTCTTACTGTGTATGCTTTGAACCATTCCTGTGACGCAAGTTATAGATTCCGATGCTTCACTTCAGGTTTACTGTATCACTTGGACCTTCTTATTGACGATGAAACACAGAAATTGCATCGGAATTAAATAGAAAAGGCACAATGCCGACTTAAGTACAAGAAGACTGACTCTTCTTACTGCCTACGATTTGAACCATTCCTGTGACACTAGTTATAGATTCCGATGTTTCACTCCAGGTTTACTGTATCCCTTGGACCTTCGTATTGACGATGAAACCATGAAATTGCATCGGAATTAAATACAAAAGGCACAATGCCGTCATAAGTACAAGAAGACTGACTCTTCCTACTGTCTATGTTTTGAACCATTCCTGTGACACTAGTTATAGACTCCGATGCTTCACTTCAGGTTTGCTGAATCCCTTGGACCTTCGTATTGACGATGAAACACAGAAATTGCATCGGAATTAAATACAAAAGGCACAATGCCGAATTAAGTACAAGAAGACTGACTCTTCTTACTGTGTATGTTTTGAACCATTCCTGTGACACTAGTTATAGAGTCAGATGCTTCACTTCAGGTTAACTGAATCCCTTGGACCTTCTTATTGACGATGAAACACAGAAATTGCATCGGAATTAAATACAAAAGGAACAATGCCGACTTAAGTACAAGAAGACTGACTCATCCTACTGTCTATGTTTTGAACCATTCCTGTGACACTAGTTTTAGATTCCGATGCATCACTTAAGTTTTACTGTATCCTTCTGAAATACATTTTGACGATGAAATACAGAAATTGAATCGGAATTAAATACAAAAGGCACAATGCCGACTTAAGTACGAGAGGACTGATTTTTCCTACTGTCTATGCTTTGAACAATTCCTGTGACACTAATTTTAGATTCCGATGCTTCACTTCAGTTTTACTGTATCCCTCTGACCTACTTATTGACGATGAAACACAGAAATTGAATCGGAATTAAATACAAAAGGCACAATGCCGACTTAAGTACAAGAAGACTGACTCTTCCTACTGTCTATGCTTTGAACCATTCCTGTGACACTAGTTATACATTCCGATGCTTCACTTCAGGTTTACTGTATCCCTTGGACATTCTTATTGACGATGAAACACAGAAATTGCATCGGAATTTATAACAAAAGGAACAATGCCGACTTAAGTACAAGAAGACTGACTCTTCTTACTGGCTATGTTTTGAACCATTCCTGTGACACTAGTTATAGACTCCGATGCTTCACTTCAGGTTTGCTGAATCCCTTGGGCCTTCTTATTGACGATGAAACACAGAAATTGCATCGGAATTAAATACAAAAGGCACAATGCCGAATTAAGTACAAGAAGACTGACTCTTCTTACTGTGTATTCTTTGAACCATTCCTGTGACGCAAGTTATAGATTCCGATGCTTCACTTCAGGTTTACTGTATCACTTGGACCTTCTTATTGACGATGAAACACAGAAATTGCATCGGAATTAAATAGAAAAGGCACAATGACGACTTAAGTAAAAGAAGACTGACTCTTCTTACTGTCTACGTTTTGAACCATTCCTGTGACACTAGTTATAGATTCCGATGCTTCACTCTAGGTTTACTGTATCCCTTGGACCTTCTTATTGACGATGAAACACAGAAATTGCATCGGTATTAAATATAAAAGGCACAATGCCGACTTAAGTACAAGAAGACGGGCTCTTCTCACTGACTAAGTTTTGAACCGTTCCTGTGACACTAGTTATAGATTCCGATGCTTCACTTCAGGTTTACTGTATCCCGTGGACCTTCTTATTGACGATGAAACACAGAAATTGCATCGGAATTAAATACAAAAGGCACAATGCCGACTTAAGTACAAGAAGACTGACTCTTCCTACAGTCTAAGTTTTGAACTATTCCTGTGACACTAGTTATAGATTCCGATGCTTCACTTCAGGTTTACTGAATCCCTTGGACCTGCTTATTGACGATGAAACACAGAAATTGCATCGGAATTAAATACAAAAGGCACAATGCCGACTTAAGTACAAGAAGACTGACACTTCTTACGGTCTATGTTTTGAACCATTCCTGTGACACTAGTAATAGATTCCGATGCTTCACACCAGGTTTACTGTATCCCGTGGACCTTCTTATTGACGATGAAACACCGAAATTGCATCGGAATTAAATAGAAGAGGCACAATGCCGACTTAAGTACATGAAAACTGAATCTTCTTACTGACTATGTTTTGAGCCATTCCTGTGACACTAGTTATAGATTACGATGCTTCACTTCAGGTTTACTGTATCCCTTGGACCTTCTTATAGTCGATGAAACACAGAAATTGCATCGGAACTAAATACAAAATGCACAATGCCGACTTAAATTCAAGAAGACTGACTCTTCCTACTGTCTAAGTTTTGAACTATTCCTGTGACACTAGTAATAGATTCCGATGCTTCACACCAGGTTTACTGTATCCCGTGGACCTTCTTATTGACGATGAAACACCGAAATTGCATCGGAATTAAATACAAAAGGCACAACGCCGACTTAAGGACAAGAAGACTGACTCTTCTTACTGATTATGTTTTGACCATTCCTGTGACACTAGTTATAGATTGCGATGCTTCACTTCATGTTCACTGTATCCCTCTGACCTTCTTATTGACGATGAAACACAGAAATTCCATCGGAATTAAAGAGAAAAGGCACAATGCCGACATAAGGACAAGAAGACTGGCTCTTCTTACTGTCTATGTTTTGAACCATTCCTGTGACACTAGTTATAGATTCCGATGCTTCACTTCAGGTTTACTGTATCCCTTGGACCTTAATATAGACGATGAAACACAGAAATTGCATCGGAATTAAATACAAAATGCTAAATGCCGACTTAAATACAAGAAGACTGACTCTTCCTTCTGTCTATGCTTTGAACCATTCCTGTGACACTAGTTTTAGATTCCGATGCTTCACTTCAGGTTTACTGTATCCCTCTGACCATCTTATTGGCGATGAATCACAGAAATTGCATCGGAATTAAATACAAAAGGCAAAATGCCGACTTAGGTACAAGAAGACTGACTCTTCCTACTGTCAATGTTTTGAACCATTCCTGTGTCACTAGTTATAGTTTCCGATGCTTCACTTCAGGTTTACTGTATCCCTTGGACCTTCCTATTGACGATGAAACACAGAAATTGCATAGGAATTAAATACAAAAGGCACATGGCCGACTTAAGTACAAGAAGACTGACTCTTCTTACTGCCTATGTTTTAAACCATTCCTGTGACACTAGTTACAGTTTCCGCTGCTTCACTTCAAGTTTACTGAAACCCTTGGGTCTTCTTATTGACGATGAAACACCGAAATTGCATCGGAATTAAATACAAAAGGCACAATGCCGACTTAAGTACAAGAAGACTGACTCTTCTTACGGTCTATGTTTTGAACCATTCCTGTGACACTAGTAATAGATTCCCATGCTTCACACCAGGTTTACTGTATCCCGTGGACCTTCTTATTGACGATGAAACACCGAAATTGCATCGGAATTAAATAGAAAAGGCACAATGCCGACTGAAGTACATGAAAACTGAATCTTCTTACTGACTATGTGTGAACCATTCCTGTGACACTAGTTATAGATTCCGATGCTTCACTTCAGGTTTACTGTATAAATTGGATCTTCTTATTGACGAAGAAACACAGAAATTGCATCGGAATTAAATAGAAAAGGCACAATGCCGACTTAAGTATAAGAAGACTGGCTCTTCTTACTGTCTATGTTTTGAACCATTCCTGTGACACTAGTTATAGATTCCGATGCTTCACTTCAGGTTTACTGTATCCCTTGGACCTTCTTATAGTCGATGAAACACAGAAATTGCATCGGAATTAAATGCAAAATGCAAAATGCCGACTTGAATTCAAGAAGACTGACACTTCCTACTGTCTAAGTTTTGAACTATTCCTGTGACACTAGTAATAGATTCCGATGCTTCACACCAGGTTTACTGTATCCCGTGGAACTTCTTATTGACGATGAAACACCGAAATTGCATCGGAATTAAATACAAAAGGCACAACGCCGACTTAAGGACAAGAAGACTGACTCTTCTTACTGATTATGTTTTGACCATTCCTGTGACACTAGTTATAGATTCCGATGCTTCACTTGATGTTTACTGTATCCCTCTGACCTTCTTATTGACGATGAAACTCAGAAATTCCATCGGAATTAAATAGAAAAGGCACAATGCCGACTTAAGGACAAGAAGACTGGCTCTTCTTACTGTCTATGTTTTGAACCATTCCTGTGACACTAGTTATAGATTCCGATGCTTCACTTCAGGTTTACTGTATCCCTTGGACCTTCTTATAGACGATGAAACACAGAAATTGCATCGGAATTAAATACAAAATGCTAAATGCCGACTTAAATACAAGAAGACTGACTCTTCCTTCTGTCTATGCTTTGAACCATTCCTGTGACACTAGTTTTAGATTCCGATGCTTCACTTCAGGTTTACTGTATCAGTCTGACCTTCTTATTGGCGATGAATCACAGAAATTGCATCGGAATTAAATACAAAAGGCAAAATGCCGACTTAGGTACAAGAAGACTGACTCTTCCTACTGTCAATGTTTTGAACCATTCCTGTGACACTAGTTATAGATTCAGATGCTTCACTTCTGGTTTACTGACTCCCTTGCGCCTTCTTATTGACGATGAAGCACATAAATTGCATCGAAATTAAATACAAAGGATCAATGCCGACTTAAGTACAAGAAGACTGACTCTTCCTACTGTCTATGTTTGAACCATTCCTGTGTCACTAGTTATTGATTCCGATGCTTCACTTCAGGTTTACTGTATCCCTTGGACCTTCCTATTGACGATGAAACACAGAAATTGCATCGGAATTAAATACAAAAGGCACATGGCCGACTTAAGTACAAGAAGACTGACTCTTCTTACTGCCTATGCTTTAAACCATTCCTGTGACACTAGTTATAGATTCCGCTGCTTCACTTCAAGTTTACTGAAACCCTTGGGTCTTCTTATTGACGATGAAACACAGAAATTGCATCGGAATTAAATACAAAAGGCACAATGCCGAGTTAAGTACAAGAAGACTGACTCTACTTACTGTCTATGGTTTGAACCATTCCTGTGACACTAGTTATAGATTCCGATGCTTCCCTTCAGGTTTACTGTATCACGTGGACCTTCTTATTGACGACGAAACACAGAAATTGCGCCGGAATTAAATAGAAAAGGCACAATGCCGACTTAAGTACAAGAAGACTGACTCTTGTTACTGACTATGATTTGAACCATTCCTGTGACACTAGTTATAGATTCCGATGCTTCACTTCAGGTTTACTGTATCCCTTGGAACTTCTTATTGACGAAGAAACACAGAAATTGCATCGGAATCAAATAGAAAAGGCACAATGCCGACTTAAGTACAATAAGACTGATTCTTCCTACTGTCTATGTGTTGAACCATTCCTGTGACACTAGTTTTAGATTCCGATGCTTCACTTCTGGTTTGATGAATCCCTTGGACCTTCGTATTGACGATGAAACACAGAAGTTGCATCGGAAATAAATACAAAAGGCACAATGCCGAATTAAGTACAAGAAGACTGACTCTTCTTACTGGCTATGGTTTGAACCATTCCTGTCACACTAGTTATAGATTCCGATGCTTCACTTCAGGTTTACTGCATCACGTGGACCTTCTTATTGACGACGAAACACAGATATTGCGCCGGAATTAAATAGAAAAGGCACAATGCCGACTTAGGTACAAGAAGACTATCTCTTCCTACTGTCTATGTTTTGAACCATTCCTGTGACACTAGTTCTAGATTCCGATGCTTCACTTCAGGTTTACTGTATCCCTTGGACCTTCTTATTGACGATGAAACACAGAAATTGCATCGGTATTAAATACAAAAGGCACAATGCCGACTTAAGTACAAGAAGACTGATTCTTCCTACTGTCTATGTTTTGAACCATTCCTATGACACTAGTTTTAGATTCCGATGCTTCACGTCTGGTTTGCTAAATCCCTTGGACCTTCGTATTGACGATGAAACACAGAAATTGCATCGGAAATAAATTCAAAAGGCACAATGCCGAATTAAGTACAAGAAGGTTGACTCTTCTTACTGTCTATGTTTGTACCTTTCCTGTGACGCTAGTTATAGATTCCGATGCTTCACTTCAGGTTTAGTGTATCACTTGGACCTTCTTATTGACGATGAAACACAGAAATTGCATCGGAATTAAATAGAAAAGGCACAATGCCGACTTAAGTACAAGAAGACTGACTCTTCTTACTGCCTACGATTTGAACCATTCCTGTGACACTAGTTATAGATTCCGATGCTTCACTCCAGGTTTACCGTATCCCTTGGACCTTCGTATTGGCGATGAAACACAGAAATTGCATCGGAATTAAATACAAAAGGCACAATGCCGACATAAGTACAAGAAGACTGACCCTTCCTACTGTCTATGTTTTGAACCATTCCTGTGACACTAGTTATAGACTCCGATGCTTCACTTCAGGTTTACCGTATCCCCTGGACATTCTTATTGACGATGAAACACAGAAATTGCATCGGAATTAAATACAAAAGGCACAATGCCGACTTAAGGACAAGAAGACTGACTCTTCTTACTGACTATGTTTTGACCATTCCTGTGACACTAGTTATAGATTCCGATGCTTCACTTCATGTTTACTGTATCCCTCTGACCTTCTTATTGACGATGAAACACAGAAATTGATTCGGAATTAAATAGAAAAGGCACAATGCCGACTTAAGTATAAGAAGACTGGCTCTTCTTACTGTTTATGTTTTGAACCATTCCTGTGACACTAGTTATAGATTCCGATGCTTCACTTCAGGTTTACTGTATCCCTTGGACCTTCTTATAATCGATGAAACACAGAAATTGCATCGGAATTAAATACAAAATGCAAAATGCCGACTTAAATTCAAGAAGACTGACTCTTCCTTCTGTCTATGGTTTGAACCATTCCTGTGACACTAGTTTTAGATTCCGATGCTTCACTTCAGGTTTACTGTATCCCTCTGACCTTCTTATTGACGATAAATCACAGAAATTGCATCTTAATTAAATACAAAAGGCAAAATGCCGACTTAGGTACAAGAAGATTGACTCTTCCTACTGTCTATCTTTGAACCATTCCTGTGACACTAGTTATAGATTCATATGCTTCACTTCTGGTTTACTGAATCCCTTGGACCTTCTTATTGACGATGAAACACATAAATTGAATCGGAATTAAATACAAAAGGAACAATGCCGACTTAAGTACAAGAAGACTGACTCTTCTTACTGGCTATGTTTTGAACCATTCCTGTGACACTAGTTATAGACTCCGATGCTTCACTCCAGGTTTACTGTATCCCTTGGACCTTCTTATTGACGATGAAACACACAGATTGCATCGGAATTAAATAGAAAAGGCACAATGAAGACTTAAGTACAAGAAGACTGGCTCTTCTCACTGACTAAGTTGAAAGATTCCTGTGACACTAGTTATAGATTCCGATGCTTCACTTCAGGTTTAATGTATCTCGTGGACCTTCTTATTGACGATGAAACACAGAAATTGCATCGGAATTAAATAGAAAAGGCACAATGCCGACTTAAGTACAACAAGACTGACTCTTCTTACTGTGTATGCTTTGAACCATTCCTGTGACGCAAGTTATAGATTCCGATGCTTCACTTCAGGTTTACTGAATCCCTTGACGATGAAACACAGAAATTGCATCGGAATTAAATACAAAAGCACAATGCCGAATTAAGTACAAGAAGACTGACTCTTCTTACTGTCTATGGTTTGAACTATTCCTGTGACACTTGTTATAGATTCCGATGCTTCACTTCAGGTTTACTGTATCACGTGGACCTTCTTATTGACGACGAAACACAGAAATTGCGCCGGAATTAAATAGAAAAGGCACAATGCCGACTTAAGTGCAAGAAGACTATCTCTTCCTACTGTCTATGTTTTGAACCATTCCTGTGACACTAGTTATAAAATTCCGATGCTTCACTTCAATTTTACTGTATCCCTTGGACTTTCGTATTGAAGATGAAACACAGAAATTGCATTGGAATTAAATAGAAAAGGAACAATGCCGACTTAAGTACAAGAAGAGTGATTCTTCCTACTGTCTATGTTTTGAACAATTCCTCTGACACTAGAGTTATATTCCGATGCTTCACTTCAGTTTTACTGTATCCCTCTGACCGACTTATTGACGATGAAACACAGAAATTGAATCGGAATTAAATACAAAAGGCACAATGCCGACTTAAGTACAAGAATACTGACTCTTCCTACTGACTATGTTTTGAACCATTTCTGTGACACTAGTTATAGATTCCGATGCTTCACTTCAGGTTTACTGTATCCCTTGGACATTCTTGTTGACGATGAAACACAGAAATTGCATCGGAATTTATAACAAAATGCACAATGCCGACTTAAGTACAAGAAGACTGACTCTTCTTACTGGCTATGTTTTGAACCATTCCTGTGACACTAGTTATAGACTCCGATGCTTCACTTCAGGTTTGCTGAATCCCTTGGACGTTCTTATTGACGATGAAACGCAGAAATTGCATCGGAATTCAATACAAAAGACACAATGCCGAATTAAGTACAAGAAGACTGACTCTTCTTACTGTGTATGCTTTGAACCATTCCTGTGACGCAAGTTATAGATTCCGATGCTTCACTTCAGGTTTACTGTATCACTTGGACCTTCTTATTGACGATGATACACAGAAATTGCATCGGAATTAAATACAAAAGGAACAATGCCGACTTAAGTACAAGAAGACTGACTCATCCTACTGTCTATGTTTTGAACCATTCCTGTGACACTAGTTTTAGATTCCGATGCATCACTTCAGTTTTACTGTATCCCTCTGACATACTTATTGACGATGAAATACAGAAATTGAATCGGAATTAAGTACAAAAGGCACAATGCCGACTTAAGTACAAGAAGACTATCTCTTCCTACTGTCTATGTTTTGAACCATTCCTGTGACACTAGTTATAAAATTCCGATGCTTCACTTCAGGTTTACTGTATCCCTTGGACTTTCGTATTGACGATGAGACAAAGAAATTGCATTGGAATTAAATACAAAAGGCACAATGCCGACTTAAGTACAAGAAGACTGACTCTTCCTACTGTCCACGTTTTGAACCATTCCTGTGACACTAGTTATAGATTCCGAAGCTTCACTCCAGGTTTACTGTATCCCTTGGACCTTCTTATTGACGATGAAACACAGAAATTGCATCGGAATTAAATAGAAAAGGCACAATGCCGACTTAAGTACAAGAAGACTGGCTCTTCTCACTGACTAAGATTTGAACCAATCCTGTGACACTAGTTTGAAATTCCGATGCTTCACTTCAGGTTTACTGTATCCCGTGGACCTTCTTATTGACGATGAAACACAGAAATTGCATCGGAATTAAATAGAAAAGGCACAATGCCGACTTAAGTACAAGAAGACTGGCTCTTCTTACTGTTTATGTTTTAAACCATTCCTGTGACACTAGTTATAGATTCCGATGCTTCACTTCAGGTTTAATGTATGCCTCTGACCTTCTTATTGACGATGAATCACAGAAATTGCACAGGAATCAAATACAAAAATCAAAATGCCGACTTAGGTACAAGAAGACTGACTCTTCCTACTGTCTATGTTTTGAACCATTCCTGTGACACTAGTTATAGAGTCAGATGCTTCACTACTGGTCTACTGAATCACTTGGACCTTCTTATTGACAATGAAACACATAAATTGCATCGGAATTAAATACAAAAGGTACAATGCCGACTTAAGTGCAAGAAGACTGACTCATCCTACTGTCCTGTGACACTAGTTTTAGATTCCGATGCTTCACTTCAGTTTTACTGTATCCCTCTGACATACTTATTGACGATGAAATACAGAAATTGAATCGGAATTATATACAAAAGGCACAATGCCGACTGAAGTACAAGAAGACTATGTCTTCCTACTGTCTATGTTTTGAACCATTCCTGTGACAAGGGTTATAAAATTCCGATGCTTCACTTCAGGTTTACTGTATCCCTTCGACTTTCGTATTGACGATGAGACAAAGAAATTGCATTGGAATTAAATAGAAAAGGCACAATGCCGACTGAAGTACAAGAAGACTGATTCTTCCTACTGTCTATGTTTTGAACAATTCCTGTGACACTAATTTTAGATTCCGATGCTTCACTTCAGTTTTACTGTATCCCTCTGACCTTCTTATTGACGATGAAACACAGAAATTGAATCGGAATTAAATACAAAAGGCACAATGCCGACTTAAGTACAAGAAGACTGACTCTTCCCACTGTCTATGTTTTGAACCATTCCTGTGACACTAGTTATAGATTCCGATGCTTCACTTCAGGTTTACTGTATCCCTTGGACATTCTTATTGACGATGAAACACAGAAATTGCATCGGAATTAATAACAAAAGGCACAATGCCGAATTAAGTACAAGAAGACTGACTCTTCTTACTGTGTATGCTTTGAACCATTCCTGTGACGCAAGTTATAGATTCCGATGCTTCACTTCAGGTTTACTGGATCACTTGGACCTTCTTATTGACGATGAAACACAGAAATTGCATCGGAATTAAATAGAAAAGTCACAATACCGACTTAAGTACAAGAAGACTGACTCTACTTACTGCCTACGATTTGAACCATTCCTGTGACAGTAGTTATAGATTCCGATGCTTCACTCCAGGTTTACTGTATCACTTGGACCTACGTATTGACGATGAAACACAGAAATTGCACCGGAATTAAATACAAAAGGCACAATGTCGACATAAGTACAAGAAGACTGACTCTTCCTACTGTCTATGATTTGAACCATTCCTGTGACACTAGTTATAGACTCCGATGCTTCACTTCAGGTTTGCTGAATCCATTGGACCTTCTTATTGACGATGAAATACAGAAATTGCATCGGAATTAAATACAAAAGGCACAATGCCGAATTAAGTACAAGAAGACTGACTCTTCTTACTGTGTATGTTTTGAACCATTCCTGTGACGCAAGTTATAGATTCCGATGCTTCACTTCAGGTTTACTGTATCCCTCTGACCTTCTTATTGACGATGAATCACAGAAATTGCATCGGAATTAAATACAAAAGGCAAAATGCCGACTTAGGTACAAGAAGACTGACTCTTCCTACTGTCTATGCTTTTGAACCATTCCTGTGACACTAGTTATAGAGTCAGATGCTTCACTTCTGGTTTACTGAATCCCTTGGACCTTCTTATTGACGTTGAAACACATAAATTGCGTCGGAATTAAATACAAAAGGAACAATGCCGACTTAAGTACAAGAAGACTAACTCATCCTACTGTCTATGTTTTGAACCATTCCTGTGGCACTAGTTTTAGATTCCGATGCATCACTTCAGTTTTACTGTATCCCTCTGACATACTTATTAACGATGAAATACAGAAATTGAATCGGAATTAAATACAAAAGGCACAATGCCGACATAAGTACATGAAGACTATCTCTTCCTACTGTCTATGTTTTGAACCATTCCTGTGACACTTGTTATAAAATTCCGATGCTTCAGTTCAGGTTTACTGTATCCCTTGGACTTTCGTATTGACGATGAGACAAAGAAATTGCATTGGAATTAAATAGAAAAGGCACAATGCCGACTTAAGTAAAAGAAGACTGACTCTTCCTACTGTCTATGTTTTGAACCATTCCTGTGACACTAGTTATAGATTCCGATGCTTCACTTCAGGTTTACTGTATCCCTTGGACATTCTTATTGACGATGAAACACAGAAATTGCATGGGAATTGATAACTAAGGACACAATGCAGACTTAAGTACAAGAAGGCTGACTCTTCTTACTGGCTATGTTTTGAACCATTCCTGTGACACTAGTTATAGACTCCGATGCTTCACTTCAGGTTTGCTGAATCCCTTGGACCTTCTTATTGACGATGAAACACAGAAATTGCATCGGAATTAAATACAAAAGGCACAATGCCGAATTAAGTACAAGAAGACTGACTCTTATTACTGTGTATGCTTTGAACCATTCCTGTGACGCAAGTTGTAGATTCCGATGCCTCACTTCTGCTTTACTGTATCACTTGGACCTTCTTATTGACGATGAAACACAGAAATTGCATTGGAATTAAATAGAAAAGGCAAAATGCCGACATAGGTACAAGAAGACTGACTCTTCCTACTGTCTATGCTTTTGAACCATTCCTGTGACACTAGTTATAAAGTCAGATGCTTCACTTCTGGTTTACTGAATCCCTTGGACCTTCTTATTGACGATGAAAGACATAAATTGCATCGAAATTAAATACAAAAGGAACAATGCCGACTTAAGTACAAGAAGACTGACTCTTCTTACTGGCTATGTTTTGAACCATTCCTGTGACACTAGTTATAGACTCCGATGCTTCACTTCAGGTTTGCTGAATCCTTTGGGCCTTCTTCTTGACGATGAAACACAGAAATTGCATCGGAATTAAATACAAATGGCACAATGCCGAATTAAGTACAAGAAGACTGACTCTTCTTACTGTGTATGCTTTGAACCATTCCTGTGACGCAAGTTGTAGATTCCGATGCCTCACTTCTGCTTTACTGTATCACTTGGACCTTCTTATTGACGATGAAACACAGAAATTGCATTGGAATTAAATAGAAAAGGCACAATGCCGACTTAAGTACAAGAGAACTGACTCTTCCTACTGTCTATGTTTTGAACCATTCCTGTGTCACTAGTTATAGATTCCGATGCTTCACTTCAGGTTTACTGTATCCCTTGGACCTCCTTATTGACGATGAAACACAGGAATTGCATCGGAATCAAATAGAAAATGCACAATGCCGATTTAAGTACAAGAAGACTGTTTCTTCCTACTGTCTATGTTTTGAACCATTCCTGTGACACTAGTTTTAGATTCCGATGCTTCACTTCTGGTTTGCTGAATCCCTTGGACCTTCGTATTGACGATGAAACACAGAAATTGCATCGGAATTAAATACAAAAGCACAATGCCGAATTAAGTACAAGAAGACTGACTCTTCTTACTGTCTATGGTTTGAACTATTCCTGTGACACTTGTTATAGATTCCGATGCTTCACTTCAGGTTTACTGTATCACGTGGACCTTCTTAATGACGACGAAACACAGAAATTGCGCCGGAATTAAATAGAAAAGGCACAATGCCGACTTAAGTGCAAGAAGACTATCTCTTCCTACTGTCTATGTTTTGAACCATTCCTGTGACACTAGTTATAAAATTCCGATGCTTCACTTCAATTTTACTGTATCCCTTGGACTTTCGTATTGAAGATGAAACACAGAAATTGCATTGGAATTAAATAGAAAAGGCACAATGCCGACTTAAGTACAAGAAGAGTGATTCTTCCTACTGTCTATGTTTTGAACAATTCCTCTGACACTAGTTTTATATTCCGATGCTTCACTTCAGTTTTACTGTATCCCTCTGACCGACTTATTGACGATGAAACACAGAACTTGAATCGGAATTCAATACAAAAGGCACAATGCCGACTTAAGTACAAGAATACTGACTCTTCCTACTGTCTATGTTTTGAACCATTTCTGTGACACTAGTTATAGATTCCGATGCTTCACTTCAGGTTTACTGTATCCCTTGGACATTCTTATTGACGATGAAACACAGAAATTGCATCGGAATTTATAACAAAATGCACAACGCCGACTTAAGTACAAGAAGACTGACTCTTCTTACTGGCTATGTTTTGAACCATTCCTGTGACACTAGTTATAGACTCCGATGCTTCACTTCAGGTTTGCTGAATCCCTTGGACCTTCTTATTGACGATGAAACGCAGAAATTGCATCGGAATTCAATACAAAAGACACAATGCCGAATTAAGTACAAGAAGACTGACTCTTCTTACTGTGTATGCTTTGAACCATTCCTGTGACGCAAGTTATAGATTCCGATGCTTCACTTCAAGTTTACTGTATCACTTGGACCTTCTTATTGACGATGATACACAGAAATTGCATCGGAATTAAATACAAAAGGAACAATGCCGACTTAGGTACAAGAAGACTGACTCATCCTACTGTCTATGTTTTGAACCATTCCTGTGACACTAGTTTTAGATTCCGATGCATCACTTCAGTTTTACTGTATCCCTCTGACATACTTATTGACGATGAAATACAGAAATTGAATCGGAATTAAATACAAAAGGCACAATGCCGACTTAAGTACAAGAAGACTAACTCATCCTACTGTCCATGTTTTGAACCATTCCTGTGACACTAGTTTTAGATTCCGATGCATCACTTCAGTTTTACTGTATCCCTCTTACATACTTATTAACGATGAAATACAGAAATTGAATCGGAATTAAATACAAAAGGCACAATGCCGACATAAGTACATGAAGACTATCTCTTCCTACTGTCTATGTTTTGAACCATTCCTGTGACACTTGTTATAAAATTCCGATGCTTCAGTTCAGGTTTACTGTATCCCTTGGACTTTCGTATTGACGATGAGACATAAGAAATTGCATTGGAATGATATAGAAAAGGCACAATGCCGAATTAAGTACAAGAAGACTGACTCTTCTTACTGTGTATGCTTTGAACCATTCCTGTGACGCAAGTTATAGATTCCGATGCTTCACTTCAGGTTTACTGAATCCCTTGACGATGAAACACAGAAATTGCATCGGAATTAAATACAAAAAGCACAATGCCGACTTAAGTACAAGAAGACTGACTCTTCTTACGGTCTATGTCTTTAACCATTCCTGTGACACTAGTAATAGATTCCGATGCTTCACACCAGGTTTACTATATCCCGTGGACCTTCTTATTGACGATGAAACACCGAAATTGCATCGGAATTAAATAGAAAAGGCACAATGCCGACTTAAGTACAAGAGGACTGACTTTTGTTACTGACTATGTTTTGAACCATTCCTGTGACACTAGTTTTAGATTCCGATGCATCACTTCAGTTTTACTGTATCCCTCTGACATACTTATTGACGATGAAATACAGAAATTGAATCGGAATTAAATACAAAAGGCACAATGCCAACTTAAGTACAAGAAGACTATCTCTTCCTACTGTCTATGTTTTGAACCATTCCTGTGACACTGGTTATAAAATTCCGATGCTTCACTTCAGGTTTACTGTATCCCTTGGACTTTCGTATTGACGATGAGACAAAGAAATTGCATTGGAAGTAAATAGAAAAGGCACAATGCCGACTTAAGTACAAGAAGACTGATTCTTCCTACTGTCTATGATTTGAACAATTCCTGTGACACTAGTTTTAGATTCCGATGCTTCACTTCAGTTTTACTGTATCCCTCTGACCTACTTATTGACGATGAAACACAGAAATTGAATCGGAATTAAATACAAAAGGCACAATGCCGACTTAAGTAAAAGAAGACTGACTCTTCCTACTGTCTATGTTTTGAACCATTCCTGTGACACTAGTTATATATTCCGATGCTTCACTTCAGGTTTACTGTATCCCTTGGACATTCTTATTGACGATGAAACACAGAAATTGCATGGGAATTAATAACTAAGGACACAATGCAGACTTAAGTACAAGAAGGCTTACTCTTCTTACTGGCTATGTTTTGAAACATTCCTGTGACACTAGTTATAGACTCCGATGCTTCACTTCAGGTTTGCTGAATCCCTTGGACCTTCTTATTGACGATGAAACACAGAAATTGCATCGGAATTAAATACAAAAGGCACAATGCCGAATTAAGTACAAGAAGACTGACTCTTATTACTGTGTATGTTTTGAACCATTCCTATGACGCAAGTTATAGATTCCGATGCTTCACTTCAGTTTTACTGTATCCCTCTGACCTTCTTATTGACGATGAATCACAGAAATTGCATCGGAATTAAATACAAAAGGCAAAATGCCGACATAGGTACAAGAAGACTGACTCTTCCTACTGTCTATGCTTTTGAACCATTCCTGTGACACTAGTTATAAAGTCAGATGCTTCACTTCTGGTTTACTGAATCCCTTGGACCTTCTTATTGACGATGAAACACATAAATTGCATCGAAATTAAATACAAAAGGAACACTGCCGACTTAAGTACAAGAAGACTGACTCTTCTTACTGGCTATGTTTTGAACCATTCCTGTGACACTAGTTATAGACTCCGATGCTTCACTTCAGGTTTGCTGAATCCCTTGGGCCTTCTTCTTGACGATGAAACACAGAAATTGCATCGGAATTAAATACAAATGGCACAATGCCGAATTAAGTACAAGAAGACTGACTCTTCTTACTGTGTATGCTTTGAACCATTCCTGTGACGCAAGTTGTAGATTCCGATGCTTCACTTCTGCTTTACTGTATCACTTGGACCATCTTATTGACGATGAAACGCAGAAATTGCATCGGAATTAAATAGAAAAGGCACAATGACGACTTAAGTACAAGAAGACTGACTCTTCTTACTGTCTACGTTTTGAACCATTCCTGTGACACTAGTTATAGATTCCGATGCTTCACTCCAGGTTTACTGTATCCCTTGGACCTTCTTATTGACGATGAAACACAGAGATTGCATCGGAATTAAATAGAAAAGGCACAATGAAGACTTAAGTACAAGAAGACTGGCTCTTCTCACTGACTATGCTTGAAAGATTCCTGTGACACTAGTTTTAGATTCCGATGCTTCACTTCTGGTTTGCTGAATCCCTTGGACCTTCGTATTGACGATGAAACACAGAAATTGCATCGGAATTAAATACAAAAGCACAATGCCGAATTAAGTACAAGAAGACTGACTCTTCTTACTGTCTATGGTTTGAACTATTCCTGTGACACTTCTTATAGATTCCGATGCTTCACTTCAGGTTTACTGTATCCCTTGGACCTTCTTATTGACGATGAAACACAGGAATTGCATCGGAATCAAATAGAAAAGGCACAATGCCGACTTAAGTACAAGAATACTGACTCTTCCTACTGTCTATGTTTTGAACCATTTCTGTGACACTAGTTATAGATTCCGATGTTTCACTTCAGGTTTACTGTATCCCTTGGACATTCTTATTGACGATGAAACACAGAAATTGCATCGGAATTTATAACAAAATGCACAACGCCGACTTAAGTACAAGAAGACTGACTCTTCTTACTGGCTATGTTTTGAACCATTCCTGTGACACTAGTTATAGACTCCGATGCTTCACTTCAGGTTTGCTGAATCCCTTGGACCTTCTTATTGACGATGAAACGCAGAAATTGCATCGGAATTCAATACAAAAGACACAATGCCGAATTAAGTACAAGAAGACTGACTCTTCTTACTGTGTATGCTTTGAACCATTCCTGTGACGCAAGTTATAGATTCCGATGCTTCACTTCAAGTTTACTGTATCACTTGGACCTTCTTATTGACGATGATACACAGAAATTGCATCGGAATTAAATACAAAAGGAACAATGCCGACTTAGGTACAAGAAGACTGACTCATCCTACTGTCTATGTTTTGAACCATTCCTGTGACACTAGTTTTAGATTCCGATGCATCACTTCAGTTTTACTGTATCCCTCTGACATACTTATTGACGATGAAATACAGAAATTGAATCGGAATTAAATACAAAAGGCACAATGCCGACTTAAGTACAAGAAGACTAACTCATCCTACTGTCCATGCTTTGAACCATTCCTGTGACACTAGTTTTAGATTCCGATGCATCACTTCAGTTTTACTGTATCCCTCTTACATACTTATTAACGATGAAATACAGAAATTGAATCGGAATTAAATACAAAAGGCACAATGCCGACATAAGTACATGAAGACTATCTCTTCCTACTGTCTATGTTTTGAACCATTCCTGTGACACTTGTTATAAAATTCCGATGCTTCAGTTCAGGTTTACTGTATCCCTTGGACTTTCGTATTGACGATGAGACATAAGAAATTGCATTGGAATGATATAGAAAAGGCACAATGCCGAATTAAGTACAAGAAGACTGACTCTTCTTACTGTGTATGCTTTGAACCATTCCTGTGACGCAAGTTATAGATTCCGATGCTTCACTTCAGGTTTACTGAATCCCTTGACGATGAAACACAGAAATTGCATCGGAATTAAATACAAAAAGCACAATGCCGACTTAAGTACAAGAAGACTGACTCTTCTTACGGTCTATGTCTTGAACCATTCCTGTGACACTAGTAATAGATTCCGATGCTTCACACCAGGTTTACTATATCCCGTGGACCTTCTTATTGACGATGAAACACCGAAATTGCATCGGAATTAAATAGAAAAGGCACAATGCCGACTTAAGTACAAGAGGACTGACTTTTGTTACTGACTATGTTTTGAACCATTCCTGTGACACTAGTTTTAGATTCCGATGCATCACTTCAGTTTTACTGTATCCCTCTGACATACTTATTGACGATGAAATACAGAAATTGAATCGGAATTAAATACAAAAGGCACAATGCCAACTTAAGTACAAGAAGACTATCTCTTCCTACTGTCTATGTTTTGAACCATTCCTGTGACACTGGTTATAAAATTCCGATGCTTCACTTCAGGTTTACTGTATCCCTTGGACTTTCGTATTGACGATGAGACAAAGAAATTGCATTGGAAGTAAATAGAAAAGGCACAATGCCGACTTAAGTACAAGAAGACTGATTCTTCCTACTGTCTATGATTTGAACAATTCCTGTGACACTAGTTTTAGATTCCGATGCTTCACTTCAGTTTTACTGTATCCCTCTGACCTACTTATTGACGATGAAACACAGAAATTGAATCGGAATTAAATACAAAAGGCACAATGCCGACTTAAGTAAAAGAAGACTGACTCTTCCTACTGTCTATGTTTTGAACCATTCCTGTGACACTAGTTATATATTCCGATGCTTCACTTCAGGTTTACTGTATCCCTTGGACATTCTTATTGACGATGAAACACAGAAATTGCATGGGAATTAATAACTAAGGACACAATGCAGACTTAAGTACAAGAAGGCTTACTCTTCTTACTGGCTATGTTTTGAAACATTCCTGTGACACTAGTTATAGACTCCGATGCTTCACTTCAGGTTTGCTGAATCCCTTGGACCTTCTTATTGACGATGAAACACAGAAATTGCATCGGAATTAAATACAAAAGGCACAATGCCGAATTAAGTACAAGAAGACTGACTCTTATTACTGTGTATGTTTTGAACCATTCCAAGACGCAAGTTATAGATTCCGATGCTTCACTTCAGTTTTACTGTATCCCTCTGACCTTCTTATTGACGATGAATCACAGAAATTGCATCGGAATTAAATACAAAAGGCAAAATGCCGACATAGGTACAAGAAGACTGACTCTTCCTACTGTCTATGCTTTTGAACCATTCCTGTGACACTAGTTATAAAGTCAGATGCTTCACTTCTGGTTTACTGAATCCCTTGGACCTTCTTATTGACGATGAAACACATAAATTGCATCGAAATTAAATACAAAAGGAACAATGCCGACTTAAGTACAAGAAGACTGACTCTTCTTACTGGCTATGTTTTGAACCATTCCTGTGACACTAGTTATAGACTCCGATGCTTCACTTCAGGTTTGCTGAATCCCTTGGGCCTTCTTCTTGACGATGAAACACAGAAATTGCATCGGAATTAAATACAAATGGCACAATGCCGAATTAAGTACAAGAAGACTGACTCTTCTTACTGTGTATGCTTTGAACCATTCCTGTGACGCAAGTTGTAGATTCCGATGCTTCACTTCTGCTTTACTGTATCACTTGGACCTTCTTATTGACGATGAAACGCAGAAATTGCATCGGAATTAAATAGAAAAGGCACAATGACGACTTAAGTACAAGAAGACTGACTCTTCTTACTGTCTACGTTTTGAACCATTCCTGTGACACTAGTTATAGATTCCGATGCTTCACTCCAGGTTTACTGTATCCCTTGGACCTTCTTATTGACGATGAAACACAGAGATTGCATCGGAATTAAATAGAAAATGCACAATGAAGACTTAAGTACAAGAAGACTGGCTCTTCTCACTGACTAAGCTTGAAAGATTCCTGTGACACTAGTTTTAGATTCCGATGCTTCACTTCTGGTTTGCTGAATCCCTTGGACCTTCGTATTGACGATGAAACACAGAAATTGCATCGGAATTAAATACAAAAGCACAATGCCGAATTAAGTACAAGAAGACTGACTCTTCTTACTGTCTATGGTTTGAACTATTCCTGTGACACTTCTTATAGATTCCGAAGCTTCACTTCAGGTTTACTGTATCCCTTGGACCTTCTTATTGACGATGAAACACAGGAATTGCATCGGAATCAAATAGAAAAGGCACAATGCCGACTTAAGTACAAGAATACTGACTCTTCCTACTGTCTATGTTTTGAACCATTTCTGTGACACTAGTTATAGATTCCGATGCTTCACTTCAGGTTTACTGTATCCCTTGGACATTCTTATTGACGATGAAACACAGAAATTGCATCGGAATTTATAACAAAACGCACAATGCCGACTTAAGTACAAGAAGACAGACTCTTCTTACTGACTATGTTTTGAACCATTCCTGTGACACTAGTTATAGACTCCGATGCTTCACTTCAGGTTTGCTGAATCCCTTGGACCTTCTTATTGACGATGAAACGCAGAAATTGCATCAGAATTAAATACAAAAGACACAATGCCGAATTAAGTACAAGAAGACTGACTCTTCTTACTGTGTATGCTTTGAACCATTCCTGTGACGCAAGTTATAGATTCCGATGCTTCACTTCAGGTTTACTGTATCACTTGGACCTTCTTATTGACGATGATACACAGAAATTGCATCGGAATTAAATAGAACAGTCACAATGCCGACTTAAGTACAAGAAGACTGACTCTTCTTACTGCCTACGATTTGAACCATTCCTGTGACACTAGTTATAGATTCCGATGCTTCACTCCAGGTTTACTGTATCCCTTGGACATTCGTATTGACGATGAAACACAGAAATTGCATCGGAATTAAATACAAAAGGCACAATGTCGAATTAAGTAAAAGAAGACTGACTCTTCTTACTGTGTATGTTTTGAACCATTCCTGTGACGCAAGTTATAGATTCCGATGCTTCACTTCAGTTTTACTGTATGCCTCTGACCTTATTGACGATGAATCACAGAAATTGCATCGGAATCAAATACAAAAGGCAAAATGCCGACTTAGGTACAAGAAGACTGACTCTTCCTACTGCCTATGTTTTGAACCATTCCTGTGACACTAGTTATAGAGTCAGATGCTTCACTTCTGGTTTACTGAATCCCTTGGACCTTCTTATTGACGATGAAATACATAAATTGCATTGGAATTAAATACAAAAGGAACAATGCCGGCTTAAGTACAAGAAGACTGACTCATCCTACTGTCTATGTTTTGAACCATTCCTGTGACACTAGTTTTAGATTCCGATGCATCACTTCAGTTTTACTGTATCCCTCTGACATACTTATTGACGATGAAATACAGAAATTGAATCGGAATTAAATACAAAAGGCACAATGCCGACTTAAGTACAAGAAGACTATCTCTTCCTACTGTCTATGTTTTGAACCATTCCTGTGACACTAGTTATAAAATTCCGATGCTTCACTTCAGGTTTACTGTATCCCTTGGACTTTCGTATTGACGATGAGACAAAGAAATTGCATTGGAATTAAATAGAAAAGGCACAATGCCGACTTAAGTACAAGAAGACTGATTCTTCCCACTGTCTATGTTTTGAACAATTCCTGTGACACTAGTTTTAGATTCCGATGCTTCACTTCAGTTTTACTGTATCCCTCTGACCTACTTATTGACGATGAAACACAGAAATTGAATCGGAATGAAATACAAAAGGCACAATGCCGACTTAAGTACAAGAAGACTGACTCTTCCTACTGTCTACGTTTTGAACCATTCCTGTGACACTAGTTATAGATTCCGATGCTTCACTTCAGGTTTACTGTATCCCTTGGACATTCTTATTGACGATGAAACACAGAAATTGCATCGGAATCAAATAGAAAAGGCACAATGATGACTTAAGTACAAGAAAACTGACTCTTCTTACTGTCTACGTTTTGAACCATTCCTGTGACACTAGTTATAGATTCTGATGCTTCACTCCAGGTTTACTGTATCCCTTGGACCTTCTTATTGACGATGAAACACAGAGATTGCATCGGAATTAAATAGAAAAGGCACAATGAAGACTTAAGTACAAGAAGACTGGCTCTTCTCACTGACTAAGCTTGAAAGATTCCTGTGACACTAGTTTTAGATTCCGATGCTTCACTTCAGGTTTACTGTATCCCTCTGACCTTCTGATTGATGATGAATCACAGAAATTGCATCGGAATTAAATACAAAAGGCAAACTGCCGACTTAGGTACAAGAAGACTGACTCTTCCTACTGTCTATGTTTTGAACCATTCCTGTGACAGTAGTTATAGATTCCGATGCTTCACTTCAGGTTTACTGTATCCCTTGGACCTTCTTATTGACGATGAAACACAGGAATTGCATCGGAATCAAATAGAAAAGGCACAATGCCGACTTAAGTGCAAGATGACTATCTCTTCCTACTGTCTATGTTTTGAACCATTCCTGTGACACTAGTTATAGATTCCGATGCTTCACTTCAGGTTTACTGTATCCCTTGGACCTTCTTATTGACGATGAAACACAGGAATTGCATCGGAATCAAATAGAAAAGGCACAATGCCGACTTAAGTACAAGAAGATTGATTCTTCCTACTGTCTATGTTTTGAACCATTCCTGTGACACTAGTTTTAGATTCCGATGCTTCACTTCTGGTTTACTGTATCACGTGGACCTTCTTATTGACGACGAAACACAGAAATTGCGCCGGAATTAAATAGAAAAGGCACAATGCCGACTTAAGTGCAAGATGACTATCTCTTCCTACTGTCTATGTTTTGAACCATTCCTGTGACACTAGTTATAAAATTCCGATGCTTCACTTCAATTTTACTGTATCCCTCTGACCGACTTATTGACGATGAAACACAGAAATTGAATCGGAATTAAATACAAAAGGCACAATGCCAACTTAAGTACAAGAAGACTATCTCTTCCTACTGTCTATGTTTTGAACCATTCCTGTGACACTGGTTATAAAATTCCGATGCTTCACTTCAGGTTTACTGTATCCCTTGGACTTTCGTATTGACGATGAGACAAAGAAATTGCATTGGAAGTAAATAGAAAAGGCACAATGCCGACTTAAGTACAAGAAGACTGATTCTTCCTACTGTCTATGATTTGAACAATTCCTGTGACACTAGTTTTAGATTCCGATGCTTCACTTCAGTTTTACTGTATCCCTCTGACCTACTTATTGACGATGAAACACAGAAATTGAATCGGAATTAAATACAAAAGGCACAATGCCGACTTAAGTAAAAGAAGACTGACTCTTCCTACTGTCTATGTTTTGAACCATTCCTGTGACACTAGTTATATATTCCGATGCTTCACTTCAGGTTTACTGTATCCCTTGGACATTCTTATTGACGATGAAACACAGAAATTGCATGGGAATTAATAACTAAGGACACAATGCAGACTTAAGTACAAGAAGGCTTACTCTTCTTACTGGCTATGTTTTGAAACATTCCTGTGACACTAGTTATAGACTCCGATGCTTCACTTCAGGTTTGCTGAATCCCTTGGACCTTCTTATTGACGATGAAACACAGAAATTGCTTCGGAATTAAATACAAAAGGCACAATGCCGAATTAAGTACAAGAAGACTGACTCTTATTACTGTGTATGTTTTGAACCATTCCTATGACGCAAGTTATAGATTCCGATGCTTCACTTCAGTTTTACTGTATCCCTCTGACCTTCTTATTGACGATGAATCACAGAAATTGCATCGGAATTAAATACAAAAGGCAAAATGCCGACATAGGTACAAGAAGACTGACTCTTCCTACTGTCTATGCTTTTGAACCATTCCTGTGACACTAGTTATAAAGTCAGATGCTTCACTTCTGGTTTACTGAATCCCTTGGACCTTCTTATTGACGATGAAACACATAAATTGCATCGAAATTAAATACAAAAGGAACAATGCCGACTTAAGTACAAGAAGACTGACTCTTCTTACTGGCTATGTTTTGAACCATTCCTGTGACACTAGTTATAGACTCCGATGCTTCACTTCAGGTTTGCTGAATCCCTTGGGCCTTCTTCTTGACGATGAAACACAGAAATTGCATCGGAATTAAATACAAATGGCACAATGCCGAATTAAGTACAAGAAGACTGACTCTTCTTACTGTGTATGCTTTGAACCATTCCTGTGACGCAAGTTGTAGATTCCGATGCTTCACTTCTGCTTTACTGTATCACTTGGACCTTCTTATTGACGATGAAACGCAGAAATTGCATCGGAATTAAATAGAAAAGGCACAATGACGACTTAAGTACAAGAAGACTGACTCTTCTTACTGTCTACGTTTTGAACCATTCCTGTGACACTAGTTATAGATTCCGATGCTTCACTCCAGGTTTACTGTATCCCTTGGACCTTCTTATTGACGATGAAACACAGAGATTGCATCGGAATTAAATAGAAAAGGCACAATGAAAACTTAAGTACATGAAGACTGGCTCTTCTCACTGACTAAGCTTGAAAGATTCCTGTGACACTAGTTTTAGATTCCGATGCTTCACTTCTGGTTTGCTGAATCCCTTGGACCTTCGTATTGACGATGAAACACAGAAATTGCATCAGAATTAAATACAAAAGCACAATGCCGAATTAAGTACAAGAAGACTGACTCTTCTTACTGTCTATGGTTTGAACTATTCCTGTGACACTTCTTATAGATTCCGATGCTTCACTTCAGGTTTACTGTATCCCTTGGACCTTCTTATTGACGATGAAACACAGGAATTGCATCGGAATCAAATAGAAAAGGCACAATGCCGACTTAAGTACAAGAATACTGACTCTTCCTACTGTCTATGTTTTGAACCATTTCTGTGACACTAGTTATAGATTCCGATGCTTCACTTCAGGTTTACTGTATCCCTTGGACATTCTTATTGACGATGAAACACAGAAATTGCATCGGAATTTATAACAAAACGCACAATGCCGACTTAAGTACAAGAAGACAGACTCTTCTTACTGACTATGTTTTGAACCATTCCTGTGACACTAGTTATAGACTCCGATGCTTCACTTCAGGTTTGCTGAATCCCTTGGACCTTCTTATTGACGATGAAACGCAGAAATTGCATCAGAATTAAATACAAAAGACACAATGCCGAATTAAGTACAAGAAGACTGACTCTTCTTACTGTGTATGCTTTGAACCATTCCTGTGACGCAAGTTATAGATTCCGATGCTTCACTTCAGGTTTACTGTATCACTTGGACCTTCTTATTGACGATGATACACAGAAATTGCATCGGAATTAAATAGAACAGTCACAATGCCGACTTAAGTACAAGAAGACTGACTCTTCTTACTGCCTACGATTTGAACCATTCCTGTGACACTAGTTATAGATTCCGATGCTTCACTCCAGGTTTACTGTATCCCTTGGACATTCGTATTGACGATGAAACACAGAAATTGCATCGGAATTAAATACAAAAGGCACAATGTCGAATTAAGTAAAAGAAGACTGACTCTTCTTACTGTGTATGTTTTGAACCATTCCTGTGACGCAAGTTATAGATTCCGATGCTTCACTTCAGTTTTACTGTATGCCTCTGACCTTATTGACGATGAATCACAGAAATTGCATCGGAATCAAATACAAAAGGCAAAATGCCGACTTAGGTACAAGAAGACTGACTCTTCCTACTGCCTATGTTTTGAACCATTCCTGTGACACTAGTTATAGAGTCAGATGCTTCACTTCTGGTTTACTGAATCCCTTGGACCTTCTTATTGACGATGAAATACATAAATTGCATTGGAATTAAATACAAAAGGAACAATGCCGGCTTAAGTACAAGAAGACTGACTCATCCTACTGTCTATGTTTTGAACCATTCCTGTGACACTAGTTTTAGATTCCGATGCATCACTTCAGTTTTACTGTATCCCTCTGACATACTTATTGACGATGAAATACAGAAATTGAATCGGAATTAAATACAAAAGGCACAATGCCGACTTAAGTACAAGAAGACTATCTCTTCCTACTGTCTATGTTTTGAACCATTCCTGTGACACTAGTTATAAAATTCCGATGCTTCACTTCAGGTTTACTGTATCCCTTGGACTTTCGTATTGACGATGAGACAAAGAAATTGCATTGGAATTAAATAGAAAAGGCACAATGCCGACTTAAGTACAAGAAGACTGATTCTTCCCACTGTCTATGTTTTGAACAATTCCTGTGACACTAGTTTTAGATTCCGATGCTTCACTTCAGTTTTACTGTATCCCTCTGACCTACTTATTGACGATGAAACACAGAAATTGAATCGGAATGAAATACAAAAGGCACAATGCCGACTTAAGTACAAGAAGACTGACTCTTCCTACTGTCTACGTTTTGAACCATTCCTGTGACACTAGTTATAGATTCCGATGCTTCACTTCAGGTTTACTGTATCCCTTGGACATTCTTATTGACGATGAAACACAGAAATTGCATCGGAATTAATAACAAAAGGCACAATGCCGACTTAAGTACAAGAAGACTGACTCTTCTTACTGGCTATGTTTTGAACCATTCCTGTGACACTAGTTATAGACTCCGATGCTTCACTTCAGGTTTGCTGAATCCCTTGGGCCTTCTTATTGACGATGAAACACAGAAATTGCATCGGAATTAAATACAAAAGGCACAATGCCGACTTAAGTACAAGAAGACTGACTCTTCTTACTGTGTATGTTTTGAACCATTCCTGTGACGAAAGTTATACATTCCGATGCTTCACCTCAAGTTTACTGTATCACTTGGACCTTCTTATTGACGATGAAACACAGAAATTGCATCGGAATCAAATAGAAATGGCACAATGACGACTTAAGTACAAGAAAACTGACTCTTCTTACTGTCTACGTTTTGAACCATTCCTGTGACACTAGTTATAGATTCCGATGCTTCACTCCAGGTTTACTGTATCCCTTGGACCTTCTTAATGACGATGAAACACAGAGATTGCATCGGAATTAAATAGAAAAGGCACAATGAAGACTTAAGTACAAGAAGACTGGCTCTTCTCACTGACTAAGCTTGAAAGATTCCTGTGACACTAGTTTTAGATTCCGATGCTTCCTTCAGGTTTACTGTATCCCTCTGACCTTCTGATTGATGATGAATCACAGAAATTGCATCGGAATTAAATACAAAAGGCAAACTGCCGACTTAGGTACAAGAAGACTGACTCTTCCTACTGTCTATGTTTTGAACCATTCCTGTGACAGTAGTTATAGATTCCGATGCTTCACTTCAGGTTTACTGTATCCCTTGGACCTTCTTATTGACGATGAAACACAGGAATTGCATCGGAATCAAATAGAAAAGGCACAATGCCGACTTAAGTGCAAGATGACTATCTCTTCCTACTGTCTATGTTTTGAACCATTCCTGTGACACTAGTTATAGATTCCGATGCTTCACTTCAGGTTTACTGTATCCCTCGGACCTTCTTATTGACGATGAAACACAGGAATTGCATCGGAATCAAATAGAAAAGGCACAATGCCGACTTAAGTACAAGAAGACTGATTCTTCCTACTGTCTATGTTTTGAACGATTCCTGTGACACTAGTTTTAGATTCCGATGCTTCACTTCTGGTTTACTGTATCACGTGGACCTTCTTATTGACGACGAAACACAGAAATTGCGCCGGAATTAAATAGAAAAGGCACAATGCCGACTTAAGTGCAAGATGACTATCTCTTCCTACTGTCTATGTTTTGAACCATTCCTGTGACACTAGTTATAAAATTCCGATGCTTCACTTCAATTTTACTGTATCCCTCTGACCGACTTATTGACGATGAAACACAGAAATTGAATCGGAATTAAATACAAAAGGCACAATGCCGACTTAAGTACAAGAATACTGACTCTTCCTACTGTCTATGTTTTGAACCATTTCTGTGACACTAGTTATAGATTCCGATGCTTCACTTCAGGTTTACTGTATCCCTTGGACATTCTTATTGACGATGAAACACAGAAATTGCATCGGAATTTATAACAAAACGCACAATGCCGACTTAAGTACAAGAAGACTGACTCTTCTTACTGGCTATGTTTGAACCATTCCTGTGACACTAGTTATAGACTCCGATGCTTCACTTCAGGTTTGCTGAATCCCTTGGACATTCTTATTGACGATGAAACGCAGTAATTGCATCGGAATTAAATACAAAAGACACAATGCCGAATTAAGTGCAAGAAGACTGACTCTTCTTACTGTGTATGCTTTGAACCATTCCTGTGACGCAAGTTACAGATTCCGATGCTTCACTTCAGGTTTACTGTATCACTTGGACCTTCTTATTGACGATGATACACAGAAATTGCATCGGAATTAAATAGAACAGTCACAATGCCGACTTAAGTACAAGAAGACTGACTCTTCTTACTGCCTACGATTTGAACCATTCCTGTGACACTAGTTATAGATTCCGATGCTTCACTCCAGGTTTACTGTATCCCTTGGACATTCGTATTGACGATGAAACACAGAAATTGCATCGGAATGAAATACAAAAGGCACAATGCCGAATTAAGTAAAAGAAGACTGACTCTTCTTACTGTGTATGTTTTGAACCATTCCTGTGACGCAAGTTATAGATTCCGATGCTTCACTTCAGTTTTACTGTATCCCTCTGACCTACTTATTGACGATGAAACACAGAAAGTGAATCGGAATTAAATACAAAATGCACAATACCGACTTAAGTACAAGAAGACTGACTCTTCTCACTGACTAAGTTTTGAACCATTCCTGTGACACTAGTTATAGATTCCGATGCTTCACTTCAGGTTTACTGTATCCCGTGGACCTTCTTATTGACGATGAATCACAGAAATTGCATCGGAATCAAATACAAAAGGCAAAATGCCGACTTAGGTACAAGAAGATTGACTCTTCCTACTGTCTATGTTTTGAACCATTCCTGTGACACTAGTTATAGAGTCAGATGCTTCACTACTGGTTTACTGAATCCCTTGGACCTTCTTATTGACGATGAAACACATAAATTGCATCGGAATTAAATACAAAAGGAACAATACCGACTTAAGTGCAAGAAGACTGACTCATCCTACTGTCCTGTGACACTAGTTTTAGATTCCGATGCATCACTTCAGTTTTACTGTATCCCTCTGAAATACTTATGACGATGAAATACAGAAATTGAATCGGAATTATATACAAAAGGCACAATGCCGACTTAAGTACAAGAAGACTATCTCATCCTACTGTCTATGTTTTGAACCATTCCTGTGACAAGGGTTATAAAATTCCGATGCTTCACTTCAGGTTTACTGTATCCCTTGGACTTTCGTATTGACGATGAGACAAAGAAATTGCATTGGAATTAAATAGAAAAGGCACAATGCCGACTTAAGTACAAGAAGACTGATTCTTCCTACTGTCTATGTTTTGAACAATTCCTGTGACACTAGTTTTAGATTCCGATGCTTCACTTCAGTTTTACTGTATCCCTCTGACCTACTTATTGACGATGAAACACAGAAAGTGAATCGGAATTAAATACAAAATGCACAATACCGACTTAAGTACAAGAAGACTGACTCTACTTACTGCCTATGATTTGAACCATTCCTGTGACAGTAGTTATAGATTCCGATGCTTCACTCCAGGTTTACTGTATCCCTTGGACCTACGTATTGACGATGAAACACAGAAATTGCATCGGAATTAAATACAAAAGGCACAATGCCGAATTAAGTACAAGAAGACTGACTCTTCTTACTGTGTATGTTTTGAACCATTCCTGTGACGCAAGTTATGGATTCCGATGCTTCACTTCAGGTTTACTGTATCCCTCTGACCTTCTTATTGACGATGAATCACAGAAATTGCATCGGAATTAAATACAAAAGGCAAAATGCCGACTTAGGTACAAGAAGACTGACTCTTCCTACTGTCTATGCTTTTGAACCATTCCTGTGACACTAGTTATAGAGTCAGATGCTTCACTTCTGGTTTACTGAATCCCTTGGACCTTCTTATTGACGATGAAACACATAAATTGCATCGGAATTAAATACAAAAGGAACAATGCCGACTTAAGTACAAGAAGACTAACTCATCCTACTGTCTATGTTTTGAACCATTCCTGTGACACTAGTTTTAGATTCCGATGCATCACTTCAGTTTTACTGTATCCCTCTGACATACTTATTAACGATGAAATACAGAAATTGAATCGGAATTAAATACAAAAGGCACAATGCCGACTTAAGTACAAGAAGACTATCTCTTCCTACTGTCTATGTTTTGAACCATTCCTGTGACACTAGTTATAAAATTCCGATGCTTCACTTCAGGTTTACTGTATCCCTTGGACTTTCGTATTGACGATGAGACAAAGAAATTGCATTGGAATTAAATAGAAAAGGCACAATGCCGACTTAAGTACAAGAAGACTGATTCTTCCTACTGTCTATGTTTTGAACAATTCCTGTGACACTAGTTTTAGATTCCGATGCTTCACTTCAGTTTTACTGTACCCTCTGACCTACTTATTGACGATGAAACACAGAAATTGAATCGGAATTAAATACAAAAGGTACAATGCCGACTTAAATACAAGAAGACTGACTCTTCCTACTGTCTATGTTTTGAACCATTCCTGTGACACTAGTTATAGATTCCGATGCTTCACTTCGGGTTTACTGTATCCCTTGGACATTCTTATTGACGATGAAACACAGAAATTGCATCGGAATTAATAACAAAAGGCACAATGCCGACTTAAGTACAAGAAGACTGACTCTTCTTACTGGCTATGTTTTGAACCATTCCTGTGACACTAGTTATAGACTCCGATATTCACTTCAGGTTTGCTGAATCCCTTGGCCCTTCTTATTGGCGATGAAACACAGAAATTGCATCGGAATTAAATACAAAAGGCACAATGCCGAATTAAGTACAAGAAGACTGACTCTTCTTACTGTGTATGCTTTGAACCATTCCTGTGACGCAAGTTATAGATTCCGATGCTTCACTTCAGGTTTACTGTATCACTTGGACCTTCTTATTGACGATGAAACACAGAAATTGCATCGGAATTAAATAGAAAAGGCACAATGACGACTTAAGTACAACAAGACTGACTCTTCTTATTGTCTACGTTTTGAACCATTCCTGTGACACTAGTTATAGATTCCGATGCTTCACTCCAGGTTTACTGTATCCCTTGGACCTTCTTATTGACGATGAAACACAGAAATTGCATCGGAAATAAATAGAAAAGGCACAATGCCGACTTTAGTACAAGAAGACTGGCTCTTCTCACTGACTAAGCTTTGAACCATTCCTGTGACACTAGTTATAGATTCCGATGCTTCACTTCAGGTTTACTGTATCCCGTGGACCTTCTTATTGACGATGAAACACAGAAATTGCATCGGAATTAAATACAAAAGGCACAATGCCGACTTAAGTACAAGAAGACTGACTCTTCCTACTGTCTATGTTTTGAACTATTCCTGTGACACTAGTTATAGATTCCGATGCTTCACTTCAGGTTTACTGAATCCCTTGGACCTGCTTATTGACGATGAAACACAGAAATTGCATCGGAATTAAATACAAAAGGCACAATGCCGACTTAAGTACAAGAAGAAAGACTCTTCTTACGGTCTATGCCTTGAGCCATTCCTGTGACACTAGTAATAGATTCCGATGCTTCACACCAGGTTTACTGTATCCCGTGGACCTTCTTATTGACGATGAAACACCGAAATTGCATCGGAATTAAATAGAAAAGGCACAATGCCGACTTAAGTACAAGAAGACTGACTTTTGTTACTGAATATGTTTTGAACCATTCCTGTGACACTAGTTTTAGATTCCGATGCATCACTTCAGTTTTACTGTATCCCTCTGACATACTTATTGACGATGAAATACAGAAATTGAATTGGAATTAAATACAAAAGGCACAATGCCGACTTAAGTACAAGAAGACTATCTCTTCCTACTGTCTATGTTTTGAACCATTCCTGTGACACTGGTTATAAAATTCCGATGCTTCACTTCAGGTTTACTGTATCCCTTGGTCTTTCGTATTGACGATGAGACAAAGAAATTGCATTAGAATTAAATAGAAAAGGCACAATGCCGACTTAAGTACAAGAAGACTGATTCTTCCTACTGTCTATGTTTTGAACAATTCCTGTGACACTAGTTTTAGATTCCGATGCTTCACTTCAGTTTTAATGTATCCCTCTGACCTACTTATTGACGATGAAACACAGAAATTGAATCGGAATGAAATACAAAAGGCACAATGCCGACTTAAGTGCAAGAAGACTGACTCTTCCTACTGTCTATGATTTGAACCATTCCTGTGACACTAGTTATAGATTCCGATGCTTCACTTCAGGTTTACTGTATCCCTTGGACATTCTTATTGACGATGAAACACAGAAATTGCATGGGAATTAATAACAAAAGACACAATGCAGACTTAAGTACAAGAAGGCTGACTCTTCTTACTGGCTAAGTTTTGAACCATTCCTGTGACACTAGTTATAGACTCCGATGCTTCACTTCAGGTTTGCTGAATCCCTTGGACCTTCTTATTGACGATGAAACACAGAAATTGCATCGGAATTAAATACAAAAGGCACAATGCCGAATTAAGTACAAGAAGACTGACTCTTCTTACTGTGTATGTTTTGAACCATTCCTGTGACGCAAGTTATAGATTCCGATGCTTCAGTTCAGGTTTACTGTATCCCTCTGACCTTCTTATTGACGATGAATCACAGAAATTGCTTCGGAATTAAATACAAAAGGCAAAATGCCGACTTAGGTACAAGAAGACTGACTCTTCCTACTGTCTATGCTTTTGAACCATTCCTGTGACACTAGTTATAAAGTCAGATGCTTCACTTCTGGTTTACTGAATCACTTGGACCTTCTTATTCACGATGAAACACATAAATTGCATCGAAATTAAATACAAAAGGAACAATGCCGACTTAAGTACAAGAAGACTGACTCATCCTACTGTCTATGTTTTGAACCATTCCGGTGACACTAGTTTTAGATTCCGATGCATCACTTCAGTTTTACTGTATCCCCCTGACATACTTATTGACGATGAAATACAGAAATTGAATCGGAATTAAATACAAAAGGCACAATGCCGAATTAAGTACAAGAAGACTGACTCTTCTTACTGTGTATGTTTTGAACCATTCCTGTGACGCAAGTTATACATTCCGATGCTTTACCTCAAGTTTACTGTATCACTTGGATCTTCTTATTGACGATGAAACACAGAAATTGCATCGGAATTAAATAGAAAAGGCACAATGACGACTTAAGTACAAGAAGACTTACTCTTCTTACTGTCTACGTTTTGAACCATTCCTGTGACACTAGTTATAGATTCCGATGCTTCACTTCAGGTTTACTGTATCCCGTGGACCTTCTTATTGACGATGAATCACAGAAATTGCATCGGAATCAAATACAAAAGGCAAAATGCCGACTTAGGTACAAGAAGACTGACTCTTCCTACTGTCTATGTTTTGAACCATTCCTGTGACACTAGTTATAGAGTCAGATGCTTCACTACTGGTTTACTGAATCCCTTGGACCTTCTTATTGACGATGAAACACATAAATTGCATCGGAATTAAATACAAAAGGAACAATGCCGACTTAAGTGCAAGAAGACTGACTCATCCTACTGTCCTGTGACACTAGTTTTAGATTCCGATGCATCACTTCAGTTTTACTGTATCCCTCTGAAATACTTATGACGATGAAATACAGAAATTGAATCGGAATTATATACAAAAGGCACAATGCCGACTTAAGTACAAGAAGACTATCTCTTCCTACTGTCTATGTTTTGAACCATTCCTGTGACAAGGGTTATAAAATTCCGATGCTTCACTTCAGGTTTACTGTATCCCTTGGACTTTCGTATTGACGATGAGACAAAGAAATTGCATTGGAATTAAATAGAAAAGGCACAATGTCGACTTA
The DNA here is from genome assembly GCF_021461385.2 of Schistocerca piceifrons. Classification (NCBI taxonomy): domain Eukaryota; kingdom Metazoa; phylum Arthropoda; class Insecta; order Orthoptera; family Acrididae; genus Schistocerca; species Schistocerca piceifrons. Next base: position 216,363 of record NW_025728368.1, on the reverse strand, counting down.
AGTACAAGAAGACTGATTCTTCCTACTGTCTATGTTTTGAACAATTCCTGTGACACTAGTTTTAGATTCCGATGCTTCACTTCAGTTTTACTGTATCCCTCTGACCTACTTATTGACGATGAAACACAGAAAGTGAATCGGAATTAAATACAAAATGCACAATGCCGACTTAAGTACAAGAAGACTGACTCTTCTTACTGGCTATGTTTTGAACCATTCCTGTGACACTAGTTATAGACTCCGATGCTTCACTTCAGGATTGCTGAATCCCTTGGACCTTCTTATTGACGATGAAACGCAGAAATTGAATCGGAATTAAATACAAAAGGCACAATGCCGAATTAAGTACAAGAAGACTGACTCTTCTTACTGTGTATGCTTTGAACCATTCCTGTGACGCAAGTTATAGATACCGATGCTTCACTTCAGGTTTACTGTATCACTTGGACCTTCTTATTGACGATGAAACACAGAAATTGCATCGGAATTAAATAGAAAAGTCACAATACCGACTTAAGTACAAGAAGACTGACTCTACTTACTGCCTATGATTTGAACCATTCCTGTGACAGTAGTTATAGATTCCGATGCTTCACTCCAGGTTTACTGTATCCCTTGGACCTACGTATTGACGATGAAACACAGAAATTGCATCGGAATTAAATACAAAAGGCACAATGCCGAATTAAGTACAAGAAGACTGACTCTTCTTACTGTGTATGTTTTGAACCATTCCTGTGACGCAAGTTATAGATTCCGATGCTTCACATCAGGTTTACTGTATCCCTCTGACCTTCTTATTGACGATGAATCACAGAAATTGCATCGGAATTAAATACAAAAGGCAAAATGCCGACTTAGGTACAAGAAGACTGACTCTTCCTACTGTCTATGCTTTTGAACCATTCCTGTGACACTAGTTATAGAGTCAGATGCTTCACTTCTGGTTTACTGAATCCCTTGGACATTCTTATTGACGATGAAACACATAAATTGCATCGGAATTAAATACAAAAGGAACAATGCCGACTTAAGTACAAGAAGACTAACTCATCCTACTGTCTATGTTTTGAACCATTCCTGTGACACTAGTTTTAGATTCCGATGCATCACTTCAGTTTTACTGTATCCCTCTGACATACTTATTAACGATGAAATACAGAAATTGAATCGGAATTAAATACAAAAGGCACAATGCCGACTTAAGTACAAGAAGACTATCTCTTCCTACTGTCTATGTTTTGAACCATTCCTGTGACACTAGTTATAAAATTCCGATGCTTCACTTCAGGTTTACTGTATCCCTTGGACTTTCGTATTGACGATGAGACAAAGAAATTGCATTGGAATTAAATAGAAAAGGCACAATGCCGACTTAAGTACAAGAAGACTGATTCTTCCTACTGTCTATGTTTTGAACAATTCCTGTGACACTAGTTTTAGATTCCGATGCTTCACTTCAGTTTTACTGTACCCTCTGACCTACTTATTGACGATCAAACACAGAAATTGAATCGGAATTAAATACAAAAGGTACAATGCCGACTTAAATACAAGAAGACTGACTCTTCCTACTGTCTATGTTTTGAACCATTCCTGTGACACTAGTTATAGATTCCGATGCTTCACTTCGGGTTTACTGTATCCCTTGGACATTCTTATTGACGATGAAACACAGAAATTGCATCGGAATTAATAACAAAAGGCACAATGCCGACTTAAGTACAAGAAGACTGACTCTTCTTACTGGCTATGTTTTGAACCATTCCTGTGACACTAGTTATAGACTCCGATGCTTCACTTCAGGTTTGCTGAATCCCTTGGGCCTTCTTATTGGCGATGAAACACAGAAATTGCATCGGAATTAAATAGAAAAGGCACAATGACGACTTAAGTACAACAAGACTGACTCTTCTTACTGTCTACGTTTTGAACCATTCCTGTGACACTAGTTATAGATTCCGATGCTTCACTCCAGGTTTACTGTATCCCTTGGACCTTCTTATTGACGATGAAACACAGAAATTGCATCGGAAATAAATAGAAAAGGCACAATGCCGACTTAAGTACAAGAAGACTGGCTCTTCTCACTGACTAAGCTTTAAACCATTCCTGTGACACTAGTTATAGATTCCGATGCTTCACTTCAGGTTTACTGTATCCCGTGGACCTTCTTATTGACGATGAAACACAGAAATTGCATCGGAATTAAATACAAAAGGCACAATGCCGACTTAAGTACAAGAAGACTGACTCTTCCTACTGTCTATGTTTTGAACTATTCCTGTGACACTAGTTATAGATTCCGATGCTTCACTTCAGGTTTACTGAATCCCTTGGACCTGCTTATTGACGATGAAACACAGAAATTGCATCGGAATTAAATACAAAAGGCACAATGCCGACTTAAGTACAAGAAGAAAGACTCTTCTTACGGTCTATGTCTTGAACCATTCCTGTGACACTAGTAATAGATTCCGATGCTTTACACCAGGTTTACTGTATCCCGTGGACCTTCTTATTGACGATGAAACACCGTAATTGCATCGGAATTAAATAGAAAAGGCACAATGCCGACTTAAGTACAAGAAGACTGACTTTTGTTACAGAATATCTTTGAACCATTCCTGTGACACTAGTTTTAGATTCCGATGCATCACTTCAGTTTTACTGTATCCCTCTGACATACTTATTGACGATGAAATACAGAAATTGAATTGGAATTAAATACAAAAGGCACAATGCCGACTTAAGTACAAGAAGACTATCTCTTCCTACTGTCTATGTTTTGAACCATTCCTGTGACACTGGTTATAAAATTCCGATGCTTCACTTCAGGTCTACTGTATCCCTTGGTCTTTCGTATTGACGATGAGACAAAGAAATTGCATTAGAATTAAATAGAAAAGGCACAATGCCGACTTAAGTACAAGAAGACTGATTCTTCCTACTGTCTATGTTTTGAACAATTCCTGTGACACTAGTTTTAGATTCCGATGCTTCACTTCAGTTTTAATGTATCCCTCTGACCTACTTATTGACGATGAAACACAGAAATTGAATCGGAATGAAATACAAAAGGCACAATGCCGACTTAAGTGCAAGAAGACTGACTCTTCCTACTGTCTATGATTTGAACCATTCCTGTGACACTAGTTATAGATTCCGATGCTTCACTTCAGGTTTACTGTATCCCTTGGACATTCTTATTGACGATGAAACACAGAAATTGCATGGGAATTAATAACAAAAGACACAATGCAGACTTAAGTACAAGAAGGCTGACTCTTCTTACTGGCTAAGATTTGAACCATTCCTGTGACACTAGTTATAGACTCCGATGCTTCACTTCAGGTTTGCTGAATCCCTTGGACCTTCTTATTGACGATGAAACACAGAAATTGCATCGGAATTAAATACAAAAGGCACAATGCCGAATTAAGTACAAGAAGACTGACTCTTCTTACTGTGTATGTTTTGAACCATTCCTGTGACGCAAGTTATAGATTCCGATGCTTCAGTTCAGGTTTACTGTATCCCTCTGACCTTCTTATTGACGATGAATCACAGAAATTGCTTCGGAATTAAATACAAAAGGCAAAATGCCGACTTAGGTACAAGAAGACTGACTCTTCCTACTGTCTATGCTTTTGAACCATTCCTGTGACACTAGTTATAAAGTCAGATGCTTCACTTCTGGTTTACTGAATCACTTGGACCTTCTTATTCACGATGAAACACATAAGTTGCATCGAAATTAAATACAAAAGGAACAATGCCGACTTAAGTACAAGAAGACTGACTCATCCTACTGTCTATGTTTTGATCCATTCCGGTGACACTAGTTTTAGATTCCGATGCTTCACTCCAGGTTTACTGTATCCCTTGGACCTTCTTATTGACGATGAAACACAGAAATTGCATCGGAATTAAATAGAAAGGCACAATGCCGACTTAAGTACAAGAAGACTGGCTCTTCCCACTGACTAAGCTTTGAACCATTCCTGTGACACTAGTTATAGATTCCGATGCTTCACTTCAGGTTTACTGTATCCCGTGGACCTTCTTATTGACGATGAAACACAGAAATTGCATCGGAATTAAATACAAAAGGCACAATGCCGACTTAAGTACAAGAAGACTGACTCTTCCTACTGTCTATGTTTTGAACTATTCCTGTGACACTAGTTATAAATTCCGATGCTTCACTTCAGGTTTACTGAATCCCTTGGACCTGCTTATTGACGATGAAACACAGAAATTGCATCGGAATTAAATACAAAAGGCACAATGCCGACTTAAGTACAAGAAGACTGACTCTTCTTACGGTCTATGTCTTGAACCATTCCTGTGACACTAGTAATAGATTCCGATGCTTCACACCAGGTTTACTGTATCCCGTGGACCTTCTTATTGACGATGAAACACCGAAATTGCATCGGAATTAAATAGAAAAGGCACAATGCCGACTTAAGTACAAGAAGACTGACTTTTGTTACTGACTATGTTTTGAACCATTCCTGTGACACTAGTTTTAGATTCCGATGCATCACTTCAGTTTTACTGTATCCCTCTGACATACTTATTGACGATGAAATACAGAAATTGAATCGGAATTAAATACAAAATGCACAATGCCGACTTAAGTACAAGAAGACTATCTCTTCCTACTGTCTATGTTTTGAACCATTCCTGTGACACTGGTTATAAAATTCCGATGCTTCACTTCAGGTTTACTGTATCCCTTGGACTTTCGTATTGACGTTGAGACAAAGAAATTGCATTAGAACTAAATAGAAAAGGCACAATGCCGACTTAAGTACAAGAAGACTGATTCTTCCTACTGTCTATGTTTTGAACAATTCCTGTGACACTAGTTTTAGATTCCGATGCTTCACTTCAGTTTTACTGTATCCCTCTGACCTACTTATTGACGATGAAACACAGAGATTGAATCGGAATGAAATACAAAAGGCACAATGCCGACTTAAGTACAAGAAGACTGACTCTTCCTACCGTCTATTTTTTGAACCATTCCTGTGACACTAGTTATAGATTCCGATGCTTCACATCAGGTTTACTGTATCCCTTGGACATTCTTATTGACGATGAAACACAGAAATTGCATGGGAATTAATAACAAAAGACACAATTAAGACTTAATTACAAGAAGGCTGACTCTTCTTACTGGCTATGTTTTGAACCATTCCTGTGACACTAGTTATAGACTCCGATGCTTCACTTCAGGATTGCTGAATCCCTTTGACCTTCTTATTGACGATGAAACACAGAAATTGCATCGGAATTAAATACAAAAGGCACAATGCCGAATTAAGTACAAGAAGACTAACTCTTCTTACTGTGTATGTTTTGAACCATTCCTGTGACGCAAGTTATAGATTCCGATGCTTCACTTCAGGTTTACTGTATCCCTCTGACCTTCTTATTGACGATGAATCACAGAAATTGCATCGGAATTAAATACAAAAGGCAAAATGTCGACTTAGGTACAAGAAGACTGACTCTTCCTACTGTCTATGCTTTTGAACCATTCCTGTGACACTAGTTATAAAGTCAGATGCTTCACTTCTGGTTTACTGAATCACTTGGACCCTCTTATTGACGATGAAACACCGAAATTGCATCGAAATTAAATACAAAAGGAACAATGCCGACTTAAGTACAAGAAGACTGACTCATCCTACTGTCTATATTTTGAACCATTCCGGTGACACTAGTTTTAGATTCCGATGCATCACTTCAGTTTTACTGTATACCCCTGACATACTTATTGACGATGAAATACAGAAATTGAATCGGAATTAAATACAAAAGGCACAATGCCGACTTAAGTACAAATAGACTATCTCTTCCTACTGTCTATTTTTCGAACCATTCCTGTGACACTAGTTATAAAATTCCGATGCTTCACTTCAGGTTTACTGTATCCCTTGGACTTACGTATTGACGATGAGACAAAGAAATTGCATTGGAATTAAATAGAAAAGGCACAATGCCGACTTAAGTACAAGAAGACTGATTCTTCCTACTGTCTATGTTTTGAACAATTCCTGTGACACTAGTTTTAGATTCCGATGCTTCACTTCAGTTTTACTGTATCCCTCTGACCTACTTATTGACGATGAAACACAGAGATTGAATCGGAATGAAATACAAAAGGCACAATGCCGACTTAAGTACAAGAAGACTGACTCTTCCTACCGTCTATTTTTTGAACCATTCCTGTGACACTAGTTATAGATTCCGATGCTTCACATCAGGTTTACTGTATCCCTTGGACATTCTTATTGACGATGAAACACAGAAATTGCATGGGAATTAATAACAAAAGACACAATTAAGACTTAATTACAAGAAGGCTGACTCTTCTTACTGGCTATGTTTTGAACCATTCCTGTGACACTAGTTATAGACTCCGATGCTTCACTTCAGGATTGCTGAATCCCTTTGACCTTCTTATTGACGATGAAACACAGAAATTGCATCGGAATTAAATACAAAAGGCACAATGCCGAATTAAGTACAAGAAGACTAACTCTTCTTACTGTGTATGTTTTGAACCATTCCTGTGACGCAAGTTATAGATTCCGATGCTTCACTTCAGGTTTACTGTATCCCTCTGACCTTCTTATTGACGATGAATCACAGAAATTGCATCGGAATTAAATACAAAAGGCAAAATGTCGACTTAGGTACAAGAAGACTGACTCTTCCTACTGTCTATGCTTTTGAACCATTCCTGTGACACTAGTTATAAAGTCAGATGCTTCACTTCTGGTTTACTGAATCACTTGGACCCTCTTATTGACGATGAAACACCGAAATTGCATCGAAATTAAATACAAAAGGAACAATGCCGACTTAAGTACAAGAAGACTGACTCATCCTACTGTCTATATTTTGAACCATTCCGGTGACACTAGTTTTAGATTCCGATGCATCACTTCAGTTTTACTGTATACCCCTGACATACTTATTGACGATGAAATACAGAAATTGAATCGGAATTAAATACAAAAGGCACAATGCCGACTTAAGTACAAAAAGACTATCTCTTCCTACTGTCTATTTTTCGAACCATTCCTGTGACACTAGTTATAAAATTCCGATGCTTCACTTCAGGTTTACTGTATCCCTTGGACTTACGTATTGACGATGAGACAAAGAAATTGCATTGGAATTAAATAGAAAAGGCACAATGCCGACTTAAGTACAAGAAGACTGACTCTTCCTACTGTCTATGTTTTGAACCATTCCTGTGACACTAGTTATAGATTCCGATGCTTCACTTCAGGTAACTGTATCCCTTGGACATTCTTATTGACGATGAAACACAGAAATTGCATCGGAATTAATAACAAAAGGCACAATGCCGACTTAAGTACAAGAAGACTGACTCTTGTTACTGGCTATGTTTTGAACCATTCCTGTGACACTAGTTATAGACTCCGATGCTTCACTTCAGGTTTGCTGAATCCCTTGGGCCTTCTTATAGACGATGAAACACAGAAATTGCATCGGAATTAAATACAAAAGGCACAATGCCGAATTAAGTACAAGAAGACTGACTCTTCTTACTGTGTATGCTTTGAACCATTCCTGTGACGCAAGTTACAGATTCCGATGCTTCACTTCAGGTTTACTGTATCACTTGGACCTTCTTATTGACAATGAAACACAGAAATTGCATCGGGATTAAATAGAAAAGGCACAATGACGACTTAAGTACAAGAAGACTGACTCTTCTTACTGTCTACGTTTTGAACCATTCCTGTGACACTAGTTATAGATTCCGATGCTTCACTTCAGGTTTACTGTATCCCATGGACATTCTTATTGACGATGAAACACAGAAATTGCATGGGAATTAATAACAAAAGACACAATGCAGACTTAAGTACAAGAAGGCTGACTCTTCTTACTGGCTATGTTTTGAACCATTCCTGTGACACTAGTTATAGACTCCGATGCTTCACTTCAGTTTTACTCTACCCTCTGACCCACTTATTGACGATGAAACACAGAAATTGAATCGGAATTAAATACAAAAGGTACAATGCCGACTTAAGTACAAGAAGACTGACTCTTCCTACTGTCTATGTTTTGAACCATTCCTGTGACACTAGTTATAGATTCCGATGCTTCACTTCAGGTTTACTGTATCCCTTGGACATTCTTATTGACGAAGAAACACAGAAATTGCATCGGAATTAATAACAAAAGGCACAATGCCGACTTAAGTACTAGAAGACTGACTCTTCTTACTGGCTATGTTTTGAACCATTCCTGTGTCACTAGTTATAGATTCCGATGCTTCACTTCAAGTTTACTGTATCCCTTGGACTTTCTTATTGACGATGAAACACAGAAATTGCATCGGAATTAAATGCAAAAGGCACAATGCCGAATTAAGTACAAGAAGACTGACTCTTCTTACTGTGTATGCTTTGAACCATTCCTGTGACGCAAGTTATAGATTCCGATGCTTCACTTCAGGTTTACTGTATCACTTGGACCTTCTTATTGACGATGAAACACAGAAATTGCATCGGAATTAAATAGAAAAGGCACAATGCCGACTTAAGTACAAGAAGACTGGCTCTTCTCACTGACTAAGTTTTGAACCATTCCTGTGACACTAGTAATAGATTCCGATGCTTCACACCAGGTTTACTGTATCCCGTGGACCATCTTATTGACGATGAAACACCGAAATTGCATCGGAATTAAATAGAAAAGGCACAATGCCGACTTAAGTACAAGAAAACTGACTTTTGTTACTGACTATGTTTTGAACCATTCCTGTGACAGTAGTTTTAGATTCCGATGCATCACTTCAGTTTTACTGCATCCCCCTGACATACGTATTGACGATGAAATACAGAAATTGAATCGGAATTAAATACAAAAGGCACAATGCCGACTTAAGTACAAGAAGACTATCTCTTCCTACTGTCTATGTTTTGAACCATTCCTGTGACACTAGTTATAAAATTCCGATGCTTCACTTCAGGTTTCTTGTATCCCTTGGACTTTCGTATTGACGATGAGACAAAGAAATTGCATTGGAATTAAATAGAAAAGGCACAATGCCGACTTAAGTACAAGAAGACTGATTCTTCCTACTGTCTATGTTTTGAACAATTCCTGTGACACTAGTTTTAGATTCCGATGCTTCACGTCAGTTTTACTGTACCCTCTGACCTACTTATTGACGATGAAACACAGAAATTGAATCGGAATTAAATACAAAAGGTACAATGCCGACTTAAGTACAAGAGGACTGACTCTTCCTTCTGTCTATGTTTTGAACCATTCCTGTGACACTAGTTATAGATTCCGATGCTTCACTTCAGGTTTACTGTATCCCTTGGACATTCTTATTGACGATGAAACACAGAAATTGCATCGGAATTAATAACAAAAGGCACAATGCCGACTTAAGTACAAGAAGACTGACTCTTCTTACTGGCTATGTTTTGAACCATTCCTGTGACACTAGTTATAGACTCCGATGCTTCACTTCAGGTTTGCAGAATCCCTTGGGCCTTCTTATTGACGATGAAACACAGAAATTGCATCGGAATTAAATACAAAAGGCACAATGCCGAATTAAGTACAAGAAGACTGACTCTTCTTACTGTGTATGCTTTGAACCATTCCTGTGACGCAAGTTACAGATTCCGATGCTTCACTTCAGGTTTACTGTATCAGTTGGACCTTCTTATTGACAATGAAACACAGAAATTGCATCGGAATTAAATAGAAAAGGCACAATGACGACTTAAGTACAAGAAGACTGACTCTTCTTACTGTCTACGTTTTGAACCATTCCTGTGACACTAGTTATAGATTCCGATGCTTCACTCCAGGTTTACTGTATCCTTTGGACCTTCTTATTGACGATGAAACACATAAATTGCATCGGAATTAAATAGAAAAGGCACAATGCCGACTTAAGTACAAGAAGACTGGCTCTTCTCACTGACTAAGTTTTGAACCATTCCTGTGACACTAGTTATAGATTCCGATGCTTCACTTCAGGTTTACTGTATCCCGTGGACCTTCTTATTGACGATGAAACACAGAAATTGCATCGGAATTAAATACAAAAGGCACAATGCCGACTTAAGTACAAGAAGACTGACTCTTCCTACTGTCTATGTTTTGAACTATTCCTGTGACACTAGTTATAGGTTCCGATGCTTCACTTCAGGTTTACTGAATCCCTTGGACCTGCTTATTGACGATGAAACACAGAAATTGCATCGGAATTAAATACAAATGGCACAATGCCGACTTAAGTACAAGAAGACTGACTCTTCTTACGGTCTATGTTTTGAACCATTCCTGTGACACTAGTAATAGATTCCGATGCTTCACACCAGGTTTACTGTATCCCGTATACCATCTTATTGACGATGAAACACCGAAATTGCATCGGAATTAAATAGAAAAGGCACAATGCCGACTTAAGTACAAGAAGACTGACTTTTGTTACTGACTATGTTTTGAACCATTCCTGTGTCACTAGTTATAGATTCCGATGCTTCACTTCACGTTTACTGTATCCCTTGGACTTTCTTATTGACGATGAAACACAGAAATTGCATCGGAATTAAATACAAAAGGCACAATGCCGACTTAAGTACATGAAAACTGACTCTTCTTACTGACTATGTTTTGAACCATTCCTGTGACACTAGTTATAGATTCCGATGCTTCACTTCAGGTTTACTGTATACCTTGGATCTTCTCATTGACGAAGAAACACAGAAATTGCATCGGAATTAAATACAAATGGCACAACGCCGACTTAAGGACAAGAAGACTGACTCTTCTTACTGACTATGTTTTGACCATTCCTGTGACACTAGTTATAGATTCCGATGCTTCACTTCATGTTTACTGTATCCTTCTGACCTTCTTATTGACGATGAAACACAGAAATTGCATCGTAATTAAATAGAAAAGGCACAATGCCGACTTAAGTACAAGAAGACTGGCTCTTCTTACTGTCTATGTTTTGAACCATTCCTGTGACACTAGTTATAGATTCCGATGCTTCACTTCAGGTTTACTGTATCACTTGGACCTTCTTATAGACGATGAAACACAGAAATTGCATCGGAATTAAATACAAAATGCTAAATGCCGACTTAAATACAAGAAGACTGACTCTTCTTTCTGTCTATGCTTTGAACCATTCCTGTGACACTAGTTTTAGATTCCGTTGCTTCACTTCAGCATTACTGTATCCCTCTGACCTTCTTATTGGCGATGAATCACAGAAATTGCATCGGAATTAAATACAAAAGGCAAAATGCCGACTTAGGTACAAGAAGACTGACGCTTCCTACTGTCTACGTTTTGAACCATTCCTGTGACACTAGTTATAGATTCCGATGCTTCACTTCAGTTTTACTGTACCCTCTGACCCACTTATTGACGATGAAACACAGAAATTGAATCGGAATTAAATACAAAAGGCACAATGCCGACTTAAGTACAAGAAGACTGGCTCTTCTCACTGACTAAGTTTTGAACCATTCCTGTGACACTAGTTATAGATTCCGATGCTTCACTTCAGGTTTACTGTATCCCGTGGACCTTCTTATTGACGATGAAACACAGAAATTGCATCGGAATTAAATACAAAAGGCACAATGCCGACTTAAGTACAAGAAGACTGACTCTTCCTACTGTCTATGTTTTGAACTATTCCTGTGACACTAGTTATAGATTCCGATGCTTCACTTCAGGTTTACTGAATCCCTTGGACCTGCTTATTGACGATGAAACACAGAAATTGCATCGGAATTAAATACAAAAGGCACAATGCCGACTTAAGTACAAGAAGACTAACTCTTCTTACGGTCTATGTTTTGAACCATTCCTGTGACACTAGTAATAGATTCCGATGCTTCACACCAGGTTTACTGTATCCCGTGGACCTTCTTATTGACGATGAAACACCGAAATTGCATCGGAATTAAATAGAAAAGGCACAATGCCGACTTAAGTACAAGAAGACTGACTTTTGTTACTGACTATGTTTTGAACCATTCCTGTGTCACTAGTTATAGATTCCGATGCTTCACTTCAAGTTTACTGTATCCCATGGACTTTCTTATTGACGATGAAACACAGAAATTGCATCGGAATTAAATACAAAAGGCACAATGCCGAATTAAGTACAAGAAGACTGACTCTTCTTACTGTGTATGCTTTGAACCATTCCTGTGACGCAAGTTATAGATTCCGATGCTTCACTTCAGGTTTACTGTATCACTTGGACCTTCTTATTGACGATGAAACACAGAAATTGCATCGGAATTAAATAGAAAAGGCACAATGACGACTTAAGTACAAGAAGACTGACTCTTCTTACTGTCTACGTTTTGAACCATTCCTGTGACACTAGTTATAGATTCCGATGCTTCACTCCAGGTTTACTGTATCCCTTGGACCTTCTTATTGACGATGAAACACAGAAATTGCATCGGAATTAAATAGAAAAGGCACAATGCCGACTTAAGTACAAGAAGACTGGCTCTTCTCACTGACTTAGTTTTGAACCATTCCTGTGACACTAGTAATAGATTCCGATGCTTCACACCAGGTTTACTGTATCCCGTGGACCTTCTTGTTGACGATGAAACACCGAAATTGCATCGGAATTAAATTGAAAAGGCACAATGCCGACTTAAGTACAAGAAGACTGACTTTTGTTACAGACTATGTTTTGAACCATTCCTGTGACACTAGTTTTAGATTCCGATGCATCACTTCAGTTTTACTGTATCCCCCTGACATACTTATTGACGATGAAATACAGAAATTGAATCGGAATTAAATACAAAACGCACAATGCCGACTTAAGTACAAGAAGACTATCTCTTCCTACTGTCTATGTTTTGAACCATTCCTGTGACACTAGTTATAAAATTCCGATGCTTCACTTCAGGTTTACTGTATCCCTTGGACTTTCGTATTGACGATGAGACAAAGAAATTGCATTGGAATTAAATAGAAAAGGCACAATGCCGACTTAAGTACAAGAAGACTGACTCTTCTTACTGTCTACGTTTTGAACCATTCCTGTGACACTAGTTATAGATTCCGATGCTTCACTTCAGGTTTACTGTATCCCTTGGACATTCTTATTGACGATGAAACACAGAAATTGCATGGGAATTAATAACAAAAGACACAATGCAGACTTAAGTACAAGAAGGCTGACTCTTCTTACTGGCTATGTTTTGAACCATTCCTGTGACACTAGTTATAGACTCCGATGCTTCACTTCAGGTTTGCTGAATCCATTGGACCTTCTTATTGACGATGAAACACAGAAATTGCATCGGAATTAAATACAAAAGGCACAATGCCGAATTAAGTACAAGAAGACTGACTCTTCTTACTGTGTATGCTTTGAACCATTCCTGTGACGCAAGTTATAGATTCCGATGCTTCACTTCAGGTTTACTGTATCACTTGGACCTTCTTATTGACGATGAAACACAGAAATTGCATCGGAATTAAATAGAAAAGGCACAATGACGACTTAAGTACAAGAAGACTGACTCTTCTTACTGTCTACGTTTTGAACCATTCCTGTGACACTAGTTATAGAATCCGATGCTTCACTCCAGGTTTACTGTATCCCTTGGACCTTCTTATTGACGATGAAACACAGAAATTGCATCGGAATTAAATAGAAAAGGCACAATGCCGACTTAAGTACAAGAAGACTGGCTCTTCTCACTGACTTAGTTTTGAACCATTCCTGTGACACTAGTAATAGATTCCGATGCTTCACACCAGGTTTACTTTATCCCGTGGACCTTCTTGTTGACGATGAAACACCGAAATTGCATCGGAATTAAATTGAAAAGGCACAATGCCGACTTAAGTACAAGAAGACTGACTTTTGTTACAGACTATGTTTTGAACCATTCCTGTGACACTAGTTTTAGATTCCGATGCATCACTTCAGTTTTACTGTATCCCCCTGACATACTTATTGACGATGAAATACAGAAATTGAATCGGAATTAAATACAAAACGCACAATGCCGACTTAAGTACAAGAAGACTATCTCTTCCTACTGTCTATGTTTTGAACCATTCCTGTGACACTAGTTATAAAATTCCGATGCTTCACTTCAGGTTTACTGTATCCCTTGGACTTTCGTATTGACGATGAGACAAAGAAATTGCATTGGAATTAAATAGAAAAGGCACAATGCCGACTTAAGTACAAGAAGACTGACTCTTCTTACTGTCTACGTTTTGAACCATTCCTGTGACACTAGTTATAGATTCCGATGCTTCACTTCAGGTTTACTGTATCCCTTGGACATTCTTATTGACGATGAAACACAGAAATTGCATGGGAATTAATAACAAAAGACACAATGCAGACTTAAGTACAAGAAGGCTGACTCTTCTTACTGGCTATGTTTTGAACCATTCCTGTGACACTAGTTATAGACTCCGATGCTTCACTTCAGGTTTGCTGAATCCATTGGACCTTCTTATTGACGATGAAACACAGAAATTGCATCGGAATTAAATACAAAAGGCCCAACGCCGAATAAAGTACAAGAAGACTGACTCTGCTTACTGTGTATGTTTTGAACCATTCCTGTGACGCAAGTTATAGATTCCGATGCTTCACTTCCGGTTTACTGTATGCTTCTGACCTTCTTATTGACGATGAATCACAGAAATTGCATCGCAATTAAATACAAAAGGCTAAATGCCGACTTAGGTACAAGAAGACTGACTCTTCCTACTGTCTATGCTTTTGAACCCTTCCTGTGACACTAGTTATAAAGTCAGATGCTTCACTTCTGGTTTACTGAATCCCTTGGACCTTCTTATTGACGATGAAACACATAAATTGCATCGAAATTAAATACAAAAGGAACAATGCCGACTTAAGTACAAGAAGGCTGACTCATCCTACTGTCTATGTTTTGAACCATTCCGTTGACACTAGATTTAGATTCCGATGCATCACTTCAGTTTTACTGTATCCCCCTGACATACTTATTGACGATGAAATACAGAAATTGAATCGGAATTAAATACAAAAGGCACAATGCCGACTTAAGTACAGGAAGACTGTCTCTTCCTACTGTCTATGTTTTGAACCATTCCTGTGACACTAGCTATAAAATTCCGATGCTTCACTTCAGGTTTACTGTATCCCTTGGACTTTCGTATTGACGATGAGACAAAGAAATTGCATTGGAATTAAATAGAAAAGGCACAATGCCGACTTAAGTACAAGAAGACTGATTCTTCCTACTGTCTATGTTTTGAACAATTCCTGTGACACTTGTTTTAGATTCCGATGCTTCACTTCAGTTTTACTCTACCCTCTGACCCACGTATTGACGATGAAACACAGAAATTGAATCGGAATTAAATACAAAAGGTACAATGCCGACTTAAGTACAAGAAGACTGACTCTTCCTACTGTCTATGTTTTGAACCATTCCTGTGACACTAGTTATAGATTCCGATGCTTCACTTCAGGTTTACTGTATCCCTTGGACATTCTTATTGACGATGAAACACAGAAATTGCATCGGAATTAATAACAAAAGGCACAATGCCGACTTAAGTACTAGAAGACTGACTCTTCTTACTGGCTATGTTTTGAACCATTCCTGTGTCACTAGTTATAGATTCCGATGCTTCACTTCAAGTTTACTGTATCCCTTGGACTTTCTTATTGACGATGAAACACAGAAATTGCATCGGAATTAAATGCAAAAGGCACAATGCCGAATTAAGTACAAGAAGACTGACTCTTCTTACTGTGTATGCTTTGAACCATTCCTGTGACGCAAGTTATAGATTCCGATGCTTCACTTCAGGTTTACTGTATCACTTGGACCTTCTTATTGACGATGAAACACAGAAATTGCATCGGAATTAAATAGAAAAGGCACAATGCCGACGTAAGTACAAGAAGACTGACTTTTGTTACTGACTATGTTTTGAACCATTCCTGTGACAGTAGTTTTAGATTCCGATGCATCACTTCAGTTTTACTGCATCCCCCTGACATACTTATTGACGATGAAATACAGAAATTGAATCGGAATTAAATACAAAAGGCACAATGCCGACTTAAGTACAAGAAGACTATCTCTTCCTACTGTCTATGTTTTGAACCATTCCTGTGACACTAGTTATAAAATTCCGATGCTTCACTTCAGGTTTACTGTATCCCTTGGACTTTCGTATTGACGATGAGACAAAGAAATGCATTGGAATTAAATAGAAAAGGCACAATGCCGACTTAAGTACAAGAAGACTGATTCTTCCTACTGTCTATGTTTTGAACAATTCCTGTGACACTAGTTTTAGATTCCGATGCTTCACGTCAGTTTTACTGTACCCTCTGACCTACTTATTGACGATGAAACACAGAAATTGAATCGGAATTAAATACAAAAGGTACAATGCCGACTTAAGGACAAGAGGACTGACTCTTCCTACTGTCTATGTTTTGAACCATTCCTGTGACACTAGTTATAGATTCCGATGCTTCACTTCAGGTTTACTGTATCCCTTGGACATTCTTATTGACGATGAAACACAGAAATTGCATCGGAATTAATAACAAAAGGCACAATGCCGACTTAAGTACAAGAAGACTGACTCTTCTTACTGGCTATGTTTTGAACCATTCCTGTGACACTAGTTATAGACTCCGATGCTTCACTTCAGGTTTGCAGAATCCCTTGGGCCTTCTTATTGACGATGAAACACAGAAATTGCATCGGAATTAAATACAAAAGGCACAATGCCGAATTAAGTACAAGAAGACTGACTCTTCTTACTGTGTATGCTTTGAACCATTCCTGTGACGCAAGTTACAGATTCCGATGCTTCACTTCAGGTTTACTGTATCACTTGGACCTTCTTATTGACAATGAAACACAGAAATTGCATCGGAATTAAATAGAAAAGGCACAATGACGACTTAAGTACAAGAAGACTGACTCTTCTTACTGTCTACGTTTTGAACCATTCCTGTGACACTAGTTATAGATTCCGATGCTTCACTCCAGGTTTACTGTATCCTTTGGACCTTCTTATTGACGATGAAACACATAAATTGCATCGGAATTAAATAGAAAAGGCACAATGCCGACTTAAGTACAAGAAGACTGGCTCTTCTCACTGACTAAGTTTTCAACCATTCCTGTGACACTAGTTATAGATTCCGATGCTTCTCTTCAGGTTTACTGTATCCCGTGGACCTTCTCATTGACGATGAAACACAGAAATTGCATCGGAATTAAATACAAAAGGCACAATACCGACTTAAGTACAAGAAGACTGACTCTTCCTACTGTCTATGTTTTGAACTATTCCTGTGACACTAGTTATAGGTTCCGATGCTTCACTTCAGGTTTACTGAATCCCTTGGACCTGCTTATTGACGATGAAACACAGAAATTGCATCGGAATTAAATACAAAAGGCACAATGCCGACTTAAGTACAAGAAGACTGACTCTTCTTACGGTCTATGTTTTGAACCATTCCTGTGACACTAGTAATAGATTCCGATGCTTCACACCAGGTTTACTGTATCCCGTATACCTTCTTATTGACGATGAAACACCGAAATTGCATCGGAATTAAATAGAAAAGGCACAATGCCGACTTAAGTACAAGAAGACTGACTTTTGTTACTGACTATGTTTTGAACCATTCCTGTGTCACTAGTTATAGATTCCGATGCTTCACTTCACGTTTACTGTATCCCTTGGACTTTCTTATTGACGATGAAACACAGAAATTGCATCGGAATTAAATACAAAAGGCACAATGCCGACTTAAGTACATGAAAACTGACTCTTCTTACTGACTATGTTTTGAACCATTCCTGTGACACTAGTTATAGATTCCGATGCTTCACTTCAGGTTTACTGTATACCTTGGATCTTCTTATAGACGATGAAACACAGAAATTGCATCGGAATTAAATACAAAATGCTAAATGCCGACTTAAATACAAGAACACTGACTCTTCCTTCTGTCTATGCTTTGAACCATTCCTGTGACACTAGTTTTAGATTCCGATGCTTCACTTCAGCATTACTGTATCCCTCTGACCTTCTTATTGGCGATGAATCACAGAAATTGCATCGGAATTAAATACAAAGGATCAATGCCGACTTAAGTACAAGAAGACTGACTCTTCCTACTGTCTATGTTTGAACCATTCCTTTGACACTAGTTATAGATTCCGATGCTCACTTCAGGTTTACTGTATCCCTTGGACCTTCCTATTGACGATGAAACACAGAAATTGCATCGGAATTAAATAGAAAAGGCACAATGCCGACTTAAGTACCAGAAGACTATCTCTTCCTACTGTCTATGTTTTGAACCATTCCTGTGACACTAGTTATAAAATTCCGATGCTTCACTTCAGGTTTACTGTATCCCTTGGACTTTCGTATTGACGATGAGACAAAGAAATTGCATTGGAATTAAATAGAAAAGGCACAATGCCGACTTAAGTACAAGAAAGCTGATTCTTCCTACTGTCTATGTGTTGAACAATTCCTGTAACGCTAGTTTTAGATTCCGATGCTTCACTTCAGTTTTACTGTACCCTCTGACCTACTTATTGACGATGAAACACAGAAATTGAATCGGAATTAAATACAAAAGGTACAATGCCGACTTAAGTACAAGAAGACTGACTCTTCCTACTGTCTATGTTTTGAACCATTCCTGTGACACTAGTTATAGATTCCGATGCTTCACTTCAGGTTTACTGTATCACTTGGACCTTCTTATTGACAATGAAACACAGAAATTGCATCGGAATTAAATAGAAAAGGCACAATTACGACTTAAGTACAAGAAGACTGACTCTTCTTACTGTCTATGTTTTGAACCATTCCTGTGACACTAGTTATAGATTCCGATGCTTCACTTCAGGTTTACTGTATCCCTTGGACATTCTTATTGACGATGAAACACAGAAATTGCATCGGAATTAATAACAAAAGGCACAATGCCGACTTAAGTACAAGAAGACTGACTCTTCTTACTGGCTATGTTTTGAACCATTCCTGTGACACTAGTTATAGACTCCGATGCTTCACTTCAGGTTTGCAGAATCCCTTGGGCCTTCTTATTGACGATGAAACACAGAAATTGCATCGGAATTAAATACAAAAGGCACAATGCCGAATTAAGTACAAGAAGACTGACTCTTCTTACTGTGTATGCTTTGAACCATTCCTGTGACGCAAGTTACAGATTCCGATGCTTCACTTCAGGTTTACTGTATCCCTTGAACATTCTTATTGACGATGAAACACAGAAATTGCATCGGAATTAATAACAAAAGGCACAATGCCGACTTAAGTACAAGAAGACTGACTCTTCTTACTGTGTATGCTTTGAACCATTCCTGTGACGCAAGTTACAGATTCCGATGCTTCACTTCAGGTTTACTGTATCACTTGGACCTTCTTATTGACAATGAAACACAGAAATTGCATCGGAATTAAATAGAAAAGGCACAATTACGACTTAAGTACAAGAAGACTGACTCTTCTTACTGTCTATGTTTTGAACCATTCCTGTGACACTAGTTATAGATTCCGATGCTTCACTTCAGGTTTACTGTATCCCTTGGACATTCTTATTGACGATGAAACACAGAAATTGCATCGGAATTAATAACAAAAGGCACAATGCCGACTTAAGTACAAGAAGACTGACTCTTCTTACTGGCTATGTTTTGAACCATTCCTGTGACACTAGTTATAGACTCCGATGCTTCACTTCAGGTTTGCAGAATCCCTTGGGCCTTCTTATTGACGATGAAACACAGAAATTGCATCGGAATTAAATACAAAAGGCACAATGCCGAATTAAGTACAAGAAGACTGACTCTTCTTACTGTGTATGCTTTGAACCATTCCTGTGACGCAAGTTACAGATTCCGATGCTTCACTTCAGGTTTACTGTATCACTTGGACCTTCTTATTGACAATGAAACACAGAAATTGCATCGGAATTAAATAGAAAAGGCACAATGACGACTTAAGTACAAGAAGACTGACTCTTCTTACTGTCTACGTTTTGAACCATTCCTGTGACACTAGTTATAGATTCCGATGCTTCACTCCAGGTTTACTGTATCCTTTGGACCTTCTTATTGACGATGAAACACATAAATTGCATCGGAATTAAATAGAAAAGGCACAATGCCGACTTAAGTACAAGAAGACTGGCTCTTCTCACTGACTAAGTTTTGAACCATTCCTGTGACACTAGTTATAGATTCCGATGCTTCTCTTCAGGTTTACTGTATCCCGTGGACCTTCTCATTGACGATGAAACACAGAAATTGCATCGGAATTAAATACAAAAGGCACAATACCGACTTAAGTACAAGAAGACTGACTCTTCCTACTGTCTATGTTTTGAACTATTCCTGTGACACTAGTTATAGGTTCCGATGCTTCACTTCAGGTTTACTGAATCCCTTGGACCTGCTTATTGACGATGAAACACAGAAATTGCATCGGAATTAAATACAAAAGGCACAATGCCGACTTAAGTACAAGAAGACTGACTCTTCTTACGGTCTATGTTTTGAACCATTCCTGTGACACTAGTAATAGATTCCGATGCTTCACACCAGGTTTACTGTATCCCGTATACCTTCTTATTGACGATGAAACACCGAAATTGCATCGGAATTAAATAGAAAAGGCACAATGCCGACTTAAGTACAAGAAGACTGACTTTTGTTACTGACTATGTTTTGAACCATTCCTGTGTCACTAGTTATAGATTCCGATGCTTCACTTCACGTTTACTGTATCCCTTGGACTTTCTTATTGACGATGAAACACAGAAATTGCATCGGAATTAAATACAAAAGGCACAATGCCGACTTAAGTACATGAAAACTGACTCTTCTTACTGACTATGTTTTGAACCATTCCTGTGACACTAGTTATAGATTCCGATGCTTCACTTCAGGTTTACTGTATACCTTGGATCTTCTTATAGACGATGAAACACAGAAATTGCATCGGAATTAAATACAAAATGCTAAATGCCGACTTAAATACAAGAACACTGACTCTTCCTTCTGTCTATGCTTTGAACCATTCCTGTGACACTAGTTTTAGATTCCGATGCTTCACTTCAGCATTACTGTATCCCTCTGACCTTCTTATTGGCGATGAATCACAGAAATTGCATCGGAATTAAATACAAAGGATCAATGCCGACTTAAGTACAAGAAGACTGACTCTTCCTACTGTCTATGTTTGAACCATTCCTTTGACACTAGTTATAGATTCCGATGCTCACTTCAGGTTTACTGTATCCCTTGGACCTTCCTATTGACGATGAAACACAGAAATTGCATCGGAATTAAATAGAAAAGGCACAATGCCGACTTAAGTACCAGAAGACTATCTCTTCCTACTGTCTATGTTTTGAACCATTCCTGTGACACTAGTTATAAAATTCCGATGCTTCACTTCAGGTTTACTGTATCCCTTGGACTTTCGTATTGACGATGAGACAAAGAAATTGCATTGGAATTAAATAGAAAAGGCACAATGCCGACTTAAGTACAAGAAAGCTGATTCTTCCTACTGTCTATGTGTTGAACAATTCCTGTAACGCTAGTTTTAGATTCCGATGCTTCACTTCAGTTTTACTGTACCCTCTGACCTACTTATTGACGATGAAACACAGAAATTGAATCGGAATTAAATACAAAAGGTACAATGCCGACTTAAGTACAAGAAGACTGACTCTTCCTACTGTCTATGTTTTGAACCATTCCTGTGACACTAGTTATAGATTCCGATGCTTCACTTCAGGTTTACTGTATCCCTTGGACATTCTTATTGACGATGAAACACAGAAATTGCATCGGAATTAATAACAAAAGGCACAATGCCGACTTAAGTACAAGAAGACTGACTCTTCTTACTGTGTATGCTTTGAACCATTCCTGTGACGCAAGTTACAGATTCCGATGCTTCACTTCAGGTTTACTGTATCACTTGGACCTTCTTATTGACAATGAAACACAGAAATTGCATCGGAATTAAATAGAAAAGGCACAATTACGACTTAAGTACAAGAAGACTGACTCTTCTTACTGTCTACGTTTTGAACCATTCCTGTGACACTAGTTATAGATTCCGATGCTTCACTTCAGGTTTACTGTATCCCTTGGACATTCTTATTGACGATGACACACAGAAATTGCATGGGAATTAATAACAAAAGACACAATGCAGACTTAAGTACAAGAAGGCTGACTCTTCTTACTGGCTATGTTTTGTACCATTCCTGTGACACTGGTTATAGACTCCGATGCTTCACTTCAGGTTTGCTGAATCCCTTGGACCTTCTTATTGACGATGAACACAGAAATTGCATCGGAATTAAATACAAAAGGCCCAACGCCGAATAAAGTACAAGAAGACTGACTCTGCTTACTGTGTATGTTTTGAACCATTCCTGTGACGCAAGTTATAGATTCCGATGCTTCACTTCCGGTTTACTGTATCCCTCTGACCTTCTTATTGACGATGAATCACAGAAATTGCATCGGAATTAAATACAAAAGGCTAAATGCCGACTTAGGTACAAGAAGACTGACTCTTCCTACTGTCTATGCTTTTGAACCATTCCTGTGACACTAGTTATAAAGTCAGATGCTTCACTTCTGGTTTACTGAATCCCTTGGACCTTCTTATTGACGATGAAACACATAAATTGCATCGAAATTAAATACAAAAGGAACAATGCCGACTTAAGTACAAGAAGACTGACTCATCGTACTGTCTATGTGTTGAACCATTCCGGTGACACTAGTTTTAGATTCCGATGCATCACTTCAGTTTTACTGTATCCCCCTGACATACTTATTGACGGTGAAATACAGAAATTGAATCGGAATTAAATACAAAAGCACAATGCCGACTTAAGTACAAGAAGACTATCCCTTCCTACTGTCTATGTTTTGAACCATTCCTGTGACACTAGTTATAAAATTCCGATGCTTCACTTCAGGTTTACTGTATCCCTTGGACTTTCGTATTGACGATGAGACAAAGTAATTGCATTGGAATTAAATAGAAAAGGCACAATGCCGACTTAAATACAAGAAGACTGATTCTTCCTACTGTCTATGTTTTGAACAATTCCTGTGACACTAGTTTTAGATTACGATGCTTCACTTCAGTTTTACTGTACCCTCTGACCCACTTATTGACGATGAAACACAGAAATTAAATCGGAATTAAATACAAAAGGCACAATGCCGACTTAAGTACAAGAAGACTGGCTCTTCTCACTGACTAAGTTTTGAACCATTCCTGTGACACTAGTTATAGATTCCGATGCTTCACTTCAGGTTTACTGTATCCCGTGGACCTTCTTATTGACGATGAAACACAGAAATTGCATCGGAATTAAATACAAAAGGCACAATGCCGACTTAAGTACAAGAAGACTGACTCTTCCTACTGTCTATGTTTTGAACTATTCCTGTGACACTAGTTATAGATTCCGATGCTTCACTTCAGGTTTACTGAATCCCTTGGACCTGCTTATTGTCGATGAAACACAGAAATTGCATCGGAATTAAATACAAAAGGCACAATGCCGACTTAAGTACAAGAAGACTGACTCTTCTTACGGTCTATGTTTTGAACCATTCCTGTGACACTAGTAATAGATTCCGATGCTTCACACCAGGTTTACTGTATCCCGTGGACCTTCTTATTGACATTGAAACACCGAAATTGCATCGGAATTAAATTGAAAAGGCTCAATGCCGACTTAAGTACAAGAAGACTGACTTTTGTTACTGACTATGATTTGAACCATTCCTGTGTCACTAGTTATAGATTCCGATGCTTCACTTCAAGTTTACTGTATCCCTTGGACTTTCTTATTGACGATGAAACACAGAAATTGCATCGGAATTAAACACAAAAGGCACAATGCCGAATTAAGTACAAGAAGACTGACTCTTCTTACTGTGTATGCTTTGAACCATTCCTGTGACGCAAGTTATAGATTCCGATGCTTCACTTCAGGTTTACTGTATCACTTGGACCTTCTTATTGACGATGAAACACAGAAATTGCATCGGAATTAAATAGAAAAGGCACAATGACGACTTAAGTACAAGAAGACTGACTCTTCTTACTGTCTACGTTTTGAACCATTCCTGTGACACTAGTTATAGATTCCGATGCTTCACTCCAGGTTTACTGTATCCCTTGGACCTTCTTATTGACGATGAAACACAGAAATTGCATCGGAATTAAATAGAAAAGGCACAATGCCGACTTAAGTACAAGAAGACTGGCTCTTCTCACTGACTAAGTTTTGAAACATTCCTGTGACACTAGTAATAGATTCCGATGCTTCACACCAGGTTTACTGTATCCCGTGGACCTTCTTGTTGACGATGAAACACCGAAATTGCATCGGAATTAAATTGAAAAGACACAATGCCGACTTAAGTACAAGAAGACTGACTTTTGTTACTGACTATGTTTTGAACCATTCCTGTGACACTAGTTTTAGATTCCGATGCATCACTTCAGTTTTACTGTATCCCCCTGACATACTTATTGACGATGAAATACAGAAATTGAATCGGAATTAAATACAAAACGCACAATGCCGACTTAAGTACAAGAAGACTATCTCTTCCTACTGTCTATGTTTTGAACCATTCCTGTGACACTAGTTATAGATTCCGATGCTTCACTTCAGGTTTACTGTATCCCTTGGACATTCTTATTGACGATGAAACACAGAAATTGCATCGGAATTAATAACAAAAGGCACAATGCCGACTTAAGTACTAGAAGACTGACTCTTCTTACTGGCTATGTTTTGAACCATTCCTGTGTCACTAGTTATAGATTCCGATGCTTCACTTCAAGTTTACTGTATCCCTTGGACTTTCTTATTGACGATGAAACACAGAAATTGCATCGGAATTAAATGCAAAAGGCACAATGCCGAATTAAGTACAAGAAGACTGACTCTTCTTACTGTGTATGCTTTGAACCATTCCTGTGACGCAAGTTATAGATTCCGATGCTTCACTTCAGGTTTACTGTATCACTTGGACCTTCTTATTGACGATGAAACACAGAAATTGCATCGGAATTAAATAGAAAAGGCACAATGCCGACTTAAGTACAAGAAGACTGACTTTTGTTACTGACTATGTTTTGAACCATTCCTGTGACAGTAGTTTTAGATTCCGATGCATCACTTCAGTTTTACTGCATCCCCCTGACATACTTATTGACGATGAAATACAGAAATTGAATCGGAATTAAATACAAAAGGCACAATGCCGACTTAAGTACAAGAAGACTATCTCTTCCTACTGTCTATGTTTTGAACCATTCCTGTGACGCTAGTTATAAAATTCCGATGCTTCACTTCAGGTTTACTGTATCCCTTGGACTTTCGTATTGACGATGAGACAAAGAAATTGCATTGGAATTAAATAGACAGGCACAATGCCGACTTAAGTACAAGAAGACTGATTCTTCCTACTGTCTATGTTTTGAACAATTCCTGTGACACTAGTTTTAGATTCCGATGCTACACGTCAGTTTTACTGTACCCTCTGACCTACTTATTGACGATGAAACACAGAAATTGAATCGGAATTAAATACAAAAGGTACAATGCCGACTTAAGTATAAGAGGACTGACTCTTCCTACTGTCTATGTTTTGAACCATTCCTGTGACACTAGTTATAGATTCCGATGCTTCACTTCAGGTTTACTGTATCCCTTGGACATTCTTATTGACGATGAAACACAGAAATTGCATCGGAATTAATAACAAAAGGCACAATGCCGACTTAAGTACAAGAAGACTGACTCTTCTTACTGGCTATGTTTTGAACCATTCCTGTGACACTAGTTATAGACTCCGATGCTTCACTTCAGGTTTGCAGAATCCCTTGGGCCTTCTTATTGACGATGAAACACAGAAATTGCATCGGAATTAAATACAAAAGGCACAATGCCGAATTAAGTACAAGAAGACTGACTCTTCTTACTGTGTATGCTTTGAACCATTCCTGTGACGCAAGTTACAGATTCCGATGCTTCACTTCAGGTTTACTGTATCACTTGGACCTTCTTATTGACAATGAAACACAAAAATTGCATCGGAATTAAATAGAAAAGGCACAATGACGACTTAAGTACAAGAAGACTGACTCTTCTTACTGTCTACGTTTTGAACCATTCCTGTGACACTAGTTATAGATTCCGATGCTTCACTCCAGGTTTACTGTATCCTTTGGACCTTCTTATTGACGATGAAACACATAAATTGCATCGGAATTAAATAGAAAAGGCACAATGCCGACTTAAGTACAAGAAGACTGGCTCTTCTCACTGACTAAGTTTTGAACCATTCCTGTGACACTAGTTATAGATTCCGATGCTTCACTTCAGGTTTACTGTATCCCGTGGACCTTCTTATTGACGATGAAACACAGAAATTGCATCGGAATTAAATACAAAAGGCACAATGCCGACTTAAGTACAAGAAGACTGACTCTTCCTACTGTCTATGTTTTGAACTATTCCTGTAACACTAGTTATAGGTTCCGATGCTTCACTTCAGGTTTACTGAACCCCTTGGACCTGCTTATTGACGATGAAACACAGAAATTGCATCGGAATTAAATACAAAAGGCACAATGCCGACTTAGGTACAAGAAGACTGACTCTTCTTACGGTCTATGTTTTGAACCATTCCTGTGACACTAGTAATAGATTCCGATGCTTCACACCAGGTTTACTGTATCCCGTATACCTTCTTATTGACGATGAAACACCGAAATTGCATCGGAATTAAATAGAAAAGGCACAATGCCGACTTAAGTACAAGAAGACTGACTTTTGTTACTGACTATGTTTTGAACCATTCCTGTGTCACTAGTTATAGATTCCGATGCTTCACTACACGTTTACTGTATCCCTTGGACTTTCTTATTGACGATGAAACACAGAAATTGCATCGGAATTAAATACAAAAGGCACAATGCCGACTTAAGTACATGAAAACTGACTCTTCTTACTGACTATGTTGTGAACCATTCCTGTGACACTAGTTATAGATTCCGATGCTTCACTTCAGGTTTACTGTATACCTTGGATCTTCTTATTGACGAAGAAACACAGAAATTGCATCGGAATTAAGTACAAATGGCACAACGCCGACTTAAGGACAAGAAGACTGGCTCTTCTTACTGTCTATGTTTTGAACCATTCCTGTGACACTAGTTATAGATTCCGATGCTTCACTTCAGGTTTACAGTATCACTTGGACCTTCTTATAGACGATGAAACACAGAAATTGCATCGGAATTAAATACAAAATGCTAAATGCCGACTTAAATACAAGAAGACTGACTCTTCCTTCTGTCTATGCTTTGAACCATTCCTGTGACACTAGTTTTAGATTCCGATGCTTCACTTCAGCATTACTGTATCCCTCTGACCTTCTTATTGGCGATGAATCACAGAAATTGCATCGGAATTAAATACAAAAGGCAAAATGCCGACTTAGGTACAAGAAGACTGACGCTTCCTACTGTCTACGTTTTGAACCATTCCTGTGACACTAGTTATAGATTCAGATGCTTAACTTCTGGTTTACTGACTCCCTTGGACCTTCTTATTGACGATGAAGCACATAAATTGCATCGGAATTAAATACAAAGGATCAATGCCGACTTAAGTACAAGAAGACTGACTCTTCCTACTGTCTATGTTTGAACCATTCCTTTGACACTAGTTATAGATTCCGATGCTCACTTCAGGTTTACTGTATCCCTTGGACCTTCCTATTGACGATGAAACACAGAAATTGCATCGGAATTAAATAGAAAAGGCACAATGCCGACTTAAGTACCAGAAGACTATCTCTTCCTACTGTCTATGTTTTGAACCATTCCTGTGACACTAGTTATAAAATTCCGATGCTTCACTTCAGGTTTACTGTATCCCTTGTACTTTCGTATTGACGATGAGACAAAGAAATTGCATTGGAATTAAATAGAAAAGGCACAATGCCGACTTAAGTACAAGAAGGCTGATTCTTCCTACTGTCTATGTGTTGAACAATTCCTGTAACACTAGTTTTAGATTCCGATGCTTCACTTCAGTTTTACTGTACCCTCTGACCTACTTATTGACGATGAAACACAGAAATTGAATCGGAATTAAATACAAAAGGTACAATGCCGACTTAAGTACAAGAAGACTGACTCTTCCTACTGTCTATGTTTTGAACCATTCCTGTGACACTAGTTATAGATTCCGATGCTTCACTTCAGGTTTACTGTATCCCTTGGACATTCTTATTGACGATGAAACACAGAAATTGCATCGGAATTAATAACAAAAGGCACAATGCCGACTTAAGTACAAGAAGACTGACTCTTCTTCCTGTGTATGCTTTGAATCATTCCTGTGACTCAAGTTACAAATTCCGATGCTTCACTTCAGGTTTACTGTATCACTTGGACCTTCTTATTGACAATGAAACACAGAAATTGCATCGGAATTAAATAGAAAAGGCACAATTACGACTTAAGTACAAGAAGACTGACTCTTCTTACTGTCTACGTTTTGAACCATTCCTGTGACACTAGTTATAGATTCCGATGCTTCACTTCAGGTTTACTGTATCCCTTGGACATTCTTATTGACGATGACACGCAGAAATTGCATGGGAATTAATAACAAAAGACACAATGCAGACTTAAGTACAAGAAGGCTGACTCTTCTTACTGGCTATGTTTTGTACCATTCCTGTGACACTGGTTATAGACTCCGATGCTTCACTTCAGGTTTGCTGAATCCCTTGGACCTTCTTATTGACGATGAACACAGAAATTGCATCGGAATTAAATACAAAAGGCCCAATGCCGAATTAAGTACAAGAAGACTGACTCTTTATACTGTGTATGTTTTGAACCATTCCTGTGACGCAAGTTATAGATTCCGATGCTTCACTTCCGGTTTACTGTATCCCTCTGACCTTCTTATTGACGGTGAATCACAGAAATTGCATCGGAATTAAATACAAAAGGCTAAATGCCGACTTAGGTACAAGAAGACTGACTCTTCCTACTGTCTATGCTTTTGAACCATTCCTGTGACACTAGTTATAAAGTCAGATGCTTCACTTCTGGTTTACTGAATCCCTTGGACCTTCTTATTGACGATGAAACACATAAATTGCATCGAAATTAAATACAAAAGGAACAATGCCGACTTAAGTACAAGAAGACTGACTCATCGTACTGTCTATGTTTTGAACCATTCCGGTGACACTAGTTTTAGATTCCGATGCATCACTTCAGTTTTACTGTATCCCCCTGACATACTTATTGACGGTGAAATACAGAAATTGAATCGGAATTAAATACAAAAGGCACAATGCCGACTTAAGTACAAGAAGACTATCCCTTCCTACTGTCTATGTTTTGAACCATTCCTGTGACACTAGTTATAAAATTCCGATGCTTCACTTCAGGTTTACTGTATCCCTTGGACTTTCGTATTGACGATGAGACAAAGAAATTGCATTGGAATTAAATAGAAAAGGCACAATGCCGACTTAAATTCAAGAAGACTGATTCTTCCTACTGTCTATGTTTTGAACAATTCCTGTGACACTAGTTTTAGATTCCGATGCTTCACTTCAGTTTTACTGTACCCTCTGACCCACTTATTGACGATGAAACACAGAAATTGAATCGGAATTAAATACAAAAGGCACAATGCCGACTTAAGTACAAGAAGACTGGCTCTTCTCACTGACTAAGTTTTGAACCATTCCTGTGACACTAGTTATAGATTCCGATGCTTCACTTCAGGTTTACTGTATCCCGTGGACCTTCTTATTGACGATGAAACACAGAAATTGCATCGGAATTAAATACAAAAGGCACAATGCCGACTTAAGTACAAGAAGACTGACTCTTCCTACTGTCTACGTTTTGAACCATTCCTGTGACACTAGTTATAGATTCCGATGCTTCACTCCAGGTTTACTGTATCCTTTGGACCTTCTTATTGACGATGAAACACATAAATTGCATCGGAATTAAATAGAAAAGGCACAATGCCGACTTAAGTACAAGAAGACTGGCTCTTCTCACTGACTAAGTTTTGAACCATTCCTGTGGCACTAGTTATAGATTCCGATGCTTCACTTCAGGTTTACTGTATCCCGTGGACCTTCTTATTGACGATGAAACACAGAAATTGCATCGGAATTAAATACAAAAGGCACAATGCCGACTTAAGTACAAGAAGACTGACTCTTCCTACTGTCTATGTTTTGAACTATTCCTGTGACACTAGTTATAGGTTCCGATGCTTCACTTCAGGTTTACTGAATCCCTTGGACCTGCTTATTGACGATGAAACACAGAAATTGCATCGGAATTAAATACAAAAGGCACAATGCCGACTTAGGTACAAGAAGACTGACTCTTCTTACGGTCTATGTTTTGAACCATTCCTGTGACACTAGTAATAGATTCCGATGCTTCACACGAGGTTTACTGTATCCCGTATACCTTCTTATTGACGATGAAACACCGAAATTGCATCGGAATTAAATAGAAAAGGCACAATGCCGACTTAAGTACAAGAAGACTGACTTTTGTTACTGACTATGTTTTGAACCATTCCTGTGTCACTAGTTATAGATTCCGATGCTTCACTACACGTTTACTGTATCCCTTGGACTTTCTTATTGACGATGAAACACAGAAATTGCATCGGAATTAAATACAAAAGGCACAATGCCGACTTAAGTACATGAAAACTGACTCTTCTTACTGACTATGTTTTGAACCATTCCTGTGACACTAGTTATAGATTCCGATGCTTCACTTCAGGTTTACTGTATACCTTGGATCTTCTTATTGACGAAGAAACACAGAAATTGCATCGGAATTAAATACAAATGGCACAACGCCGACTTAAGGACAAGAAGACTGACTCTTCTTACTGACTATGTTTTGACCATTCCTGTGACACTAGTTATAGATTCCGATGCTTCACTTCATGTTTACTGTATCCTTCTGACCTTCTTATTGACGATGAAACACAGAAATTGCATCGGAATTAAATAGAAAAGGCACAATGCCGACTTAAGTACAAGAAGACTGGCTCTTCTTACTGTCTATGTTTTGAACCATTCCTGTGACACTAGTTATAGATTCCGATGCTTCACTTCAGGTTTACAGTATCACTTGGACCTTCTTATAGACGATGAAACACAGAAATTGCATCGGAATTAAATACAAAATGCTAAATGCCGACTTAAATACAAGAAGACTGACTCTTCCTTCTGTCTATGCTTTGAACCATTCCTGTGACACTAGTTTTAGATTCCGATGCTTCACTTCAGCATTACTGTATCCCTCTGACCTTCTTATTGGCGATGAATCACAGAAATTGCATCGGAATTAAATACAAAAGGCAAAATGCCGACTTAGGTACAAGAAGACTGACGCTTCCTACTGTCTACGTTTTGAACCATTCCTGTGACACTAGTTATAGATTCAGATGCTTAACTTCTGGTTTACTGACTCCCTTGGACCTTCTTATTGACGATGAAGCACATAAATTGCATCGGAATTAAATACAAAGGATCAATGCCGACTTAAGTACAAGAAGACTGACTCTTCCTACTGTCTATGTTTGAACCATTCCTTTGACACTAGTTATAGATTCCGATGCTCACTTCAGGTTTACTGTATCCCTTGGACCTTCCTATTGACGATGAAACACAGAAATTGCATCGGAATTAAATAGAAAAGGCACAATGCCGACTTAAGTACCAGAAGACTATCTCTTCCTACTGTCTATGTTTTGAACCATTCCTGTGACAGTAGTTATAAAATTCCGATGCTTCACTTCAGGTTTACTGTATCCCTTGGACTTTCGTATTGACGATGAGACAAAGAAATTGCATTGGAATTAAATAGAAAAGGCACAATGCCGACTTAAGTACAAGAAGGCTGATTCTTCCTACTGTCTATGTGTTGAACAATTCCTGTAACACTAGTTTTAGATTCCGATGCTTCACTTCAGTTTTACTGTACCCTCTGACCTACTTATTGACGATGAAACACAGAAATTGAATAGGAATTTAATACAAAAGGTACAATGCCGACTTAAGTACAAGAAGACTGACTCTTCCTACTGTCTATGTTTTGAACCATTCCTGTGACACTAGTTATAGATTCCGATGCTTCACTTCAGGTTTACTGTATCCCTTGGACATTCTTATTGACGATGAAACACAGAAATTGCATCGGAATTAATAACAAAAGGCACAATGCCGACTTAAGTACAAGAAGACTGACTCTTCTTACTGTGTATGCTTTGAACCATTCCTGTGACTCAAGTTACAAATTCCGATGCTTCACTTCAGGTTTACTGTATCACTTGGACCTTCATATTGACAATGAAACACAGAAATTGCATCGGAATTAAATAGAAAAGGCACAATTACGACTTAAGTACAAGAAGACTGACTCTTCTTACTGTCTACGTTTTGAACCATTCCTGTGACACTAGTTATAGATTCCGATGCTTCACTTCAGGTTTACTGTATCCCTTGGACATTCTTATTGACGATGACACGCAGAAATTGCATGGGAATTAATAACAAAAGACACAATGCAGACTTAAGTACAAGAAGGCTGACTCTTCTTACTGGCTATGTTTTGTACCATTCCTGTGACACTGGTAATAGACTCCGATGCTTCACTTCAGGTTTGCTGAATCCCTTGGACCTTCTTATTGACGATGAACACAGAAATTGCATCGGAATTAAATACAAAAGGCCCAATGCCGAATTAAGTACAAGAAGACTGACTCTTTATACTGTGTATGTTTTGAACCATTCCTGTGACGCAAGTTATAGATTCCGATGCTTCACTTCCGGTTTACTGTATCCCTCTGACCTTCTTATTGACGATGAATCACAGAAATTGCATCGGAATTAAATACAAAAGGCTAAATGCCGACTTAGGTACAAGAAGACTGACTCTTCCTACTGTCTATGCTTTTGAACCATTCCTGTGACACTAGTTATAAAGTCAGATGCTTCACTTCTGGTTTACTGAATCCCTTGGACCTTCTTATTGACGATGAAACACATAAATTGCATCGAAATTAAATACAAAAGGAACAATGCCGACTTAAGTACAAGAAGACTGACTCATCGTACTGTCTATGTTTTGAACCATTCCGGTGACACTAGTTTTAGATTCCGATGCATCACTTCAGTTTTACTGTATCCCCCTGACATACTTATTGACGGTGAAATACAGAAATTGAATCGGAATTAAATACAAAAGGCACAATGCCGACTTAAGTACAAGAAGACTATCCCTTCCTACTGTCTATGTTTTGAACCATTCCTGTGACACTAGTTATAAAATTCCGATGCTTCACTTCAGGTTTACTGTATCCCTTGGACTTTCGTATTGACGATGAGACAAAGAAATTGCATTGGAATTAAATAGAAAAGGCACAATGCCGACTTAAATTCAAGAAGACTGATTCTTCCTACTGTCTATGTTTTGAACAATTCCTGTGACACTAGTTTTAGATTCCGATGCTTCACTTCAGTTTTACTGTACCCTCTGACCCACTTATTGACGATGAAACACAGAAATTGAATCGGAATTAAATACAAAAGGCACAATGCCGACTTAAGTACAAGAAGACTGGCTCTTCTCACTGACTAAGTTTTGAACCATTCCTGTGACACTAGTTATAGATTCCGATGCTTCACTTCAGGTTTACTGTATCCCGTGGACCTTCTTATTGACGATGAAACACAGAAATTGCATCGGAAATAAATACAAAAGGCACAATGCCGACTTAAGTACAAGAAGACTGACTCTTCCTACTGTCTATGTTTTGAACTATTCCTGTGACACTAGTTATAGATTCCAATGCTTCACTTCAGGTTTACTGAATCCCTTGGACCTGCTTATTGACGATATAACACAGAAATTGCATCGGAATTAAATACAAAAGGCACAATGCCGACTTAAGTACAAGAAGACTGACTCTTCTTACGGTCTATGTTTTGAACCATTCCTGTGACACTAGTAATAGATTCCGATGCTTCACACCAGGTTTACTGTATCCCGTGGACCTTCTTATTGACGATGAAACACCGAAATTGCATCGGAATTAAATAGAAAAGGCACAATGCCGACTTAAGTACAAGAAGACTGACTTTTGTTACTGACTATGTTTTGAACCATTCCTGTGTCACTAGTTATAGATTCCGATGCTTCACTTCAAGTTTACTGTATCCCTTGGACTTTCTTATTGACGATGAAACACAGAAATTGCATCGGAATTAAATACAAAAGGCACAATGCCGAATTAAGTACAAGAAGACTGACTCTTCTTACTGTGTATG
Organism: Schistocerca piceifrons; assembly: GCF_021461385.2. Taxonomy (NCBI): domain Eukaryota; kingdom Metazoa; phylum Arthropoda; class Insecta; order Orthoptera; family Acrididae; genus Schistocerca; species Schistocerca piceifrons. Next base: position 181,768 of record NW_025728368.1, on the reverse strand, counting down.
CTTTGAACCATTCCTGTGACGCAAGTTATAGATTCCGATGCTTCACTTCAGGTTTACTGTATCACTTGGACCTTCTTATTGACGATGAAACACAGAAATTGCATCGGAATTAAATAGAAAAGGCACAATGACGACTTAAGTACAAGAAGACTGACTCTTCTTACTGTCTACGTTTTGAACCATTCCTGAGACACTAGTTATAGATTCCGATGCTTCACTCCAGGTTTACTGTATCCCTTGGACCTTCTTATTGACGATGAAACACAGAAATTGCATCGGAATTAAATAGAAAAGGCACAATGCCGACTTAAGTACAAGAAGACTGGCTCTTCTCACTGACTAAGTTTTGAACCATTCCTGTGACACTAGTAATAGATTCCGATGCTTCACACCAGGTTTACTGTATCCCGTGGACCTTCTTGTTGACGATGAAACACCGAAATTGCATCGGAATTAAATTGAAAAGGCACAATGCCGACTTAAGTACAAGAAGACTGACTTTTGTTACTGACTATGTTTTGAACCATTCCTGTAACACTAGTTTTAGATTCCGATGCATCACATCAGTTTTACTGTATCCCCCTGACATACTTATTGACGATGAAATACAGAAATTGAGTCGGAATTAAATACAAAACGCACAATGCAGACTTAAGTACAAGAAGACTATCTCTTCCTACTGTCTATGTTTTGAACCATTCCTGTGACACTAGTTATAAAATTCCGATGCTTCACTTCAGGTTTACTGTATCCCTTGGACTTTCGTATTGACGATGAGACAAAGAAATTGCATTGGAATTAAATAGAAAAGGCACAATGCCGACTTAAGTACAAGAAGACTGATTCTTCCTACTGTCTATGTTTTGAACAATTCCTGTGACACTAGTTTTAGATTCCGATGCTTCACGTCAGTTTTACTGTACCCTCTGACCTACTTATTGACGATGAAACACAGAAATTGCATCGGAATTAATAACAAAAGGCACAATGCCGACTTAAGTACAAGAAGACTGACTCTTCTTACTGGCTATGTTTTGAACCATTCCTGTGACACTAGTTATAGACTCCGATGCTTCACTTCAGGTTTGCTGAATCCCTTGGGCCTTCTTATTGACGATGAAACACAGAAATTGCATCGGAATTAAATACAAAAGGCACAATGCCGAATTAAGTACAAGAAGACTGACTCTTCTTACTGTGTATGCTTTGAACCATTCCTGTGACGCAAGTTACAGATTCCGATGCTTCACTTAAGGTTTACTGTATCACTTGGACCTTCTTATTGACAATGAAACACAGAAATTGCATCGGAATTAAATAGAAAAGGCACAATGACGACTTAAGTACAAGAGAACTGACTCTTCTTACTGTCTACGTTTTGAACCATTCCTGTGACACTAGTTATAGATCCCGATGCTTCACTCCAGGTTTACTGTATCCCTTGGACCTTCTTATTGACGATGAAACACAGAAATTGCATCGGAATTAAATAGAAAAGGCACAATGCAACTTATGTACAAGAAGACTGGCTCTTCTCACTGACTAAGTTTTGAACCATTCCTGTGACACTAGTTATAGATTCCGATGCTTCACTTCAGGTTTACTGTATCCCGTGGACCTTCTTATTGACGATGAAACACAGAAATTGCATCGGAATTAAATACAAATGGCACAATGCCGACTTAAGTACAAGAAGACTTACTCTTCCTACTGTCTATGTTTTGAACTATTCCTGTGACACTAGTTATAGGTTCCGATGCTTCTCTTCAGGTTTACTGAATCCCTTGGACCTGCTTATTGACGATGAAACACAGAAATTGAATCGGAATTAAATACAAAAGGCACAATGCCGACTTAAGTACAAGATGACTGACTCTTCTTACGGTCTATGCTTTGAACCATTCCTGTGACACTAGTAATAGATTCCGATGCTTCACACCAGGTTTACTGTATCCCGTGGACCTTCTTATTGACGATGAAACACCGAAATTGCATCGGAATTAAATAGAAAAGGCACAATGCCGACTTAAGTACAAGAAGACTGACTTTTGTTACTGACTATGTTTTGAACCATTCCTGTGTCACTAGTTATTGATTCCGATGCTTCACTTCAGGGTTACTGTATCCCTTGGACTTTCTTATTGACGATGAAACACAGAAATTGCATCGGAATTAAATACAAAAGGCACAATGCCGACTTAAGTACATGAAAACTGACTCTTCTTACTGACTATGTTTTGAACCATTCCTGTGACACTAGTTATTGATTCCGATGCTTCACTTCAGGTTTACTGTATACCTTGGATCTTCTTATTGACGAAGATACACAGGAATTGCATCGGAATTAAATACAAAAGGCACAACGCCGACTTAAGGACAAGAAGACTGACTCTTCTTACTGACTATGTTTTGACCATTCCTGTGACACTAGTTATAGATTCCGATGCTTCACTTCAGGTTTACTGTATCACTTGGACCTTCTTATAGACGATGAAACACAGAAATTGCATCGGAATTAAATACAAAATGCTAAATGCCGACTTAAATACAAGAAGACTGACTCTTCCTTCTGTCTATGCTTTGAACCATTCCTGTGACACTAGTTTTAGATTCCGATGCTTCAATTCAGCATTATTGTATCCCTCTGACCTTCTTATTGGCGATGAATCACAGAAATTGCATCGGAATTAAATACAAAAGGCAAAATGCCGACTTAGGTACAAGAAGACTGACGCTTCCTACTGTCTACGTTTTGAACCATTCCTGTGACACTAGTTATAGATTCAGATGCTTCACTTCTGGTTTACTGACTCTCTTGGACCTTCTTATTGACGATGAAGCACATAAATTGCATCGGAATTAAATACAAAGGATCAATGCCGACTTAAGTACAAGAAGACTGACTCTTCCTACTGTCTATGTTTGAACCATTCCTGTGACACTAGTTATAGATCCCGATGCTCACTTCAGGTTTACTGTATCCCTTGGACCTTCCTATTGACGATGAAACACAGAAATTGCATCGGAATTAAATAGAAAAGGCACAATGCCGACTTAAGTACAAGAAGACTGACTCATGTTACTGACTATGTTTTGAACCATTCCTGTGACACTACTTATAGATTCCGATGCTTCACTTCAGGTTTACTGTATCCCTTGGACCTTCTTATTGACGATGAAACACAGAAATTGCATCGGAATCAAATAGAAAAGGCACAATGCCGACTTAAGTACAAGAGGACTGATTCTTCCTACTGTCTATGTTTTGAACCATTCCTGTGACACTAGTTTTAGATTCCGATGCTTCACTTCTGGTTTGCTGAATCCCTTGGACCTTCGTATTGACGATGAAACACAGAAATTGCATCGGAATTAAATACAAAAGGCACAATGCCGAATTAAGTACAAGAAAACTGACTCTTCTTACTGTGTATGTTTTGAACCATTCCTGTGACGCAAGTTATAGATTCCGATGCTTCACTTCAGGTTTACTGTATCCCTTCGACTTTCGTATTGACGATGAGACAAAGAAATTGCATTGGAATTAAATAGAAAAGGTACAATGCCGACTTAAGTACAAGAAGACTGATCCTTCCTACTGTCTATGTTTTGAACAATTCCTGTGACACTAGTTTTAGATTCCGATGCTTCACTTCAGTTTTACTGTACCCTCTGACCTACTTATTGACGATGAAACACAGAAATTGAATCGGAATTAAATACAAAAGGTACAATGCCGACTTAAGTACAAGAAGACTGACTCTTCCTACTGTCTATGATTTGAACCATTCTTGTGACACTAGTTATAGATTCCGATGCTTCACTTCAGGTTTAATGTATCCCTTGGACATTCTTATTGACGATGAAACACAGAAATTGCATCGGAATTAATAACAAAAGGCACAATGCCGACTTAAGTACAAGAAGACTGACTCTTCTTACTGGCTATGTTTTGAACCATTCCTGTGACACTAGTTATAGACTCCGATGCTTCACTTCAGGTTTGCTGAATCCCTTGGGCCTTCTTATTGACGATGAAACACAGAAATTGCATCGGAATTAAATACAAAAGGCACAATGCCGAATTAAGTACAAGAAGACTGACTCTTCTTACTGTGATTGCTTTGAACCATTCCTGTGACGCAAGTTACAGATTCCGATGCTTCACTTCAGGTTTACTGTATCACTTGGACCTTCTTATTGACAATGAAACACAGAAATTGCATCGGAATTAAATAGAAAAGGCACAATGACGACTTAAGTAGAAGAAGACTGACTCTTCTTAGTGTCTACGTTTTGAACCATTCCTGTGACACTAGTTATAGATTCCGATGCTTCACTCCAGGTTTACTGTATCCCTTGGACCTTCTTATTGACGATGAAACACGGAAATTAAATCGGAATTAAATAGAAAAGGCACAATGCCGACTTAAGTACAAGAAGACTGGCTCTTCTCACTGACTAAGTTTTGAACCATTCCTGTGACACTAGTTATAGATTCCGATGCTTCACTACAGGTTTACTGTATCCCGTGGACCTTCTCATTGACGATGAAATACAGAAATTGCATCGGAATTAAATACAAAAGGCACAATGCCGACTTAAGTACAAGAAGACTGACTCTTCGTACTGTCTATGCTTTGAACCATTCCTGTGACGCAAGTTACAGATTCCGATGCTTCACTTCAGGTTTACTGTATCCCGTGAACCTTCTTATTGACGATGAAACACCGAAATTGCATCGGAATTAAAAAGAAAAGGCACAATGCCGACTTAAGTACAAGAAGACTGACTTTTATTACTGACTATGTTTTGAACCATTCCTGTGTCACTAGTTATAGATTCCGATTCTTCACTTCAGGTTTACTGTATCCCTTGGACTTTCTTATTGACGATGAAACACAGAAATTGCATCGGAATTAAATACAAAAGGCACAATGCCGACTTAAGTACATGAAAACTGACTCTTCTTACTGACTATGTTTTGAACCATTCCTGTGACACTAGTTATAGATTCCGATGCTTCACTTCAGGTTTACTGTATACCTTGGATCATCTTATTGACGAAGAAACACAGAAATTGCATCGGAATTAAATACAAAAGGCACAACGCCGACTTAAGGACAAGAAGACTGACTCTTCTTACTGACTATGTTTTGACCTTTCCTGTGACACCAGTTATAGATTCCGATGCTTCACTTCATGTTTACTGTATCCCTCTGACCTTCTTATTGACGATGAAACACAGAAATTGCATCGGAATTAAATAGAACAGGCACAATGCCGACTTAAGTACAAGAAGACTGGCTCTTCTTACTGTCTATGTTTTGAACCATTCCTGTGACACTAGTTATAGATTCCGATGCTTCACTTCAGGTTTACTCTATCCCTTGGACCTTCTTATAGACGATGAAACACAGAAATTGCATCGGAATTAAATACAAAATGCTAAATGCCGACTTAAATACAAGAAGACTGACTCTTCCTTCTGTCTATCTTTGAACCATTCCTGTGACACTAGTTTTAGATTCCGATGCTTCACTTCAGCTTTACTGCATCCCTCTGACCTTCTTATTGGCGATGAATCACAGAAGTTGCATCGGAATTAAATACAAAAGGCACAATGCCGAATTAAGTACAAGAAGACTATCTCTTCCTACTGTCTATGTTTTGAACCATTCCTGTGACACTAGTTATAGATTCCGATGCTTCATTTCAGGTTTACTGTATCCCTTGGACCCTCTTATTGACGATGAAAACACAGAAATTGCATCGGAATCAAATAGAAAAGGCACAATGCTGACTCTAGTACAAGAAGACTGATTCTTCCTACTGTCTATGTTTTGAACCATTCCTGTGACACTAGTTTTAGATTCCGATGCTTCACTTCTGATTTGCTGAATCCCTTGGACCTTCGTATTGACGGTGAAACACAGAAATTGCATCGGAAATAAATACAAAAGGCACAATGCCGAATTAAGTACAAGAAGACTGACTCTTCCTACTGTCTATGTTTGTACCATTCCAGTGACGCTAGTTATAGATTCCGATGCTTCACTTCAGGTTTACTGTATCACTTGGACCATCTTATTGAGACGAAACACAGAAATAGCGTCGGAATTAAATAAAAAAGGCACAATGCCGACTTAAGTACAAGAAGACTATCTCTTCGTACTGTCTGTGATTTGTACCATTCCTGTGACACAAGCTATAGATTCCGATGCTTTACTTCAGGTTTACTGTATCCGTTGGACCTTCTTATTGACGGTGATGCACAGAAATTGCATCGGAATTATATACAAAAGGCATAATGTCGACTTAAGTACAAGAAGACTGACTCTTCTTACTGACTATGTATTGAACCATTCCTGTGACACTAGTTGTAGATTCTGATGCTTCACTTCTGGTTTACTATATCCCTTGGACCTTCTTATTGACGATGAAACACAGATATTGCATCGGAATTTAATACAAAAGGCACAATGCCGACTTAAGTACAAGAACACTGACTCTTCTTACTGACTATGTTTTGAACCGTTCCTGTGACACTAATTATAGATTCCGATGCTCCACTTCCGGTTTACTGTATCCCGTGGACATTCGTATTGACGATGAAACACAGAAATTGCATCGGAATTAAATACAAAAGGCACAATGTCGACTTAAGTACAAGATGACTGACTCTTCTTACTGTCTATATTTTGAACCATTCCTGTGACGCTAGTTACAGATTCCGATGCTTCAGTTCAGGTTTACTGTATCCCTTGGACCTTCTTATTGGCGATGAAACACAGAAATTGCATCGGATATAATAGAAAAGGCACATGCCGACTTAATTACAAGAAGCCTGACTCTCCCTACTGACTATGTTTTGAACCATTCCTGTGACACTAGTTATAGATTTCGATGCTTCACCTCAGGTTTACTGTATCCCTCTGACCTTCTTATTGACGATGAAACACAGAAATTGCATCGGAATTAAATAGAAAAGCACAATGCCGACTTAAGTACAAGAAGACTGACTCGTCTTACTGACTATGTTTTCAACAATTCCTGTGACACTAGTTAGAGATTCTGATGCTTCATTTCAGGTTTACTGTATACCTATGACCTTCGTATTGACGATGAAACACAGTAATTGCATCGGAATTAGATTGAAATGGGCACAATGCCGACTTAAGTACAAGAAGACTGACTCTTCTTACTGTCTATGTTTTGAACCATTCCTGTGACACTAGTTGTAGATTCCGATGCTTCACTTCAGGTTTACTGTAGACCTTGGACCTTCTTATTGACGATGAAACACAGAAATTGCATCGGAATTAAATAAAAAAGGCACAATGAAGATTAAGTACAAGAAGACTGACTCTTCTTACTGCCTACGATTTGAACCATTCCTGTGACACTAGTTATAGATTCCGATGCTTCACTTCAGGTATACTGTGTCCCTCTGTCCTTCTTATTGACGAAGAAACACAGAAATAGCAACTGAATTAAATACAAAAGGCACAATGCTGACTTTAGTACAAGAAGACTGACTCTTCTTACTGACTATGCTTTTGAACCATTCCTGTGACACTAGTTATAGATTACGATGCTTCACTTCAGGTTTACTGTATCCCTTGGACCTTCTTGTTGACGATGAAACACGGAAATTGCATCGGAATTAAATACAAAAGGCACAATGCCGACTTAAGTACAAGATGACTGATTCTTCTTACTGACTATGATTTTAACCATTCCTGTGACACTAGTTGTAGATTCCGATGCTTCACTTCAGGTTTACTGTATCCCTCTGACCGTCTTATTGACGATGAAACACAGAAATTGCATCGAAATGAAATAAAAAGGCACAATGCCGACTTAAGTACAAGGAGATTGACTCTTCCTACTCTCTATGATTTGAACCATTCCTGTGACACTATATATAGATTCCGATGCTTCAGTTCAGGTTTACTGTACCCCTTGGACCTCCTTATTGACGATGAAACACAGAAATTGCAACGGATTTAAATAGAAAAGGCAAGATGCCGACTTTAGTACAAGAAGACTGACTCCCCTTACAGACTATGTTTTGACCCATTCCTGTGACATTAGTTATAGATTTCGATGCTTCACCTCAGGTTTAATGTAACCCACTGACCTTCTTATTGACGATGAAAAACAGAAAATGCATAGGAATTAAACAGAAATGCACAATGCCGACTTAAGTACAAGAAGGCTGACTCGTCTTACTGACTATGTTTGAACCATTCCTGTGACACTAGTTAGAGATTGCGGTGCTTCATTTCAGGTTTACTGTATCCCTATGATCTTCGTATTGACGATGAAACACAGTAATTGCATCGGAATTAAATTGAAAGGGCACAATGCCGACTTAAGTACAAGAAGACTGACTCTTCTTACTGACTATGCTTTGAACCATTCCTGTGACACTAGTTATAGATTCCGATGTTTCACTTCAGCTTTACTGTATCCCTTGAACCTTCTTATTGACGATGAAACACTGAAATTGCATCGGAAGTAAATTGAAAATGCATAATGCCGACTTAAGTACAAGAAGACTGACTCTTCTTACTGACTATGTTTGGAACCATTCCTGTGACACTAGTTTTAGATTCCGATGCTTCACTTCAGGTATACTGTGTCCCTCTGTCCTTCTTATTGACGATGAAACACAGAAATAGCAACTGAATTAAATACAAAAGGCACAATGCCGACTTAAGTACAAGAAAACTGACTCTTCTTACTGACTATGCTTTTGAACCATTTCTGTGACACTAGTTATAGATTCCGATACTTCACTTCAGGTTTACTGTATCCCTTGAACCTTCTTATTGACGATGAAGCACGGAAATTGCATCGGAATTAAATACAAAAGGCACAATGCCGACTTTAGAACAAGAAGACTGACTCTCCTTACTGACTATGTTTTGAACCATTCCTGTCACACTAGTTACAGATTTCGATGCTTCACCTCAGGATTAATGTAACCCACTGACCATCTTATTGACGATGAAACACAGAAATAGCATGGGAATTAAATAGAAATGCACAATGCGGACTTAAGTACAAGAAGGCTGACTCGTCTTACTGACTATGTTTTGAACCATTCCTGTGACACTAGTTAGCGATTGCGGTGCTTCATTTCAGTTTTACTGTATCACTATGACCTTCGTATTGACGATGAAACACAGTAATTGCATCGGAATTAAATTGAAAAGGGCACAATGCCTACTTAAGTACAAGAAGACTGACTCTTCTTACTGTCTATGTTTTGAACCATTCCTGTGACACTAGTTATTGATTCCGATGCTTCACTTCAGGTTTACTGTATACCTTGGATCTTCTTACTGACGAAGAAACACAGAAATTGCATCGGAATTAAATACAAAAGGCACAACGCCGACTTAAGGACAAGAAGACTGACTCTTCTTACTGACTATGTTTTGACCATTCCTGTGACACTAGTTATAGATTCCGATGCTTCACTTCAAGTTTACTGTATCCCTCTGACCTTCTTATTGACGATGAAACACAGAAATTGCATCGGAATTAAATAGAAAAGGCACAATGCCGACTTAAGTACAAGAAGACTGGCTCTTCTTACTGTCTATGTTTTGAACCATTCCTGTGACACTAGTTATAGATTCCGATGCTTCACTTCAGGTTTACTGTATCCCTTGGACCTTCTTATAGACGATGAAACACAGAAATTGGATCGGAATTAAATACAAAATGCTAAATGCCGACTTAAATACAAGAAGACTGACTCTTCCTTCTGTCTATGCTTTGAACCATTCCTGTGACACTAGTTTTAGATTCCTATGCTTCACTTCAGGTTTACTGTATCCCTCTGACCTTCTTATTGGCGATGAATCACAGAAAATGCATCGGAATTAAATACAAAAGGCAAAATGCCGACTTAGGTATAAGAAGACTGACTCTTCCTACTGTCTATGTTTTGAACCATTCCCGTGACACTAGTTATAGATTCAGATGCTTCACTTCTGGTTTACTGACTCCCTTGGACCTTCTTATTGACGATGAAACACATAAATTGCATCGGAATTAAATACAAAGGATCAATGCCGACTTAAGTACAAGAAGACTGACTCTTCCTACTGTCTATGTTTGAACCGTTCCTGTGACACTAGTTATAGATTCCGATGCTCACTTCAGGTTTACTGTATCCCTTGGACCTTCCTATTGACGATGAAACACAGAAATTGCATCAGAATTAAATACAAAACGCACATGGCCGACTGAAGTACAAGAAGACTGACTCTACTTACAGTCTATGGTTTGAACCATTCCTGTGACACTAGTTATAGATTCCGATGTTTCACTTCAGGTTTACTGTATCACGTGGACCTTCTTATTGACGACGAAACATAGAAATTGCGCCGGAATTAAATAGAAAAGGCACAATGCCGACTTAAGTACAAGAAGACTGACTCTTGTTACTGACTATGTTTTGAACCATTCCTGTGACACTAGTTATAGATTCCGATGCTTCAATTCAAGTTTACTGTATCCCTTGGACCTTCTTATTGACGATGAAACACAGAAATTGCATCGGAATCAAATAGAAAAGGCACAATGCCGACTTAAGTACAAGAAGACTGATTCTTCCTACTGTCTATGTTTTGAATTATTCCTGTGACACTAGTTTTACATTCCGATGCTTCACTTCTGGTTTGCTGAATCCCTTGGACCTTCGTATTGACGATGAAACACAGAAATTGCATCGGAATTAAATACAAAAGGCACAATGCCGAATTATGTACAAGAAGACTGACTCATCTTACTGTCTATGGTTAGAACCATTCCTGTGACACTAGTAATAGATTCCGATGCTTCACTTCAGGTTTACTGTATCACGTGGACCTTCTTATTGACGACGAAACACAGAACAGAAGTACAAGAAGACTGACTCTTCTTACTGTCTATGTTTTGAACCATTCCTGTGACACTAGTTGTAGATTCCGATGCTTCACTTCAGGTTTACTGTAGACCTTGCACCTTCTTATTGACGATGAAACACAGAAATTGCATCGGAATTAAATAAAAAAGACATAATGAAGATTAAGTACAAGAAGACTGACTCTTCTTACTGCCTACGATTTGAACCATTCCTGTGACACTAGTTATAGATTCCGATGCTTCACTTCAGGTATACTGTGTCCCTCTGTCCTTCTTATTGACGAAGAAACACAGAAATAGCAACTGAATTAAATACAAAAGGCACAATGCTGACTTTAGTACAAGAAGACTGACTCTTCTTACTGACTATGCTTTTGAACCATTCCTGTGACACTAGTTATAGATTACGATGCTTCACTTCAGGTTTACTGTATCCCTTGGACCTTCTTGTTGACGATGAAACACGGAAATTGCATCGGAATTAAATACAAAAGGCACAATGCCGACTTAAGTACAAGATGACTGATTCTTCTTACTGACTATGATTTTAACCATTCCTGTGACACTAGTTGTAGATTCCGATGCTTCACTTCAGGTTTACTGTATCCCTCTGACCTTCTTATTGACGATGAAACACAGAAATTGCATCGAAATGAAATAAAAAGGCACAATGCCGACTTAAGTACAAGGAGATTGACTCTTCCTACTCTCTATGATTTGAACCATTCCTGTGACACTATTTATAGATTCCGATGCTTCAGTTCAGGTTTACTGTACCCCTTGGACCTCCTTATTGACGATGAAACACAGAAATTGCAACGGATTTAAATAGAAAAGGCAAGATGCCGACTTTAGTACAAGAAGACTGACTCCCCTTACAGACTATGTTTTGACCCATTCCTGTGACATTAGTTATAGATTTCGATGCTTCACCTCGGGTTTAATGTAACCCTCTGACCTTCTTATTGACGATGAAAAACAGAAACTGCATAGGAATTAAACAGAAATGCACAATGCCGACTTAAGTACAAGAAGGCTGACTCGTCTTACTGACTATGTTTGAACCATTCCTGTGACACTAGTTAGAGATTGCGGTGCTTCATTTCAGGTTTACTGTATCCCTATGATCTTCGTATTGACGATGAAACACAGTAATTGCATCGGAATTAAATTGAAAGGGCACAATGCCGACTTAAGTACAAGAAGACTGACTCTTCTTACTGACTATGCTTTGAACCATTCCTGTGACACTAGTTATAGATTCCGATGTTTCACTTCAGCTTTACTGTATCCCTTGGACCTTCTTATTGACGATGAAACACTGAAATTGCATCGGAAGTAAATTGAAAATGCATAATGCCGACTTAAGTACAAGAAGACTGACTCTTCTTACTGACTATGTTTGGAACCATTCCTGTGACACTAGTTTTAGATTCCGATGCTTCACTTCAGGTATACTGTGTCCCTCTGTCCTTCTTATTGACGATGAAACACAGAAATAGCAACTGAATTAAATACAAAAGGCACAATGCCGACTTAAGTACAAGAAAACTGACTCTTCTTACTGACTATGCTTTTGAACCATTTCTGTGACACTAGTTGTAGATTCCGATGCTTCACTTCAGGGTTACTGTATCCCTCTGACCTTCTTATTGACGATGAAATACAGAAATTGCATCGGCATGAAATACAAAAGGCACAATGCCGACTTAAGTACAAGAAGACTGACTCTTCCTACTGTCTATGTTTTAACCACTCCTGTGACACTATTTATAGATTCCGATGCTTCAGTTTAGGTTTACTGTATCCCTTGGACCTTCTTATTGACGATGAAAAACAGAAATTGCATCGGAATTAAATAGAAAAGGCACAATGCCGACTTTAGTACAAGAAGACTGACTCTCCTTACTGACTATGTTTTGAACCATTCCTGTCACACTAGTTACAGATTTCGATGCTTCACCTCAGGATTAATGTAACCCTCTGACCATCTTATTGACGATGAAACACAGAAATAGCGTGGGAATTAAATAGAAATGCACAATGCCGACTTAAGTACAAGAAGGCTGACTCGTCTTACTGACTATGTTTTGAACCATTCCTGTGACACTATTTAGCGATTGCGGTGCTTCATTTCAGTTTTACTGTATCACTATGACCTTCGTATTGACGATGAAACACAGTAATTGCATCGGAATTAAATTGAAAAGGGCACAATGCCTACTTAAGTACAAGAAGACTGACTCTTCTTACTGTCTATGTTTTGAACCATTCCTGTGACACTAGTTATAGATTCCGATGCTTCACTTCAGGTTTACTGTATACCTTGGATCTTCTTACTGACGAAGAAACACAGAAATTGCATCGGAATTAAATACAAAAGGCACAACGCCGACTTAAGGACAAGAAGACTGACTCTTCTTACTGACTATGTTTTGACCATTCCTGTGACACTAGTTATAGATTCCGATGCTTCACTTCAAGTTTACTGTATCCCTCTGACCTTCTTATTGACGATGAAACACAGAAATTGCATCGGAATTAAATAGAAAAGGCACAATGCCGACTTAAGTACAAGAAGACTGGCTCTTCTTACTGTCTATGTTTTGAACCATTCCTGTGACACTAGTTATAGATTCCGATGCTTCACTTCAGGTTTACTGTATCCCTTGGACCTTCTTATAGACGATGAAACACAGAAATTGCATCGGAATTAAATACAAAATGCTAAATGCCGACTTAAATACAAGAAGACTGACTCTTCCTTCTGTCTATGCTTTGAACCATTCCTGTGACACTACTTTTAGATTCCTATGCTTCACTTCAGGTTTACTGTATCCCTCTGACCTTCTTATTGGCGATGAATCACAGAAAATGCATCGGAATTAAATACAAAAGGCAAAATGCCGACTTAGGTATAAGAAGACTGACTCTTCCTACTGTCTATGTTTTGAACCATTCCCGTGACACTAGTTATAGATTCAGATGCTTCACTTCTGGTTTACTGACTCCCTTGGACCTTCTTATTGACGATGAAACACATAAATTGCATCGGAATTAAATACAAAGGATCAATGCCGACTTAAGTACAAGAAGACTGACTCTTCCTACTGTCTATGTTTGAACCGTTCCTGTGACACTAGTTATAGATTCCGATGCTCACTTCAGGTTTACTGTATCCCTTGGACCTTCCTATTGACGATGAAACACAGAAATTGCATCAGCATTAAATACAAAACGCACATGGCCGACTTAAGTACAAGAAGACTGACTCTTCTTACTGACTATGTTTTAAACCATTCCTGTGACACTACTTATAGATTCCGCTGCTTCACTTCAGGTTTACTGAAACCTTTGGGTCTTCCTATTGACGATGAAACACAGAAATTGCATCGGAATTAAATACAAAAGGCACAATGCCCACTTAAGTACAAGAAGACTGACTCTTGTTACTGACTATGTTTTGAACCATTCCTGTGACACTAGTTATAGATTCCGATGCTTCAATTCAAGTTTACTGTATCCCTTGGACCTTCTTATTGACGATGAAACACAGAAATTGCATCGGAATCAAATAGAAAAGGCACAATGCCGACTTAAGTACAAGAAGACTGATTCTTCCTACTGTCTATGTTTTGAACCATTCCTGTGACACTAGTTTTACATTCCGATGCTTCACTTCTGGTTTGCTGAATCCCTTGGACCTTCGTATTGACGATGAAACACAGAAATTGCATCGGAATTAAATACAAAAGGCACAATGCCGAATTATGTACAAGAAGACTGACTCATCTTACTGTCTATGGTTTGAACCATTCCTGTGACACTAGTAATAGATTCCGATGCTTCACTTCAGGTTTACTGTATCACGTGGACCTTCTTATTGACGACGAAACACAGAACAGAAGTACAAGAAGACTGACTCTTCTTACTGTCTATGTTTTGAACCATTCCTGTTACACTAGTTACAGATTCCGATACTTCACTCCAGGTTTACTGTATCCCATGGACCCTCTTATTGACGATGAAACACAGAAATTGCATCGGAATTAAATAGAGAAGGCACAATGCCGACTTAAGTACAAGAAGTCTGACTCTTCTTACTGTCTATGATATGAACCATTCCTGTGACGCTAGTTACAGATTCCGATGCTTCACTTAAGGTTTACTGTATCCCTCTGACCTTCTTATTGGCGCTGAAACACAGAAATAGCATCGGAATCAAATAGAAAAGGCACAATGCCGACTTAAGTACAAGAAGACTGACTCTTCCTACTGTTTATATTTGAACCATTCCTGTGACACTAGTTATAGATTCCGACGCTTCACTTCAGGTTTACTGTATCCCTCTGACCTTCTTATTGACGACGAAACACAGAAATTGCATCGCAATTAAATACAAAAGGCACAATGCCGATTTAAGCACAAGAAGACTGACACTTCGTACTGACTATGTTTTGAACCATTCCCGTGACACAAGTTATTGATTCCGATGATTCACGTCAGGTTTACTGTATCCCTCTGACCTTCTTATTGACGATCAAACACAGATATTGCATCGGAATGGAATAGAAAAGGCACAATGTTGACTTAAGTACAAGACGACTGACTCTCCTTGCTGACTATGTTTTGAACCATTCCTGTGACACTAGTTATAGATTCCGATGCTTCACTTCAGGTTTACTGTATCCCTCTGACCTTCTTAATGACGATGAAACTTAGAAATTGCATCGGAATTAAATTGAAAAGGCACAATGCTGACTTAAGTACAAGAAGACTGACTCTTCCTACTGTCTATGTTATGAACCATTCCTGTGACACTAGTTATAGATTCCGATGCTTCACTCCAGGTTTACTGTATCCCTTGGACGTTCTTATTGACGATGAAACAGAGAAATTACATCGGAAATAAATAGAAAAGGCACATTGCCGACTTAAGTACATGAACACTGACTCTTCTTTTTGACTATGTTTGGAACCATTCCTGTGACACTAGTTATAGATTCCGATGCTTCACTTCAGGTTTACTGTATCCCTCTGACCATGTTATTGACGATGAAACACAGAAATTGCATCGGAATTAAATAGAAAAGGCACAATGCCGACTTAAGTACAAGAAGTCTGACTGTTCTTACTGTCTATGATATGAACCATTCCTGTGACGTTAGTTACAGATTCCGATGCTTCACTTAAGGTTTACTGTATCCCTCTGACCTTCTTATTGGCGCTGAAACACAGAAATTGCATCGGAATCAAATAGAAAAGGCACAATGCCGACTTAAGTACAAGAAGACTGACTCTTCCTACTGTTTATATTTGAACCATTCCTGTGACACTAGTTATAGATTCCGACGCTTCACTTCAGGTTTACTGTATCCCTCTGACCTTCTTATTGACGACCAAACACAGAAAAAGCATCGCAATTAAATACAAAAGGCACAATGCCGATTTAAGCACAAGAAGACTGACACTTCGTACTGACTATGTTTTAAACCATTCCCGTGACACTAGTTATTGATTCCGATGATTCACGTCAGGTTTACTGTATCCCTCTGACCTTCTTATTGACGATCAAACACAGATATTGCATCGGAATGGAATAGAAAAGGCACAATGTTGACTTAAGTACAAGACGACTGACTCTCCTTGCTGACTATGTTTTGAACCATTCCTGTGACACTAGTTATAGATTCCGATGCTTCACTTCAGGTTTACTGTATCCCTCTGACCTTCTTAATGACGATGAAACTTAGAAATTGCATCGGAATTAAATTGAAAAGGCACAATGCTGACTTAAGTACAAGAAGACTGACTCTTCCTACTGTCTATGTTATGAACCATTCCTGTGACACTAGTTATAGATTCCGATGCTTCACTCCAGGTTTACTGTATCCCGTGGACGTTCTTATTGACGATGAAACAGAGATATTACATCGGAAATAAATAGAAAAGGCACATTGCCGACTTAAGTACATGAACACTGACTCTTCTTTTTGACTATGTTTGGAACCATTCCTGTGACACTAGTTATAGATTCCGATGCTTCACTTCAGGTTTACTGTATCCCTCTGACCATGTTATTGACGATGAAACACAGAAATTGCATCGGAATTAAATAGAAAAGGCACAATGCCGACTTAAGTACAAGAAGACTGACTCTTCTTACTGTCTATGTTTTGAACCATTCCTGTGACGCTAGTTACAGATTCCGATGCTTCACTTAAGGTTTACTGTATCCCTCTGACCTTCTTATTGGCGCTGAAACACAGAAATTGCATCGGAATCAAATAGAAAAGGCACAATGCCGACTTAAGTACAAGAAGACTGACTCTTCCTACTGCCTATATTTGAACCATTCCTGTGACACTAGTTATAGATTCCGACGCTTCCCTTCAGGTTTACTGACCTTCTTATTGACCATAAAACACAGTAATTTCATCGGAATTAAATGCAAAAGGCACAATGCCGACTTAAGTACAAGAAGACTGACTCTTCGTACTGACTGTGATTTGAATCATTCCTGTGACACTAGTTATAGAATCCGATGCTTCACTTCAGTTTTACTGTATCCCTTGGACCTTATTATTGACGATGTAACACAGAAATTGCATCGGAATTAAATACAAAAGGCACAATGCCGACTTAAGAACAAGAAAACTGACCCTTCTTACTGTCTATGTTTGAACCGTTCCTGTGACACTAGTTATAGATTCCGATGCTTCACTTCAGGTTTACTGTATCCCTCTGACATTTTTATTGATGATGAAACACAGAAACTGCATCGGAATTATATACAAAAGGCACAATGCCGACTTAAGCACAAGAAGACTGACTCTTCGTACTGACTATGTTTCGAAGCATTCCTGTGACACTAGTTATAGATTCCGATGATTCACGCCAGGTTTACTGTATCCCGTGGACCTTCTTATTGACGATGAAACACAGAAATTGCATCGGAATTTAATAGAAAAGGCACAATGCCGCCTTAAGTACATGTAGACTGACTCTTCTTGCTGACTATGTTTGGAACCATTCCTGTGACACTAGTTATAGATTCCGATGCTTCACTTCAGGTTTACTGTATCCCTCTGACCATCTTATTGACGATGAAACACAGAAATTGCATCGGAATTAAATAGAAAAGGCACAATGCCGACTTAAGTACAAGAAGACTGACTCTTCTTACTGTCTATGTTTTGAACCATTCCTGTGACGCTAGTTACAGATTCCGATGCTTCACTTAAGGTTTGCTGTATCCCTCTGACCTTCTTATTGGCGCTGAAACACTGAAATTGCATCGGAATCAAATAGAAAAGGCACAATGCCGACTTAAGTACAAGAAGACTGACTCTTCCTACTGCCTATATTTGAACCATTCCTGTGACACTAGTTATAGATTCCGACGCTTCACTTCAGGTTTACTGTATCCCTCTGACCTTCTTATTGACCATAAAACACAGTAATTTCATCGGAATTAAATGCAAAAGGCACAATGTTGACTTAAGTACAAGAACACTGACTCTTCGTACTGACTATGATTTGAATCATTCCTGTGACACTAGTTATAGAATCCGATGCTTCACTTCAGATTTACTGTATCCCTTGGACCTTATTATTGTCGATGTAACACAGAATTTGCAACGGAATTAAATACAAAAGGCACAATGCCGACTTAAGAACAAGAAGACTGACCCTTCTTACTGTCTATGTTTGAACCGTTCCTGTGACACTAGTTATAGATTCCGATGCTTCACTTCAGGTTTACTGTATCCCTCTGATCTTTTTATTGATGATGAAACACAGAAACTGCACCGGAATTATATACAAAAGGCACAATGCCGACTTAAGCACAAGAAGACTGACTCTTCGTGTTGACTATGTTTCGAACCATTCCTGTGACACTAGTTATAGATTCCGATGATTCACGTCAGGTTTACTGTATCCCTTGGACCTTCTTATTGACGATGAAACACAGAAATTGCATCGGAATTAAATAGAAAAGTCACAAAGCCGGCTTAAGTACGTGTAGACGGACTCTTCTTCCTGACTATGTTTGGAACCATTCCTGTGACACTAGTTATAGATTCCGATGCTTCACTTCAGGTTTTCTGTTTCCCTCTGACCTTCTTATTGACAATGAAACACAGATATTGCATCGGAATGAAATAGAAAAGGCACAATGCCGACTTAAAAACAAGAAGACTAACTCTCCTTGCTGACTATGTTTTGAACCATTCCTGCGACACTAGTTATAGATACCGATGCTTCACTTCAGGTTTACTGTATCCCTCTGACCATCTTATTGACGATGAAACACAGAAATTGCATCGGAATTAAATGCAAAACGCACAATGCCGACTTAAGAACAAGAAGACTGACTCTTCGTACTGACTATGTTTTGAACCATTCCCGTGACACTAGTTATAGATTCCGATGATTCACGTCAGGTTTACTGTAACCCTCTGACCTTCGTATTGACGATCAAACACAGAAATTGCATCGGAATGGAATAGAGAAGGCACAATGTTGACTTAAGTACAAGAAGACTGACTCTCCTTGCTGACTATGTTTTGAACCATTCCTGTGACACTAGTTATAGATTCCGATGCTTCACTTCAGGTTTACTGTATCCCTCCGACCTTCTTAATGACGATGAAACTTAGAAAAAATGCATCGGAATTAAATTGAAAAGGCACAATGCCGACTTAAGTACAAGAAGACTGACTCTTCCTACTGTCTATGTTATGAACCATTCCTGTGACACTAGTTATAGATTCCGATGCTTCACTCCAGGTTTACTGTATCCCTTGGACGTTCTTATTGACGATGAAACAGAGAAATTGCATCGGAAATTAATAGAAAAGGCACAATGCCGGCTTAAGTACATGAAGACTGACTCTTCTTACTGACTATGTTTGGAACCATTCCTGTGACACTAGTTACAGATTCCGATGCTTCACTTCAGGTTTACTGTATCCCTCTGACATTCTTATTGACGATCAAACACAGATATTGCATCGGAATGGAATAGAAAAGGCACAATGCCGACTTAAGTAAAAGAAGACTGACTCTTCTTACTGTCTATGTATTGAACCATTCCTGTTACACTAGTTATAGATTCCGATGCTTCACTCCAGGTTTACTGTATCCCTTGGACGTTCTTATTGACGATGAAACAGAGAAATTGCATCGGAAATAAACAGAAAAGGCACATTGCCGACTTAAGTGCAAGAAGACTGACCCTTCTTTCTGTCTATGTTTGAACCATTCCTGTGACACTAGTTATAGATTCCGACGATTCACGTCAGGTTTACTGTATCCCTTGGACCTTCTTATTGACGATGAAACACAGAAATTGCATCGGAATTAAATAGATAGGGCACAATGCCGGCTTAAGTACATGTAGACTGACTCTTCTTGCTGACTATGTTTGGAACCATTCCTGTGACACTAGTTATAGATTCCGATGCTTCACTTCAGGTTTTCTGTATCCCTCTGACATTCTTATTGACAATGAAACACAGAAATTGCATCGGAATGAAATAGAAAAGGCACAATGCCGACTTAAGTACAAGAAGTCTGACTCTTCTTACTGTCTATGTTTTGAACCATTACTGTGACGCTAGTGACAGATTCCGATGCTTCACTTAAGGTTTACTGTATCCCTCTGACCTTCGTATTGGCGCTGAAACACAGAAATTGCATCGGAATCAAATAGAAAAGGCACAATGTCGACTTAAGTACAAGAAGACTGACTCTTCCTACTGCCTATATTTGAACCATTCCTGTGACACTAGTTATAGATTCCGACGCTTGAATTCAGGTTTACTGTATCCCTCTGACGTTCTTATTGACCATAAAACACAGAAATTGCATCGGAATTAAATGCAAAAGGAACAATGCCGACTTATGTACAAGAAGACTGACTCCTCGTACTGACTATGTTTTGAATCATTCCTGTGACACTATTTATGGAATCCGATGCTTCACTTCAGATTTACTGTATCCCTTGGAAATTATTATTGACGATGTAACACAGAAATTGCACCGGAATTAAATACAAAAGGCACAATGCCGACTTAAGAACAAGAAGACTGACCCTTCTTACTGTCTATGTTTGAACCGTTCCTGTGACACTAGTTATAGATTCCGATGCTTAACTTCAGTTTTACTGTATCCCTCTGACCTTTTTATTGACGATGAAACACAGAAATTGCATCGGAATTATATACAAAAGGCACAATGCCGAATTAAGCACAAGAAGACTGACTCTTCGTACTGACTATGTTTCGAACCATTCCTGTGACACTAGTTATAGATTCCGGTGATTCACGTCAGGTTCACTGTATCCCTTGGACCTTCTTATTGACGATGAAACACAGAAATTGCATCGGAATTAAATAGAAAAGGCACAATGCCGGCTTAAGTACATGTAGACTGACTCTTCTTGCTGACTATGTTTGGAACCATTCCTGTGACACTAGTTATAGATTCCGATGCTTCACTTTAGGTTTTCTGTATCCCTCTGACATTCGTATTGACAATGAAACACAGATATTGCATCGGAATGAAATAGAAAAGGCACAATGCCGACTTAAGTACAAGAAGACTAACTCTCCTAGCTGACTAAGTTTTGAACCATTCCTGTGACACTAGTTATAGATACCGATGCTTCACTTCAGGTTTACTGTATCCCTCTGACCATCTTATTGACGATGGAACACAGAAATTGCATCGGAGTTAAATTGAAAAGGAACAATGCCGAATGAAGTACAAGAAGACTGACTCTTCCTACTGCCTATATTTGAACCTATCCTGTGACACTATTTATAGATTCCGACGCTTCACTTCAGGTTTACTGTATCCCTCTGACCTTCTTATTGACCATAAAACACACTAATTGCATCGGAATTAAATGCAAAAGGCACAATGCCGACTTAAATACAAGAAGACTGACTCTTCGTACTGACTATGTTTTGAATCATTACTGTGACACTATTTATAGAATCCGATGCTTCACTTCAGATTTACTGTATCCCTTGGACCTTATTATTGACGATGTAACACAGAAATTGCATCGGAATTAAATACAAAAGGCACAATGATGACTTAAGAACAAGAAGACTGACCCTTCTTACTGTCTATGTTTGAACCGTTCCTGTGACACTAGTTATGGATTCCGATGCTTCACTTCAGGTTTACTGTATCCCTCTGACCTTTTTATTGACGATGAAACACAGAAATTGCATCGGAATAATATACAAAAGGCACAATGCCGACTTAAGCACAAGAAGACAGACTCTTCGTACTGACTATGTTTCGAACCATTCCTGTGACACTAGTTATAGATTCCGGTGATTCACGTCAGGTTTACTGTATTCCTTGGACCTTCTTATTGACGATGAAACACAGAAATTGCATCGGAATTAAATAGAAAAGGCACAATGCCGACTTAAGTACAAGAAGACTGACTCTTCTTACTGTCTATGTTTTGAACCATTCCTCTGGTGCTAGTTACAGTTTCCGGTGCTTCACTTAAGGTTTACTGTATCCCTCTTACATTCTTATTGACGATCAAACACAGATATTGCATCGGAATGAAATAGAGAAGGCACAATGCCGACTTAAGTACAAGAAGACTAACTCTCCTTGCTGACTATGTTTTGAACCATTCCTGTGACACTAGATATAGATTCCGATGCTTTACTTCAGGTTTACTGTATCCCTCTGACCTTCCTAATGACGATGAAACTTAGAAAAAATGCATCGGAATTAAATTGAAAAGGCACAATGCCGACTTAAGTACAAGAAGACTGACTCTTCCTACTGTCTATGTTATGAACCATTCCTGTGACACTAGTTATAGATTCCGATGCTTCACTCCAGGTTTACTGTATCCCTTAGACGTTCTTATTGACGATGAAACAGAGGAATTGCATCGGAATTAAATAGAAAAGGCACAAAGCCGACTTAAGTACAAGAAGACTGACTCTTCTTACTGTCTATGTTTTGAACCATTCCTCTGGTGCTAGTTACAGATTCCGGTGCTTCACTTAAGGTTTACTGTATCCCTCTGACATTCTTATTGACGATCAAACACAGATATTGCATCGGAATGGAATAGAAAAGGCACAATGTTGACTTAACTACAAGAAGACCGACTCTCCTTACTGTCTATGTTTTGAACCATTCCTGTTACACTAGTTATAGATTCCGATGCTTCACTCCAGGTTTACTGTATCTCATGGACCTTCTTAATGACGATGAAACACAGAAATTGCAGCGGAATTAAATAGAAAAGGCACAATGCCGGCTTAAGTACATGTAGACTGACTCTTCCTGCTGACTATGTTTGGAACCATTCCTGTGACACTAGTTATAGATTCCGATGCTTCACGTCAGGTTTTCTGTATCCCTCTGACCTTCTTATTGACGATGCAACACAGATATTGCATCGGAATGAAATAGAAAAGGCACAATGCCGACTTAAGCACAAGAAGACTGACTCTCCTTGCTGACTATGTTTTGAACCATTCCTGTGACACTAGTTATAGATTCCGATGCTTCACTTCAGGTTTACTGTATCCCTCTGACCTTCTTGTTGACGATGAAACACAGAAATTGCATCGGAATTAAATACAAAAGGCACAATGCCGACTTAAGTACATGTAGAATGAATCTTCCTACTGTCTATGTTTTGAACCATTCCTGTGACACTTGTTATAGATTCCGAAGCTTCATTTCAGGTTTACTGTAACCCTTCGATCTTCTTATTGACGATGAAACACAGATAGTGCATCGGAGTTAAATACAAAAGGCACAATGCCGACTTAAGTACAAGAAGACTGACTCTTCTTACTGACTGTTTTGAACCATTCCTGTGACACTAGTTAGAGATTCCGATGCTTCACTTCAGGTTTGCTGTATCCCTCTGACCTTCTTATCGACGATGAAACTCAGAAATTGCATCGGAATTAAATACAAAAATCACAATGCCGACTTAAGTACAAGAAGACTGATTCTTCTTTTTGTCTATGTTTTGAACCTTTCCTATGACTCTAGTTATAGATTCCGATGCTTTACTTCAGGTTTACTGTATCCCTTGGACCTTCTTATTGACGACGAAACACAGAAATTGCATCGGAATTAAATACAAAAGGCACAATGCCGACTTAAGTACAAGATGATTGACTCTTCCTACTGTCTATGCTTTGAACCATTCCTGTGAGACTAGTTATAGTTTCCGATGCTTCACTTCTGGTTTACTGTATCCCTCTGACCTTTTTGACGATGAAACACAGAAATTGCATCGGAATTAAATAGAAAATCCATAATGCCGACTTAAGTACAAGAAGACTGACTCTTCCTACTGTCAATGTTTGAACCATTCCTGTGACACTAGTTATAGATTCCGATGCTTCACCTCAGATTTACTGTATCACTTGGACCTTCTTATTGACGACGAAACACAGAAATTGCATCGGAATTAAATACAAAAGGCACAATGTGGACTAAAGTACAAGAAGACTGACCCTTCTTACTGTCAATGTTTTGAACCATTCCTGTGACATTAGTTACAGATTCCGATGCTTCACTTCAGGTTTACTGTATCCCTCTGACCTTCGTATTGGCGCTGAAACACAGAAATTGCATCGGAATCAAATAGAAAAGGCACAATGTCGACTTAAGTACAAGAAGACTGACTCTTCCTACTGCCTATATTCTAACCATTCCTGTGACACTAGTTATAGATTCCGACGCCTGAATTCAGGTTTACTGTATCCCTCTGATCTTCTTATTGACCAGAAAACACAGAAATTGCATCGGAATTAAATGCAAAAGGCACAATGCCGACTTATGTACAAGAAGACTGACTCCTCGTGCTGACTATGTTTTGTATCATCCCTGTGACACTAGTTATAGAATCCGATGCTTCACTTCAGTTTTACTGTATCCCTTCGAAATTGTTATTGACGATGTAACACAGAAATTGCACCGGAATTAAATACAAAAGGCACAATGCCGACTTAAGAAGAAGAAGACTGACCCTTCCTACTGTCTATGTTTGAACCGTTCCTGTGACACTAGTTATAGATTCCGATGCTTAACATCAGTTTTACTGTATCCCTCTGACCTTTTTATTGACGATGTAACACAGAAATTGCATCGGAATTATATACAAAAGGCACAATGCCGACTGAAGCACAAGAAGACTGACTCTTCGTACTGACTATGTTTCGAACCATTCCTGTGACACTAGTTATAGATTCCGGTGATTGACGTCAGATTCACTGTATCCCTTGGACCTTCTTATTGACGATGAAACACAGAAATTGCATCAGAATTAAATAGAAAAGGCACAATGCCGGCTTAAGTACATGAAGACTGACTCTTCTTACTGACTATGTTTGGAACCATTCCTGTGACACTAGTTATAGATTCCGATGCTTCCCTTCAGGTTTACTGTATCTCTCTGACATTCCTATTGACGATCAAACACAGATATTGCATCGAAATGGAATAGAAGAGGCACAATGTTGACTTAACTACAAAAAGACTGACTCTCCTTGCTGACTATGATTTTAACCATTCCTGTGACACTAGTTATAGATTCCGATGCTTCACTTCAGGTTTACTGTATCCCTCTGACCTTCTTAATGACGATGAAACTTAGAAATTGCATCGGAATTAAATAGAAATGGCACAATGCCGACTTGAGTACAAGAAGACTGACTCTTCTTACTGTCTATATACTGAACCATTCCTGTTACACTAGTTTTAGATTCCGATGCTTCACTCCAGGTTTACTGTATCCCATGGACCTTCTTATTGACGATGAAACACAGAAATTGCATCGGAATGAAATAGAAAAGGCACAATGCCGACTTAAGTACAAGAAGTCTGACTCTTCTTACTGTCTATGTTTTGAACCATTACTGTGACGCTTGTGACAGATTCCGATGCTTCACTTAAGGTTTACTGTATCCCTCTGACCTTCGTATTGGCGCTGAAACACAGAAATTGCATCGGAATCAAATAGAAAAGGCACAATGTCGACTTAAGTACAAGAAGACTGACTCTTCCTACTGCCTATATTTGAACCATTCCTGTGACACTAGTTATAGATTCCGACGCTTGAATTCAGGTTTACTGTATCCCTCTGACCTTCTTATTGACCATAAAACACAGAAATTGCATCGGAATTAAATGCAAAAGGCACAATGCCGACTTATGTACAAGAAGACTGACTCCTTGTACTGACTATGTTTTGAATCATTCCTGTGACACTAGTTATAGAATCCGATGCTTCACTTCAGATTTACTGTATCCCTTGGAAATTATTATTGACGATGTAACACAGAAATTGCACCGGAATTAAATACAAAAGGCACAATGCCGACTTAAGAACAAGAAGACTGACCCTTCTTACTGTCTATGTTTGAACCGTTCCTGTGACACTAGTTATAGATTCCGATGCTTAACTTCAGTTTTACTGTATCCCTCTGACCTTTTTATTGACGATGAAACACAGAAATTGCATCGGAATTATATACAAAAGGCACAATGCCGACTTTAGCACAAGAAGACTGACTCTTCGTACTGACTATGTTTCGAACCATTCCTGTGACACTAGTTATAGATTCCGGTGATTCACGTCAGGTTCACTGTATCCCTTGGACCTTCTTATTGACGATGAAACACAGAAATTGCATCGGAATTAAATAGAAAAGGCACAATGCCGGCTTAAGTACATGTAGACTGACTCTTCTTGCTGACTATGTTTGGAACCATTCCTGTGACACTAGTTATAGATTCCGATGCTTCACTTTAGGTTTTCTGTATCCCTCTGACATTCGTATTGACAATGAAACACAGATATTGCATCGGAATGAAATAGAAAAGGCACAATGCCGACTTAAGTACAAGAAGACTAACTCTCCTAGCTGACTAAGTTTTGAACCATTCCTGTGACACTAGTTATAGATACCGATTCTTCACTTCAGGTTTACTGTATCCCTCTGACCATCTTATTGACGATGGAACACAGAAATTGCATCGGAGTTAAATTGAAAAGGAACAATGCCGACTGAAGTACAAGAAGACTGACTCTTCCTACTGCCTATATTTGAACCTATCCTGTGACACTATTTATAGATTCCGACGCTTCACTTCAGGTTTACTGTATCCCTCTGACCTTCTTATTGACCATAAAACACAGAAATTGCATCGGAATTAAATGCAAAAGGCACAAGGCCGACTTAAGTACAAGAAGACTAACTCTCCTAGCTGACTAAGTTTTGAACCATTCCTGTGACACTAGTTATAGATTCCGATGCTTCACTTCAGGTTTTCTGTTTCCCTCTGACCTTCGTATTGACAATGATACACAGATATTGCATCGGAATGAAATAGAGAAGGCACAATGCCGACTTAAGTACAAGAAGACTAACTCTCCTTGCTGACTATGTTTTGAACCATTCCTGTGAGACTAGTTATAGATTCCGATGATTCACGTCAGGTTTACTGTATCCCTCTGACCTTCGTATTGACAATCAAACACAGATATTGCATCGGAATGGAATAGAAAAGACACAATGTTGACTTAAGTACAAGAAGACTGACTCTCCTTGCTGACTATGTTTTGAACCATTCCTGTGACACTAGATATAGATTCCGATGCTTCACTTCAGGTTTACTGTATCCCTCTGACCTTCTTAATGACGATGAAACTTAGAAAAAATGCATCGGAATTAAATTGCAAAGGCACAATGCCGACTTAAGTACAAGAAGACTGACTCTTCCTACTGTCTATGTTATGAACCATTCCTGTGACACTAGTTATAGATTCCGATGCTTCACTCCAGGTTTACTGTATCCCTTGGACGTTCTTATTGACGATGAAACAGAGGAATTGCATCGGAATTAAATAGAAAAGGCACAATGCCGACTTAAGTACAAGAAGACTGACTCTTCTTACTGTCTATGTTTTGAACCATTCCTCTGGTGCTAGTTACAGATTCCGGTGCTTCACTTAAGGTTTACTGTATCCCTCTGACATTCTTATTGACGATCAAACACAGATATTGCATCGGAATGGAATAGAAAAGGCACAATGTTGACTTAACTACAAGAAGACCGACTCTCCTTGCTGACTATGATTTGAACCATTCCTGTGACACTAGTTATAGATTCCGATGCTTCACTTCAGGTTTACTGTATCCCTCTGACCTTCTTAATGACGATGAAACTTAGAAATTGCATCGGAATTAAATAGAAATGGCACAAGGCCGACTTAAGTACAAGAAGACTGACTCTTCTTACTGTCTATGTTTTGAACCATTCCTGTTACACTAGTTATAGATTCCGATGCTTCACTCCAGGTTTACTGTATCTCATGGACCTTCTTAATGACGATGAAACACAGAAATTGCAGCGGAATTAAATAGAAAAGGCACAATGCCGGCTTAAGTACATGTAGACTGACTCTTCCTGCTGACTATGTTTGGAACCATTCCTGTGACACTAGTTATTGATTCCGATGCTTCACGTCAGGTTTTCTGTATCCCTCTAACCTTCTTATTGACGATGCAACACAGATATTGCATCGGAATGAAATAGAAAAGGCACAATGCCGACTTAAGCACAAGAAGACTGACTCTCCTTGCTGACTATGTTTTGAACCATTCCTGTGACACTAGTTATGGATTCCGATGCTTCACTTCAGGTTTACTGTATCCGTCTGACATTCTTGTTGACGATGAAACACAGAAATTGCATCGGAATTAAATACAAAAGGCACAATGCCGACTTATGTACATGAAGACTGACTCTTCTTACTGACTATGTTTGGAACCATTCCTCTGACACTAGTTATAGATTCCGATGCTTCACTTCAGATTAATTGTATCCCTCTGACCTACATATTGACGATGAAACACAGAAATTGCATCGGAAATAAATACAAAAGGCACGATGCCGACTTAAGTACATGTAGAATGAATCTTCCTACTGTCTATGTTTTGAACCATTCCTGTGACACTTGTTATAGATTCCGAAGCTTCATTTCAGGTTTACTGTAACCCTTGGATCTTCTTATTGACGATGAAACACAGATAGTGCATCGGAGTTAAATACAAAAGGCACAATGCCGACTTAAGTACAAGAAGACTGACTCTTCTTACTGACTGTTTTGAACCATTCCTGTGACACTAGTTAGAGATTCCGATGCTTCACTTCAGGTTTGCTGTATCCCTCCGACCTTCTTATCGACGATGAAACTCAGAAATTGCATCGGAATTAAATACAAAAATCACAATGCCGACTTAAGTACAAGAAGACTGATTCTTCCTTTTGTCTATGTTTTGAACCATTCCTATGACTCTAGTTATAGATTCCGATGCTTTACTTCAGGTTGACTGTAACCCTTGGACCTTCTTATTGACGACGAAACACAGAAATTGCATCGGAATTAAATACAAAAGGCACAATGCCGACTTAAGTACAAGAAGACTGACTCTTCTGACTGAGTATGTTTGGAACCATTCCTGTGACACTAGTTATAGATTCCGATGCTTCACTTCAGGTTTACTGTATCCCTCTGTCCTTCTTATTGACGATGAAACAAAGATATTGCATCGGAATTAAATAGAAAAGGCAATGTTTTGAACCATTCCTGTGACACTAGTTATAGATTCCGATGCTTCACTTCAGGTTTACTGTATCCCTCTGACCATCTTTTTGACGATGAAACTCAGAAATTGCATCGTAAGTAAATACAAAAGGCACAATGCCGACTTAAGTACAAGAAGACTGACTCTTCTTTTGTCTACGTTTTGAACCATTCCTGTGACACTAGTTATAGATTCCGATGCTTCACTTCAGGTTTACTGTATCAATTTGACCTTCTTATTGACAACGAAACACAGAAATTGCATCGGAAGTAAATACAATAGGCACAATGTCGACTTAAGTACAAGAAGACTGACTCTTTCTACTGTCTATATTTTGAACCACTCCTGTGACACATGTTACAGATTCTGATGCTTCATTTCCGGTTTACTGTACCCCTTGGATCTTCTTGTTGACGATGAAACACAGACAGTGCATCGGAGTTAAATACAAAAAGCACAATGCCGACTTAAGTACAAGATGATTGACTCTTCCTACTGTCTATGCTTTGAACCATTCCTGTGAGACTAGTTATAGATTCCGATGCTTCACTTCTGGTTTACTGTATCCCTCTGACCTTCTTTTTGACGATGAAACACAGAAATTGCATCGGAATTAAATAGAAAATCCATAATGCCGACTTAAGTACAAGAAGACTGACTCTTCCTACTGTCAATGTTTGAACCATTCCTGTGACACTAGTTATAGATTCCGATGCTTCACCTCAGATTTACTGTATCACTTGGACCTTCTTATTGACGACGAAACACAGAAATTGCATCGGAATTAAATACAAAAGGCACAATGTCGACTAAAGTACAAGAAGACTGACCCTTCTTACTGTCAATGTTTTGAACCATTCCTGTGACATTAGTTACAGATTCCGATGCTTCACTTCAGGTTTACTGTATCCCTCTGACCTTCTTGTTGACGATGAAACACAGAAATTGCATCGGAATTAAATACAAAAGGCACAATGCCGACTTAAGTACATGTAGAATGAATCTTCCTACTGTCTATGTTTTGAACCATTCCTGTGACACTTGTTATAGATTCCGAAGCTTCATTTCATGTTTACTGTAACCCTTCGATCTTCTTATTGACGATGAAACACAGATAGTGCATCGGAGTTAAATACAAAAGGCACAATGCCGACTTAAGTACAAGTAGACTGACTCTTCTTACTGACTGTTTTGAACCATTCCTGTGACACTAGTTAGAGATTCCGATGCTTCACTTCAGGTTTGCTGTATCCCTCTGACCTTCTTATCGACGATGAAACTCAGAAATTGCATCGGAATTAAATACAAAAATCACAATGCCGACTTAAGTACAAGAAGACTGATTCTTCTTTTTGTCTATGTTTTGAACCTTTCCTATGACTCTAGTTATAGATTCCGATGCTTTACTTCAGGTTTACTGTATCCCTTGGACCTTCTTATTGACGACGAAACACAGAAATTGCATCGGAATTAAATACAAAAGGCACAATGCCGACTTAAGTACAAGATGATTGACTCTTCCTACTGTCTATGCTTTGAACCATTCCTGTGAGACTAGTTATAGTTTCCGATGCTTCACTTCTGGTTTACTGTATCCCTCTGACCTTTTTGACGATGAAACACAGAAATTGCATCGGAATTAAATAGAAAATCCATAATGCCGACTTAAGTACAAGAAGTCTGACTCTTCCTACTGTCAATGTTTGAACCATTCCTGTGACACTAGTTATAGATTCCGATGCTTCACCTCAGATTTACTGTATAACTTGGACCTTCTTATTGACGACGAAACACAGAAATTGCATCGGAATTAAATACAAAAGGCACAATGTCGACTAAAGTACAAGAAGACTGACCCTTCTTACTGTCAATGTTTTGAACCATTCCTGTGACATTAGTTACAGATTCCGATGCTTCACTTCAGGTTTACTGTATCCCTCTGACCTTCGTATTGGCGCTGAAACACAGAAATTGCATCGGAATCAAATAGAAAAGGCACAATGTCGACTTAAGTACAAGAAGACTGACTCTTCCTACTGCCTATATTCTAACCATTCCTGTGACACTAGTTATAGATTCCGACGCCTGAATTCAGGTTTACTGTATCCCTCTGACCTTCTTATTGAGCAGAAAACACAGAAATTGCATCGGAATTAAATGCAAAAGGCACAATGCCGACTTATGTACAAGAAGACTGACTCCTCGTGCTGACTATGTTTTGAATCATCCCTGTGACACTAGTTATAGAATCCGATGCTTCACTTCAGATTTACTGTATCCCTTGGAAATTGTTATTGACGATGTAACACAGAAATTGCACCGGAATTAAATACAAAAGGCACAATGCCGACTTAAGAACAAGAAGACTGACCCTTCCTACTGTCTATGTTTGAACCGTTCCTGTGACACTAGTTATAGATTCCGATGCTTAACATCAGTTTTACTGTATCCCTCTGACCTTTTTATTGACGATGTAACACAGAAATTGCATCGGAATTATATACAAAAGGCACAATGCCGACTGAAGCACAAGAAGACTGACTCTTCGTACTGACTATGTTTCGAACCATTCCTGTGACACTAGTTATAGATTCCGGTGATTCACGTCAGGTTCACTGTATCCCTTGGACCTTCTTATTGACGATGAAACACAGAAATTGCATCGGAATTAAATAGAAAAGGCACAATGCCGGCTTAAGTACATGAAGACTGACTCTTCTTACTGACTATGTTTGGAACCATTCCTGTGACACTAGTTATAGATTCCGATGCTTCACTTCAGGTTTACTGTATCCCTCTGACATTCCTATTGACGATCAAACACAGATATTGCATCGAAATGGAATAGAAGAGGCACAATGTTGACTTAACTACAAAAAGACTGACTCTCCTTGCTGACTATGATTTTAACCATTCCTGTGACACTATTTATAGATTCCGATGCTTCACTTCAGGTTTACTGTATCCCTCTGACCTTCTTAATGACGATGAAACTTAGAAATTGCATCGGAATTAAATAGAAATGGCACAATGCCGACTTGAGTACAAGAAGATTGACTCTTCTTACTGTCTATATACTGAACCATTCCTGTTACACTAGTTATAGATTCCGATGCTTCACTCCAGGTTTACTGTATCCCATGGACCTTCTTATTGACGATGAAACACAGAAATTGCATCGGAATGAAATAGAAAAGGCACAATGCCGACTTAAGTACAAGAAGTCTGACTCTTCTTACTGTCTATGTTTTGAACCATTACTGTGACGCTTGTGACAGATTCCGATGCTTCACTTAAGGTTTACTGTATCCCTCTGACCTTCGTATTGGCGCTGAAACACAGAAATTGCATCGGAATCAAATAGAAAAGGCACAATGTCGACTTAAGTACAAGAAGACTGACTCTTCCTACTGCCTATATTTGAACCATTCCTGTGACACTAGTTATAGATTCCGACGCTTGAATTCAGGTTTACTGTATCCCTCTGACCTTCTTATTGACCATAAAACACAGAAATTGCATCGGAATTAAATGCAAAAGGCACAATGCCGACTTATGTACAAGAAGACTGACTCCTTGTACTGACTATGTTTTGAATCATTCCTGTGACACTAGTTATAGAATCCGATGCCTTACTTCAGATTTACTGTATCCCTTGGAAATTATTATTGACGATGTAACACAGAAATTGCACCGGAATTAAATACAAAAGGCACAATGCCGACTTAAGAACAAGAAGACTGACCCTTCTTACTGTCTATGTTTGAACCGTTCCTGTGACACTAGTTATAGATTCCGATGCTTAACTTCAGTTTTACTGTATCCCTTGGATCTTCTTATTGACGATGAAACATAGATAGTGCATCGGAGTTAAATACAAAAGGCACAATGCCGACTTAAGTACAAGAAGACTTACTCTTCTTACTGACTGTTTTGAACCATTCCTGTGACACTAGTTAGAGATTCCGATGCTTCACTTCAGGTTTGCTGTATCCCTCTGACCTTCTTATCGACGATGAAACTCAGAAATTGCATCGGAATTAAATACAAAAATTACAATGCCGACTTAAGTACAAGAAGACTGACTCTTCTTACTGACTATGTTTGGAACCATTCCTGTGACACTAGTTATAAATTCCGATGCTTCACTTCAGGTTTACTGTATCCCTCTGTCCTTCTTATTGACGATGAAACAAAGATATTGCATCGGAATTAAATAGAAAAGGCAATGTTTTGAACCATTCCTGTGACACTAGTTATAGATTCCGATGCTTCACTTCAGGTTTACTGTATCCCTCTGACCTTCTTATTGACGATGAAACTCAGAAATTGCATCGTAAGTAAATACAAAAGGCACAATGCCGACTTAAGTACAAGAAGACTGACTCTTCTTTTGTCTACGTTTTGAACCATTCCTGTGACACTAGTTATAGATTCCGATGCTTCACTTCAGGTTTACTGTATCAATTTGACCTTCTTATTGACAACGAAACACAGAAATTGATCCGAAGTAAATACAATAGGCACAATGTCGACTTAAGTACTAGAAGACTGACTCTTCCTACTGTCTATGTTTTGAACCACTCCTGTGACACATGTTACAGATTCTGATGCTTCATTTCCGGTTTACTGTACCCCTTGGATCTTCTTGTTGACGATGAAACACAGACAGTGCATCGGAGTTAAATACAAAAAGCACAATGCCGACTTAAGTACAAGATGATTGACTCTTCCTACTGTCTATGCTTTGAACCATTCCTGTGAGACTAGTTATAGATTCCGATGCTTATCTTCTGGTTTACTGTATCCCTCTGACCTTCTTTTTGACGATGAAACACAGAAATTGCATCGGAATTAAATAGAAAAGGCACAATGCCGGCTTAAGTACATGTAGACTGACTCTTCTTGCTGACTATGTTTGGAACCATTCCTGTGACACTAGTTATAGATTCCGATGCTTCACTTTAGGTTTTCTGTATCCCTCCGACATTCGTATTGACAATGAAACACAGATATTGCATCGGAATGAAATAGAAAAGGCACAATGCCGACTTAAGTACTAGAAGACTAACTCTCCTAGCTGACTAAGTTTTGAACCATTCCTGTGACCCTAGTTATAGATACCGATGCTTCAATTCAGGTTTACTGTATCCCTCTGACCATCTTATTGACGATGGAACACAGAAATTGCATCGGAGTTAAATTGAAAAGGAACAATGCCGACTGAAGTACAAGAAGACTGATTCTTCCTACTGCCTATATTTGAACCAATCCTGTGACACTAGTTATAGATTCCGACGCTTCACTTCAGGTTTACTGTATCCCTCTGACCTTCTTATTGACCATAAAACACAGAAATTGCATCGGAATTAAATGCAAAAGGCACAATGCCGACTTAAATACAAGAAGACTGACTCTTCGTACTGACTATGATTTGAATCATTACTGTGACACTATTTATAGAATCCGATGCTTCACTTCAGATTTACTGTATCCCTTGGACCTTATTATTGACGATGTAACACAGAAATTGCATCGGAATTAAATTCAAAAGGCACAATGATGACTTAAGAACAAGAAGACTGACCCTTCTTACTGTCTATGTTTGAACCGTTCCTGTGACACTAGTTATGGATTCCGATGCTTCACTTCAGGTTTACTGTATCCCTCTGACCTTTTTATTGACGATGAAACACAGAAATTGCATCGGAATAATATACAAAAGGCACAATGCCGACTTAAGCACAAGAAGACTGACTCTTCGTACTGACTATGTTTCGAACCATTCCTGTGACACTAGTTATAGATTCCGATGATTCACGTCAGGTTTACTGTATCCCTTGGACCTTCTTATTGACGATGAAACACAGAAATTGCATCGGAATTAAATGGAAAAGGCACAATGCCGGCTTAAGTCCATGTAGACGGACGCTTCTTGCTGACTATGTTTGGAACCATTCCTGTGACACTAGTTATAGATTCCGATGCTTCACTTCAGGTTTTCTGTTTCCCTCTGACCTTCGTATTGACAATGATACACAGATATTGCATCGGAATGAAATAGAGAAGGCACAATGCCGACTTAAGTACAAGAAGACTAACTCTCCTTGCTGACTATGTTTTGAACCATTCCTGTGAGACTAGTTATAGATTCCGATGATTCACGTCAGGTTTACTGTATCCCTCTGACCTTCGTATTGACAATCAAACACAGATATTGCATCGGAATGGAATAGAAAAGGCAGAATGTTGACTTAAGTACAAGATGACTGACTCTCCTTGCTGACTATGTTTTGAACCATTCCTGTGACACTAGATATAGATTCCGATGCTTCGCTTCAGGTTTACTGTATCCCTCTGACCTTCTTAATGACGATGAAACTTAGAAAAAATGCATCGGAATTAAATTGAAAAGGCACAATGCCGACTTAAGTACAAGAAGACTGACTCTTCCTACTGTCTATGTTATGAACCATTCCTGTGACACTAGTTATAGATTCCGATGCTTCACTCCAGGTTTACTGTATCTCTTGGACGTTCTTATTGACGATGAAACAGAGGAATTGCATCGGAATTAAATAGAAAAGGCACAATGCTCACTTAAGTACAAGAAGACTGACTCTTCTTAATGTCTATGTTTTGAACCATTCCTCTGGTGCTAGTTACAGATTCCGGTGCTTCACTTAAGGTTTACTGTATCCCTCTGACATTCTTATTGACGATCAAACACAGATATTGCATCGGAATGGAATAGAAAAGGCACAATGTTGACTTAACTACAAGAATACCGACTCTCCTTGCTGACTATGTTTTGAACCATTCCTGTGACACTAGTTATAGATTCCGATGCTTCACTTCAGGTTTACTGTATCCCTCTGACCTTCTTAATGACGATGAAACTTAGAAATTGCATCGGAATTAAATAGAAATGGCACAAGGCCGACTTAAGTACAAGAAGACTGACTCTTCTTACTGTCTATGTTTTGAACCATTCCTGTTACACTAGTTATAGATTCCGATGCTTCACTCCAGGTTTACTGTATCTCATGGACCTTCTTAATGACGATGAAACACAGAAATTGCAGCGGAATTAAATAGAAAAGGCACAATGCCGGCTTAAGTACATGTAGACTGACTCTTCCTGCTGACTATGTTTGGAACCATTCCTGTGACACTAGTTATAGATTCCGATGCTTCACGTCAGGTTTTCTGTATCCCTCTGACCTTCTTATTGACGATGCAACACAGATATTGCATCGGAATGAAATAGAAAAGGCACAATGCCGACTTAAGCACAAGAAGACTGACTCTCCTTGCTGACTATGTTTTGAACCATTCCTGTGACACTAGTTATAGATTCCGAAGCTTCACTTCAGGTTTACTGTATCCCTCTGACCTTCTTGTTGACGATGAAACACAGAAACTGCATCGGAATTAAATACAAAAGGCACAATGCCGACTTATGTACATGAAGACTGACTCTTCTTACTGACTATGTTTGGAACCATTCCTCTGACACTAGTTATAGATTCCGATGCTTCACTTCAGATTAACTGTATCCCTCTGACCTACGTATTGACGATGAAACACAGAAATTGCATCGGAAATAAATACAAAAGGCACGATGCCGACTTAAGTACATGTAGAATGAATCTTCCTACTGTCTATGTTTTGAACCATTCCTGTGACACTTGTTATAGATTCCGAAGCTTCATTTCAGGTTTACTGTAACCCTTGGATCTTCTTATTGACGATGAAACACAGATAGTGCAACGGAGTTAAATGCAAAAGGCACAATGCCGACTTAAGTACAGGAAGACTGACTCTTCTTACTGACTGTTTTGAACCATTCCTGTGACACTAGTTAGAGATTCCGATGCTTCACTTCAGGTTTGCTGTATCCCTCTGACCTTCTTATCGACGATGAAACTCATGAATTGCATCGGAATTAAATACAAAAATCACAATGCCGACTTAAGTACAAGAAGACTGATTCTTCTTTTTGTCTATGTTTTGAACCTTTCCTGTGACACTAGTTATAGATTCCGATGCTTCACTTCAGGTTTACTGTATCAATTTGACCTTCTTATTGACAACGAAACACAGAAATTGCATCGGAAGTAAATACAATAGGGACAATGTCGACTTAAGTACTAGAAGACTGACTCTTCCTACTGTCTATGTTTAAACCACTCCTGTGACACATGTTACAGATTCTGATGCTTCATTTCCGGTTTACTGTACCCCTTGGATCTTCTTGTTGACGATGAAACACAGACAGTGCATCGGAGTTAAATACAAAAAGCACAATGCCGACTTAAGTACAAGATGATTGACTCTTCCTACTGTCTATGCTTTGAACCATTCCTGTGAGACTAGTTATAGATTCCGATGCTTCACTTCTGGTTTACTGTATCCCTCTGACCTTCTTTTTGACGATGAAACACAGAAATTGCATCGGAATTAAATAGAAAATCCATAATGCCGACTTAAGTACAAGAAGACTGACTCTTCCTACTGTCAATGTTTGAACCATTCCTGTGACACTAGTTATAGATTCCGATGCTTCACCTCAGATTTACTGTATCACTTGGACCTTCTTATTGACGACGAAACACAGAAATTGCATCGGAATTAAATACAAAAGGCACAATGTCGACTAAAGTACAAGAAGACTGACCCTTCTTACTGTCAATGTTTTGAACCATTCCTGTGACATTAGTTACAGATTCCGATGCTTCACTTCAGGTTTACTGTATCCCTCTGACCTTCTTGTTGACGATGAAACACAGAAATTGCATCGGAATTAAATACAAAAGGCACAATGCCGACTTAAGTACATGTAGAATGAATCTTCCTACTGTCTATGTTTTGAACCATTCCTGTGACACTTGTTATAGATTCCGAAGCTTCATTTCATGTTTACTGTAACCCTTCGATCTTCTTATTGACGATGAAACACAGATAGTGCATCGGAGTTAAATACAAAAGGCACAATGCCGACTTAAGTACAAGTAGACTGACTCTTCTTACTGACTGTTTTGAACCATTCCTGTGACACTAGTTAGAGATTCCGATGCTTCACTTCAGGTTTGCTGTATCCCTCTGACCTTCTTATCGACGATGAAACTCAGAAATTGCATCGGAATTAAATACAAAAATCACAATGCCGACTTAAGTACAAGAAGACTGATTCTTCTTTTTGTCTATGTTTTGAACCTTTCCTATGACTCTAGTTATAGATTCCGATGCTTTACTTCAGGTTTACTGTATCCCTTGGACCTTCTTATTGACGACGAAACACAGAAATTGCATCGGAATTAAATACAAAAGGCACAATGCCGACTTAAGTACAAGATGATTGACTCTTCCTACTGTCTATGCTTTGAACCATTCCTGTGAGACTAGTTATAGTTTCCGATGCTTCACTTCTGGTTTACTGTATCCCTCTGACCTTTTTGACGATGAAACACAGAAATTGCATCGGAATTAAATAGAAAATCCATAATGCCGACTTAAGTACAAGAAGTCTGACTCTTCCTACTGTCAATGTTTGAACCATTCCTGTGACACTAGTTATAGATTCCGATGCTTCACCTCAGATTTACTGTATAACTTGGACCTTCTTATTGACGACGAAACACAGAAATTGCATCGGAATTAAATACAAAAGGCACAATGTCGACTAAAGTACAAGAAGACTGACCCTTCTTACTGTCAATGTTTTGAACCATTCCTGTGACATTAGTTACAGATTCCGATGCTTCACTTCAGGTTTACTGTATCCCTCTGACCTTCGTATTGGCGCTGAAACACAGAAATTGCATCGGAATCAAATAGAAAAGGCACAATGTCGACTTAAGTACAAGAAGACTGACTCTTCCTACTGCCTATATTCTAACCATTCCTGTGACACTAGTTATAGATTCCGACGCCTGAATTCAGGTTTACTGTATCCCTCTGACCTTCTTATTGAGCAGAAAACACAGAAATTGCATCGGAATTAAATGCAAAAGGCACAATGCCGACTTATGTACAAGAAGACTGACTCCTCGTGCTGACTATGTTTTGAATCATCCCTGTGACACTAGTTATAGAATCCGATGCTTCACTTCAGATTTACTGTATCCCTTGGAAATTGTTATTGACGATGTAACACAGAAATTGCACCGGAATTAAATACAAAAGGCACAATGCCGACTTAAGAACAAGAAGACTGACCCTTCCTACTGTCTATGTTTGAACCGTTCCTGTGACACTAGTTATAGATTCCGATGCTTAACATCAGTTTTACTGTATCCCTCTGACCTTTTTATTGACGATGTAACACAGAAATTGCATCGGAATTATATACAAAAGGCACAATGCCGACTGAAGCACAAGAAGACTGACTCTTCGTACTGACTATGTTTCGAACCATTCCTGTGACACTAGTTATAGATTCCGGTGATTCACGTCAGGTTCACTGTATCCCTTGGACCTTCTTATTGACGATGAAACACAGAAATTGCATCGGAATTAAATAGAAAAGGCACAATGCCGGCTTAAGTACATGAAGACTGACTCTTCTTACTGACTATGTTTGGAACCATTCCTGTGACACTAGTTATAGATTCCGATGCTTCACTTCAGGTTTACTGTATCCCTCTGACATTCCTATTGACGATCAAACACAGATATTGCATCGAAATGGAATAGAAGAGGCACAATGTTGACTTAACTACAAAAAGACTGACTCTCCTTGCTGACTATGATTTTAACCATTCCTGTGACACTATTTATAGATTCCGATGCTTCACTTCAGGTTTACTGTATCCCTCTGACCTTCTTAATGACGATGAAACTTAGAAATTGCATCGGAATTAAATAGAAATGGCACAATGCCGACTTGAGTACAAGAAGATTGACTCTTCTTACTGTCTATATACTGAACCATTCCTGTTACACTAGTTATAGATTCCGATGCTTCACTCCAGGTTTACTGTATCCCATGGACCTTCTTATTGACGATGAAACACAGAAATTGCATCGGAATGAAATAGAAAAGGCACAATGCCGACTTAAGTACAAGAAGTCTGACTCTTCTTACTGTCTATGTTTTGAACCATTACTGTGACGCTTGTGACAGATTCCGATGCTTCACTTAAGGTTTACTGTATCCCTCTGACCTTCGTATTGGCGCTGAAACACAGAAATTGCATCGGAATCAAATAGAAAAGGCACAATGTCGACTTAAGTACAAGAAGACTGACTCTTCCTACTGCCTATATTTGAACCATTCCTGTGACACTAGTTATAGATTCCGACGCTTGAATTCAGGTTTACTGTATCCCTCTGACCTTCTTATTGACCATAAAACACAGAAATTGCATCGGAATTAAATGCAAAAGGCACAA
Source organism: Schistocerca piceifrons (assembly GCF_021461385.2). Taxonomy (NCBI): domain Eukaryota; kingdom Metazoa; phylum Arthropoda; class Insecta; order Orthoptera; family Acrididae; genus Schistocerca; species Schistocerca piceifrons. The sequence continues at coordinate 140,775 of NW_025728368.1, read as the reverse complement.
TGCCGACTTATGTACAAGAAGACTGACTCCTTGTACTGACTATGTTTTGAATCATTCCTGTGACACTAGTTATAGAATCCGATGCCTTACTTCAGATTTACTGTATCCCTTGGAAATTATTATTGACGATGTAACACAGAAATTGCACCGGAATTAAATACAAAAGGCACAATGCCGACTTAAGAACAAGAAGACTGACCCTTCTTACTGTCTATGTTTGAACCGTTCCTGTGACACTAGTTATAGATTCCGATGCTTAACTTCAGTTTTACTGTATCCCTTGGATCTTCTTATTGACGATGAAACATAGATAGTGCATCGGAGTTAAATACAAAAGGCACAATGCCGACTTAAGTACAAGAAGACTTACTCTTCTTACTGACTGTTTTGAACCATTCCTGTGACACTAGTTAGAGATTCCGATGCTTCACTTCAGGTTTGCTGTATCCCTCTGACCTTCTTATCGACGATGAAACTCAGAAATTGCATCGGAATTAAATACAAAAATTACAATGCCGACTTAAGTACAAGAAGACTGACTCTTCTTACTGACTATGTTTGGAACCATTCCTGTGACACTAGTTATAAATTCCGATGCTTCACTTCAGGTTTACTGTATCCCTCTGTCCTTCTTATTGACGATGAAACAAAGATATTGCATCGGAATTAAATAGAAAAGGCAATGTTTTGAACCATTCCTGTGACACTAGTTATAGATTCCGATGCTTCACTTCAGGTTTACTGTATCCCTCTGACCTTCTTATTGACGATGAAACTCAGAAATTGCATCGTAAGTAAATACAAAAGGCACAATGCCGACTTAAGTACAAGAAGACTGACTCTTCTTTTGTCTACGTTTTGAACCATTCCTGTGACACTAGTTATAGATTCCGATGCTTCACTTCAGGTTTACTGTATCAATTTGACCTTCTTATTGACAACGAAACACAGAAATTGATCCGAAGTAAATACAATAGGCACAATGTCGACTTAAGTACTAGAAGACTGACTCTTCCTACTGTCTATGTTTTGAACCACTCCTGTGACACATGTTACAGATTCTGATGCTTCATTTCCGGTTTACTGTACCCCTTGGATCTTCTTGTTGACGATGAAACACAGACAGTGCATCGGAGTTAAATACAAAAAGCACAATGCCGACTTAAGTACAAGATGATTGACTCTTCCTACTGTCTATGCTTTGAACCATTCCTGTGAGACTAGTTATAGATTCCGATGCTTATCTTCTGGTTTACTGTATCCCTCTGACCTTCTTTTTGACGATGAAACACAGAAATTGCATCGGAATTAAATAGAAAAGGCACAATGCCGGCTTAAGTACATGTAGACTGACTCTTCTTGCTGACTATGTTTGGAACCATTCCTGTGACACTAGTTATAGATTCCGATGCTTCACTTTAGGTTTTCTGTATCCCTCCGACATTCGTATTGACAATGAAACACAGATATTGCATCGGAATGAAATAGAAAAGGCACAATGCCGACTTAAGTACTAGAAGACTAACTCTCCTAGCTGACTAAGTTTTGAACCATTCCTGTGACCCTAGTTATAGATACCGATGCTTCAATTCAGGTTTACTGTATCCCTCTGACCATCTTATTGACGATGGAACACAGAAATTGCATCGGAGTTAAATTGAAAAGGAACAATGCCGACTGAAGTACAAGAAGACTGATTCTTCCTACTGCCTATATTTGAACCAATCCTGTGACACTAGTTATAGATTCCGACGCTTCACTTCAGGTTTACTGTATCCCTCTGACCTTCTTATTGACCATAAAACACAGAAATTGCATCGGAATTAAATGCAAAAGGCACAATGCCGACTTAAATACAAGAAGACTGACTCTTCGTACTGACTATGATTTGAATCATTACTGTGACACTATTTATAGAATCCGATGCTTCACTTCAGATTTACTGTATCCCTTGGACCTTATTATTGACGATGTAACACAGAAATTGCATCGGAATTAAATTCAAAAGGCACAATGATGACTTAAGAACAAGAAGACTGACCCTTCTTACTGTCTATGTTTGAACCGTTCCTGTGACACTAGTTATGGATTCCGATGCTTCACTTCAGGTTTACTGTATCCCTCTGACCTTTTTATTGACGATGAAACACAGAAATTGCATCGGAATAATATACAAAAGGCACAATGCCGACTTAAGCACAAGAAGACTGACTCTTCGTACTGACTATGTTTCGAACCATTCCTGTGACACTAGTTATAGATTCCGATGATTCACGTCAGGTTTACTGTATCCCTTGGACCTTCTTATTGACGATGAAACACAGAAATTGCATCGGAATTAAATGGAAAAGGCACAATGCCGGCTTAAGTCCATGTAGACGGACGCTTCTTGCTGACTATGTTTGGAACCATTCCTGTGACACTAGTTATAGATTCCGATGCTTCACTTCAGGTTTTCTGTTTCCCTCTGACCTTCGTATTGACAATGATACACAGATATTGCATCGGAATGAAATAGAGAAGGCACAATGCCGACTTAAGTACAAGAAGACTAACTCTCCTTGCTGACTATGTTTTGAACCATTCCTGTGAGACTAGTTATAGATTCCGATGATTCACGTCAGGTTTACTGTATCCCTCTGACCTTCGTATTGACAATCAAACACAGATATTGCATCGGAATGGAATAGAAAAGGCAGAATGTTGACTTAAGTACAAGATGACTGACTCTCCTTGCTGACTATGTTTTGAACCATTCCTGTGACACTAGATATAGATTCCGATGCTTCGCTTCAGGTTTACTGTATCCCTCTGACCTTCTTAATGACGATGAAACTTAGAAAAAATGCATCGGAATTAAATTGAAAAGGCACAATGCCGACTTAAGTACAAGAAGACTGACTCTTCCTACTGTCTATGTTATGAACCATTCCTGTGACACTAGTTATAGATTCCGATGCTTCACTCCAGGTTTACTGTATCTCTTGGACGTTCTTATTGACGATGAAACAGAGGAATTGCATCGGAATTAAATAGAAAAGGCACAATGCTCACTTAAGTACAAGAAGACTGACTCTTCTTAATGTCTATGTTTTGAACCATTCCTCTGGTGCTAGTTACAGATTCCGGTGCTTCACTTAAGGTTTACTGTATCCCTCTGACATTCTTATTGACGATCAAACACAGATATTGCATCGGAATGGAATAGAAAAGGCACAATGTTGACTTAACTACAAGAATACCGACTCTCCTTGCTGACTATGTTTTGAACCATTCCTGTGACACTAGTTATAGATTCCGATGCTTCACTTCAGGTTTACTGTATCCCTCTGACCTTCTTAATGACGATGAAACTTAGAAATTGCATCGGAATTAAATAGAAATGGCACAAGGCCGACTTAAGTACAAGAAGACTGACTCTTCTTACTGTCTATGTTTTGAACCATTCCTGTTACACTAGTTATAGATTCCGATGCTTCACTCCAGGTTTACTGTATCTCATGGACCTTCTTAATGACGATGAAACACAGAAATTGCAGCGGAATTAAATAGAAAAGGCACAATGCCGGCTTAAGTACATGTAGACTGACTCTTCCTGCTGACTATGTTTGGAACCATTCCTGTGACACTAGTTATAGATTCCGATGCTTCACGTCAGGTTTTCTGTATCCCTCTGACCTTCTTATTGACGATGCAACACAGATATTGCATCGGAATGAAATAGAAAAGGCACAATGCCGACTTAAGCACAAGAAGACTGACTCTCCTTGCTGACTATGTTTTGAACCATTCCTGTGACACTAGTTATAGATTCCGAAGCTTCACTTCAGGTTTACTGTATCCCTCTGACCTTCTTGTTGACGATGAAACACAGAAACTGCATCGGAATTAAATACAAAAGGCACAATGCCGACTTATGTACATGAAGACTGACTCTTCTTACTGACTATGTTTGGAACCATTCCTCTGACACTAGTTATAGATTCCGATGCTTCACTTCAGATTAACTGTATCCCTCTGACCTACGTATTGACGATGAAACACAGAAATTGCATCGGAAATAAATACAAAAGGCACGATGCCGACTTAAGTACATGTAGAATGAATCTTCCTACTGTCTATGTTTTGAACCATTCCTGTGACACTTGTTATAGATTCCGAAGCTTCATTTCAGGTTTACTGTAACCCTTGGATCTTCTTATTGACGATGAAACACAGATAGTGCAACGGAGTTAAATGCAAAAGGCACAATGCCGACTTAAGTACAGGAAGACTGACTCTTCTTACTGACTGTTTTGAACCATTCCTGTGACACTAGTTAGAGATTCCGATGCTTCACTTCAGGTTTGCTGTATCCCTCTGACCTTCTTATCGACGATGAAACTCATGAATTGCATCGGAATTAAATACAAAAATCACAATGCCGACTTAAGTACAAGAAGACTGATTCTTCTTTTTGTCTATGTTTTGAACCTTTCCTGTGACACTAGTTATAGATTCCGATGCTTCACTTCAGGTTTACTGTATCAATTTGACCTTCTTATTGACAACGAAACACAGAAATTGCATCGGAAGTAAATACAATAGGGACAATGTCGACTTAAGTACTAGAAGACTGACTCTTCCTACTGTCTATGTTTAAACCACTCCTGTGACACATGTTACAGATTCTGATGCTTCATTTCCGGTTTACTGTACCCCTTGGATCTTCTTGTTGACGATGAAACACAGACAGTGCATCGGAGTTAAATACAAAAAGCACAATGCCGACTTAAGTACAAGATGATTGACTCTTCCTACTGTCTATGCTTTGAACCATTCCTGTGAGACTAGTTATAGATTCCGATGCTTATCTTCTGGTTTACTGTATCCCTCTGACCTTCTTTTTGACGATGAAACACAGAAATTGCATCGGAATTAAATAGAAAAGGCACAATGCCGGCTTAAGTACATGTAGACTGACTCTTCTTCCTGACTATGTTTGGAACCATTCCTGTGACACTAGTTATAGATTCCGATGCTTCACTTTAGGTTTTCTGTATACCTCTGACATTCGTATTGACAATGAAACACAGATATTGCATCGGAATGAAATAGAAAAGGCACAATGCCGACTTAAGTACTAGAAGACTAACTCTCCTAGCTGACTAAGTTTTGAACCATTCCTGTGACACTAGTTATAGATACCGATGCTTCACTTCAGGTTTACTGTATCCCTCTGACCATCTTATTGACGATGGAACACAGAAATTGCATCGGAGTTAAATTGAAAAGGAACAATGCCGACTGAAGTACAAGAAGACTGACTCTTCCTACTGCCTATATTTGAACCAATCCTGTGACACTAGTTATAGATTCCGACGCTTCACTTCAGGTTTACTGTATCCCTCTGACCTTCTTATTGATCATAAAACACAGAAATTGCATCGGAATTAAATACAAAAGGCACAATGATGACTTAAGAACAAGAAGACTGACCGTTCTTACTGTCTATGTTTGAACCGTTCCTGTGACACTAGTTATGGATTCCGATGCTTCACTTCAGGTTTACTGTATCCCTCTGACCATTTTATTGACGATGAAACACAGAAATTGCATCGGAATAATATACAAAAGGCACAATGCCGACTTAAGCACAAGAAGACTGACTCTTCGTACTGACTATGTTTCGAACCATTCCTGTGACACTAGTTATAGATTCCGATGATTCACGTCAGGTTTACTGTATCCCTTGGACCTTCTTATTGACGATGAAACACAGAAATTGCATCGGAATTAAATAGAAAAGGCACAATGCCGGCTTAAGTACATGTAGACGGACGCTTCTTGCTGACTATGTTTGGAACCATTCCTGTGACACTAGTTATAGATTCCGATGCTTCACTTCAGGTTTTCTGTTTCCCTCTGACCTTCGTATTGACAATGGTACACAGATATTGCATCGGAATGAAATAGAGAAGGCACAATGCCGACTTAAGTACAAGAAGACTAACTCTCCTTGCTGACTATGTTTTGAACCATTCCTGTGAGACTAGTTATAGATTCCGATGATTCACGTCAGGTTTACTGTATCCCTCTGACCTTCGTATTGACAATCAAACACAGATATTGCATCGGAATGGAATAGAAAAGGCACAAAGTCGACTTAAGTACAAGAAGACTGACTCTCCTTGCTGACTATGTTTTGAACCATTCCTGTGACACTAGATATAGATTCCGATGCTTGACTTCAGGTTTACTGTATCCCTCTGACCTTCTTAATGACGATGAAACTTAGAAAAAATGCATCGGAATTAAATTGAAAAGGCACAATGCCGACTTAAGTACAAGAAGACTGACTCTTCCTACTGTCTATGTTATGAACCGTTCCTGTGACACTAGTTATAGATTCCGATGCTTCACTCCAGGTTTACTGTATCCCTTGGACGTTCTTATTGACGATGAAACAGAGGAATTGCATCGGAATTAAATAGAAAAGGCACAATGCTGACTTAAGTACAAGAAGACTGACTCTTCTTACTGTCTATGTTTTGAACCATTCCTCTGGTGCTAGTTACAGATTCCGGTGCTTCACTTAAGGTTTACTGTATCCCTCTGACATTCTTATTGACGATCAAACACAGATATTGCATCGGAATGGAATAGAAAAGGCACAATGTTGACTTAACTACAAGAAGACCGACTCTCCTTGCTGACTATGTTTTGAACCATTCCTGTGACACTAGTTATAGATTCCGATGCTTCACTTCAGGTTTACTGTATCCCTCTGACATTCTTCATGACGATGAAACTTAGAAATTGCATCGGAATTAAATAGAAATGGCACAAGGCCGACTTAAGTACAAGAAGACTGACTCTTCTTACTGTCTATGTTTTGAACCATTCCTGTTACACTAGTTATAGATTCCGATGCTTCACTCCAGGTTTACTGTATCTCATGGACCTTCTTAATGACGATGAAACACAGAAATTGCAGCGGAATTAAATAGAAAAGGCACAATGCCGGCTTAAGTACATGTAGACTGACTCTTCCTGCTGACTATGTATGGAACCATTCCTGTGACACTAGTTATAGATTCCGATGCTTCACGTCAGGTTTAATGTATCCCTCTGACCTTCTTATTGACGATGCAACACAGATATTGCATCGGAATGAAATAGAAAAGGCACAATGCCGACTTAAGCACAAGAAGACTGACTCTCCTTGCTGACTATGTTTTGAACCATTCCTGTGACACTAGTTATAGATTCCGAAGCTTCACTTCAGGTTTACTGTATCCCTCTGACCTTCTTGTTGACGATGAAACACAGAAACTGCATCGGAATTAAATACAAAAGGCACAATGCCGACTTATGTACATGAAGACTGACTCTTCTTACTGACTATGTTTGGAACCATTCCTCTGACACTAGTTATAGATTCCGATGCTTCACTTCAGATTAACTGTATCCCTCTGACCTACGTATTGACGATGAAACACAGAAATTGCATCGGAAATAAATACAAAAGGCACGATGCCGACTTAAGTACATGTAGAATGAATCTTCCTACTGTCTATGTTTTGAACCATTCCTGTGACACTTGTTATAGGTTCCGAAGCTTCATTTCAGGTTTACTGTAACCCTTGGATCTTCTTATTGACGATGAAACACAGATAGTGCATCGGAGTTAAATACAAAAGGCACAATGCCGACTTAAGTACAAGAAGACTGACTCTTCTTACTGACTGTTTTGAACCATTCCTGTGACACTAGTTAGAGATTCCGATGCTTCACTTCAGGTTTGCTGTATCCCTCTGACCTTCTTATCGACGATGAAACTCAGAAATTGCATCGGAATTAAATACAAAAATCACAATACTGACTTAAGTACAAGAAGACTGATTCTTCTTTCTGTCTATGTTTTGAACCTTTCCTGTGACTCTAGTTATAGATTCCGATGCTTTACTTCAGGTTTACTGTATCCCTTGGACCTTCTTATTGACGACGAAACACAGAAATTGCATCGGAATTAAATACAAAAGGCACAATGCCGACTTAAGTACAAGAAGACTGACTCTTCTTACTGACTATGTTTGGAACCATTCCTGTGACACTAGTTATAGATTCCGATGCTTCACTTCAGGTTTACTGTATCCCTCTGTCCTTCTTATTGACGATGAAACAAAGATATTGCATCGGAATTAAATAGAAAAGGCAATGTTTTGAACCATTCCTGTGACACTAGTTATAGATTTCGATGCTTCACTTCAGGTTTACTGTATCCCTCTGACCTTCTTATTGACGATGAAACTCAGAAATTGCATCGTAAGTAAATACAAAAGGCACAATGCCGACTTAAGTACAAGAAAACTGACTCTTCTTTTGTCTACGTATTGAACCATTCCTGTGACACTAGTTATAGATTCCGATGCTTCACTTCAGGTTTACTGTATCAATTTGACCTTCTTATTGACAACGAAACACAGAAATTGCATCGGAAGTAAATACAATAGGCACAATGTCGACTTAAGTACTAGAAGACTGACTCTTCCTACTGTCTATGTTTTGAACCACTCCTGTGACACATGTTACAGATTCTGATGCTTCATTTCCGGTTTACTGTACCCCTTGGATCTTCTTGTTGACGATGAAACACAGACAGTGCATCGGAGTTAAATACAATAAGCACAATGCCGACTTAAGTACAAGATGATTGACTCTTCCTACTGTCTATGCTTTGAACCATTCCTGTGAGACTAGTTATAGATTCCGATGCTTCACTTCTGGTTTACTGTATCCCTCTGACCTTCTTTTTGACGATGAAACACAGAAATTGCATCGGAATTAAATAGAAAATCCATAATGCCGACTTAAGTACAAGAAGACTGACTCTTCTTACTGTCAATGTTTGAACCATTCCTGTGACACTAGTTATAGATTCCGATGCTTCACCTAAGATTTACTGTATCACTTGGACCTTCTTATTGACGACGAAACACAGAAATTGCATCGGAATTAAATACAAAAGGCACAATGTCGACTAAAGTACAAGAAGACTGACCCTTCTTACTGTCAATGTTTGAACCATTCCTGTGACATTAGTTACAGATTCCGATGCTTCACTTCAGGTTTACTGTATCCCTCTGACCTTCTTATTGACGATGAAACACAGAAATTGCATCGGAATTTGATACAAAAGGCACAATGCCGACTTAAGTACAAGAAGACTGACTCTTCGTACTGACTATGTTTTGAACTATTCCTGTGACACTAGTTATAGATTCCGATGATTCACTTCAGTTGTACTGTATTCCTAGGACCTTCTTATTGACGATGAAACACAGAAATTGCATCGGAATTAAATAGAAAAGGCACAATGCCGACTTAAGTACAAGAAGACTGACTCTTCTTACTGACTATGTTTGGAACCATTCCTGTTACACTAGTTATTGATTCGGATGCTTCACTGCAGATTCACTCTATCCCTCTGACCTTCTTATTGACGATGAAACAGAGAAATTGCATCGGAATTAAATTGAAAAGGCACAAAGCCGTTTTATGTACAAGAAGAGTAACTCTTCTTACTGTCTATGTTTGAACCATTCCTGTGACACTAGTTATAGATTCCGATGCTTCACTCCTGGTTTACTGTATCCCTTTGATATTCATTTTGACGAAGAAACACAGAAATTGCATCGGGATTAAATAGAAAAGGCACAATGCCGTCCTAAGTACAAGAAGACTGACTCTTCTTACTAACTATGTTTTGAACCATTCCTGTGACGCTAGTTACAGATTCCGATGCTTCACGTCAGGTTTACTGTATACCTCTGACCTTCTTATTGACGATGAAACACAGAAATTGCATCGGAATTAAATAGAAGAGCCACAATGCCGACTTAAGTACAAGAAGAGTGACTCATCCTACTGTCTATGTTTTGAACCATTCCTATGACACTAGTTATAGATTCCGATGATTCACTTCAGGTGTACTGTATCCCTAGGACCTTCTTAATGACGATGAAACACAGATATTGCATCAGAATGAAATAGAAAGGCGCAATGCCGACTTAAGTACAAGAAGACTGACTCTTCTTACTGACTATGTTTGGAACCATTCCTGTGACACTAGTTATAGATTCCGATGCTTCACTACAGATTTACTGTATCCCTCTGACCTTCTTATTGACGATCAAACACAGATATTGCATCGGAATTAAATAGAAAAGGCACTATGCCGACTTAAGTACAAGAAGACTGACTCTTCTTACTGACTATGTTTTGAACCATTCCTGTGACACTAGTTATTGATTCCGATGCTTCACTTCAGGTTTACTGTATCCCTTGCACCTTCTTATTGACGAAGAAACACAGAAATTGCATCGGAAATAAATACAAAAGGCACGATGCCGACTTAAGTGCATGTAGAACGAATCTTCCTGCTGTCTATGTTTTGAACCATTCCAGTGACACTTGTTATAGATTCCGATGCTTCATTTCAGGTTTACTGTATCACATGGATCTTCTTATTGACGATGAAACACAGATAGTGCATCGGAGTTAAATACAAAAGGCACAATGCCGACTTAAGTACAAGAAGACTGACTCTTCCTACTGTCTATGTTTGAACCATTCCTGTGAGACTAGTTATAGATTCCGATGCATCACTTCAGGTTTACTGTATCCGTCTGACCTTCTTTTTGATGATGAAACACAGAAATTGCATCGGAATTAAATAGAAAAGGCACAATGCCGACTTAAGTACAAGAAGACTGACTCTTCTTACTGTCAATGATTTGAACCATTCCTGAGACACTTGATATAGATTCCGATGCTTCACCTCAGACTTACTGTATCCCTTGGACCTTCTTATTGTCGATGAAATACAGAAATTGCATCGGAATTAAATACAAAATTCACAATGCCGACTTAAGTACAAGAAGACTGACTCTTCTTACTGACTGTTTAGAACCATTCCTGTGACACTAGTTATAGATTTCGATGCTTCACTTCAGGTTTACTGTATCCCTCTGACCTTCTTATTGACGATGAAACTCAGATATTGCATCGGAATTAAATACTAAAGGCACAATGCCGACTTAAGTACAAGAAGACTGACCTTTCTTACTGTCTATGTTTTGACCATTCCTGTGACACTAGTTATAGATTCCGATTTTTTCACTTCAGGTTTACTGTACCCTCTGACCTTCTTATTGACAATGAAACACAGAAATTGCATCGGAATTAGATACAAAAGGCACAATGCCGACTTACGTACAAGAAGACTGACTCTTCGTACTGACTATGTTTTGAACAATTCCTGTGACACTAGTTGTAGATTCCGATGCTTCACTTCAGGTTTACTGTATCCCTCTGACATTCTTATTGACGATGAAACACAGATATTGCATCGGAATTAAATACAAAAGGCACAATGCCGACTTAAGTATAATAAGACTGACTCTTCTTACTGACCATGCTTTGAACCATTCCTGTGATACTAGTTATAGATTCCGATGCTTCACTTCAGATTTACTGTATCCCTCTGACTTTGTTATTGACGATGAAACACAGAAATTGCGTCGGCATTAAATAGAAAAGGCACAATGCCGACTTAAGTACATGAAGGCTGACTCTTCCTACGGTCTATGTTTTGAACCATTCCTGTGACACTAGTTATAGATTCCGATGCTTCACTTCGGGTTTACTGTATCCCTCTGACCTTCTTATTGACGACGAAACACAGAATTTGCATCGGAATTAAATAGAAAAGGCACAATGCCGACTTAAGTACAAGAAAACTGACTCTTCTTACTGTCTATGTTTTGAACCATTCCTGTGACACTAGTTATAGATTCCGATGCTTCACTTCAGGTTTACTGTATCCCTTGGACCTTTTTATTGACAATGAAACACAGAAATGGCATCAAATTAAATACAAAATGCACAATGCTGACTTAAGTACAAGAAGGCTGACTTTTCTATCTGACTGTTTTGAACCAGTCCTGTGACACTAGTTATAGATACCGATGCTTCACTTCAGGTACACTGTATCCCTCTGACCCTCTTATTGACGATGAAACACAGAAATTGCATCGGAATTAAATACAAAAGGCACAATGCCAAAATAAGTACAAGAGGACTGTCTCTTCTTACTGACTATGTTTTGAACCATTCCTGTGACACTAGTTATAGATTCCGATGCTTCACGTCAGGTTTAATGTATCCCTCTGACCTTCTTATTGACGATGCAACACAGATATTGCATCGGAATGAAATAGAAAAGGCACAATGCCGACTTAAGCACAAGAAGACTGACTCTCCTTGCTGACTATGTTTTGAACCATTCCTGTGACACTAGTTATATATTCCGAAGCTTCACTTCAGGTTTACTGTATCCCTCTGACCTTCTTGTTGACGATGAAACACAGAAACTGCATCGGAATTAAATACAAAAGGCACAATGCCGACTTATGTACATGAAGACTGACTCTTCTTACTGACTATGTTTGGAACCATTCCTCTGACACTAGTTATAGATTCCGATGCTTCACTTCAGATTAACTGTATCCCTCTGACCTACGTATTGACGATGAAACACAGAAATTGCATCGGAAATAAATACAAAAGGCACGATGCCGACTTAAGTACATGTAGAATGAATCTTCCTACTGTCTATGTTTTGAACCATTCCTGTGACACTTGTTATAGGTTCCGAAGCTTCATTTCAGGTTTACTGTAACCCTTGGATCTTCTTATTGACGATGAAACACAGATAGTGCATCGGAGTTAAATACAAAAGGCACAATGCCGACTTAAGTACAAGAAGACTGACTCTTCTTACTGACTGTTTTGAACCATTCCTGTGACACTAGTTAGAGATTCCGATGCTTCACTTCAGGTTTGCTGTATCCCTCTGACCTTCTTATCGACGATGAAACTCAGAAATTGCATCGGAATTAAATACAAAAATCACAATACTGACTTAAGTACAAGAAGACTGATTCTTCTTTCTGTCTATGTTTTGAACCTTTCCTGTGACTCTAGTTATAGATTCCGATGCTTTACTTCAGGTTTACTGTATCCCTTGGACCTTCTTATTGACGACGAAACACAGAAATTGCATCGGAATTAAATACAAAAGGCACAATGCCGGCTTAAGTACAAGAAGACTGACTCTTCTTACTGACTATGTTTGGAACTATTCCTGTGACACTAGTTATAGATTCCGATGCTTCACTTCAGGTTTACTGTATCCCTCTGTCCTTCTCATTGACGATGAAACAAAGATATTGCATCGGAATTAAATAGAAAAGGCAATGTTTTGAACCATTCCTGTGACACTAGTTATAGATTTCGATGCTTCACTTCAGGTTTACTGTATCCCTCTGACCTTCTTATTGACGATGAAACTCAGAAATTGCATCGTAAGTAATTACAAAAGGCACAATGCCGACTTAAGTACAAGAAAACTGACTCTTCTTTTGTCTACGTATTGAACCATTCCTGTGACACTAGTTATAGATTCCGATGCTTCACTTCAGGTTTACTGTATCAATTTGACCTTCTTATTGACAACGAAACACAGAAATAGCATCGGAAGTAAATACAATAGGCACAATGTCGACTTAAGTACTAGAAGACTGACTCTTCCTACTGTCTATGTTTTGCACCACTCCTGTGACACATGTTACAGATTCTGATGCTTCATTTCCGGTTTACTGTACCCCTTGGATCTTCTTGTTGACGATGAAACACAGACAGTGCATCGGAGTTAAATACAATAAGCACAATGCCGACTTAAGTACAAGATGATTGACTCTTCCTACTGTCTATGCTTTGAACCATTCCTGTGAGACTAGTTTTAGATTCCGATGCTTCACTTCTGGTTTACTGTATCCCTCTGACCTTCTTTTTGACGATGAAACACAGAAATTGCATCGGAATTAAATAGAAAATCCATAATGCCGACTTAAGTACAAGAAGACTGACTCTTCTTACTGTCAATGTTTGAACCATTCCTGTGACACTAGTTATAGATTCCGATGCTTCACCTCAGATTTACTGTATCACTTGGACCTTCTTATTGACGACGAAACACAGAAATTGCATCGGAATTAAATACAAAAGGCACAATGTCGACTAAAGTACAAGAAGACTGACCCTTCTTACTGTCAATGTTTGAACCATTCCTGTGACATTAGTTACAGATTCCGATGCTTCACTTCAGGTTTACTGTATCCCTCTGACCTTCTTATTGACGATGAAACACAGAAATTGCATCGGAATTTGATACAAAAGGCACAATGCCGACTTAAGTACAAGAAGACTGACTCTTCGTACTGACTATGTTTTGAACTATTCCTGTGACACTAGTTATAGATTCCGATGATTCACTTCAGTTGTACTGTATTCCTAGGACCTTCTTATTGACGATGAAACACAGAAATTGCATCGGAATTAAATAGAAAAGGCACAATGCCGACTTAAGTACAAGAAGACTGACTCTTCTTACTGACTATGTTTGGAACCATTCCTGTTACACTAGTTATTGATTCCGATGCTTCACTGCAGATTCACTCTATCCCTCTGACCTTCTTATTGACGATGAAACAGAGAAATTGCATCGGAATTAAATTGAAAAGGCACAAAGCCGACTTATGTACAAGAAGAGTAACTCTTCTTACTGTCTATGTTTGAACCATTCCTGTGACACTAGTTATAGATTCCGATGCTTCACTCCTGGTTTACTGTATCCCTTTGATATTCATTTTGACGAAGAAACACAGAAATTGCATCGGGATTAAATAGAAAAGGCACAATGCCGTCCTAAGTACAAGAAGACTGACTCTTCTTACTAACTATGTTTTGAACCATTCCTGTGACGCTAGTTACAGATTCCGATGCTTCACGTCAGGTTTACTGTATACCTCTGACCTTCTTATTGACGATGAAACACAGAAATTGCATCGGAATTAAATAGAAGAGCCACAATGCCGACTTAAGTACAAGAAGAGTGACTCATCCTACTGTCTATGTTTTGAACCATTCCTATGACACTAGTTATAGATTCCGATGATTCACTTCAGGTGTACTGTATCCCTAGGACCTTCTTAATGACGATGAAACACAGATATTGCTTCAGAATGAAATAGAAAGGCGCAATGCCGACTTAAGTACAAGAAGACTGACTCTTCTTACTGACTGTTTTGAACCATTCCTGTGACACTAGTTAGAGATTCCGATGCTTCACTTCAGGTTTGCTGTATCCCTCTGACCTTCTTATCGACGATGAAACTCATGAATTGCATCGGAATTAAATACAAAAATCACAATGCCGACTTAAGTACAAAAAGACTGATTCTTCTTTTTGTCTATGTTTTGAACCTTTCCTGTGACACTAGTTATAGATTCCGATGCTTCACTTCAGGTTTACTGTATCAATTTGACCTTCTTATTGACAACGAAACACAGAAATTGCATCGGAAGTAAATACAATAGGGACAATGTCGACTTAAGTACTAGCAGACTGACTCTTCCTACTGTCTATGTTTAAACCACTCCTGTGACACATGTTACAGATTCTGATGCTTCATTTCCGGTTTACTGTACCCCTTGGATCTTCTTGTTGACGATGAAACACAGACAGTGCATCGGAGTTAAATACAAAAAGCACAATGCCGACTTAAGTACAAGATGATTGACTCTTCCTACTGTCTATGCTTTGAACCATTCCTGTGAGACTAGTTATAGATTCCGATGCTTATCTTCTGGTTTACTGTATCCCTCTGACCTTCTTTTTGACGATGAAACACAGAAATTGCATCGGAATTAAATAGAAAAGGCACAATGCCGGCTTAAGTACATGTAGACTGACTCTTCTTCCTGACTATGTTTGGAACCATTCCTGTGACACTAGTTATAGATTCCGATGCTTCACTTTAGGTTTTCTGTATACCTCTGACATTCGTATTGACAATGAAACACAGATATTGCATCGGAATGAAATAGAAAAGGCACAATGCCGACTTAAGTACTAGAAGACTAACTCTCCTAGCTGACTAAGTTTTGAACCATTCCTGTGACACTAGTTATAGATACCGATGCTTCACTTCAGGTTTACTGTATCCCTCTGACCATCTTATTGACGATGGAACACAGAAATTGCATCGGAGTTAAATTGAAAAGGAACAATGCCGACTGAAGTACAAGAAGACTGACTCTTCCTACTGCCTATATTTGAACCAATCCTGTGACACTAGTTATAGATTCCGACGCTTCACTTCAGGTTTACTGTATCCCTCTGACCTTCTTATTGACCATAAAACACAGAAATTGCATCGGAATTAAATACAAAAGGCACAATGATGACTTAAGAACAAGAAGACTGACCCCTCTTACTGTCTATGTTTGAACCGTTCCTGTGACACTAGTTATGGATTCCGATGCTTCACTTCAGGTTTACTGTATCCCTCTGACCTTTTTATTGACGATGAAACACAGAAATTGCATCGGAATAATATACAAAAGGCACAATGCCGACTTAAGCACAAGAAGACTGACTCTTCGTACTGACTATGTTTCGAACCATTCCTGTGACACTAGTTATAGATTCCGATGATTCACGTCAGGTTTACTGTATCCCTTGGACCTTCTTATTGACGATGAAACACAGAAATTGCATCGGAATTAAATAGAAAAGGCACAATGCCGGCTTAAGTACATGTAGACGGACGCTTCTTGCTGACTATGTTTGGAACCATTCCTGTGACACTAGTTATAGATTCCGATGCTTCACTTCAGGTTTTCTGTTTCCCTCTGACCTTCGTATTGACAATGGTACACAGATATTGCATCGGAATGAAATAGAGAAGGCACAATGCCGACTTAAGTACAAGAAGACTAACTCTCCTTGCTGACTATGTTTTGAACCATTCCTGTGAGACTAGTTATAGATTCCGATGATTCACGTCAGGTTTACTGTATCCCTCTGACCTTCGTATTGACAATCAAACACAGATATTGCATCGGAATGGAATAGAAAAGGCACAAAGTCGACTTAAGTACAAGAAGACTGACTCTTCTTACTGTCTATGTTTTGAACCATTCCTCTGGTGCTAGTTACAGATTCCGGTGCTTCACTTAAGGTTTACTGTATCCCTCTGACATTCTTATTGACGATCAAACACAGATATTGCATCGGAATGGAATAGAAAAGGCACAATGTTGACTTAACTACAAGAAGACCGACTCTCCTTGCTGACTATGTTTTGAACCATTCCTGTGACACTAGTTATAGATTCCGATGCTTCACTTCAGGTTTACTGTATCCCTCTGACATTCTTCATGACGATGAAACTTAGAAATTGCATCGGAATTAAATAGAAATGGCACAAGGCCGACTTAAGTACAAGAAGACTGACTCTTCTTACTGTCAATGTTTTGAACTATTCCTGTTACACTAGTTATAGATTCCGATGCTTCACTCCAGGTTTACTGTATCTCATGGACCTTCTTAATGACGATGAAACACAGAAATTGCAGCGGAATTAAATAGAAAAGGCACAATGCCGGCTTAAGTACATGTAGACTGACTCTTCCTGCTGACTATGTATGGAACCATTCCTGTGACACTAGTTATAGATTCCGATGCTTCACGTCAGGTTTAATGTATCCCTCTGACCTTCTTATTGACGATGCAACACAGATATTGCATCGGAATGAAATAGAAAAGGCACAATGCCGACTTAAGCACAAGAAGACTGACTCTCCTTGCTGACTATGTTTTGAACCATTCCTGTGACACTAGTTATAGATTCCGAAGCTTCACTTCAGGTTTACTGTATCCCTCTGACCTTCTTGTTGACGATGAAACACAGAAACTGCATCGGAATTAAATACAAAAGGCACAACGCCGACTTATGTACATGAAGACTGACTCTTCTTACTGACTATGTTTGGAACCATTCCTCTGACACTAGTTATAGATTCCGATGCTTCACTTCAGATTAACTGTATCCCTCTGACCTACGTATTGACGATGAAACACAGAAATTGCATCGGAAATAAATACAAAAGGCACGATGCCGACTTAAGTACATGTAGAATGAATCTTCCTACTGTCTATGTTTTGAACCATTCCTGTGACACTTGTTATAGGTTCCGAAGCTTCATTTCAGGTTTACTGTAACCCTTGGATCTTCTTATTGACGATGAAACACAGATAGTGCATCGGAGTTAAATACAAAAGGCACAATGCCGACTTAAGTACAAGAAGACTGACTCTTCTTACTGACTGTTTTGAACCATTCCTGTGACACTAGTTAGAGATTCCGATGCTTCACTTCAGGTTTGCTGTATCCCTCTGACCTTCTTATCGACGATGAAACTCAGAAATTGCATCGGAATTAAATACAAAAATCACAATACTGACTTAAGTACAAGAAGACTGATTCTTCTTTCTGTCTATGTTTTGAACCTTTCCTGTGACACTAGTTATAGATTCCGATGCTTCACTTCAGGTTTACTGTATCCCTCTGTCCTTCTTATTGACGATGAAACAAAGATATTGCATCGGAATTAAATAGAAAAGGCAATGTTTTGAACCATTCCTGTGACACTAGTTATAGATTTCGATGCTTCACTTCAGGTTTACTGTATCCCTCTGACCTTCTTATTGACGATGAAACTCAGAAATTGCATCGTAAGTAAATACAAAAGGCACAATGCCGACTTAAGTACAAGAAAACTGACTCTTCTTTTGTCTACGTATTGAACCATTCCTGTGACACTAGTTATAGATTCCGATGCTTCACTTCAGGTTTACTGTATCAATTTGACCTTCTTATTGACAACGAAACACAGAAATTGCATCGGAAGTAAATACAATAGGCACAATGTCGACTTAAGTACTAGAAGACTGACTCTTCCTACTGTCTATGTTTTGAACCACTCCTGTGACACATGTTACAGATTCTGATGCTTCATTTCCGGTTTACTGTACCCCTTGGATCTTCTTGTTGACGGTGAAACACAGACAGTGCATCGGAGTTAAATACAATAAGCACAATGCCGACTTAAGTACAAGATGATTGACTCTTCCTACTGTCTATGCTTTGAACCATTCCTGTGAGACTAGTTATAGATTCCGATGCTTCACTTCTGGTTTACTGTATCCCTCTGACCTTCTTTTTGACGATGAAACACAGAAATTGCATCGGAATTAAATAGAAAATCCATAATGCCGACTTAAGTACAAGAAGACTGACTCTTCTTACTGTCAATGTTTGAACCATTCCTGTGACACTAGTTATAGATTCCGATGCTTCACCTCAGATTTACTGTATCACTTGGACCTTCTTATTGACGACGAAACACAGAAATTGCATCGGAATTAAATACAAAAGGCACAATGTCGACTAAAGTACAAGAAGACTGACCCTTCTTACTGTCAATGTTTGAACCATTCCTGTGACATTAGTTACAGATTCCGATGCTTCACTTCAGGTTTACTGTATCCCTCTGACCTTCTTATTGACGATGAAACACAGAAATTGCATCGGAATTTGATACAAAAGGCACAATGCCGACTTAAGTACAAGAAGACTGACTCTTCGTACTGACTATGTTTTGAACTATTCCTGTGACACTAGTTATAGATTCCGA
Organism: Schistocerca piceifrons; assembly: GCF_021461385.2. Classification (NCBI taxonomy): domain Eukaryota; kingdom Metazoa; phylum Arthropoda; class Insecta; order Orthoptera; family Acrididae; genus Schistocerca; species Schistocerca piceifrons. The sequence goes on along the minus strand of NW_025728368.1, from coordinate 121,128 downwards.
TGATTCACTTCAGTTGTACTGTATTCCTAGGACCTTCTTATTGACGATGAAACACAGAAATTGCATCGGAATTAAATAGAAAAGGCACAATGCCGACTTAAGTACAAGAAGACTGACTCTTCTTACTGACTATGTTTGGAACCATTCCTGTTACACTAGTTATTGATTCCGATGCTTCACTGCAGATTCACTCTATCCCTCTGACCTTCTTATTGACGATGAAACAGAGAAATTGCATCGGAATTAAATTGAAAAGGCACAAAGCCGACTTATGTACAAGAAGAGTAACTCTTCTTACTGTCTATGTTTGAACCATTCCTGTGACACTAGTTATAGATTCCGATGCTTCACTCCTGGTTTACTGTATCCCTTTGATATTCATTTTGACGAAGAAACACAGAAATTGCATCGGGATTAAATAGAAAAGGCACAATGCCGTCCTAAGTACAAGAAGACTGACTCTTCTTACTAACTATGTTTTGAACCATTCCTGTGACGCTAGTTACAGATTCCGATGCTTCACGTCAGGTTTACTGTATACCTCTGACCTTCTTATTGACGATGAAACACAGAAATTGCATCGGAATTAAATAGAAGAGCCACAATGCCGACTTAAGTACAAGAAGAGTGACTCATCCTACTGTCTATGTTTTGAACCATTCCTATGACACTAGTTATAGATTCCGATGATTCACTTCAGGTGTACTGTAACCCTAGGACCTTCTTAATGACGATGAAACACAGATATTGCATCAGAATGAAATAGAAAGGCGCAATGCCGACTTAAGTACAAGAAGACTGACTCTTCTTACTGACTATGTTTGGAACCATTCCTGTGACACTAGTTATAGATTCCGATGCTTCACTTCAGATTTACTGTATCCCTCTGACCTTCTTATTGACGATCAAACACAGATATTGCATCGGAATTAAATAGAAAAGGCACTATGCCGACTTAAGTACAAGAAGACTGACTCTTCTTACTGACTATGTTTTGAACCATTCCTGTGACACTAGTTATTGATTCCGATGCTTCACTTCAGGTTTACTGTATCCCTTGCACCTTCTTATTGACGAAGAAACACAGAAATTGCATCGGAAATAAATACAAAAGGCACGATGCCGACTTAAGTGCATGTAGAACGAATCTTCCTGCTGTCTATGTTTTGAACCATTCCAGTGACACTTGTTATAGATTCCGATGCTTCATTTCAGGTTTACTGTATCACATGGATCTTCTTATTGACGATGAAACACAGATAGTGCATCGGAGTTAAATACAAAAGGCACAATGCCGACTTAAGTACAAGAAGACTGACTCTTCCTACTGTCTATGTTTGAACCATTCCTGTGAGACTATTTATAGATTCCGATGCATCACTTCAGGTTTACTGTATCCCTCTGACCTTCTTATTGACGATGAAACACAGAAATTGCATCGGAATTTGATACAAAAGGCACAATGCCGACTTAAGTACAAGAAGACTGACTCTTCGTACTGACTATGTTTTGAACTATTCCTGTGACACTAGTTATAGATTCCGATGATTCACTTCAGTTGTACTGTATTCCTAGGACCTTCTTATTGACGATGAAACACAGAAATTGCATCGGAATTAAATAGAAAAGGCACAATGCCGACTTAAGTACAAGAAGACTGACTCTTCTTACTGACTATGTTTGGAACCATTCCTGTTACACTAGTTATTGATTCCGATGCTTCACTGCAGATTCACTCTATCCCTCTGACCTTCTTATTGACGATGAAACAGAGAAATTGCATCGGAATTAAATTGAAAAGGCACAAAGCCGACTTATGTACAAGAAGAGTAACTCTTCTTACTGTCTATGTTTGAACCATTCCTGTGACACTAGTTATAGATTCCGATGCTTCACTCCTGGTTTACTGTATCCCTTTGATATTCATTTTGACGAAGAAACACAGAAATTGCATCGGGATTAAATAGAAAAGGCACAATGCCGTCCTAAGTACAAGAAGACTGACTCTTCTTACTAACTATGTTTTGAACCATTCCTGTGACGCTAGTTACAGATTCCGATGCTTCACGTCAGGTTTACTGTATACCTCTGACCTTCTTATTGACGATGAAACACAGAAATTGCATCGGAATTAAATAGAAGAGCCACAATGCCGACTTAAGTACAAGAAGAGTGACTCATCCTACTGTCTATGTTTTGAACCATTCCTATGACACTAGTTATAGATTCCGATGATTCACTTCAGGTGTACTGTATCCCTAGGACCTTCTTAATGACGATGAAACACAGATATTGCATCAGAATGAAATAGAAAGGCGCAATGCCGACTTAAGTACAAGAAGACTGACTCTTCTTACTGACTATGTTTGGAACCATTCCTGTGACACTAGTTATAGATTCCGATGCTTCACTTCAGATTTACTGTATCCCTCTGACCTTCTTATTGACGATCAAACACAGATATTGCATCGGAATTAAATAGAAAAGGCACTATGCCGACTTAAGTACAAGAAGACTGACTCTTCTTACTGACTATGTTTTGAACCATTCCTGTGACACTAGTTATTGATTCCGATGCTTCACTTCAGGTTTACTGTATCCCTTGCACCTTCTTATTGACGAAGAAACACAGAAATTGCATCGGAAATAAATACAAAAGGCACGATGCCGACTTAAGTGCATGTAGAACGAATCTTCCTGCTGTCTATGTTTTGAACCATTCCAGTGACACTTGTTATAGATTCCGATGCTTCATTTCAGGTTTACTGTATCACATGGATCTTCTTATTGACGATGAAACACAGATAGTGCATCGGAGTTAAATACAAAAGGCACAATGCCGACTTAAGTACAAGAAGACTGACTCTTCCTACTGTCTATGTTTGAACCATTCCTGTGAGACTATTTATAGATTCCGATGCATCACTTCAGGTTTACTGTATCCGTCTGACCTTCTTTTTGATGATGAAACACAGAAATTGCATCGGAATTAAATAGAAAAGGCACAATGCCGACTTAAGTACAAGAAGACTGACTCTTCTTACTGTCAATGATTTGAACCATTCCTGAGACACTTGATATAGATTCCGATGCTTCACCTCAGATTTACTGTATCCCTTGGACCTTCTTATTGTCGATGAAATACAGAAATTGCATCGGAATTAAATACAAAAGGCACAATGCCGACTTAAGTACAAGAAGACTGACTCTTCTTACTGACTGTTTAGAACCATTCCTGTGACACTAGTTATAGATTTCGATGCTTCACTTCAGGTTTACTGTATCCCTCTGACCTTCTTATTGACGATGAAACTCAGATATTGCATCGGAATTAAATACTAAAGGCACAATGCCGACTTAAGTACAAGAAGACTGACCTTTCTTACTGTCTATGTTTTGACCATTCCTGTGACACTAGTTATAGATTCCGATTTTTTCACTTCAGGTTTACTGTACCCTCTGACCTTCTTATTGACAATGAAACACAGAAATTGCATCGGAATTAGATACAAAAGGCACAATGCCGACTTACGTACAAGAAGACTGACTCTTCGTACTGACTATGTTTTGAACAATTCCTGTGACACTAGTTGTAGATTCCGATGCTTCACTTCAGGTTTACTGTATCCCTCTGACATTCTTATTGACGATGAAACACAGATATTGCATCGGAATTAAATACAAAAGGCACAATGCCGACTTAAGTATAATAAGACTGACTCTTCTTACTGACCATGCTTTGAACCATTCCTGTGATACTAGTTATAGATTCCGATGCTTCACTTCAGATTTACTGTATCCCTCTGACTTTGTTATTGACGATGAAACACAGAAATTGCGTCGGCATTAAATAGAAAAGGCACAATGCCGACTTAAGTACATGAAGGCTGACTCTTCCTACGGTCTATGTTTTGAACCATTCCTGTGACACTAGTTATAGATTCCGATGCTTCACTTCGGGTTTACTGTATCCCTCTGACCTTCTTATTGACGACGAAACACAGAATTTGCATCGGAATTAAATAGAAAAGGCACAATGCCGACTTAAGTACAAGAAAACTGACTCTTCTTACTGTCTATGTTTTGAACCATTCCTGTGACACTAGTTATAGATTCCGATGCTTCACTTCAGGTTTACTGTATCCCTTGGACCTTTTTATTGACAATGAAACACAGAAATGGCATCAAATTAAATACAAAATGCACAATGCTGACTTAAGTACAAGAAGGCTGACTTTTCTATCTGACTGTTTTGAACCAGTCCTGTGACACTAGTTATAGATACCGATGCTTCACTTCAGGTACACTGTATCCCTCTGACCCTCTTATTGACGATGAAACACAGAAATTGCATCGGAATTAAATACAAAAGGCACAATGCCAAAATAAGTACAAGAGGACTGTCTCTTCTTACTGACTATGTTTTGAACCATTCCTGTGACACTAGTTATAGATTCCGATGCTTCACGTCAGGTTTAATGTATCCCTCTGACCTTCTTATTGACGATGCAACACAGATATTGCATCGGAATGAAATAGAAAAGGCACAATGCCGACTTAAGCACAAGAAGACTGACTCTCCTTGCTGACTATGTTTTGAACCATTCCTGTGACACTAGTTATAGATTCCGAAGCTTCACTTCAGGTTTACTGTATCCCTCTGACCTTCTTGTTGACGATGAAACACAGAAACTGCATCGGAATTAAATACAAAAGGCACAATGCCGACTTATGTACATGAAGACTGACTCTTCTGACTGACTATGTTTGGAACCATTCCTCTGACACTAGTTATAGATTCCGATGCTTCACTTCAGATTAACTGTATCCCTCTGACCTACGTATTGACGATGAAACACAGAAATTGCATCGGAAATAAATACAAAAGGCACGATGCCGACTTAAGTACATGTAGAATGAATCTTCCTACTGTCTATGTTTTGAACCATTCCTGTGACACTTGTTATAGGTTCCGAAGCTTCATTTCAGGTTTACTGTAACCCTTGGATCTTCTTATTGACGATGAAACACAGATAGTGCATCGGAGTTAAATACAAAAGGCACAATGCCGACTTAAGTACAAGAAGACTGACTCTTCTTACTGACTGTTTTGAACCATTCCTGTGACACTAGTTAGAGATTCCGATGCTTCACTTCAGGTTTGCTGTATCCCTCTGACCTTCTTATCGACGATGAAACTCAGAAATTGCATCGGAATTAAATACAAAAATCACAATACTGACTTAAGTACAAGAAGACTGATTCTTCTTTCTGTCTATGTTTTGAACCTTTCCTGTGACTCTAGTTATAGATTCCGATGCTTTACTTCAGGTTTACTGTATCCCTTGGACCTTCTTATTGACGACGAAACACAGAAATTGCATCGGAATTAAATACAAAAGGCACAATGCCGACTTAAGTACAAGAAGACTGACTCTTCTTACTGACTATGTTTGGAACCATTCCTGTGACACTAGTTATAGATTCCGATGCTTCACTTCAGGTTTACTGTATCCCTCTGTCCTTCTTATTGACGATGAAACAAAGATATTGCATCGGAATTAAATAGAAAAGGCAATGTTTTGAACCATTCCTGTGACACTAGTTATAGATTTCGATGCTTCACTTCAGGTTTACTGTATCCCTCTGACCTTCTTATTGACGATGAAACTCAGAAATTGCATCGTAAGTAAATACAAAAGGCACAATGCCGACTTAAGTACAAGAAAACTGACTCTTCTTTTGTCTACGTATTGAACCATTCCTGTGACACTAGTTATAGATTCCGATGCTTCACTTCAGGTTTACTGTATCAATTTGACCTTCTTATTGACAACGAAACACAGAAATAGCATCGGAAGTAAATACAATAGGCACAATGTCGACTTAAGTACTAGAAGACTGACTCTTCCTACTGTCTATGTTTTGAACCACTCCTGTGACACATGTTACAGATTCTGATGCTTCATTTCCGGTTTACTGTACCCCTTGGATCTTCTTGTTGACGATGAAACACAGACAGTGCATCGGAGTTAAATACAATAAGCACAATGCCGACTTAAGTACAAGATGATTGACTCTTCCTACTGTCTATGCTTTGAACCATTCCTGTGAGACTAGTTATAGATTCCGATGCTTCACTTCTGGTTTACTGTATCCCTCTGACCTTCTTTTTGACGATGAAACACAGAAATTGCATCGGAATTAAATAGAAAATCCATAATGCCGACTTAAGTACAAGAAGACTGACTCTTCTTACTGTCAATGTTTGAACCATTCCTGTGACACTAGTTATAGATTCCGATGCTTCACCTCAGATTTACTGTATCACTTGGACCTTCTTATTGACGACGAAACACAGAAATTGCATCGGAATTAAATACAAAAGGCACAATGTCGACTAAAGTACAAGAAGACTGACCCTTCTTACTGTCAATGTTTGAACCATTCCTGTGACATTAGTTACAGATTCCGATGCTTCACTTCAGGTTTACTGTATCCCTCTGACCTTCTTATTCACGATGAAACACAGAAATTGCATCGGAATTTGATACAAAAGGCACAATGCCGACTTAAGTACAAGAAGACTGACTCTTCGTACTGACTATGTTTTGAACTATTCCTGTGACACTAGTTATAGATTCCGATGATTCACTTCAGTTGTACTGTATTCCTAGGACCTTCTTATTGACGATGAAACACAGAAATTGCATCGGAATTTAATAGAAAAGGCACAATGCCGACTTAAGTACAAGAAGACTGACTCTTCTTACTGACTATGTTTGGAACCATTCCTGTTACACTAGTTATTGATTCCGATGCTTCACTGCAGATTCACTCTATCCCTCTGACCTTCTTATTGACGATGAAACAGAGAAATTGCATCGGAATTAAATTGAAAAGGCACAAAGCCGACTTATGTACAAGAAGAGTAACTCTTCTTACTGTCTATGTTTGAACCATTCCTGTGACCCTAGTTATAGATTCCGATGCTTCACTCCTGGTTTACTGTATCCCTTTGATATTCATTTTGACGAAGAAACACAGAAATTGCATCGGGATTAAATAGAAAAGGCACAATGCCGTCCTAAGTACAAGAAGACTGACTCTTCTTACTAACTATGTTTTGAACCATTCCTGTGACGCTAGTTACAGATTCCGATGCTTCACGTCAGGTTTACTGTATACCTCTGACCTTCTTATTGACGATGAAACACAGAAATTGCATCGGAATTAAATAGAAGAGCCACAATGCCGACTTAAGTACAAGAAGAGTGACTCATCCTACTGTCTATGTTTTGAACCATTCCTATGACACTAGTTATAGATTCCGATGATTCACTTCAGGTGTACTGTATCCCTAGGACCTTCTTAATGACGATGAAACACAGATATTGCATCAGAATGAAATAGAAAGGCGCAATGCCGACTTAAGTACAAGAAGACTGACTCTTCTTACTGACTATGTTTGGAACCATTCCTGTGACACTAGTTATAGATTCCGATGCTTCACTTCAGATTTACTGTATCCCTCTGACCTTCTTATTGACGATCAAACACAGATATTGCATCGGAATTAAATAGAAAAGGCACTATGCCGACTTAAGTACAAGAAGACTGACTCTTCTTACTGACTATGTTTTGAACCATTCCTGTGACACTAGTTATTGATTCCGATGCTTCACTTCAGGTTTACTGTATCCCTTGCACCTTCTTATTGACGAAGAAACACAGAAATTGCATCGGAAATAAATACAAAAGGCACGATGCCGACTTAAGTGCATGTAGAACGAATCTTCCTGCTGTCTATGTTTTGAACCATTCCAGTGACACTTGTTATAGATTCCGATGCTTCATTTTAGGTTTACTGTATCACATGGATCTTCTTATTGACGATGAAACACAGATAGTGCATCGGAGTTAAATACAAAAGGCACAATGCCGACTTAAGTACAAGAAGACTGACTCTTCCTACTGTCTATGTTTGAACCATTCCTGTGAGACTAGTTATAGATTCCGATGCATCACTTCAGGTTTACTGTATCCGTCTGACCTTCTTTTTGATGATGAAACACAGAAATTGCATCGGAATTAAATAGAAAAGGCACAATGCCGACTTAAGTACAAGAAGACTGACTCTTCTTACTGTCAATGATTTGAACCATTCCTGAGACACTTGATATAGATTCCGATGCTTCACCTCAGATTTACTGTATCCCTTGGACCTTCTTATTGTCGATGAAATACAGAAATTGCATCGGAATTAAATACAAAAGGCACAATGCCGACTTAAGTACAAGAAGACTGACTCTTCTTACTGACTGTTTAGAACCATTCCTGTGACACTAGTTATAGATTCCGATGCTTCACTTCAGGTTTACTGTATCCCTCTGACCTTCTTATTGACGATGAAACTCAGATATTGCATCGGAATTAAATACTAAAGGCACAATGCCGACTTAAGTACAAGAAGACTGACCTTTCTTACTGTCTATGTTTTGACCATTCCTGTGACACTAGTTATAGATTCCGATTTTTTCACTTCAGGTTTACTGTACCCTCTGACCTTCTTATTGACAATGAAACACAGAAATTGCATCGGAATTAGATACAAAAGGCACAATGCCGACTTACGTACAAGAAGACTGACTCTTCGTACTGACTATGTTTTGAACAATTCCTGTGACACTAGTTGTAGATTCCGATGCTTCACTTCAGGTTTACTGTATCCCTCTGACATTCTTATTGACGATGAAACACAGATATTGCATCGGAATTAAATACAAAAGGCACAATGCCGACTTAAGTATAATAAGACTGACTCTTCTTACTGACCATGCTTTGAACCATTCCTGTGATACTAGTTATAGATTCCGATGCTTCACTTCAGATTTACTGTATCCCTCTGACTTTGTTATTGACGATGAAACACAGAAATTGCGTCGGCATTAAATAGAAAAGGCACAATGCCGACTTAAGTACATGAAGGCTGACTCTTCCTACGGTCTATGTTTTGAACCATTCCTGTGACACTAGTTATAGATTCCGATGCTTCACTTCGGGTTTACTGTATCCCTCTGACCTTCTTATTGACGACGAAACACAGAATTTGCATCGGAATTAAATAGAAAAGGCACAATGCCGACTTAAGTACAAGAAAACTGACTCTTCTTACTGTCTATGTTTTGAACCATTCCTGTGACACTAGTTATAGATTCCGATGCTTCACTTCAGGTTTACTGTATCCCTTGGACCTTTTTATTGACAATGAAACACAGAAATGGCATCAAATTAAATACAAAATGCACAATGCTGACTTAAGTACAAGAAGGCTGACTTTTCTATCTGACTGTTTTGAACCAGTCCTGTGACACTAGTTATAGATACCGATGCTTCACTTCAGGTACACTGTATCCCTCTGACCCTCTTATTGACGATGAAACACAGAAATTGCATCGGAATTAAATACAAAAGGCACAATGCCAAAATAAGTACAAGCGGACTGTCTCTTCTTACTGACTATGTTTTGAACCATTCCTGTGACACTAGTTATAGATTACGATGCTTCCCTTCAGGTTTACTGTATCCGTTGGACCTTCGTATTGACGATGAAACACAGAAATTGCATCGGAATTAAATACAAAAGGCACACTGCCGACTTAAGTACAAGAAGACTGACTCTTCTTACTGAGCATGTTTTGAACCATTCCTGTGACACTAGTTATAGATTCCGATGCTTCACCTCAGATTTACTGTATCCCTTGGACCTTCTAATTGACGATGAAACACAGAAATTGCATCGGAATTAAATACAAAAGGCACAATGCCGACTTAAGTACAAGAAGACTGACTCTTCTTACTGTCTATGTTTTGAACCATTCCTGTGACACTAGTTATAGATTCCGATGCTTCACTTCAGGTTTACTGTATCCCTTGAACCTTCTTATTGACGACGAAACACAGAAATTGCATCGGAATTAAATACATAAGGCACAAGGCCGACTTAAGTACATGTAGAATGAATCTTACTACTGTCTATGTTTTGAACCATTCCTGTGACACTTGCTATAGATTCCGATGCTTCATTTCAGGTTTTCTGTATCACATGGATCTTGTTATTGACGATGAAACACAGAAATTGCGTCGGAAATAAATACAAAAGGCACAATGCCGACTTAAGTACAGGAAGACCGACTCTTCTTACTGACTATGATTTGAACCATTCCTGTGACACTAGTTACAGATTCCGATGCTTCACTTCAGGTTAACTGTATCCCTCTGACCTACTTATTGACGATGAAACACAGAAATTGCATCGGAAATGAATACAAAAGGCACGATGCCGACTTAAGTACATGTAGAATGAATCTTCCTACTGTCTATGTTTTGAACCATTCCTGTGACACTTGTTATAGATTCCGATGCTTCATTTCAGGTTTACTGTAACTCTTGGATCTTCTTATTGACGATGAAACACAGATAGTGCATCGGAGTTAAATACGAAAGGCACAATGCCGACTTAAGTACAAGAAGACTGGCTCTTCTTACTGACTGTTTTGAACCATTCCTGTGACACTAGTTATAGGTTCCGATGCTTCACTTCAAGTTTGCTGTATCCCTCTGACCTTCTTATTGACGATGAAACTAAGAAATTGCATCGGAATTAAATACAAAAGGCACAATGCCGACTTAAGTACAAGAAGACTGATTCTTCTTTTTGTCTATGTTTTGAACCATTCATGTGACTCTAGTTATAGATTCCGATGCTTTACTTCAGGTTTACTGTATCCCTTGGACCTTCTTATTGACGACGAAACACAGAAATTACATCGGAATTAAATACAAAAGGCACAATGCCGACTTAAGTACAAGAAGACTGACCCTTCTTACCGTCTATGTTTTGAACCATTCCTGTGACACTAGTTATAGATTCCGCTGCTTCACTTCAGGTTTACTGTATCCCTCTGACCTTCTAATTGACGATGAAACACATATATTGCATCGGAATTAGATACAAAAGGCACAATGCCGACTTAAGTACAAGAAGGCTGGCTCTTCGTACTGACTATGTTTTGAACCATTCCTGTGACACTAGTTATAGATTCCGATGATTCACTTCAGGTGTACTGTATCCCTTGGACTTTCTTATTGACGATGAAACACAGAAATTGCATCGGAATTAAATAGAAATGGCACAATGCCGACTTAAGTACAAGAAGACTGACCCTTCTTACTGACTATGTTTGGAACCATTCCGGTGACACTAGTTATAGATTCCGATGCTTCACTTCAGGTTTACTGTATCCCTCTGTCCTTCTTATTGACGATGAAACACAGATATTGCATCGGAATTAAATAGAAAAGGCAATGTTTTGAACCATTCCTGGGACACTACTTATAGATTCCGATGCTTCACTTCAGGTTTACTGTATCCCTCTGACCTTCTTATTGACGATGAAACTCAGAAATTGCATCGGAAGTAAATACAAAAGGCACAATGCCGACTTAAGTACAAGAAGACTGACTCTTCTTTTTCTCTATGTTTTGAACCATTCCTGTGACACTAGTTATAGATTCCGATGCTTCACTTCAGGTTTACTGTATCCCTTGGACCTTCTTATTGACGACGGAACACAGAAATGGCATTGTAAGTAGATACAATAGGCACAATGCCGACTTAAGTACAAGATAACTGTCTCTTCCTACTGTCTATGTTTTGAACCATTCCTGTGACACTTGTTACAGATTCCGATGCTTCATTTCAGGTTTACTGTATCCATTGGATCTTCTTATTGACGATGAAACACAGATAGTGCATCGGAGTAAAATACAATAGGCACAATGCCGACTTAAGTACAAGAAGATTGACTGTTCCAACTGTCTATGTTTTGAACCATTTATTTGAGACTAGTTACAGATTCCGATGCTTCACTTCAGGTTTACTGTATCCCTCTGATCTTCTTTTTGACGATGAAACACAGAAATTGCATCGGAATTAAATAGAAAATCCATAATGCCGACTTAAGTACAAGAAGACTGACTCTTCCTACTGTCAATGTTTTGAACCATACCTGTGACACTAGTTATAGATTCCGATGCTTCACATCAGATTTACTGTATCACTTGGACCTTCTTATTGACGATGAAACACAGAAATTGCATCGGAATTAAATACAAAAGGCACAATGCCAACTTAGGTACAAGAAGACTGACTCTTCTTACTGACTGTTTTTAACCATTCCTGTGACACTAGTTATAGATTCCGATGCTTCACTTCAGGTTTACTGTAGCCTTCTGACCTTCTTATTGACGACGAAACACAGAAATTGCATCGGAATTAAATACAAAAGGCACAATGTCGACTAAAGGACAAGAAGACTGACACTTCTTACTGTCAATGTTTTGAACCATTCCTGTGACATTAGTTACAGATTCCGATGCTTCACTTCAGGTTTACTGTATCCCTCTGACCTTCTTATTGACGATGAAACACAGAAATTGCATCGGAATTAGATACAAAAGGCACAATGCCGACTTAAGTACAAGAAGACTGACTCTTCGTACTGACTATGATTTGAACTATTTCTGTGACACTAGTTACAGATTCCGATTATTCACTTCAGGTGTACTGTATCCCTAGGACCTTCTTATTGACGATATTACACAGAAATTGTATCGGAATTAAATAGAAAAGGCACAATGCTGACTTAAGTGCAAGAAGACTGACTCCTCTTACTGACTATGTTTGGAACCAGTCCTGTGACACTAGTTACAGATTCCGATGCTTCACTTCAGGTTTACTGTATCCCTCTGACCTTCTTATTGACGATGAAACACAGATATTGCATCGGAATTAAATAGAAAAGGCACAATGCCGACTTAAGTACAAGGAGACTGACTCTTCTTACTGACTATGTTCTGAACCATTCCTGTAACACTAGTTACAGATTCCGATGCTTCACTTCTGGTTTACTGTATCCTTCTGACCTTCTTATTGACGATGAAACACAGAAATTGCATCGGATTAAATTGAAAAGGCACAATGCCGTCTTAAGTACAAGAAGACTGACTCTTCTTACTATCTATGTTTTGAACCATTCCTGTGACGCTAGTTACAGATTCCGATGCTTCACGTCAGGTTTACTGTATACCTCTGACCTTCTTATTGACGATGAAACACAGAAATTGCATCGGAATTAAATAAAAGAGGCACAATGCCGACTTAAGTACAAGAAGACTGAATCTTCCTACTGTCTATGATTTGAACCATTCCTGTAACACTAGTTATAGATTACGATGCTTCACTTCAGGTTTACTGTATCCCTTGGACGTTCTTATTGACGATGAAACACAGAAATTGCATCGGAATTAAATACAAAACGCACAATGCCGACTTAAGTACAAGAAGACTGACTCTTCGTACTGACTATGTTTTGAACTATTCCTGTGACACTAGTTATAGATTCCGATGATTCACTTCAGGTGTACTGTATCCCTAGGACCTTGTTATTGACGATGAAACACAGAAATTGCATCGGAATTAAATACAAAAGGCACAATGCCGACTTAAGTACAAGAAGACTGACTCTTCTTACTGACTATGTTTTGAACCATTTATTTGAGACAAGTTACAGATTCCGATGCTTCACTTCAGGTTTACTGTATCCCTCTGACCTTCTTTTTGACGATGAAACACAGAAATTGCATCGGAATTAAATAGAAAATCCATAATGCCGACTTAAGTACAAGAAGACTGACCCTTCCTACTGTCAATGTTTTGAACCATACCTGTGACACTAGTTATAGATTCCGATGCTACACCTCAGATTTACTGTATCACTTGGACCTTCTTATTGACGATGAAACACAGAAATTGCATCGGAATTAAATACAAAACGCAAAATGCCGACTTAAGTACAAGAAGACTGACTCTTCGTACTGACTATGTTTTGAACTATTCCTGTGACACTAGTTATAGATTCCGATGATTCACTTCAGGTGTACTGTATCCCTAGGACCTTCTTATTGACGATGAAACACAGAAATTGCATCGGAATTAAATACAAAAGGCACAATGCCGACTTAGGTACAAGAAGACTGACTCTTCTTACTGACTGTTTTTAACCATTCCTGTGACACTAGTTATAGATTACGATGCTTCACTTCAGGTTTACTGTATCCCTCTGACCTTCTTTTTGACGATGAAACTCAGAAATTGCATCGGAATTAAATAGAAAATCCATAATGCCGACTTAAGTACAAGATGACTGACTCTTCCTACTGTCAATGTTTTGAACCATACCTGTGACACTAGTTATAGATTCCGATGCTTCACCTCAGATTTACTGTATCACTTGGACCTTCTTATTGACGATGAAACACAGAAATTGCATCGAAATTAAATACAAAAGGCACAATGCCAACTTAGGTACAAGAAGACTGACTCTTCTTACTGACTGTTTTTAACCATTCCTGTGACACTAGTTATAGATTCCGATGCTTCACTTCAGGTTTACTGTATCCCTCTGACCTTCTTATTGACGACGAAACACAGAAATTGCATCGGAATTAAATACAAAAGGCACAATGTCGACTAAAGGACAAGAAGACTGACCCTTCTTACTGTCAATGTTTTGAACCATTCCTGTGACATTAGTTACAGATTCCGATGCTTCACTTCAGGTTTACTGTATCCCTCTGACCTTCTTATTGACGATGAAACACAGAAATTGCATCGGAATTAGATACAGAAGGCACAATGCCGACTTAAGTACAAGAAGACTGACTCTTCGTACTGACTATGTTTTGAACTATTCCTGTGACACTAGTTATAGATTCCGATTATTCAATTCAGGTGTACTGTATCCCTAGGACCTTCTTATTGACGATGTAACACAGAAATTGTATCGGAATTAAATAGAAAAGGCACAATGCTGACTTAAGTACAAGAAGACGGACTCTTCTTACTGACTATGTTCTGAACCATTCCTGTAACACTAGTTATAGATTCCGATGCTTCACTTCTGGTTTACTGTATCCCTCTGACCTTCTTATTGACGATGAAACACAGAAATTGCATCGGGATTAAATAGAAAAGGCACAATGCCGTCTTAAGTACAAGAAGACTGACTCTTCTTACTATCTATGTTTTGATCCATTCCTGTGACGCTAGTTACAGATTCCGATGCTTCACGTCAGGTTTACTGTATACCTCTGACCTTCTTATTGACGATGAAACACAGAAATTGCATCGGAATTAAATAAAAGAGGCACAATGCCGACTTAAGTACAAGAAGACTGACTCTTCCTACTGTCTATGTTTTGAACCATTCCTGTGACACTAGTTATAGATTACGATGCTTCACTTCAGGTTTACTGTATCCCTTGGACGTTCTTATTGACGATGAAACACAGAAATTGCAACGGAATTAAATACAAAACGCACAATGCCGACTTAAGTACAAGAAGACTGACTCTTCGAACTGACTATGTTTTGAACTATTCCTGTGACACTAGTTATAGATTCCGATGATTCACTTCAGGTGTACTGTATCCCTAGGACCTTCTTATTGACGATGAAACACAGAAATTGCATCGGAATTAAATACAAAAGGCACAATGCCGACTTAAGTACAAGAAGACTGACTCTTCTTACTGACTATGTTTTGAACCATTTATTTGAGACTAGTTACAGATTCCGATGCTTCACTTCAGGTTTACTGTATCCCTCTGACCTTCTTTTTGACGATGAAACACAGAAATTGCATCGGAATTAAATAGAAAATCCATAATGCCGACTTAAGTACAAGAAGACTGACTCTTCCTACTGTCAATGTTTTGAACCATACCTGTGACACTAGTTATAGATTCCGATGCTTCACTTCAGATTTACTGTATCACTTGGACCTTCTTATTGACGATGAAACACAGAAATTGCATCGGAATTAAATACAAAAGGCACAATGCCAACTTAGGTACAAGAAGACTGACTCTTCTTACTGACTCTTTTTAATTATTCCTGTGACACTAGTTATAGATTCCGATGCTTCACTTCAGGTTTACTGTATCCCTCTGACCTTCTTATTGACGACGAAACACAGAAATTGCATCGGAATTAAATACAAAAGGCACAATGTGGACTAAAGGACAAGAAGACTGACCCTTCTTACTGTCAATGTTTTGAACCATTACTGTGACATTAGTTACAGATTCCGATGCTTCACTTCAGGTTTACTGTATCCCTCTGACCTTCTTATTGACGATGAAACACAGAAATTGCATCGGAATTAGATACAAAAGGCACAATGCCGACTTAAGTACAAGAAGACTGACTCTTCGTACTGACTATGTTTTGAACTATTCCTGTGACACTAGTTATAGATTCCGATTATTCACTTCAGGTGTACTGTATCCCTAGGACTTTCTTATTGACGATGTAACACAGAAATTGTATCGGAATTAAATAGAAAAGGCACAATGCTGACTTAAGTACAAGAAGAGTGACTCCTCTTACTGACTATGTTTTGAACCAGTCCTGTGACACTAGTTACAGATTCCGATGCTTCACTTCAGGTTTACTGTATCCCTCTGACCTTCTTATTGACGATGAAACACAGATATTGCATCGGAATTAAATAGAAAAGGAACAATGCCGACTTAAGTACAAGAAGACTGACTCTTCTTACTGACTATGATCTGAACCATTCCTGTAACACTAGTTATAGATTCCGATGCTTCACTTCTGGTTTACTGTATCCCTCTGACCTTCTTATTGCCGATGAAACACAGAAATTGCATCGGGATTAAATAGAGAAGGCACAATGCCGTCTTAAGAACAAGAAAACTGACTCTTCTTACTATCTATGTTTTGAACCATTCCTGTGACGCTAGTTACAGATTCCGATGCTTCACGTCAGGTTTACTGTATACCTCTGACCTTCTTATTGACGATGAAACACAGAAATTGCATCGGAATTAAATAAAAGAGGCACAATGCCGACTTAAGTACAAGAAGACTGACTCTTCCTACTGTCTATGTTTTGCACCATTCCTGTGACACTAGTTATAGATTACGATGCTTCACTTCAGGTTTACTGTATCCCTTGGACGATCTTATTGACGATGAAACACAGAAATTGCATCGGAATAAATACAAAACGCAAAATGCCGACTTAAGTACAAGAAGACTGACTCTTCGTACTGACTATGTTCTGAACTATTCCTGTGACACTAGTTATAGATTCCGATGATTCACTTCAGGTGTACTGTATCCCTAGGACCTTCTTATTGACGATGAAACACAGAAATTGCATCGGAATTAAATACAAAAGGCACAATGTCGACTTAGGTACAAGTAGACTGACTCTTCTTGCTGACTGTTTTTAACCATTCCTGTGACACTAGTTATAGATTCCGATGCTTCACTTCAGGTTTACTGTATCCCTCTGACCTTCTTTTTGACGATGAAACACAGAAATTGCATCGGAATTAAATAGAAAATCCATAATGCCGACTTAAGTACAAGATGACTGACTCTTCCTACTGTCAGTGTTTTGAACCATACCTGTGACACTAGTTATAGATTCCGATGCTTCACCTCAGATTTACTGTATCCCTTGGACCTTCTAATTGACGATGAAACACAGAAATTGCATCGGAATTAAATACAAAAGGCACAATGCCGACTTAAGTACAAGAAGACTGACCCTTCTTACCGTCTATGTTTTGAACCATTCCTGTGACACTAGTTATAGATTCCGATGCTTCACTTCAGGTTTGCTGTATCCCTTGGACCTTCTTATTCACGACGAAACACAGAAATTGCATCGGAATTAAATACATAAGGCACAAGGCCGACTTAAGTACATGTAGAATGAATCTTACTACTGTCTATGTTTTGAACCATTCCTGTGACACTTGCTATAGATTCCGATGCTTCATTTCAGGTTTACTGTATCACATGGATCTTCTTATTGACGATGACACACAGAAATTGCATCGGAAATAAATACAAAAGGCACAATGCCGACTTAAGTACAGGAAGACCGACTCTTCTTACTGACTATGATTTGAACCATTCCTGTGACACTAGTTACAGATTCCGATGCTTCACTTCAGGTTAACTGTATCCCTCTGACCTACTTATTGACGATGAAACACAGAAATTGCATCGGAAATAAATACAAAAGGCACGATGCCGACTTAAGTACATGTAGAATGAATCTTCCTACTGTCTATGTTTTGAACCATTCCTGTGACACTTGTTATAGATTCCGATGCTTCATTTCAGGTTTACTGTAACTCTTGGATCTTCTTATTGACGATGAAACACAGATAGTGCATCGGAGTTAAATACGAAAGGCACAATACCGACTTAAGTACAAGAAGACTGGCTCTTCTTACTGACTGTTTTGAACCATTCCTGTGACACTAGTTATAGATTCCGATGCTTCACTTCAAGTTTGCTGTATCCCTCTGACCTTCTTATTGACGATGAAACTCAGAAATTGCATCGCAATTAAATACAAAAGGAACAATGCCGACTTAAGTACAAGAAGACTGATTCTTCTTTTTGTCTATGTTTTGAACCATTCATGTGACTCTAGTTATAGATTCCGATGCTTTACTTCAGGTTGACTGTATCCCTTGGACCTTCTTATTGACGACGAAACTCAGAAATTGCATCGGAATTAAATACAAAAGGCACAATGCCGACTTAAGTACAAGAAGACTGACGCTTCTTACCGTCTATGTTTTGAACCATTCCTGTGACACTAGTTATAGATTCCGCTGCTTCACTTCAGGTTTACTGTATCCCTCTGACCTTCTAATTGACGATGAAACACAGATATTGCATCGGAATTAGATACAAAAGGCACAATGCCGACTTAAGTACAAGAAGGCTGGCTCTTCGTACTGACTATGTTTTGAACCATTCCTGTGACACTAGTTATAGATTCCGATGATTCACTTCAGGTGTACTGTATCCCTTGGACTTTCTTATTGACGATGAAACACAGAAATTGCATCGGAATTAAATAAAAATGGCACAATGCCGACTTAAGTACAAGAAGACTGACTCTTCTTACTGACTATGTTTGGAACCATTCCGGTGACACTAGTTATAGATTCCGATGCTTCACTTCAGGTTTACTGTATCCCTCTGTCCTTCTTATTGACGATGAAACACAGATATTGCATCGGAATTAAATAGAAAAGGCAATGTTTTGAACCATTCCTGTGACACTACTTATAGATTCCGATGCTTCACTTCAGGTTTACTGTATCCCTCTGACCTTCTTATTGACGATGAAACTCAGAAATTGCATCGGAAGTAAATACAAAAGGCACAATGCCGACTTAAGTACAAGAAGACTGACTCTTCTTTTTTCTCTATGTTTTGAACCATTCCTGTGAGACTAGTTATAGATTCAGATGCTTCACGTCAGGTTTACTGTATCCCTTGGACCTTCTTATTGACGACGAAACACAGAAATGGCATCGTAAGTAAATACAATAGGCACAATGCCGACTTAAGTACAAGATAACTGTCTCTTCCTACTGTCTATGTTTTGAACCATTCCTGTGACACTTGTTACAGATTCCGATGCTTCATTTCAGGTTTACTGTATCCCTTGGATCTTCTTATTGACGATGAAACACAGATAGTGCATCGGAGTAAAATACAATAGGCACAATGCGGACTTAAGTACAAGAAGATTGACTCTTCCAAATGTCTATGTTTTGAACCATTTATTTGAGACTAGTTACAGATTCCGATGCTTCACTTCAGGTTTACTGTATCCCTCTGACCTACTTTTTGACGATGAAACACAGAAATTGCATAGGAATTAAATAGAAAATCCATAATGCCGACTTAAGTACAAGAAGACTGACTCTTCCTACTGTCAATGTTTTGAACCATACCTGTGACACTAGTTATAGATTCCGATGCTTCACCTCAGATTTACTGTATCACTTGGACCTTCTTATTGACGATGAAACACAGAAATTGCATCGGAATTAAATACAAAAGGCACAATCCCAACTTAGGTACAAGAAGACTGACTCTTCTTACTGACTGTTTTTAACCATTCGTGTGACACTAGTTATAGATTCCGATGCTTCACATCAGGTTTACTGTAGCCCTCTGACCTTCTTATTGACGACGAAACACAGAAATTGCATCGGAATTAAATACAAAAGGCACAATGTCGACTAAAGGACAAGAAGACTGACACTTCTTACTGTCAATGTTTTGAACCATTCCTGTGACATTAGTTACAGATTCCGATGCTTCACTTCAGGTTTACTGTATCCCTCTGACCTTCTTATTGACGATGAAACACAGAAATTGCATCGGAATTAGATACAAAAGGCACAATGCCGACTTAAGTACAAGAAGACTGACTCTTCGTACTGACTATGTTTTGAACTATTCCTGTGACACTAGTTATAGATTCCGATTATTCACTTCAGGTGTACTGTATCCCTAGGACCTTCTTATTGACGATGTAACACAGAAATTGTATCGGAATTAAATAGAAAAGGCACAATGCTGACTTAAGTACAAGAAGACTGACTCCTCTTACTGACTATGTTTGGAACCAGTCCTGTGACACTAGTTACAGATTCCGATGCTTCACTTCAGGTTTACTGTATCCCTCTGACCTTCTTATTGACGATGAAACACAGATATTGCATCGGAATTAAATAGAAAAGGCACAATGCCGACTTAAGTACAAGGAGACTGACTCTTCTTACTGACTATGTTCTGAACCATTCCTGTAACACTAGTTATAGATTCCGATGCTTCACTTCTGGTTTACTGTATCCCTCTGACCTTCTTATTGACGATGAAACACAGAAATTGCATCGGGATTAATAGAAAAGGCACAATGCCGTCTTAAGTACAAGAAGACTGACTCTTCTTACTATCTATGTTTTGAACCATTCCTGTGACGCTAGTTACAGATTCCGATGCTTCACGTCAGGTTTACTGTATACCTCTGACCTTCTTATTGACGATGAAACTCAGAAATTGCATCGGAATTAAATAAAAGAGGCACAATGCCGACTTAAGTACAAGAAGACTGACTCTTCCTACTGTCTATGATTTGAACCATTCCTGTGACACTAGTTATAGATTACGATGCTTCACTTCAGGTTTACTGTATCCCTTGGACGTTCTTATTGACGATGAAACGCAGAAATTGCATCGGAATTAAATACAAAACGCACAATGCCGACTTAAGTACAAGAAGCCTGACTCTTCGTACTGACTATGTTTTAAACTATTCCTGTGACACTAGTTATAGATTCCGATGATTCACTTCAGGTGTACTGTATCCCTAGGACCTTCTTATTGACGATGAAACACAGAAATTG
This sequence comes from Schistocerca piceifrons, assembly GCF_021461385.2. Taxonomy (NCBI): domain Eukaryota; kingdom Metazoa; phylum Arthropoda; class Insecta; order Orthoptera; family Acrididae; genus Schistocerca; species Schistocerca piceifrons. Next base: position 99,741 of record NW_025728368.1, on the reverse strand, counting down.
CATCGGAATTAAATACAAAAGGCACAATGCCGACTTAAGTACAAGAAGGACTGACTCTTCTTACTGACTATGTTTTGAACCATTTATTTGAGACTAGTTACAGATTCCGATGCTTCACTTCAGGTTTACTGTATCCCTCTGACCTTCTTTTTGACGATGAAACACAGAAATTGCATCGGAATTAAATAGAAAATCCATAATGCCGACTTAAGTACAAGAAGACTGACTCTTCCTACTGTCAATGTTTTGAACCATACCTGTGACACTAGTTATAGATTCCGATGCTTCACCTCAGATTTACTGTATCACTTGGACCTTCTTATTGGACGATGAAACACAGAAATTGCATCGGAATTAAATACAAAAGGCACAATGCCAACTTAGGTACAAGAAGACTGACTCCTCTTACTGACTCTTTTTAATTATTCCTGTGACACTAGTTATAGATTCCGATGCTTCACTTCAGGTTTACTGTATCCCTCTGACCTTCTTATTGACGACGAAACACAGAAATTGCATCGGAATTAAATACAAAAGGCACAATGTCGACTAAAGGACAAGAAGACTGACCCTTCTTACTGTCAATGTTTTGAACCCTTACTGTGACATTAGTTACAGATTCCGATGCTTCACTTCCGGTTTACTGTATCCCTCTGACCTTCTTTTTGACGATGAAACACAGAAATTGCATCGGAATTAAATAGAAAATCCATAATGCCGACTTAAGTACAAGAAGACTGACTCTTCCTACTGTCAATGCTTTGAACCATACCTGTGACACTAGTTATAGATTACGATGCTTCACTTCAGGTTTACTGTATCCCTTGGACGATCTTATTGACGATGAAACACAGAAATTGCATCGGAATTAAATACAAAACGCAAAATGCCGACTTAAGTACAAGAAGACTGACTCTTCGTACTGACTATGTTTTGAACTACTCCTGTGACACTAGTTATAGATTCCGATGATTCACTTCAGGTGTACTGTATCCCTAGGAACTTCTTATTGACGATGAAACACAGAAATTGCATCGGAATTAAATACAAAAGGCACAATGCCGACTTAGGTACAAGAAGACTGACTCTTCTTACTGACTGTTTTTAACCATTCCTGTGACGCTAGTTATAGATTCCGATGCTTCACTTCAGGTTTACTGTATCCCTCTGACCTTCTTTTTGACGATGAAACTCAGAAATTGCATCGGAATTAAATAGAAAATCCATAATGCCGACTTAAGTACAAGAAGACTGACTCTTCCTACTGTCAATGTTTTGAACCATACCTGTGACACTAGTTATAGATTCCGATGCTTCACCTCAGATTTACTGTATCACTTGGACCTTCTTATGGACGATGAAACACAGAAATTGCATCGGAATTAAATACAAAAGGCACAATGCCAACTTAGGTACAAGAAGGCTGACTCTTCTTACTGACTGTTTTTAACCATTCCTGTGACACTAGTTATAGATTCCGATGCTTCACTTCAGGTTTACTGTATCCCTCTGACCTTCTTATTGACGACGAAACACAGAAATTGCATCGGAATTAATACAACAGGCACAATGTCGACTAAAGGACAAGAAGACTGACCCTTCTTACTGTCAATGTTTTGAACCACTCCTGTGACATTAGTTACAGATTCCGATGCTTCACTTAGGGTTTACTGTATCCCTCTGACCTTCTTATTGACGATGAAACACAGAAATTGCATCGGAATTAGATACAAAAGGCACAATGCCGACTTAAGTACAAGAAGACTGACTCTTCGTACTGACTATGTTTTGAACTATTCCTGTGACACTAGTTATAGATTCCGATTATTCAATTCAGGTGTACTGTATCCCTAGGACCTTCTTATTGACGATGTAACACAGAAATTGTATCGGAATTAAATAGAAAAGGCACAATGCTGACTTAAGTGCAAGAAGACTGACTCCTCTTACTGACTATGTTTGGAACCAGTCCTGTGACACTAGTTACAGATTCCGATGCTTCACTTCAGGTTTACTGTATCCCTCTGACCTTCTTATTGACGATGAAACACAGATATTGCATCGGAATTAAATAGAAAAGGCACAATGCCGACTTAAGTACAAGAAGACGGACTCTTCTTACTGACAATGTTCTGAACCATTCCTGCAACACTAGTTATAGATTCCGATGCTTCACTTCTGGTTTACTGTATCCCCTCTGACCTTCTTATTGACGATGAAACACAGAAATTGCATCGGGATTAAATAGAAAAGGCACAATGCCGTCTTAAGTACAAGAAGACTGACTCTTCTTACTATCTATGTTTTTGAACTATTCCTGTGACACTAGTTATAGATTCCGATGATTCACTTCAGGTGTACTGTATCCCTAGGAACTTCTTAATTGACGATGACACACAGAAATTGCATCGGAATTAAATACAAAAGGCACAATGCCAACTTAGGTACAAGAAGACTGACTCCTCTTACTGACTCTTTTTAATTATTCCTGTGACACTAGTTATAGATTCCGATGCTTCACTTCAGGTTTACTGTATCCCTCTGACCTTCTTATTGACGACGAAACACAGAAATTGCATCGGAATTAAATACAAAACGCACAATGCCGACTTAAGTACAAGAAGACTGACTCTTCGTACTGACTATGCTTTGAACTATTCCTGTGACACTAGTTATAGATTCCGATGATTCACTTCAGGTGTACTGATATCCCTAGGACCTTCTTATTGACGATGAAACACAGAAATTGCATCGGAATTAAATACAAAAGGCACAATGCCGACTAAAGTACAAGAACACTCACTCTTCTTACTGACTATGTTTTGAACCATTTATTTGAGACTAGTTACAGATTCCGATGCTTCACTTCAGGTTTACTGTATCCCTCTGACCTTCTTTTTGACGATGAAACACAGAAATTGCATCGGAATTAAATAGAAAATCCATAATGCCGACTTAAGTACAAGAAGACTGACTCTTCCTACTGTCAATGTTTTGAACCATACCTGTGACACTAGTTATAGATTCCGATGCTTCACCTCAGATTTACTGTATCACTTGGACCTTCTTATTGACGATGAAACACAGAAATTGCATCGGAATTAAATACAAAAGGCACAATGCCAACTTAGGTACAAGAAGACTGACTCTTCTTACTGACTGTTTTTAACCATTCCTGTGACACTAGTTATAGATTCCGATGCTTCACTTCAGGTTTACTGTATCCCTCTGACCTTCTTATTGACGACGACGAAACACAGAAATTGCATCGGAATTAAATACAAAAGGCACAATTGTCGACTAAAGGACAAGAAGACTGACCCTTCTTACTGTCAATGTTTTGAACCATTCCTGTGACATTAGTTACAGATTCCGATGCTTCACTTCAGGTTTTACTGTATCCCTCTGACCTTCTTATTGACGATGAAACACAGAAATTGCATCGGAATTAGATACAAAAGGCACAATGCCGACTTAAGTACAAGAAGGCTGGCTCTTCGTACTGACTATGTTTTGAACCATTCCTGTGACACTAGTTATAGATTCCGATGATTCACTTCAGGTGTACTGTATCCCTTGGACTTTCTTATTGACGATGAAACACAGAAATTGCATCGGAATTAATAAAAATGGCACAATGCCGACTTAAGTACACGAAGACTGACTCTTCTTACTGACTATGTTTGGAACCATTCCGGTGACACTAGTTATAGATTCCGATGCTTCACTTCAGGTTTACTGTATCCCTCTGACCTTCTTATTGACGATTGAAACTCAGAAATTGCATCGGAAGTAAATACAAAAGGCACAATGCCGACTTAAGTACAAGAAGACTGACTCTTCTTTTTCTCTATGTTTTGAACCATTCCTGTGACACTAGTTATAGATTCCGATGCTTCACGTCAGGTTTACTGTATCCCTTGGACCTTCTTATTGACGACGAAACACAGAAATGGCATCGTAAGTAAATACAATAGGCACAATGCCGACTTAAGTACAAGATAACTGTCTCTTCCTACTGTCTATGTTTTGAACCATTCCTGTGACACTTGTTACAGATTCCGATGCTTCATTTCAGGTTTACTGTATCCCTTGGATCTTCTTATTGACGATGAAACACAGATAGTGCATCGGAGTAAAATACAATAGGCACAATGCGGACTTAAGTACAAGAAGATTGACTCTTCCAAATGTCTATGTTTTGAACCATTTATTTGAGACTAGTTACAGATTCCGATGCTTCACTTCAGGTTTACTGTATCCCTCTGACCTACTTTTTGACGATGAAACACAGAAATTGCATCGGAATTAAATAGAAAATCCATAATGCCGACTTAAGTACAAGAAGACTGACTCTTCCTACTGTCAATGTTTTGAACCATACCTGTGACACTAGTTATAGATTCCGATGCTTCACCTCAGATTTACTGTATCACTCGGACCTTCTTATTGACGATGAAACACAGAAATTGCATCGGAATTAAATACAAAAGGCACAATCCCAACTTAGGTACAAGAAGACTGACTCTTCTTACTGACTGTTTTTAACCATTCGTGTGACACTAGTTATAGATTCCGATGCTTCACTTCAGGTTTACTGTAGCCCTCTGACCTTCTTATTGACGACGAAACACAGAAATTGCATCGGAATTAAATACAAAAGGCACAATGTCGACTAAAGGACAAGAAGACTGACACTTCTTACTGTCAATGTTTTGAACCATTCCTGTGACATTAGTTACAGATTCCGATGCTTCACTTCAGGTTTACTGTATCCCTCTGACCTTCTTATTGACGATGAAACACAGAAATTGCATCGGAATTAGATACAAAAGGCACAATGCCGACTTAAGTACAAGAAGACTGACTCTTCGTACTGACTATGTTTTGAACTATTCCTGTGACACTAGTTATAGATTCCGATTATTCACTTCAGGTGTACTGTATCCCTAGGACCTTCTTATTGACGATGTAACACAGAAATTGTATCGGAATTAAATAGAAAAGGCACAATGCTGACTTAAGTACAAGAAGACTGACTCCTCTTACTGACTATGTTTGGAACCAGTCCTGTGACACTAGTTACAGATTCCGATGCTTCACTTCAGGTTTACTGTATCCCTCTGACCTTCTTATTGACGATGAAACACAGATATTGCATCGGAATTAAATAGAAAAGGCACAATGCCGACTTAAGTACAAGGAGACTGACTCTTCTTACTGACTATGTTCTGAACCATTCCTGTAACACTAGTTATAGATTCCGATGCTTCACTTCTGGTTTACTGTATCCCTCTGACCTTCTTATTGACGATGAAACACAGAAATTGCATCGGGATTAAATAGAAAAGGCACAATGCCGTCTTAAGTACAAGAAGACTGACTCTTCTTACTATCTATGTTTTGAACCATTCCTGTGACGCTAGTTACAGATTCCGATGCTTCACGTCAGGTTTACTGTATACCTCTGACCTTCTTATTGACGATGAAACTCAGAAATTGCATCGGAATTAAATAAAAGAGGCACAATGCCGACTTAAGTACAAGAAGACTGACTCTTCCTACTGTCAATGTTTTGAACCATACCTGTGACACTAGTTATAGATTCCGATGCTTCACCTCAGATTTACTGTATCACTTGGACCTTCTTATTGACGATGAAACACAGAAATTGCATCGGAATTAAATACAAAAGGCACAATGCCAACTTAGGTACAAGAAGACTGACTCCTCTTACTGACTCTTTTTAATTATTCCTGTGACACTAGTTATAGATTCCGATGCTTCACTTCAGGTTTACTGTATCCCTCTGACCTTCTTATTGACGACGAAACACAGAAATTGCATCGGAATTAAATACAAAAGGCACAATGTCGACTAAAGGACAAGAAGACTGACTCTTCGTACTGACTATGTTTTGAACTATTCCTGTGACACTAGTTATAGATTCCGATGATTCACTTCAGGTGTACTGTATCCCTAGGAACTTCTTATTGACGATGAAACACAGAAATTGCATCGGAATTAAATACAAAAGGCACAATGCCGACTTAGGTACAAGAAGACTGACTCTTCTTACTGACTGTTTTTAACCATTCCTGTGACGCTAGTTATAGATTCCGATGCTTCACTTCAGGTTTACTGTATCCCTCTGACCTTCTTTTTGACGATGAAACTCAGAAATTGCATCGGAATTAAATAGAAAATCCATAATGCCGACTTAAGTACAAGAAGACTGACTCTTCCTACTGTCAATGTTTTGAACCATACCTGTGACACTAGTTATAGATTCCGATGCTTCACCTCAGATTTACTGTATCACTTGGACCTTCTTATGGACGATGAAACACAGAAATTGCATCGGAATTAAATACAAAAGGCACAATGCCAACTTAGGTACAAGAAGACTGACTCTTCTTACTGACTGTTTTTAACCATTCCTGTGACACTAGTTATAGATTCCGATGCTTCACTTCAGGTTTACTGTATCCCTCTGACCTTCTTATTGACGACGAAACACAGAAATTGCATCGGAATTAAATACAACAGGCACAATGTCGACTAAAGGACAAGAAGACTGACCCTTCTTACTGTCAATGTTTTGAACCATTCCTGTGACATTAGTTACAGATTCCGATGCTTCACTTCAGGTTTACTGTATCCCTCTGACCTTCTTATTGACGATGAAACACAGAAATTGCATCGGAATTAGATACAAAAGGCACAATGCCGACTTAAGTACAAGAAGACTGACTCTTCGTACTGACTATGTTTTGAACTATTCCTGTGACACTAGTTATAGATTCCGATTATTCAATTCAGGTGTACTGTATCCCTAGGACCTTCTTATTGACGATGTAACACAGAAATTGTATCGGAATTAAATAGAAAAGGCACAATGCTGACTTAAGTACAAGAAGACTGACTCCTCTTACTGACTATGTTTGGAACCAGTCCTGTGACACTAGTTACAGATTCCGATGCTTCACTTCAGGTTTACTGTATCCCTCTGACCTTATTGACGATGAAACACAGATATTGCATCGGAATTAAATAGAAAAGGCACAATGCCGACTTAAGTACAAGAAGACGGACTCTTCTTACTGACAATGTTCTGAACCATTCCTGTAACACTAGTTATAGATTCCGATGCTTCACTTCTGGTTTACTGTATCCCTCTGACCTTCTTATTGACGATGAAACACAGAAATTGCATCGGGATTAAATAGAAAAGGCACAATGCCGTCTTAAGTACAAGAAGACTGACTCGTCTTACTATCTATGTTTTGAACCATTCCTGTGACGCTAGTTACAGATTCCGATACTTCACGTCAGGTTTACTGTATACCTCTGACCTTCTTATTAACGATGAAACACAGAAATTGCATCGGAATTAAATAAAAGAGGCACAATGCCGACTTAAGTACAAGAAGACTGACTCTTCCTACTGTCTATATTTTGAACCATTCCTGTGACACTAGTTATAGATTACGATGCTTCACTTCAGGTTTACTGTATCCCTTGGACGTTCTTATTGACGATGAAACACAGAAATTGCATCGGAATTAAATACAAAACGCACAATGCCGACTTAAGTACAAGAAGACTGACTCTTCGTACTGACTATGCTTTGAACTATTCCTGTGACACTAGTTATAGATTCCGATGATTCACTTCAGGTGTACTGTATCCCTAGGACCTTCTTATTGACGATGAAACACAGAAATTGCATCGGAATTAAATACAAAAGGCACAATGCCGACTAAAGTACAAGAACACTGACTCTTCTTACTGACTATGTTTTGAACCATTTATTTGAGACTAGTTACAGATTCCGATGCTTCACTTCAGGTTTACTGTATCCCTCTGACCTTCTTTTTGACGATGAAACACAGAAATTGCATCGGAATTAAATAGAAAATCCATAATGCCGACTTAAGTACAAGAAGACTGACCATTCTTACTGTCTATGTTTTGAACCATTCCTGTGACGCTAGTTATAGTTTCCGATTCTTCACTTCAGGTTTACTGTACCCTCTGACCTTCTTATTGACGATGAAACACAGAAATTGCATCGGAATTAGATACAAAAGGCACAATGCCGACTTACGTACAAGAAGACTGTTTCTTCGTACTGACTATGTTTTGAACCATTCCTGTGACACTACTTATGGATTCCGATGATTCACTTCAGGTGTACTGTATCCCTTGGACCTTCTTATTGACGATGAAACACAGAAATTGCATCGGAATTAAATAGAAAAGGCACAATGCCAACTTAAGTACAAGAAGACTGACTCTTCTTACTGACTATGTTTAGAACCAATCCTGTGACACTAGTTATAGATTCCGATGCTTCACTTCAGGTTTACTGTATCCCTCTGACTTTCTTATTGACGATGAAACACAGATATTGCATCGGAATTAAATAGAAAAAGCACAATGCCGACTTAAGTACAAGAAGACTGATTCTTCCTACTGACTATGCTTTGAACCATTCCTGTGACACTAGATATAGGTCCCGATGCTTCACCTCAGGTTCACTGTATATCTCTGACCTTCATATTGACGATGAAGCAAAGAAATCGCATCGGAATTAAATAGAAAAGGCACAATGCCGACTTAAGTACAAGAAGACTGACTCTTCTTACTGTCTATGTTTTAACCATTCCTGGGACACTAGTTATGGATTCCGATGCTTCTCTCCAGGTTTACTGTATTCCTTTGACCTTCTTTTTGACGATGAAACACAGAAATTGCATCGGAATTTAATAGAAAAGGCACAATGCCGACTTAAGTACCAGAAGACTGACCCTTCTTACTATCTATGTTTTGAACCATTCCTGTGACGTTAGTTACAGATTCCGATGCTTCACTTCAGGTTTACTGTATTCATCTGACCTTCTTATTGACGATGAAACACAGAAATTGCATCGGAATTAAATAGGAATGGCACAATGCCGACTGAAGTACAAGAAGACTGACTCTTCATACTGTCTAAGTTTTGAACCATTCCTGTGACGCTAGTTACAGATTCCGATGCTTCACTTCAGGGTTACTGTATCCCTTGGACCTTCTTATTGACGATGAAACACAGATATTGCATGGGAAATAAATACATAAGGCACAATGCCGACTTAAATACAAGAGGACTGACTTTTCTTACTGACTATGTTTTGAACCATTCCTGTGACAATAGTTAGAGATTTCGATGCTTCACTTCAGGTTTACTGTATCCCTCTGACCTTCTTATTGACGATGAAACACTGTAATTGCGACGGAAATAAATTGAAAAGGGGATAATGCCGACTTAAGTACAAGAAGACTGACTCTTCTTACTGTCTATGTGTTGAACCATTCCTGTGACACTAGTTATGGATTCCGATGCTTCACTTCTGGTTTACTGTATCCCTTGGACCTTCGTATTGACGATGAAACTCAGAAATTGCATCGGAATAAATACAAGAGGCACAATGCCGACTTAAGTACAAGAAGACTGACTCTTCTTACTGACAATGGTTTGAACCATTCCTGTGACACGAGTTAAAGATTCCGATGCTTTACTTCAGGTTTACTGTTTCCCTCTGACCTTCTAATTGACGATGAAACACAGAAATTGCATCGGAATTAAATAGAAAAGGCACAATGCCGACTTAAGTACAAGAAGACTGGCTCTTCGTACTGACTGTGTTTTGAACTATTCCTGTGACACTAGTTATAGATTCCGACGCTTCACTTTAGGTTTACTGTATCCCTTGGACCTTCTTATTGACAATGAAACACAGAAATTGAATCGGAATTAAATACAAAAGGCACAATGCCGACTTAAGTACAAGAAGACTGACTCTGCTTACTGACTATGATTTGAACCATTCCTGTGACACTAGTTATAGATTCCGATGCTTCACTTCACATTAACTGTATCCCTCTGACCTACTTATTGACGATGAAACACAGAAATTGCATCGGAAATAAATACAAAAGGCACGATGCCGACTTAAGTACATGTAGAATGAATCTTCCTACTGTCTATGGTTTGAACCATTATTGTGACACTTGTTATAGATTCCGATGCTTCATTTCAGGTTTACTGTATCCCTTGGAACTTCTTATTGACGATGAAACACAGATAGTGCATCGGAGTTAAATACAAAAGGCACAATGCCGACTTAAGTACAAGAAGACTGACTCTTCTTACTGACTGCTTTGAACCATTCCTGTGACACTAGTTAGAGATTCCGATGCTTCACTTCAGGTTTGCTGTATCCCTCTGACCTTCTTATCGACGATGAAACTCAGAAATTGCATCGGAATTAAATACAAAAATCACAATGCCGACTTAAGTACAAGAAGACTGATTCTTCTTTTTGTCTATGTTTTGAACCATTCCTGTGACTCTAGTTATAGATTCCGATGCTTTACTTCAGGTTTACTGTATCCCTTGGACCTTCTTATTGACGACGAAACACAGAAATTGCATCGGAATTAAATACAAAAGGCACAATGCCGACTTAAATACAAGAAGACTGACTCTTCTTACTGACTATGTTTGGAACCATTCCTGTGACACTAGTTATAGATTCCGATTCTTCACTTCAGGTTTTCTGTATCCCTCTGTCCTTCTTATTGACGATGAAACAAAGATATTGCATCGGAATTAAATGGAAAAGGCAATGTTTTGAACCATTCCTGTGACACTAGTTATAGATTCCGATGCTTCACTTCAGGTTTACTGTATCCCTTGGACCTTCTTATTGACGACGAAACACAGAAATTGCATCGGAAGTAAATACAATAGGCACAATGTCGACTTAAGTACAAGAAGACTGACTCTTCCTACTTTCTATGTTTTGAACCACTCCTGTGACACATGTTACAGATTCCGATTCTTCATTTCCGGTTTACTGTACCCCTTGGATCTTCTTGTTGACGATGAAACACAGACAGTGCATCGGAGTTAAACACAAAAGGCACAATGCCGATTAAGTACAAGATGATTGACTCTTCCTACTGTCTATGCTTTGAACCATTCCTGTGAGACTAGTTATAGATTCCGATGCTTCACTTCTGGTTTACTGTATCCTTCTGACCTTCTTTTTGACGATGAAACACAGAAATTGCATCGGAATTAAATAGAAAATCCATAATGCCGACTTAAGTACAAGAAGACTGACTCTTCCTACTGTCAATGTTTGAACCATTCCTGTGACACTAGTTATAGATTCCGATGCTTCACCTCAGATTTACTGTATCACTTGGACCTTCTTATTGACGACGAAACACAGAAATTGCATCGGAATTAAATACAAAAGGCACAATGTCGACTAAAGTACAAGAAGACTGACCCTTCTTACTGTCAATGTTTTGAACCATTCCTGTGACATTAGTTACAGATTCCGATGCTTCACTTCAGGTTTACTGTATCCCTCTGACCTTCTTATTGACGATGAAACACAGAAATTGCATCGGAATTAGATACAAAAGGCACAATGCCGACTTAAGTACAAGAAGACTGACTCTTCGTGCTGACTATGTTTTGAACTATTCCTGTGACACTAGTTATAGATTCCGATGATTCACTTCTGTTGTACTGTATCCCTAGGACCTTCTTATTGACGATGAAACACAGAAATTGCATCGGAACTAAATAGAAAAGGCACAATGCCGACTTACGTACAAGAAGACTGACTCTTCTTCATGACTATGTTTTGAACCTTTCCTGTGACACTAGTTATTGATTCCGATGCTTCACTGCAGATTCACTCTATCCCTCTGACCTTCTTATTGACGATGAAACAGAGAAATTGCATCGGAATTAAATTGAAAAGGCACAATGCCGACTTATGTACAAGAAGAGTGACTCTTCTTACTGTCTATGTTTGAACCATTCCTGTGACACTAGTTATAGATTCCGATGCTTCACTCCTGGTTTACTGTATCCCTTTGATATTCATTTTGACGATGAAACACAGAAATTGCATCGGGATTAAATAGAAAAGGCATAATGCCGTCTTAAGTACAAGAAGACTGACTCTTCTTACTAACTATGTTTTGAACCATTCCTGTGACGCTAGTTACAGATTGCGATGCTTCACGTCAGGTTTACTGTATGCCTCTGACCTTCTTATTGACGATGAAACACAGAAATTGCATCGGAATTAAATAGAAGAGGCACAATGCCGACTTAAGTACAAGAAGACTGACTCTTCGTACTGACTATGTTTTGAACTATTCCTGTGACCCTAGTTATAGATTCCGATGATTCACTTCAGGTGTACTGTATCCCTAGGACCTTCTTATTGACGATGAAACACAGATATTGCATCAGAATGAAATAGAAAAGGCACAATGCCGACTTAAGTACACGAAGACTGACTCTTCTTACTGACTATGTTTTGAACTATTCCTGTGACCCTAGTTATAGATTCCGATGATTCACTTCAGGTGTACTGTATCCCTAGGACCTTCTTATTGACGATGAAACACAGATATTGCATCAGAATGAAATAGAAAAGGCACAATGCCGACTTAAGTACAAGTAGACTGACTCTTCCTACTGTCTATGTTTGAACCATTCCTGTGACAGCTGTTATAGATTCCGATGCTTCACTTCAGGTTTACTGTATCCGTCTGACCTTCTTTTTGATGATGAAACACAGAAATTCCATCGGAATTAAATAGAAAAGGCACAATGCCGACTTAAGTACAAGAAGACTGACTCTTCTTACTGTCATTGATTTGAACCATTCCTGAGACACTTGTTATACATTCCGATGCTTCACCTCAGATTTACTGTATCCCTTGGACCTTCTTATTGTCGATGAAACACAGAATTTGCAGCGGAATTAAATACAGAAGGCACAATACCGACTTAAGTACAAGAAGACTGACTCTTCTTACTGACTGTTTTGAACCATTCCTGTGACACTAGTTATAGATTCCGATGCTTCACTTCAGGTTTACTGTATCCCTCTGAACTTCTTATTGACGATGAAACTCAGAAATTGCATCGAAATTAAATACAAAAGGCACAATGCCGACTTAAGTACAAGAAGACTGACCTTTCTTACTGTCTATGTTTTGACCATTCCTGTGACACTAGTTATAGATCCCGATTCTTCACTTCAGGTTTACTGTACCCTCTGACCTTCTTATTGACGATGAAACACAGAAATTGCATCGGAATTAGATACAAAAGGCACAATGCCGACTTACGTACAAGAAGACTGACTCTTCGTACTGACTATGTTTTGAACAATTCCTGTGACACTAGTTGTAGATTCCGATGCTTCACTTCAGGTTTGCTGTATCCCTCTGACATTCTTATTGACGATGAAACACAGATATTGCATCGGAATTGAATACAAAAGGCACAATGCCGACTTAAGTATAAGAAGGCTGACTCTTCTTAGTGACCATGCTTTGAACCATTCCTGTGATACTAGTTATAGATTCCGATGCTTCACTTCAGGTTTACTGTATAACTCTGACTATGTTATTGGCGATGAAACACAGAAATTGCATCGGCATTAAATAGAAAAGGCACAATGCCGACTTAAGTACATGAAGGCTGACTCTTCCTACGGTCTGTGTTTTGAACCATTCCTGTGACACTAGTTATAGATTCCGATGCTTCACTTCGGGTTTACTGTATCCCTCCGACCTTCTTATTGACGACGAAACACAGAATTTGCATCGGAATTAAATAGAAGAGGCACCATGCCGACTTAAGTACAAGAAAACTGACTCTTCTTACTGTCTATGTTTTGAACCATTCCTGTGACACTGGTTATAGATTCCGATGCTTCACTTCAGGTTTACTGTATCCCTTGGACCTTTTTATTGACAATGAAACACAGAAATGGCATCAAATTAAATACAAAATGCACAATGCTGACTTAAGTACAAGAAGGCTGACTCTTCTAACTGACTGTTTTGAACCAGTCCTGTGACACTAGTTATAGATACCGATGCTTCACTTTAGGTTCACTGTATCCCTCTGACCTTCTTATTGACGATGAAACACAGAAATTGCATCGGAATTAAATACAAAAGGCAGAATGCCAACATAAGTACAAGAGGACTGTCTCTTCTTACTGACTATGTTTTGAACCATTCCTGTGACACTAGTTATAGATTCCGATGCTTCCCTTCAGGTTTACTGTATCCGTTTTACCTTCGTATTGACGATGGAACACAGAAATTGCATCGGAATTAAATACAAAAGGCACACTGCCGACTTAAGTACAAGAAGACTGACACTTTTTACTGACCATGTTTTGAACCATTCCTGTGACACTAGTTATAGATTCCGATGCTTCACTTCAAGTTTACTGTATCCCTCTGACCTTCTTATTGACGATGAAACACAGATAGTGCATCGGAGGTAAATACAAAAGGCACAATGCCGACTTAAGTACAAGAAGACTGATTCTTCCTACCGTCAATGTTTTGAACCATTCCTGTGAGACTAGTTATTGATTCCGATGCTTCACTTCAGGTTTACTGTATCCCGCTGACCTCCTTTTTGACGATGAAATACAGAAATTGCATCGGAATTAATTTGAAAAGGCACAATGCCGACTTAAGTACAAGAAGACTGACTCATCTTACTGTCAATGATTGGAACCATTCCTGTGACACTAGTTATAGATTCCGATGCTTCACCTCAGATTTACCTAATCCCTTGGACCTTCTAATTGACGATGAAACACAGAAATTGCATCATAATTAAATACAAAAGGCACAATGCCGACTTAAGTACAAGAAGACTGACTCTTGTTACTGACTATGTTTTGAACCATTCCTGTGACACTAGTTATAGATTCCAATGCTTCACTTCAGGTTTACTGTATCCCTTGGACCTTCGTATTGTCGACGAAACACAGAAATTGCGTCGGAATTAAATACAAAAGGCACAAGGCCGACTTAAGTACATGTAGAATGAATCTTACTACTGTCTATGTTTTGAACCATTCCTGTGACACTTGCTATAGATTCCGATGCTTCATTTCAGGTTTACTGTATCACATGGATCTTCTTATTGACGATGAAACACAGAAATTGCATCGGAAATAAATACAAAAGGCACAATGCCGACTTAAGTACAGGAAGACCGACTGTTCTTACTGACTATGATTTGAATCATTCCTGTGACACTAGTTATAGATTCCGATGCTTCACCTCAGATTTACCTAATCCCTTGGACCTTCTAATTGACGATGAAACACAGAAATTGCATCATAATTAAATACAAAAGGCACAATGCAGTACAAGAAGACTGACTCTTGTTACTGACTATGTTTTGAACCATTCCTGTGACACTTGTTATAGATTCCGATGATTCATTTCAGGTTTACTGTAACCCTTGGATCTTCTTATTGACGATGAAACACAGATAGTGCATCGGAGTTAAATACGAAAGGCACAATACCGACTTAAGTACAAGAAGCCTGACTCTTCTTACTGACTGTTTTGAACCATTCCTGTGACACTAGTTATAGATTCCGATGCTTCACTTCAGGTTTGCTGTATCCCTCTGACCTTCTTATTGACGATGAAACTCAGAAATTGCATCGGAATTAAATACAAAAGGCACAATGCCGACTTAAGTACAAGAAGACTGATTCTTCTTTTTGTCTATGTTTTGAACCATTCATGTGACTCTAGTTATAGATTCCGATGCTTTACTTCAGGTTTACTGTATCCCTTGGACCTTCTTATTGACGACGAAACACAGAAATTGGATCGGAATTAAATACAAAAGACACAATGCCGACTTAAGTACAAGAAGACTGACCCTTCTTACCGTCTATGTTTTGAACCATTCCTGTGACACTAGTTATAGATTCCGCTGCTTCACTTCAGGTTTACTGTATCCCTCTGACCTTCTAATTGACGATGAAACACAGATATTGCATCGGAATTAGATACAAAAGGCACAATGCCGGCTTAAGTACAAGAAGGCTTGCTCTTCGTACTGACTATGTTTTGAACCATTCCTGTGACACTAGTTATAGATTCCGATGATTCACTTCAGGTGTACTGTATCCCTTGGACTTTCTTATTGACGATGAAACACAGAAATTGCATCGGAATTAAATAGAAAAGGCACAATGCCGACTTAAGTGCAAGAAGACTGACTCTTCTTACTGACTATGTTTGGAACCTTTCCTGTGACACTAGCTATAGATTCCGATGCTTCACTTCAGGTTTACTGTATCCCTCTGTCCTTCTTATTGACGATGAAACACAGATATTGCATCGGAATTAAATAGAAAAGGCAATGCTTTGATCCATTCCTGTGACACTACTTATAGATTCCGATGCTTCACTTCAGGTTTACTGCATCCCTCTGACCTTCTTATTGACGATGAAACACAGAAATTGCATCGGAATTAGATACAAAAGGCACAATGCCGACTTACGTACAAGAAGACTGACTCTTCGTACTGACTATGTTTTGAACCATTCCTGTGACACTACTTATGGATTCCGATGATTCACTTCAGGTGTACTGTATCCCTTGGACCTTCTTATTGACGATTAAACACAGAAATTGCGTCGGAATTAAATAGAAAAGGCACAATGCCAACTTAAGTACAAGAAGACTGACTCTTCTTACTGACTATGTTTGGAACCAATCCTGTGACACTAGTTATATATTCCGATGCTTCACTTCAGGTTTACTGTATCCCTCTGACCTTCTTATTGACGATGAAACACAGATATTGCATCGGAATTAAATAGAAAAGGCACAATGCCGACTTAAGTACAAGAAGACTGATTCTTCCTACTGACTATGCTTTGAACCATTCCTGTGACACTAGATATAGATTCCGATGCTTCACTTCAGGTTCACTGTATAACTCTGACCTTCATATTGACGATGAAGCAAAGAAATCGCATCGGAATTAAATAGAAAAGGCACAATGCCGACTTAAGTACAAGAAGACTGACTCTTCTTACTGTCTATGTTTTAACCACTCCTGGGACACTAGTTATGGATTCCGATGCTTCACTCCAGGTTTACTGTATTCCTTTGACCTTCTTTTTGACGATGAAACACAGAAATTGCATCGGAATTTAATAGAAAAGGCACAATGCCGACTTAAGTACCAGAAGACTGATCCTTCTTACTATCTATGTTTTGAACCATTCCTGTGACGTTAGTTACAGATTCCGATGCTTCACTTCAGGTTTACTGTATTCATCTGACCTTCTTATTGACGATGAAACACAGAAATTGCATCGGAATTAAATAGAAATGGCACAATGCCGCCTGAAGTACAAGAAGACTGACTCTTCATACTGTCTAAGTTTGGAACCATTCCTGTGACGCTAGTTACAGATTCCGACGCTTCACTTCAGAATTACTGTATCCCTTGGACCTTCTTATTGACGATGAAACACAGATATTGCATCGGAAATAAATACAAAATGCACAATGCCGGCTTAAATACAAGAGGACTGACTTTTCTTACTGACTATGTTTTGAACCATTCCTGTGACAATAGTTAGCGATTTCGATGCTTCACTTCAGGTTTACTGTATCCCTCTGACCTTCTTATTGACGATGAAACACTGTAATTGCGTCGGTAATAAATTGAAAAGGGCATAATGCCGACTTAAGTACAGGAAGACTGACTCTTCTTACTGTCTATGTGTTGAACCATTCCTGTGACACTAGTTATAGATTCCGATGCTTCACTTCTGGTTTACTGTATCCCTTGGACCTTCGTATTGACGATGAAACACAGAAATTGCATCGGAATAAATACAAGAGGCACAATGCCGACTTAAGTACAAGAAGACTGACTCTTCTTACTGACAATGCTTTGAACCATTCCTGTGACACGAGTTAAAGATTCCGATGCTTGACTTCAGGTTTACTGTTTCTCTCTGACCTTCTTATTGACGATGAAACACAGAAATTGCATCGGAATTAAATACAAAAGGCACAATGCCGACTTAAGTACATGTAGACTGACTCTTCCTACTGTCTATATTTTGAAACATTCCTGGGACACTAGTTATAGATATTGTTGTTGTTGTGGTCTTCAGTCCTGAGACTGGTTTGATGCAGCTCTCCATGCTACTCTATCCTGTGCAAGCTTCTTCATCTCCCAGTACCTACTGCAACCAACATCCTTGTGAATCTGCTTAGTGTATTCATCTCTTGGTCTCCCCCTATGAGTTTTACCCTCCACGCTGCCCTCCAATACTAAATTGGTGATCCCTTGATGCCTCAGAACATGTCCTACCAACCGATCCCTTCTTCTGGTCAAGTTGTGCCACAATCTTCTCTTCTCCCCAATTCTATTCAATACTTCCTCATTAGTTATGTGATGTACCCATCTAATCTTCAGCATTCTTCTGTAGCACCACATTTCGAAAGCTTCTATTCTCTTCTTGTCCAAACTATTTACCGTCCATGTTTCACTTCCATACATGGCTACACTCCATACAAATACTTTCAGAAATAAATTCCTGACACTTAAATCTATACTTGATGTTAACAAATTTCTCTTCTTCAGAAACGCTTTCCTTGCCATTGCCAGTCTACATTTTATATCCTCTCTACTTCGTCCATCATCAGTTATTTTGCTCCCCAAATAGCAAAACTCCTTTACTACTTTAAGTGTCTCATTTCCTAATGTAATACCCTCAGCACCACCTACCTTAATTCGACTACATTCCATTATCCTCGTTTTGCTTTTGTTGATGTTCATCTTATATCCTCCCTTCAAGACACCATCCATTCCGTTCAACTGCTCTTCCAAGTCCTTTGCTGTCTCTGACAGAGTTACAATGTCATCGGCGAACCTCAAAGTTTTTATTTCTTCTCCATGGATTTTAATACCTACTCCAAATTTTTCTTTTGTTTCCTTTACTGCCTGCTCAATATAGAGATTGAATAACATCGGGGAGAGGCTACAACCCTGTCTCACTCCCTTCCCAACCACTGCTTCCGTTTCATGTCCCTCAACTCTTATAACTGCCATCTGGTTTCTGTACAAGTTGTAAATAGCCTTTCGCTCCCTGTATTTTACCCCTGCCACCTTTAGAATTTGAAAGAGAGTATTCCAGTCAACATTGTCAAAAGCTTTCTCTAAGTCTACAAATGCTAGAAACGTAGGTTTGCCTTTCCTTAATCTTTCTTCTAAGATAAGTCGTAAGGTCAGTATTGCCTCACGTGTTCCAGTTTTTCTACGGAATCCAAACTGATCTTCCCCGAGGTCGGCTTCTACTAGTTTTTCCATTCGTCTGTAAAGAATTCGTGTTAGTATTTTGCAGCTGTGACTTATTAAACTGATTGTACGGTAATTTTCACATCTGTCAACACCTGCTTTCTTTGGGATTGGAATTATTATATTCTTCTTGAAGTCTGAGGGTATTTCGCCTGTTTCATACATCTTGCTCACCAGATGGTAGAGTTTTGTCAGACCTGGCTCTCCCAAGGCCGTCAGTAGTTCCAATGGAATGTTGTCTACTCCGGGGGCCTTGTTTCGACTGAGGTCCTTCAGTGCTATGTCAAACTCTTCACGCAGTATCGTATCTCCCATTTCATCTTCATCTACATCCTCTTCCATTTCCATAATATTGTCATCAAGTGCATCGCCCTTGTATAGACCCTCTATATACTCCTTCCACGTTTCTGCTTTCCCTTCTTTGCTTAGAACTGGGTTTCCATCTGAGCTCTTGATGTTCATACAGGTGGTTCTCTTATCTCCAAAGGTCTTTTTAATTTTCCTGTAGGCAGTATCTATCTTACCCCTAGTGAGACAAGCCTCGACATCCTTACATTTGTCCTCTAGCCATCCCTGCTTAGCCATTTTGCACTTCCTGTCGATCTCATTTTTGAGACGTTTGTATTCCTTTTTGCCTGCTTCATTTACTGCATTTTTATATTTTCTCCTTTCATCAATTAAATTCAATATTTCTTCTGTTACCCAAGGATTTCTACTAACCCTCTTCTTTTTACCTACTTGATCGTCTGCTGCCTTCACTACTTCATCCCTCAGAGCTACCCATTCTTCTTCTACTGTATTTCTTTCCCCCATTCCTTTCAATTGTTCCCTTATGCTCTCCCTGAAACTCTGTACAACCTCTGGTTCTTTCAGTTTATCCAGGTCCCATCTCCTTAAATTCCCACCTTTTTGCAGTTTCTTCAGTTTTAATCTGCAGGTCATAACCAATAGATTGTGGTCAGAGTCCACATCTGCCCCTGGAAATGTCTTACAATTTAAAACCTGGTTCCTAAATCTCTGTCTTACCATTATATAATCTATCTGATACCTTTTAGTATCTCCAGGGTTTTTCCATGTCTACAACCTTCTATTATGATTCTTAAACCAAGTGTTAGCTATGATTAAGTTGTGCTCTGTGCAAAATTCTATCAGGCGGCTTCCTCTTTCATTTCTTAGCCCCAATCCATACCGATGATATAGATACCGATGCTTCATTTCAGGTTTACTGTATCCCTTGGACCTTCTTATTGACGATGAAACACAGAAAGTGCATCGGAATTAAATAGAAATGGCACAATGCTGACTTAAGTACAAGAAGACTGACTCTTCCTACTTTCTATGTTTTGAACCATTCCTGTGACACTAGTTATAGATTCCGATGCTTCACTTCTGATTTACTGTATCCCTCTGACCTTCTTATTGACGATGAAACACAGAAATTGCATCGGAATTAAATTCAGAAGGCACAATGCCGACTTAAGTACAAGAAGACTGACTCTTCTTACTGTCTATGTTTTAACCACTCCTGTGACACTAGTTATAGATTCCGATGCTTCACTCCAGGTTTACATTATCCCTTTGCCCTTCTTTTTGACGATGCAACACAGAAATTGCATCGGAAATTAATAGAAAAGGCACAATGACGACTTAAGTACCAGAAGACAGACTCTTCTTACTATCTATGTTTTGAACCATTCCTGTGACGTTAGTTACAGATTCCTATGCTTCACTTCAGGTTTACTGTATATCTCTGGCCTTCTTATTGACGATGAAACACAGAAATTGCATCGGAATTAAATACAAAAGGCACATTGCCGACTTAAGTACAAGAAGACCGACTCTTCCTACTGTCTATGTTTTGAACCATTCCTGTGACACTAGTTATAGATTTCGATGCTTCACTTCAGGTTTACTGTATCCCTTGGACGTTCTTATTGACGATGAAACACAGAAATTGCATCGGAATTAAATAGAAAAGGCACAATGCCGACTCAAGTACAAGAAGACTGACTCTTCTTACTGACTATGATTTGAACCATTCCTGTGGCACTAGATATTGATTCCGATGCTTCACTTCAGGTTTACTGTATCCATCTGACCTTCTTATTGACGATGAAACACAGAAATTGCATCGGAATTAAATAGAAATGGCACAATGCCGACTGAAGTACAAGAAGACTGACTCTTCATACTGTCTAAGTTTTGAACCATTCCCGTGACGCTAGTTACGGATTCCTATGCTTCACTTCACTGTTACTGTGTCCCTTGGACCTTCTTATTGACGATGAAACACAGATATTGCATCGGAAATAAATACAAGAGGCACAATGCCGACTTAAATACAAGAAGACTGACTCTTCTTACTGACTATGTTTTGAACCATTCCTGTGACACTAGTTAGAGATTCCGATGCCTCACTTCAGGTTTACTGTATCCCTCTCACCTTCTTATTGACGATGAAAAACAGTAGTTGCATCGGAAATAAATTGAAAAGGGCATTATGAAGACTTAAGTACAAGAAGACTGACTCTTCTTACTGTCTGTGTTTGAACCATTCCTGTGACACTAGTTATAGATTCCGATGCTTCATTTCAGGTTTACTGTATCCCTTGGACCTTCTTATTGACGATGAAACTCAGAACGTGCATCGGAATTAAATAGAAAAGGCACAATGCAGACTTAAGTACAAGAATACTTACTCTTATTACTTTCTATGTTTGGAACCATTCCTGTGACACTAGTTATAGATTCCGATGCTTCACTTCTCGTTTACTCTATCCCTCTGACCTTCTTATTGACGATGAAAGACAGAAATTGCATCGGAATTAGATACAAAACTCACAATGCCGACTTAAGTACAAGAAGACTGACCTTTCTTACTGTCTATGCTTTGAACCATTGTTGTGACACTAGTTATAGATTCCGATGCTTCACTTCAGGTTTACTGTATCCCTTGGACCTTCTTATTGACGATGAAACACAGAAATTGCATCGGAATGAAATACAAAAGGCACAATGCCGACTTAAGTAAAAGAAGACTGACTCTTCTTAGTGACTGTTTTGAACCATTCCTGTGACACTAGTTATAGATTCCGATGCTTCACTTCAGGTTTACTGTATCCCTCTGTCCTTCTTATTGACGATGAAACACAGAAATTGCATCGGAATTAAATACAAATGACACAATGCCGACTTAAGTGCAAGATGACTGACTCTCATTACTGTCTATGTTTTGAACCATTCGTGTGAAACTAGATATAGATTCCGTTGCTTCACTTCAGGTTTACTGTATCCCTTGGACCTTCTTATTGACGATGAAACAAAGAAATTGAATCGGAATTAAATAGAAAAGGCACAATGCCGACTTAAGTACAAGAAGACTGACTCTTCTCACTGTCTATGTTTTGAACCATTCCTGTGACGCTAGTTACAGATTCCGATGCTTCACTTCTGGTTTACTGTATCCCTTGGACATTCTTATTGACGATGAAACACAGATATTGCTCGGAATTAAATACAAAAGGCACAATGCCGACGTAGGTACAAGAAGACTGACTCTTCTTACTGACTATGTTTGAACCATTCCTGTAACACTAGTTAGAGATTCCAATGCTTCACTCTAGGTTTACTGTATCCCTTGGACCTTCTTATTGACTATGAAACTCAGAAATTGTATCGGAATTAAATACAAAAGGCACAATGCTGACTTAAGTACAAGAATACTGACGCTTCTTACTGACTATGTTTTGAACCATTCCTGTGACACTACATAGAGATTCCGATGCTTCACTTCAGGTTTCTGTATCCCTCTGACCTTCATATTGACGATGAAACACAGTAATTGCATCGGAATTAAATTGAAAAGGGCACAATGCCGACTTAAGTACAAGAAGACTGACTCTTCTTACTGACTATGTTTTGAACCATTCCTGTGTCACTAGTTATAGATTCCGATGCTTCACTTCAGGTTTACTCTATCACTAGGACCTTCTTATTGACGATGAAACACAGAAATTGCATCGGAACTAAATACAAAACGAACAATGCCGACTTAAGTACAAGACGACTGACACTTCCTACTGTCTATGTTTTGACTGGTTCCTGTAACATTAGTTATAGATTCCGATGCTTCACTTCAGGTTTACTGTATCCCTTGGACCTTGTTATTGACGATAAAACACAGAAATTGCATCGGAATTAAATACAAAAAGCACAATGCCGACTTAGGTACAAGAGGTTTGACTCTTCTTACTGACTATGTTTTGAACCATTCCTGTGCCACTAGTTATAGTTTCCGATGCTTTACATCAGGTTTACTGTATCCCTCTGACAGTCTTATTGACGATGAAACACAGATATTGCATCGGAAATAAATACAAAAGGCACGATGCCGACTTAAGTACATGTAGAATGAATCTTCCCACTGCCTATGATTGGAACCATTCCTGTGACACTTGTTATAGATTCTTATGCTTCATTTCAGGATAACTGAATCCCTTGGATCTTCTAATTGACGATGAAACACAGATAGTGCATCGGAGTTAAATACAAAAGGAACAATGCCGACTTAAGTACAAGAAGACTGACTCTTCTTACTGACTGTTTTGAACCATTCCTGTGACACTAGTTATAGATTCTGATGCTTCACTTCAGGTTTACTGTATCCCTCTGTCCTTCTTATTGACGATGAAACACAGTAATTGCATCGGAATTAAATACAAAAGGCACAATGCCGACTTAAGTACAATAAAACTGACTCTTCCAACTGTCTAAGATTTGAACCATTCCTGTGATACTAGTTATTGATTCCGACGCTTCACTTCAGGTTTACTGTATCCCTTGGACCTTCTTGTTGACGATGAAACAAAGAAATTGCATCGTAATTAAATAGAAAAGGCACAATGCCGACTTAAGTACAAGAAGACTGACTCTTCTTACTGCCTATGTTTTGAAACATTCCTGTGACTCTAGTTACAGATTCCGATGTTTCACTTCATGTTTACTGTATCCCTCTGACCTTCTTATTGACGATGAAACACAGAAATTGCATCGGAATTAATTAGAAAATGCACGACGCCGACTTAAATACAAGATGACTGACGCTTCCTACTGTTTATGCTTTGAACCATTCCTGTGACACTAGTTATAGATTCCGATGCTTCACTTCAGGTTTACAGTATCCCTCTGACATTCTTATTGACGATGAAACACAGAATTTGCATGGGAATTAAATACAAAAGGCACAATGCCGACTTAAGTACAAGAAGACTGACCTTTCTTATTGTCTATGCTTTGAACCATTCCTGTGACACTAGTTATAGGTTCCGATGCTTCACTTCATGTTTACTGTATCCCTCTGACCTTCTTACTGACGATGAAACACTGTAATTGCATCGGAATTAAATAGAAGAGGCACAATGCCGACTTAAGTACAAGAAGACTGACTCTTCTCACTGTCTATGTTTTGAACCATTCCTGTGACGCTAGTTACAGGTTCCGATGCTTCACTTCTGGTTCACTGTATCCCTTGGACATTCTTATTGACGATGAAACACAGATATTGCTCGGAATTAAATGCAAAAGGCACAATGCCGACGTAAGTACAAGAAGACTGACTCTTCTTACTGACTATGTTTGAACCATTCCTGTGACACTAGTTAGGGATTCCGATGCTTCACTCTAGGTTTACTGTATCCCTTGGACCTTCTTATTGACTATGAAACACAGAAATTGTATCGGAATTAAATACAAAAGGCACAATGCTGACTTAAGTACAAGAATACTGACTCTTCTTACTGACTATGTTTTGAACCATTCCTGTGACACTACTTAGAGATTCCGATGCTTCACTTCAGGTTTACTGTATCCCTCTGACCTTCATATTGACGATGAAACACAGTAATTGCATCGGAATTAAATTGAAAAGGGCACAATGCCGACTTAAGTACAAGAAGACTGACTCTTCTTACTGTCTATGTTTTGAACCATTCCTGTGACATTAATTATAGATTCCGATGCTGCACTTCGGGTTTACTGTATCCCTTGGACATTCTTAGTGACTATGAAACACAGAAATTGTATCGGAATTAAATACAAAAGGCACGATGCCGACTTAAGTACAAGAAGACCGACTCTTCTTACTGACTATGTTTTGAACCATTCCTGTGACACTAGTTATAGATTCCGATGCTTCACTTCAGGTTTACTCTATCACTAGGACCTTCTTATTGACGATGAAACACAGAAATTGCATCGGAACTAAATACAAAAAGAACAATGCCGACTTAAGTACAAGACGACTGACACTTCCTACTGTCTATCTTTTGACCGGTTCCTGTAACATTAGTTACAGATTCCGATGCTTCACTTCAGGTTTACTGTATCCCTTGGACCTTGTTATTGACGATAAAACACAGAAATTGCATCGGAATTAAATACAAAAAGCACAATGCCGACTTAGGTACAAGAGGTTTGACTCTTCTTACTGACTATGTTTTGAACCATTCCTGTGCCACTAGTTATAGTTTCCGATGCTTTACATCAGGTTTACTGTATCCCTCTGACAATCTTATTGACGATGAAACACAGAAATTGCATCGGAAATAAATACAAAAGGCACGATGCCGACTTAAGTACATGTAGAATGAATCTTCCCACTGTCTATGATTGGAACCATTCCTGTGACACTTGTTATAGATTCTTATGCTTCATTTCAGGATAACTGAATCCCTTGGATCTTCTAATTGACGATGAAACACAGATAGTGCATCGGAGTTAAATACAAAAGGAACAATGCCGACTTAAGTACAAGAAGACTGACTCTTCTTACTGACTGTTTTGAACCATTCCTGTGACACTAGTTATAGATTCTGATGCTTCACTTCAGGTTTACTGTATCCCTCTGTCCTTCTTATTGACGATGAAACACAGTAATTGCATCGGAATTAAATACAAAAGGCACAATGCCGACTTAAGTACAATAAAACTGACTCTTCCAACTGTCTAAGATTTGAACCATTCCTGTGATACTAGTTATTGATTCCGACGCTTCACTTCAGGTTTACTGTATCCCTTGGACCTTCTTGTTGACGATGAAACAAAGAAATTGCATCGTAATTAAATAGAAAAGGCACAATGCCGACTTAAGTACAAGAAGACTGACTCTTCTTACTGCCTATGTTTTGAAACATTCCTGTGACTCTAGTTACAGATTCCGATGCTTCACTTCAGGTTTACTGTATCCCTCTGACCTTCTTATTGACGATGAAACACAGAAATTGGATCGGAATTAATTAGAAAATGCACGACGCCGACTTAAGTACAAGATGACTGACGCTTCCTACTGTTTATGTTTTGAACCATTCCTGTGACACTAGTTATAGATTCCGATGCTTCACTTCATGTTTTCAGTATCCCTCTGACATTCTTATTGACGATGAAACACAGAATTTGCATGGGAATTAAATACAAAAGGCACAATGCCGACTTAAGTACAAGAAGACTGACCTTTCTTATTGTCTATGCTTTGAACCATTCCTGTGACACTAGTTATAGATTCCGATGCTTCACTTCATGTTTACTGTATCCCTCTGACCTTCTTACTCACGATGAAACACTGTAATTGCATCGGAATTAAATAGAAGAGGCACAATGCCGACTTAAGTACAAGAAGACTGACTCTTCTCACTGTCTATGTTTTGAACCATTCCTGTGACGCTAGTTACAGATTCCGATGCTTCACTTCTGGTTTACTGTATCCCTTGGACATTCTTATTGACGATGAAACACAGATATTGCTCGGAATTAAATGCAAAAGGCACAATGCCGACGTAAGTACAAGAAGACTGACTCTTCTTACTGACTATGTTTGAACCATTCCTGTGACACTAGTTAGAGATTCCGATGCTTCACTCTAGGTTTACTGTATCCCTTGGACCTTCTTATTGACTATGAAACACAGAAATTGTATCGGAATTAAATACAAAAGGCACAATGCTGACTTAAGTACAAGAATACTGACTCTTCTTACTGACTATGTTTTGAACCATTCCTGTGACACTACTTAGAGATTCCGATGCTTCACTTCAGGTTTACTGTATCCCTCTGACCTTCATATTGACGATGAAACACAGTAATTGCATCGGAATTAAATTGAAAAGGGCACAATGCCGACTTAAGTACAAGAAGACTGACTCTTCTTACTGTCTATGTTTTGAACCATTCCTGTGCCATTAATTATAGATTCCGATGCTGCACTTCGGGTTTACTGTATCCCTTGTACCTTCTTAGTGACTATGAAACACAGAAATTGTATCGGAATTAAATACAAAAGGCACGATGCCGACTTAAGTACAAGAAGACCGACTCTTCTTACTGACTATGTTTTGAACCATTCCTGTGACACTAGTTATAGATTCCGATGCTTCACTTCAGGTTTACTCTATCACTAGGACCTTCTTATTGACGATGAAACACAGAAATTGCATCGGAACTAAATACAAAACGAACAATGCCGACTTAAGCACAAGAAGACTGACACTTCCTACTGTCGATGATTTGAACGGTTCCTGTAACATTAGTTATAGATTCCGATGCTTCAGTTCAGGTTTACTGTATCCCTTGGACCTTGTTATTGACGATGAAACACAGAAATTGCATCGGAATTAAATACAAAAGGCACAATGCCGACTTAGGTACAAGAGGTTTGACTCTTCTTACTGACTATGTTTTGAACCATTCCTGTGCCCCTAGTTATAGTTTCCGATGCTTTACATCAGGTTTACTGTATCCCTCTGACAATCTTATTGACGATGAAACACAGAAATTGCATCGGAAATAAATACTAAAGGCACGATGCCGACTTAAGTACATGTAGAATGAATCTTCCCACTGTCTATGATTTGAACCATTCCTGTGACACTAGTTACGGATTCCGATGCTTCACCTCAGGTTTACTGTATCCTTCTGACCCTTTTATTGACGATGAAACTCAGAAATTGTGTCGGAATTAAATACAAATGGCACAATGCCGACTTAAGTACAAGAAGACTGACCCTTCTTACTGTCTATGTTTTGAACCATTCCTGTGACACTAGTTATAGATTCCGATTCTTCACTTCAGGTTTTCTGTATCCCTCTGACCTTTTAATTGACGATGAATCATAGAAATTGTATCGGAATTAGATACAAAAGGCACAATGCCGACTTACGTACAAGAAGACTGACCCTTCGTACTGACTATGTTTGAACCATTCCTGTGACACTAGTTATGGATCCCGATGATTCACTTCAGGTTCACTGTATCACTCTGACCTTCATATTGACGATGAAACAAAGAAATCGCATCGGAATTAAATAGAAAAGACACAATGCCGACTAAAGTACAAGAAAACTGACTCTTCTTACTGTCTATGTTTTAACCACTCCTGTGACCCTAGTTATAGATTCCGATGCTTCACTCCAGGTTTACTGTATCCCTCTGACCTTCTTACTGACGATGAAACACTGTAATTGCATCGGAATTAAATAGAAGAGGCACAATGCCGACTTAAGTACAAGAAGACTGACTCTTCTCACTGTCTATGTTTTGAACCATTCCTGTGACGCTAGTTACAGGTTCCGATGCTTCACTTCTGGTTCACTGTATCCCTTGGACATTCTTATTGACGATGAAACACAGATATTGCTCGGAATTAAATGCAAAAGGCACAATGCCGACGTAAGTACAAGAAGACTGACTCTTCTTACTGACTATGTTTGAACCATTCCTGTGACACTAGTTAGGGATTCCGATGCTTCACTCTAGGTTTACTGTATCCCTTGGACCTTCTTATTGACTATGAAACACAGAAATTGTATCGGAATTAAATACAAAAGGCACAATGCTGACTTAAGTACAAGAATACTGACTCTTCTTACTGACTATGTTTTGAACCATTCCTGTGACACTACTTAGAGATTCCGATGCTTCACTTCAGGTTTACTGTATCCCTCTGACCTTCATATTGACGATGAAACACAGTAATTGCATCGGAATTAAATTGAAAAGGGCACAATGCCGACTTAAGTACAAGAAGACTGACTCTTCTTACTGTCTATGTTTTGAACCATTCCTGTGACATTAATTATAGATTCCGATGCTGCACTTCGGGTTTACTGTATCCCTTGGACATTCTTAGTGACTATGAAACACAGAAATTGTATCGGAATTAAATACAAAAGGCACGATGCCGACTTAAGTACAAGAAGACCGACTCTTCTTACTGACTATGTTTTGAACCATTCCTGTGACACTAGTTATAGATTCCGATGCTTCACTTCAGGTTTACTCTATCACTAGGACCTTCTTATTGACGATGAAACACAGAAATTGCATCGGAACTAAATACAAAAAGAACAATGCCGACTTAAGTACAAGACGACTGACACTTCCTACTGTCTATCTTTTGACCGGTTCCTGTAACATTAGTTACAGATTCCGATGCTTCACTTCAGGTTTACTGTATCCCTTGGACCTTGTTATTGACGATAAAACACAGAAATTGCATCGGAATTAAATACAAAAAGCACAATGCCGACTTAGGTACAAGAGGTTTGACTCTTCTTACTGACTATGTTTTGAACCATTCCTGTGCCACTAGTTATAGTTTCCGATGCTTTACATCAGGTTTACTGTATCCCTCTGACAATCTTATTGACGATGAAACACAGAAATTGCATCGGAAATAAATACAAAAGGCACGATGCCGACTTAAGTACATGTAGAATGAATCTTCCCACTGTCTATGATTGGAACCATTCCTGTGACACTTGTTATAGATTCTTATGCTTCATTTCAGGATAACTGAATCCCTTGGATCTTCTAATTGACGATGAAACACAGATAGTGCATCGGAGTTAAATACAAAAGGAACAATGCCGACTTAAGTACAAGAAGACTGACTCTTCTTACTGACTGTTTTGAACCATTCCTGTGACACTAGTTATAGATTCTGATGCTTCACTTCAGGTTTACTGTATCCCTCTGTCCTTCTTATTGACGATGAAACACAGTAATTGCATCGGAATTAAATACAAAAGGCACAATGCCGACTTAAGTACAATAAAACTGACTCTTCCAACTGTCTAAGATTTGAACCATTCCTGTGATACTAGTTATTGATTCCGACGCTTCACTTCAGGTTTACTGTATCCCTTGGACCTTCTTGTTGACGATGAAACAAAGAAATTGCATCGTAATTAAATAGAAAAGGCACAATGCCGACTTAAGTACAAGAAGACTGACTCTTCTTACTGCCTATGTTTTGAAACATTCCTGTGACTCTAGTTACAGATTCCGATGCTTCACTTCAGGTTTACTGTATCCCTCTGACCTTCTTATTGACGATGAAACACAGAAATTGGATCGGAATTAATTAGAAAATGCACGACGCCGACTTAAGTACAAGATGACTGACGCTTCCTACTGTTTATGTTTTGAACCATTCCTGTGACACTAGTTATAGATTCCGATGCTTCACTTCATGTTTTCAGTATCCCTCTGACATTCTTATTGACGATGAAACACAGAATTTGCATGGGAATTAAATACAAAAGGCACAATGCCGACTTAAGTACAAGAAGACTGACCTTTCTTATTGTCTATGCTTTGAACCATTCCTGTGACACTAGTTATAGATTCCGATGCTTCACTTCATGTTTACTGTATCCCTCTGACCTTCTTACTCACGATGAAACACTGTAATTGCATCGGAATTAAATAGAAGAGGCACAATGCCGACTTAAGTACAAGAAGACTGACTCTTCTCACTGTCTATGTTTTGAACCATTCCTGTGACGCTAGTTACAGATTCCGATGCTTCACTTCTGGTTTACTGTATCCCTTGGACATTCTTATTGACGATGAAACACAGATATTGCTCGGAATTAAATGCAAAAGGCACAATGCCGACGTAAGTACAAGAAGACTGACTCTTCTTACTGACTATGTTTGAACCATTCCTGTGACACTAGTTAGAGATTCCGATGCTTCACTCTAGGTTTACTGTATCCCTTGGACCTTCTTATTGACTATGAAACACAGAAATTGTATCGGAATTAAATACAAAAGGCACAATGCTGACTTAAGTACAAGAATACTGACTCTTCTTACTGACTATGTTTTGAACCATTCCTGTGACACTACTTAGAGATTCCGATGCTTCACTTCAGGTTTACTGTATCCCTCTGACCTTCATATTGACGATGAAACACAGTAATTGCATCGGAATTAAATTGAAAAGGGCACAATGCCGACTTAAGTACAAGAAGACTGACTCTTCTTACTGTCTATGTTTTGAACCATTCCTGTGCCATTAATTATAGATTCCGATGCTGCACTTCGGGTTTACTGTATCCCTTGTACCTTCTTAGTGACTATGAAACACAGAAATTGTATCGGAATTAAATACAAAAGGCACGATGCCGACTTAAGTACAAGAAGACCGACTCTTCTTACTGACTATGTTTTGAACCATTCCTGTGACACTAGTTATAGATTCCGATGCTTCACTTCAGGTTTACTCTATCACTAGGACCTTCTTATTGACGATGAAACACAGAAATTGCATCGGAACTAAATACAAAACGAACAATGCCGACTTAAGCACAAGAAGACTGACACTTCCTACTGTCGATGATTTGAACGGTTCCTGTAACATTAGTTATAGATTCCGATGCTTCAGTTCAGGTTTACTGTATCCCTTGGACCTTGTTATTGACGATGAAACACAGAAATTGCATCGGAATTAAATACAAAAGGCACAATGCCGACTTAGGTACAAGAGGTTTGACTCTTCTTACTGACTATGTTTTGAACCATTCCTGTGCCCCTAGTTATAGTTTCCGATGCTTTACATCAGGTTTACTGTATCCCTCTGACAATCTTATTGACGATGAAACACAGAAATTGCATCGGAAATAAATACTAAAGGCACGATGCCGACTTAAGTACATGTAGAATGAATCTTCCCACTGTCTATGATTTGAACCATTCCTGTGACACTAGTTACGGATTCCGATGCTTCACCTCAGGTTTACTGTATCCTTCTGACCCTTTTATTGACGATGAAACTCAGAAATTGTGTCGGAATTAAATACAAATGGCACAATGCCGACTTAAGTACAAGAAGACTGACCCTTCTTACTGTCTATGTTTTGAACCATTCCTGTGACACTAGTTATAGATTCCGATTCTTCACTTCAGGTTTTCTGTATCCCTCTGACCTTTTAATTGACGATGAATCATAGAAATTGTATCGGAATTAGATACAAAAGGCACAATGCCGACTTACGTACAAGAAGACTGACCCTTCGTACTGACTATGTTTGAACCATTCCTGTGACACTAGTTATGGATCCCGATGATTCACTTCAGGTTCACTGTATCACTCTGACCTTCATATTGACGATGAAACAAAGAAATCGCATCGGAATTAAATAGAAAAGACACAATGCCGACTAAAGTACAAGAAGACTGACTCTTCTTACTGTCTATGTTTTAACCACTCCTGTGACCCTAGTTATAGATTCCGATGCTTCACTCCAGGTTTACTGTATCCCTTTGACCTTCTTTTTGACGATGAAACACAGAAATTGCATCGGAATTTTATAGAAAAGGCACAAGGCCGACTTAAGTACCAGAAGACTGACTCTTCATACTATCTATATTTTGAACCATTCCTGTTAAGTTAGTTACAGATTCCGATGCATCACTTCAGGTTTACTGTATACCTCTGACCTTCTTATTGACGATGAAACACAGAAATTGCATTGGAATTAAATAGAAAAGGCACATTGTCGACTTAAGTACAAGAAGACTGACTCCTCTTACTGACTATGTTTTGAACCATTCCTGTGCCACTAGTTATAGTTTCCGATGCTTCACATCAGGTTTACTGTGTCCTTCTGACAATCTTATTGACGATGAAACACAGAAATTGCATCGGAAATAAATACAAAAGGCACGATGCCGACTTAAGTACATGTAGAATGAATCTTCCCACGGTCTATGATTTGAACCATTCCTGTGACACTTGTTATAGATTCTTATGCTTCGTTTCAGGTTAACTGAATCCCTTGGCTCTTCTAATTGACGATGAAACACAGATAGTGCATCGGAGTTAAATACAAAAGGCACAATGCCGACTTAAGTACAAGAAGACTGACTCTTCTTACTGACTGTTTTGAACCATTCCTGTGACACTAGTTATAGATTCTGATGCTTCACTTCAGGTTTACTGTATCCCTCTGTCCTTCTTATTGACGATGAAACACAGTAATTGCATCGGAATTAAATACAAAAGGCACAATGCCGACTTAAGTACAATAAAACTGACTCTTCCAACTGTCTAAGATTTGAACCATTCCTGTGATACTAGTTATTGATTCCGACGCTTCACTTCAGGTTTACTGTATCCCTTGGACCTTCTTGTTGACGATGAAACAAAGAAATTGCATCGTAATTAAATAGAAAAGGCACAATGCCGACTTAAGTACAAGAAGACTGACTCTTCTTACTGCCTATGTTTTGAAACATTCCTGTGACTCTAGTTACAGATTCCGATGCTTTACATCAGGTTTACTGTATCCCTCTGACAATCTTATTGACGATGAAACACAGAAATTGCATCGGAAATAAATACAAAAGGCACGATGCCGACTTAAGTACATGTAGAATGAATCTTCCCACTGTCTATGATTGGAACCATTCCTGTGACACTTGTTATAGATTCTTATGCTTCATTTCAGGATAACTGAATCCCTTGGATCTTCTAATTGACGATGAAACACAGATAGTGCATCGGAGTTAAATACAAAAGGAACAATGCCGACTTAAGTACAAGAAGACTGACTCTTCTTACTGACTGTTTTGAACCATTCCTGTGACACTAGTTATAGATTCTGATGCTTCACTTCAGGTTTACTGTATCCCTCTGTCCTTCTTATTGACGATGAAACACAGTAATTGCATCGGAATTAAATACAAAAGGCACAATGCCGACTTAAGTACAATAAAACTGACTCTTCCAACTGTCTAAGATTTGAACCATTCCTGTGATACTAGTTATTGATTCCGATGCTTCACTTCATGTTTTCAGTATCCCTCTGACATTCTTATTGACGATGAAACACAGAATTTGCATGGGAATTAAATAGAAGAGGCACAATGCCGACTTAAGTACAAGAAGACTGACTCTTCTTACTGCCTATGTTTTGAACCATTCCTGTGACACTAGTTATAGATTCTGATGCTTCACTTCAGGTTTACTGTATCCCTCTGACCTTCTTATTGACGATGAAACACAGAAATTGGATCGGAATTAATTAGAAAATGCACGACGCCGACTTAAGTACAAGATGACTGACGCTTCCTACTGTTTATGTTTTGAACCATTCCTGTGACACTAGTTATAGATTCCGATGCTTCACTTCATGTTTTCAGTATCCCTCTGACATTCTTATTGACGATGAAACACAGAATTTGCATGGGAATTAAATACAAAAGGCACAATGCCGACTTAAGTACAAGAAGACTGACCTTTCTTATTGTCTATGCTTTGAACCATTCCTGTGACACTAGTTATAGATTCCGATGCTTCACTTCATGTTTACTGTATCCCTCTGACCTTCTTACTCACGATGAAACACTGTAATTGCATCGGAATTAAATAGAAGAGGCACAATGCCGACTTAAGTACAAGAAGACTGACTCTTCTCACTGTCTATGTTTTGAACCATTCCTGTGACGCTAGTTACAGATTCCGATGCTTCACTTCTGGTTTACTGTATCCCTTGGACATTCTTATTGACGATGAAACACAGATATTGCTCGGAATTAAATGCAAAAGGCACAATGCCGACGTAAGTACAAGAAGACTGACTCTTCTTACTGACTATGTTTGAACCATTCCTGTGACACTAGTTAGAGATTCCGATGCTTCACTCTAGGTTTACTGTATCCCTTGGACCTTCTTATTGACTATGAAACACAGAAATTGTATCGGAATTAAATACAAAAGGCACAATGCTGACTTAAGTACAAGAATACTGACTCTTCTTACTGACTATGTTTTGAACCATTCCTGTGACACTACTTAGAGATTCCGATGCTTCACTTCAGGTTTACTGTATCCCTCTGACCTTCATATTGACGATGAAACACAGTAATTGCATCGGAATTAAATTGAAAAGGGCACAATGCCGACTTAAGTACAAGAAGACTGACTCTTCTTACTGTCTATGTTTTGAACCATTCCTGTGACATTAATTATAGATTCCGATGCTGCACTTCGGGTTTACTGTATCCCTTGTACCTTCTTAGTGACTATGAAACACAGAAATTGTATCGGAATTAAATACAAAAGGCACGATGCCGACTTAAGTACAAGAAGACCGACTCTTCTTACTGACTATGTTTTGAACCATTCCTGTGACACTAGTTATAGATTCCGATGCTTCACTTCAGGTTTACTCTATCACTAGGACCTTCTTATTGACGATGAAACACAGAAATTGCATCGGAACTAAATACAAAACGAACAATGCCGACTTAAGCACAAGAAGACTGACACTTCCTACTGTCGATGATTTGAACGGTTCCTGTAACATTAGTTATAGATTCCGATGCTTCAGTTCAGGTTTACTGTATCCCTTGGACCTTGTTATTGACGATGAAACACAGAAATTGCATCGGAATTAAATACAAAAGGCACAATGCCGACTTAGGTACAAGAGGTTTGACTCTTCTTACTGACTATGTTTTGAACCATTCCTGTGCCCCTAGTTATAGTTTCCGATGCTTTACATCAGGTTTACTGTATCCCTCTGACAATCTTATTGACGATGAAACACAGAAATTGCATCGGAAATAAATACTAAAGGCACGATGCCGACTTAAGTACATGTAGAATGAATCTTCCCACTGTCTATGATTTGAACCATTCCTGTGACACTAGTTACGGATTCCGATGCTTCACCTCAGGTTTACTGTATCCTTCTGACCCTTTTATTGACGATGAAACTCAGAAATTGTGTCGGAATTAAATACAAATGGCACAATGCCGACTTAAGTACAAGAAGACTGACCCTTCTTACTGTCTATGTTTCGAACCATTCCTGTGACACTAGTTATAGATTCCGATTCTTCACTTCAGGTTTTCTGTATCCCTCTGACCTTCTAATTGACGATGAATCACAGAAATTGTATCGGAATTAGATACAAAAGGCACAATGCCGACTTACGTACAAGAAGACTGACCCTTCGTACTGACTATGTTTGAACCATTCCTGTGACACTAGTTATGGATCCCGATGATTCACTTCAGGTTCACTGTATCACTCTGACCTTCATATTGACGATGAAACAAAGATATCGCATCGGAATTAAATAGAAAAGACACAATGCCGACTAAAGTACAAGAAGACTGACTCTTCTTACTGTCTATGTTTTAACCACTCCTGTGACCCTAGTTATAGATTCCGATGCTTCACTCCAGGTTTACTGTATCCCTTTGACCTTCTTTTTGACGATGAAACACAGAAATTGCATCGGAATTTTATAGAAAAGGCACAAGGCCGACTTAAGTACCAGAAGACTGACTCTTCATACTATCTATATTTTGAACCATTCCTGTTAAGTTAGTTACAGATTCCGATGCATCACTTCAGGTTTACTGTATACCTCTGACCTTCTTATTGACGATGAAACACAGAAATTGCATTGGAATTAAATAGAAAAGGCACATTGTCGACTTAAGTACAAGAAGACTGACTCCTCTTACTGACTATGTTTTGAACCATTCCTGTGCCACTAGTTATAGTTTCCGATGCTTCACATCAGGTTTACTGTGTCCTTCTGACAATCTTATTGACGATGAAACACAGAAATTGCATCGGAAATAAATACAAAAGGCACGATGCCGACTTAAGTACATGTAGAATGAATCTTCCCACGGTCTATGATTTGAACCATTCCTGTGACACTTGTTATAGATTCTTATGCTTCGTTTCAGGTTAACTGAATCCCTTGGCTCTTCTAATTGACGATGAAACACAGATAGTGCATCGGAGTTAAATACAAAAGGCACAATGCCGACTTAAGTACAAGAAGACTGACTCTTCTTACTGACTGTTTTGTACCATTCCGGTGACACTAGTTATAGATACCGATGCTTCACCTCAGGTTTACTGTATCTCTCTGACCTTCTTATTGACGATGAAACTTAGAAATTGCATCGGAATTAAATACAAAAGGCACAATGCCGACTTAAGTACAAGAAGACTGACCCCTTCTTACTGTCTATGTTTTGAACCATTCCTGTGACACTAGTTATAGATTCCGATTCTTCACTTCAGGATTACTGTATCCCTCTGACCTTCTTGTTGACGATGAAACACAGAAATTGCATCGGAATTAGATACAAAAGGCACAATGCCGACTTACGTACAAGATGACTGACTCTTCGTACTGACTATGTTTGAACCATTCCTGTGACACTAGTTATGGATTCCGATGATTCACTTCAGGTGTACTGTATCCCTTGGACCTTCTTATTGACGATGAAACACAGAAATTGCATCGGAATTAAAGAGGAAAGGCACAATGCCGACTTAAGTACAAGAAGACTGACTCTTCTTTTAGTCTATGTTTTGAACCATTCCTGTGACACTAGTTATAGATTCCGATGCTTCACTTCAGGTTTACTGTATCCCTTGGGCCATCTTATTGACGACGTAACACAGAAATTGCATCGGAATTAAATACAAAAGGTACAATGCCGACTTAAGTGCAAGAGGACTGCCTCTTCCTACTGTCTATGTTTTGAACAATTCCTGTGACTATAGTTATAGATTCCGATGCTTCACGTCAGGTTTACTGTATCCCTTGGACGTTCTTATTGACGATGAAACACAGAAATTGCATCGGAAATAAATACAAAAGGCACGATGACGACTTAAGTACATGTATAATGAATTTTCCTACTGTCTATGTTTTGAACCATTCCTGTGACACTTGTTATGGATTCCGATGCTTCATTTCAGGTTTACTGTATCACATGGATCCTCTTATTGACGATGAAACACAGATAGTGCATCGGAATTAAATACAAAAGGCACAATGCCGACTTAGGTACAAGAAGACTGATTCTTCCTACTGACTATGTTTTGAACCATTCCTGTGACACTAGATACAGATTCCGATGCTTCACTTCAGGTTCACTGTATAACTCTGACCCTCATATTGACGATGAAACAAAGAAACCGCATCGGAATTAAATAGAAAAGGCACAATGCCGACTTAAGTACAAGAAGACTGACTCTACTTACTGTCTATGTTTTAACCACTCCTGTGACACTAGTTATAATTTCCGATGCTTCACTTCAGGTTTACTGTATCCCTTTGACCTTCTTTGTGACGATGAAACACAGAAATTGCTTCGGAATTTAATGGAAAAGGCACAATGCCGACTTAAGTAATAGAAGACTGACTCTTCTTACTATCTATGTTTTGAACCATTCCTGTGACGTTAGTTACAGATTCCGATGTTTCAGTTCAGGTTTACTGTATACCTCTGACCTTTTTATTGACGATGAAACACAGAAATTGCATCGGAACTAAATAGAAAAGGCACATTGCCGACTTAAGTACAAGAAGACTGACTCTTCCTACTGTCTATGTTTTGAACCATTCCTGTGACACTAGTTATAGATTCCGATGCTTCACTTCGGGTTTACTGTATCCCTTGGACGTTCTTATTGACGATGAAACACAGAAATTGCATCGTAATTAAATAGAAAAGGCACAACGCCGACGTAAGTACAAGAAGACTGACTCTTATTACTGACTATCATTTGAACCATTCCTGTGGCACTAGATATTGATTCCGATGCTTCACTTCAGGTTTACTGTATCCATCTGACCTTCTTATTGACGATGAAACACAGAAATTGCATCGGAATTAAATAGAAATGGCACAATGCTGACTGAAGTACAAGAAGAGTGACTCTTCATACTGGCTAAGTTTTGAACCATTCCTGTGACGCTAGTTACAGATTCTGATGCTTCACTTCAGAGTTACTGTGTCCCTTGGACTTTCTTATTGACGATGAAACACAGATATTGCATCGGAAATAAATACAAAAGGCACAACGCCGACTTAAATACAAGAAGACTGACTCTTCTTACTGACTATGTTTTGAACCATTCCTGTGACACTAGTTATAGATTCCGATGGTTCACTTCAGGTTTACTGTGTCCCTTGGACCATCTTATTGACGATGAAACACAGAAATTGCATCGGAATTAAATACAAAAGGCACAATGCAAACTTAAGTACAAGAAGACTGACTCTTCTTACTGACAATGTTTTGAACCATTCCTGTGACACGAGTTATAGATTCCGATGCTTCACTTCAGGTTTACTGTATCCCGTGGACCTTCTTATTGACGATGAAACACAGAAATTGCGTCGGAATTAAATACAAAATGCACAATGCCGACTTAAGTAAAAGAAGACTGACTCTTCCAACTGTCTAACTTTTGAACCATTCCTGTGATACTAGTTATTGATTCCGATGCTACACTTCAGATTTACTGCATCCCTCTGACCTTCTTATTGACGATGAAACACAGAAATTGCATCGGAATGAAATACAAAAGGCACAATGCCGACTTAAGTAAAAGGAGACTGACTCTTCTTACTGTCAATGTTTTGAACCAATCCTGTGACACAAGTTATAGATTCCGATGCTTCACCTCAGATTTACTGTATCCCTTGGGCCTTCTCATTGACGATGAAACTCAGAAATTGCATCGGAATTAAATACAAAAGGCACAATGCCGACTTAAGTACAAGAAGACCTACCCTTCTTACTGTCTATGTTTTGAACCATTCCTGTGACACTAGTTATAGATTCCGATTCTTCACTTCAGGTTTACTCTATCCCTCTGACCTTCTTATTGACGATGAAATAAAGAAATTGCATCGGAATTAGACACAAAAGGCACAATGCCGACTTACGTACAAGAAGACTGACTCTTCGTACTGACTATGTTTGAACCATTCCTGTGACACTAGTTATGGATTCCGATGATTCACTTCAGGTGTACTGTATCCCTCTGACCTTCGTATTGACGATGAAACACAGATATTGCATCGGAATTAAATAGAAAAGGCACAATGCCGACTTAAGTACAAGAAGACTGATTCTTCCTACTAACTATGTTTTGAACCATTGCTATGACACTAGATATAGATTCCGATGCTTCACTTCAGGTTCACTGTATCACTCTGACCTTCATATTGACGATGAAACAAAGAAATCGCATCGGAATTAAATAGAAAAGGCACAATGCCGACTTAAGTACAAGAAGACTGACTCTTCCTACTATCTATGTTTGAACCATTCCTGTGACACTAGTTACAGATTCCCATGCTGCACTTCAGGTTTACTGTATCCCTTGGACGTTCTTATTGACGATGAAACACAGAAATTGCATCGGAATTAAATAGAAAAGGCACAATGCCAACTTAAGTACAAGAAGACTGACTCTTCTTACTGACTATGTTTTGAACGATTCCTGTGACATTAGATATAGATTCCGATGCTTCACTTCAGGTTTACTGTATCCCTTGGACCTTGTTATTGACGATGAAACACAGAAATTGCATCGGAAATAAATACAAAACGCACGATGCAGAC
The DNA here is from genome assembly GCF_021461385.2 of Schistocerca piceifrons. Lineage (NCBI taxonomy): Eukaryota > Metazoa > Arthropoda > Insecta > Orthoptera > Acrididae > Schistocerca > Schistocerca piceifrons. The sequence goes on along the minus strand of NW_025728368.1, from coordinate 58,750 downwards.
TTAAGTACATGTAGAATGAATGTTCCCACTGTCAATGATTTGAACCATTCCTGTGACACTTGTTATAGATTCTTATGCTTCATTTCAGTTTAACTGAATCCCTTGGATCTTCATATTGACGATGAAACACAGATAGTACATCGGAGTTAAATACAAAAGGCACAATGCCGACTTAAGTACAAGAAGACTGCCAATTCTTACTGACTGTTTTGAACCATTCCGGTGACACTAGTTATAGAGTCCGATGCTTCACCTCAGATTTACTGTATCCCTCTGACCTTCTTATTGACGATGAAACTCAGAAATTGCATCGGAATTCAATACAAAAGGCACAATAGCGACTTAAGAACAAGAAGACTGACCCTTCTTACTGTCTGTGTTTTGAACCATTCCTGTGACACTAGTTATAGATTCCGATGCTTCACTTCATGTTTACTGTATCCCTCTGACCTTCTTACTGACGATGAAACACTGTAATTGCATCGGAATTAAATAGAAGAGGCACAATGCCGACATAAGTACAAGAAGACTGACTCTTCTCACTGTCTATGTTTTGAACCATTCCTGTGACGCTAGTTACAGATTCCGATGCTTCACTTCTGGTTTACTGTATCCCTTGGACATTCTTATTGACGATGAAACACAGATATTGCTCGGAATTAAATGCAAAAGGCACAATGCCGACGTAAGTGCAAGAAGACTGACTCTTCTTACTGACTATGGTTGAACCATTCCTGTGACACTAGTTAGAGATTCCGATGCTTCACTCTAGGTTTACTGTATCCCTTGGACCTTTCCTATTGACTATGAAACACAGAAATTGTATCGGAATTAAATACAAAAGGCACAATGCTGACTTAAGTACAAGATTACTGACTCTTCTTACTGACTATGTTTTGAACCATTCCTGTGACACTACTTAGAGATTCCGATGCTTCACTTCAGGTTTACTGTATCCCTCTGACCTTCATATTGACGATGAAACACAGTAATTGCATCGGAATTAAATTGAAAAGGGCACAATGCCGACTTAAGTACAAGAAGACTGACTCTTCTTACTGTCTATGTTTTGAACCATTCCTGTGACATTATATATAGATTCCGATGCTGCACTTCGGGTTTACTGTATCCCTTGGACCTTCTTAGTGACTATGAAACACAGAAATTGTATCGGAATTAAATACAAAAGGCACAATGCCGACTTAAGTACAAGAAGACAGACTCTTCTTACTGACTATGTTTTGAACCATTCCTGTGACACTAGTTATAGATTCCGATGCTTCACTTCAGGTTTACTCTATCACTAGGACCTTCTTATTGACGATGAAACACAGAAATTGCATCGGAACTAAATACAAAACGAACAATGCCGACTTAAGTACAAGAAGACTGACACTTCCTACTGTCTATGTTTTGAACGGTTCCTGTAACATTAGTTATAGATTCCGATGCTTCAGATCAGGTTTACTGTATCCCTTGGACCTTGTTATTGTTGATGAAACACAGAAATTGCATCGGAATTAAATACAAAAGGCACAATGCCGACTTAGGTACAAGAGGTTTGACTCTTCTTACTGACTATGTTTTGAACCATTCCTGTGCCCCTAGTTATAGTTTCCGATGCTTTACATCAGGTTTACTGTATCCCTCTGACAATCTTATTGACGATGAAACACAGAAATTGCATCGGAAATAAATACTAAAGGCACGATGCCGACTTAAGTACATGTAGAATGAATCTTCCCACTGTCTATGATTTGAACCATTCCTGTGACACTAGTTATGGATTCCGATGCTTCACCTCAGGTTTACTGTATCCTTCTGACCCTTTTATTGACGATGAAACTCAGAAATTGTGTCGGAATTAAATACAAATGGCACAATGCCGACTTAAGTACAAGAAGACTGACCCTTCTTACTGTCTATGTTTTGAACCATTCCTGTGACACTAGTTATAGATTCCGATTCTTCACTTCAGGTTTTCTGTATCCCTCTGACCTTCTAATTGACGATGAAACACAGAAATTGTATCGGAATTAGATACAAAAGGCACAATGCCGACTTACGTACAAGAAGACTGACCCTTCGTACTGACTATGTTTGAACCATTCCTGTGACACTAGTTATGGATTCCGATGATTCACTTCAGGTTCACTGTATCACTCTGACCTTCATATTGACGATGAAACAAAGAAATCGCATCGGAATTAAATAGAAAAGACACAATGCCGACTAAAGTACAAGAAGACTGACTCTTCTTACTGTCGATGTTTTAACCACTCCTGTGACCCTAGTTATAGATTCCGATGCTTCACTCCAGGTTTACTGTATCCCTTTGACCTTCTTTTTGACGATGAAACACAGAAATTGCATCGGAATTTTATAGAAAAGGCACAAGGCCGACTTAAGTACCAGAAGACTGACCCTTCATACTATCTATATTTTGAACCATTCCTGTTAAGTTAGTTACAGATTCCGATGCTTCACTTCAGGTTTACTGTATACCTCTGACCTTCTTATTGACGATGAAACACAGAAATTGCATTGGAATTAAATAGAAAAGGCACATTGTCGACTTAAGTACAAGAAGACTGACTCCTCTTACTGACTATGATTTGAACCATTCCTGTGCCAATAGTTATAGTTTCCGATGCTTCACATCAGGTTTACTGTATCCTTCTGACAATCTTATTGACGATGAAACACAGAAATTGCATCGGAAATAAATACAAAAGGCACGATGCCGACTTAAGTACATGTAGAATTAATCTTCCCACTGTCTATGATATGAACCATTCCTGTGACACTTGTTATAGATTCTTATGCTTCGTTTCAGGTTAACTGAATCCCTTGGCTCTTCTAATTGACGATGAAACACAGATAGTGCATCGGAGTTAAATACAAAAGGCACAATGCCGACTTAAGTACAAGAAGACTGACTCTTCTTACTGACTGTTTTGAACCATTCCGGTGACACTAGTTATAGATTCCGATGCTTCACCCCAGGTTTACTGTATCTCTCTGACCTTCTTATTGACGATGAAACTCAGAAATTGCATCGGAATTAAATACAAAAGGCACAATGCCGACTTAAGTACAAGAAGACTGACCCTTCTTACTGTCTATGTTTTGAACCATTCCTGTGACACTAGTTATAGATTCCGATTCTTCACTTCAGGTTTACTGTATCCCTCTGACCTTCTTGTTGACGATGAAACACAGAAATTGCATCGGAATTAGATACAAAAGGCACAATGCCGACTTACGTACAAGATGACTGACTCTTCGTACTGACTATGTTTGAACCATTCCTGTGACACTAGTTATGGATTCCGATGATTCACTTCAGGTGTACTGTATCCCTTGGACCTTCTTATTGACGATGAAACACAGAAATTGCATAGGAATTAAAGAGGAAAGGCACAATGCCGACTTAAGTACAATAAGACTGACTCTTCTTTTTGTCTATGTTTTGAACCATTCCTGTGACACTAGTTATAGATTCCGATGCTTCACTTCAGGTTTACTGTATCCCTTGGGCCTTCTTATTGACGACGAAACACAGAAATTGCATCGGAATTAAATACAAAAGGTACAATGCCGACTTAAGTACAAGAGGACTGCCTCTTCCTACTGTCTATGTTTTGAACAATTCCTGTGACTTTAGTTATAGATTCCGATGCTTCACGTCAGGTTTTCTGAATCCCTTGGACGTTCTTATTGACGATGAAACACAGAAATTGCATCGGAAATAAATACAAAAGGCACGATGACGACTTAAGTACATGTATAATGAATTTTCCTACTGTCTATGTTTTGAACCATTCCTGTGACGCTTGTTATAGATTCCGATGCTTCATTTCAGGTTTACTGTATCACATGGATCCTCTTATTGACGATGAAACACAGATAGTGCATCAGAGTTAAATACAAAAGGCACAATGCCGACTTAAGTACAAGAAGACTTACCCTTCTTACTGTCTATGATTTGAACCATTCCTGTGACACTAGTTATAGATTCCGATGCTTCACTTCAGGTTTACTGTATCCCTCTGACCTTCTTATTGATGATGAAACACAGATATTGCATCGGAATTAAATAGAAAAGGCACAATGCCGACTTAGGTACAAGAAGACTGATTCTTCCTACTGACTATGTTTTGAACCATTCCTGTGACACTAGATACAGATTCCGATGCTTCACTTCAGGTTCACTGTATAACTCTGACCCTCATATTGACGATGAAACAAAGAAACCGCATCGGAATTAAATAGAAAAGGCACAATGCCGACTTAAGTACAAGAAGACTGACTCTTCTTACTGTCTATGTTTTAACCACTCCTGTGACACTAGTTATAATTTCCGATGCTTCACTTCAGGTTTACTGTATCCCTTTGACCTTCTTTGTGACGATGAAATACAGAAATTGCTTCGGAATTTAATGGAAAAGGCACAATGCCGACTTAAGTAATAGAAGACTGACTCTTCTTACTATCTATGTTTTGAACCATTCCTGTGACGTTAGTTACAGATTCCGATGTTTCAGTTCAGGCTTACTGTATACCTCTGACCTTTATATTGACGATGAAACACAGAAATTGCATCGGAACTAAATACAAAAGGCACATTGTCGACTTAAGTACAAGAAGACTGACTCTTCCTACTGTCAATGTTTTGAACCATTCCTGTGACACTAGTTATAGATTCCGATGCTTCACTTCGGGTTTACTGTATCCCTTGGACAGTCTTATTGACGATGAAACACAGAAATTGCATCGTAATTAAATAGAAAAGGCACAATGCCGACTTAAGTACAAGAAGACTGGCTCTTATTACTGACTATCATTTGAACCATTCCTGTGGCACTAGATATTGATGCCGATGCTTCACTTCAGGTTTACTGTATCCATCTGACCTTCTTATTGACGATGAAACACAGAAATTGAATCGGAATTAAATAGAAATGGCACAATGCTGACTGAAGTACAAGAAGAGTGACTCTTCATACTGGCTAAGTTTTGAACCATTCCTGTGAGGCTACTTACAGATTCTGATGCTTCACTTCAGAGTTACTGTGTCCCTTGGACTTTCTTATTGACGATGAAACACAGATATTGCATCGGAAATAAATACAAAAGGCACAACGCCGACTTAAATACAAGAAGACTGACTCTTCTTACTGACTATGTTTTGAACCATTCCTGTGACACTAGTTATAGATTCTGATGGTTCACTTCAAGTTTACTGTGTCCCTTGGACCATCTTATTGACGATGAAACACAGAAATTGCATCGGAATTAAATACAAAAGGCACAATGCCAACTTAAGTACAAGAAGACTGACTCTTCTTACTGACAATGTTTTGAACCATTCCTGTGACACGATTTATAGATTCCGATGCTTCACTTCAGGTTTACTGTATCCCTCTGACCCTCTTATTGACGATGAAACACAGAAATTGCATCGGAATTAAAGACAAAAGCCACAACGCAGACTTAAGTACATGTAGACAGACTCTTCCTACTGTTTATATTTTGAAACATTCCTGTAACACTAGTTATAGATCCGATGCTTAATTTCAGGTTTACTGTATCCCGTGGACCTTCTTATTGACGATGAAACACAGAAATTGCGTCGGAATTAAATACAAAAGGCACAATGCCGACTTAAGTAAAAGAAGACTGACTCTTCCAACTGTCTAACTTTTGAACCATTCCTGTGATACTAGTTATTGATTCCGATGCTACACTTCAGATTTACTGCATCCCTCTGACCTTCTTATTGACGATGAAACACAGAAATCGCATCGGAATGAAATACAAAAGGCACAATGCCGAATTAAGTAAAAGGAGACTGACTCTTTTACTGTCAATGTTTTGAACCATTCCTGTTACACAAGTTATAGATTCCGATGCTTCACCTTAGATTTACTGTGTCCCTTGGACCTTCTCATTGACGATGAAACTCAGAAATTGCATCGGAACTAAATACAAAAGGCACAATGCCGACTTAAGTACAAGAAGACCTACCCTTCTTACTGTCTATGTTTTGAACCATTCCTGTGACACTAGTTATAGATTCCGATTCTTCACTTCAGGTTTACTGTATCCCTCTGACCTTCTTATTCACGATGAAACACAGAAATTGCATCGGAATTATACACAAAAGGCACAATGCCGACTTACGTACAAGAAGACTGACTCTTCGTACTGACTATGTTTGAACCATTCCTGTGACACTAGTTATGGATTCCGATGATTCACTTCAGGTGTACTGTATCCCTCTGACCTTCGTATTGACGATGAAACACAGATATTGCATCGGAATTAAATTGAAAAGGCACAATGCCGACTTAAGTACAAGAAGACTGATTCTTCCTACTAACTATGTTTTGAACCATTGCTATGACACTAGATATAGATTCCGATGCTTCACTTCAGGTTCACTGTATCACTCTGACCTTCATATTGACGATGAAACAAAGAAATCGCATCGGAATTAAATAGAAAAGGCACAATGCCGACTTAAGTACAAGAAGACTGACTCTTCCTACTGTCTATGTTTTGAACCATTCCTGTGACACTAGTTACAGATTCCCATGCTGCACTTCAGGTTTACTGTATCCCTTGGACGTTCTTATTGTCGATGAAACACAGAAATTGCATCGGAATATATAGAAAAGGCACAATGCCGACTTAAGTACAAGAAGACTGACTCTTCTTACTGACTATGTTTTGAACGATTCCTGTGACATTAGATATAGATTCCGATGCTTCACTTCAGGTTTACTGTATCCCTTGGACCTTGTTATTGACGATGAAACACAGAAATTGCATCGGAAATAAATACAAAACGCACGATGTAGACTTAAGTACATGTAGAATGAATCTTCCCACTGTCTATGATTTGAACCATTCCTGTGACACTTGTTATAGATTCTTATGCTTCATTTCAGTTTAACTGAATCCCTTGGATCTTCATATTGACGATGAAACACAGATAGTGCATCGGAGTTAAATACAAAAGGCACAATGCCGACTTAAGTACAAGAAGACTGCCACTTCTTACTGACTGTTTTGAACCATTCCGGTGACACTAGTTATAGAGTCCGATGCTTCACCTCAGGTTTACTGTATCCCTCTGACCTTCTTATTGACGATGAAACTCAGAAATTGCATCGGAATTCAATACAAAAGGCACAATGGCGACTTAAGTACAAGAAGACTGACCCTTCTTACTGTCTGTGCTTTGAACCATTCCTGTGACACTAGTTATAGATTCCGATTCTTCACTTCAGGTTTACTGTATCCCTCTGACCTTCTTATTGACGATGAAAGACAGAAATTGCATGAGAATTAGATACAAAAGGCACAATGCCGACTTACGTACAAGAAGACTGACTCTTCGTACTGACTATGTTTGAACCATTCCTGTGACACTAGTTATGGATTCCGATGATTCACTTCAGGTGTACTGTATCCCTTGGACCTTCTTATTGACGATGAAACACAGATATTGCATCGGAATTAAATAGGAAAGGCACAATGCCGACTTACGTACAAGAAGACTGACTCTTCTTACTGACTATGTTTTGAACGATTCCTGTGACATTAGATATAGATTCCGATGCTTCACTTCAGGTTTACTGTATCCCTTGGACCTTGTTATTGACGATGAAACACAGAAATTGCATCGGAAATAAATACAAAACGCACGATGTAGACTTAAGTACATGTAGAATGAATCTTCCCACTGTCTATGATTTGAACCATTCCTGTGACACTTGTTATAGATTCTTATGCTTCATTTCAGTTTAACTGAATCCCTTGGATCTTCATATTGACGATGAAACACAGATAGTGCATCAGAGTTAAATACAAAAGGCACAATGCCGACTTAAGTACAAGAAGACTTACCCTTCTTACTGTCTATGATTTGAACCATTCCTGTGACACTAGTTATAGATTCCGATGCTTCACTTCAGGTTTACTGTATCCCTCTGACCTTCTTATTGACGATGAAACACAGATATTGCATCGGAATTAAATAGAAAAGGCACAATGCCGACTTAGGTACAAGAAGACTGATTCTTCCTACTGACTATGTTTTGAACCATTCCTGTGACACTAGATACAGATTCCGATGCTTCACTTCAGGTTCACTGTATAACTCTGACCCTCATATTGACGATGAAACAAAGAAACCGCATCGGAATTAAATAGAAAAGGCACAATGCCGACTTAAGTACAAGAAGACTGACTCTTCTTACTGTCTATGTTTTAACCACTCCTGTGACACTAGTTATAATTTCCGATGCTTCACTTCAGGTTTACTGTATCCCTTTGACCTTCTTTGTGACGATGAAACACAGAAATTGCTTCGGAATTTAATGGAAAAGGCACAATGCCGACTTAAGTAATAGAAGACTGACTCTTCTTACTATCTATGTTTTGAACCATTCCTGTGACGTTAGTTACAGATTCCGATGTTTCAGTTCAGGCTTACTGTATACCTCTGACCTTTATATTGACGATGAAACACAGAAATTGCATCGGAACTAAATAGAAAAGGCACATTGTCGACTTAAGTACAAGAAGACTGACTCTTCCTACTGTCAATGTTTTGAACCATTCCTGTGACACTAGTTATAGATTCCGATGCTTCACTTCGGGTTTACTGTATCCCTTGGACAGTCTTATTGACGATGAAACACAGAAATTGCATCGTAATTAAATAGAAAAGGCACAATGCCGACTTAAGTACAAGAAGACTGGCTCTTATTACTGACTATCATTTGAACCATTCCTGTGGCACTAGATATTGATGCCGATGCTTCACTTCAGGTTTACTGTATCCATCTGACCTTCTTGTTGACGATGAAACACAGAAATTGAATCGGAATTAAATAGAAATGGCACAATGCTGACTGAAGTACAAGAAGAGTGACTCTTCATACTGGCTAAGTTTTGAACCATTCCTGTGAGGCTACTTACAGATTCTGATGCTTCACTTCAGAGTTACTGTGTCCCTTGGACTTTCTTATTGACGATGAAACACAGATATTGCATCGGAAATAAATACAAAAGGCACAACGCCGACTTAAATACAAGAAGACTGACTCTTCTTACTGACTATGTTTTGAACCATTCCTGTGACACTAGTTATAGATTCTGATGGTTCACTTCAAGTTTACTGTGTCCCTTGGACCATCTTATTGACGATGAAACACAGAAGTTGCATCGGAATTAAATACAAAAGGCACAATGCCAACTTAAGTACAAGAAGACTGACTCTTCTTACTGACAATGTTTTGAACCATTCCTGTGACACGATTTATAGATTCCGATGCTTCACTTCAGGTTTACTGTATCCCTCTGACCCTCTTATTGACGATGAAACACAGAAATTGCATCGGAATTAAAGACAAAAGCCACAACGCAGACTTAAGTACATGTAGACAGACTCTTCCTACTGTTTATATTTTGAAACATTCCTGTAACACTAGTTATAGATCCGATGCTTAATTTCAGGTTTACTGTATCCCGTGGACCTTCTTATTGACGATGAAACACAGAAATTGCGTCGGAATTAAATACAAAAGGCACAATGCCGACTTAAGTAAAAGAAGACTGACTCTTCCAACTGTCTAACTTTTGAACCATTCCTGTGATACTAGTTATTGATTCCGATGCTACACTTCAGATTTACTGCATCCCTCTGACCTTCTTATTGACGATGAAACACAGAAATCGCATCGGAATGAAATACAAAAGGCACAATGCCGAATTAAGTAAAAGGAGACTGACTCTTTTACTGTCAATGTTTTGAACCATTCCTGTTACACAAGTTATAGATTCCGATGCTTCACCTTAGATTTACTGTGTCCCTTGGACCTTCTCATTGACGATGAAACTCAGAAATTGCATCGGAACTAAATACAAAAGGCACAATGCCGACTTAAGTACAAGAAGACCTACCCTTCTTACTGTCTATGTTTTGAACCATTCCTGTGACACTAGTTATAGATTCCGATTCTTCACTTCAGGTTTACTGTATCCCTCTGACCTTCTTATTCACGATGAAACACAGAAATTGCATCGGAATTATACACAAAAGGCACAATGCCGACTTACGTACAAGAAGACTGACTCTTCGTACTGACTATGTTTGAACCATTCCTGTGACACTAGTTATGGATTCCGATGATTCACTTCAGGTGTACTGTATCCCTCTGACCTTCGTATTGACGATGAAACACAGATATTGCATCGGAATTAAATTGAAAAGGCACAATGCCGACTTAAGTACAAGAAGACTGATTCTTCCTACTAACTATGTTTTGAACCATTGCTATGACACTAGATATAGATTCCGATGCTTCACTTCAGGTTCACTGTATCACTCTGACCTTCATATTGACGATGAAACAAAGAAATCGCATCGGAATTAAATAGAAAAGGCACAATGCCGACTTAAGTACAAGAAGACTGACTCTTCCTACTGTCTATGTTTTGAACCATTCCTGTGACACTAGTTACAGATTCCCATGCTGCACTTCAGGTTTACTGTATCCCTTGGACGTTCTTATTGACGATGAAACACAGAAATTGCATCGGAATATATAGAAAAGGCACAATGCCGACTTAAGTACAAGAAGACTGACTCTTCTTACTGACTATGTTTTGAACGATTCCTGTGACATTAGATATAGATTCCGATGCTTCACTTCAGGTTTACTGTATCCCTTGGACCTTGTTATTGACGATGAAACACAGAAATTGCATCGGAAATAAATACAAAACGCACGATGTAGACTTAAGTACATGTAGAATGAATCTTCCCACTGTCTATGATTTGAACCATTCCTGTGACACTTGTTATAGATTCTTATGCTTCATTTCAGTTTAACTGAATCCCTTGGATCTTCATATTGACGATGAAACACAGATAGTGCATCGGAGTTAAATACAAAAGGCACAATGCCGACTTAAGTACAAGAAGACTGCCACTTCTTACTGACTGTTTTGAACCATTCCGGTGACACTAGTTATAGAGTCCGATGCTTCACCTCAGGTTTACTGTATCCCTCTGACCTTCTTATTGACGATGAAACTCAGAAATTGCATCGGAATTCAATACAAAAGGCACAATGGCGACTTAAGTACAAGAAGACTGACCCTTCTTACTGTCTGTGCTTTGAACCATTCCTGTGACACTAGTTATAGATTCCGATTCTTCACTTCAGGTTTACTGTATCCCTCTGACCTTCTTATTGACGATGAAAGACAGAAATTGCATGAGAATTAGATACAAAAGGCACAATGCCGACTTACGTACAAGAAGACTGACTCTTCGTACTGACTATGTTTGAACCATTCCTGTGACACTAGTTATGGATTCCGATGATTCACTTCAGGTGTACTGTATCCCTTGGACCTTCTTATTGACGATGAAACACAGATATTGCATCGGAATTAAATAGGAAAGGCACAATGCCGACTTAAGTACAAGAAGATTGACTCTTCTTTTGGTCTATGTTTTGAACCATTCCTGTGACACTAGTTATGGATTCCGATGCTTCACTTCAGGTTTACTGTATCCCTTGGGCCTTCGTATTGACGATGAAACACTGAAATTGCATCGGAATTAAATACAAAAGTCACAATGCCGACTTAAGTACAAGAAGACTGACTCTTCTTACTGACTATGCTTTGAACCATTCCTGTGACACTAGTTACAGATTCCGATGCTTCACTTCAGGTTTACTGTATCCCTCTGACCTTCTTATTGACGATGAAACACAGAAATTGCATCGGAAATAAATACAAAAGGCACGATGCCGACATAAGTACATGTAGAATAAATCTTCCTACTGTCTATGTTTTGAACCATTCCTGTTACACTTGTTATAGATTCCGATGCTTCATTTCAGGTTTACTGTATCACATTGATCCTCTTATTGACGATGAAGCAAAGATAGTGCATCGGAGTTAAATACAAAATGCACAATGCCGACTTAAGTACAAGAAGCATGACCCTTCTTACTGTCTATGCTTTGAACCATTCCTGTGACACTAGTTATAGATTCCGATGCTTCACTTCAGGATAACTGTATCCCTCTGACCTTCTTATTGACGATGAAACACAGGAATTGCATCGGAAATAAATACAAAAGTCACAATGCCGACTTAAGTACAAGAATACTGACTCTTCTTACTGACTATGCTTTGAACCATTCCTGTGACACTAGTTATAGATTCCGATGCTTCATTTCAGGTTTACTGTATCCCTTGGACCTTCGTATTGACGATGAAACACAGAAATTGCATCGGAATTAAATACAAAAGGCACAATGCCGACTTAAGTACAAGAAGACTGACTCTTCTTACTGACTATGCTTTGAACCATTCCTGTGACACAAGTTATAGATTCCGATGCTTCACTTCAGGATAACTGTATCCCTCTGACCTTCTTATTGACGATGAAACACAGAAATTGCATCGGAAATAAATACAAAAGGCACGATGCCGAATTAAGTACATGTAGAATGAACCTTCCTACTGTTTATGTTTTGAACCATTCCTGTGACACTTGTTATAGATTCCGATGCTTCATTTAAGGTTTACTGTATCACATGGATCCTCTTATTGACGATGAAACAAAGATAGTGTATCGGAGATAAATACAAAAGGCACAATGCCGACTTAAGTACAAGAAGAATGACCCTTCTTACTGTCTATGATTTGAACCATTCCTGTGACACTAGTTATAGATTCCGATGCTTCACTTCAGGTTTACTGTATCCCTCTGACCTTCTTATTGACGATGAATCGCAGTAATTGCGTCGGAAATAAATTGAAAAGGGCATAATGCCGACTTAAGTACAAGAAGGCTGACTATTCTTACTGTCTACGTTTTGAACCATTCCTGTGACACTAGTTATAGTTTCCGATGCTTCACTTCAGGTGTACTGAGTCCCTTGGACCATCTTATTGACGATGAAACACAGAAATTGCATCTGAATAAAATACAAAAGGCACAATGCCGACTTAAGTACAAGAAGACCTACCCTTCTTACTGTCTATGTTTTGAACCATTCCTGTGACACTAGTTATAGATTCCGATTCTTCACTTTAGGTTTAGTGTATCCCTCTGACCTTCTTATTGACGATGAAACACAGAAATTGCATCGGAATTAGACACAAAAGGCACAATGCCGACTTACGTACAAGAAGACTGACTCTTCGTACTGACTATGTTTGAACCATTCCTGTGACACTAGTTATGGATTCCGATGATTCACTTCAGGTGTACTGTATCCCTCTGACCTTCTTATTGACGATGAAACACAGATATTGCATAGGAATTAAATAGAAAAGGCACAATGCCGACTTAAGTACAAGAAGACTGATTCTATCTACTGACTATGTTTTGAACCATTGCTATGACACTAGATATAGATTCCGATGCATCTCTCAGGTTCACTGTATCACTCTGACCTTCATATTGACGATGAAACAAAGAAATCGCATCGGAATTAAATAGAAAAGGCACAATGCCGACTTAAGTACAAGAAGACTGACTCTTCTTACCGTCTATGTTTTAACCACTCCTGTGACCCTAGTTATAGATTCCGATGCTTCACCCCAGGTTTACTCTATACCTTTGACCTTCTTTTTGACGATGAAACACAGAAATAGCATCGGAAATAAATACAAAACGCACCATGCTGACTTAAGTACATGTAGAATGAATCTTTCCACTGTCTATGATTTGAACCATTCCTGTGACACTTGTTATAGATTCTTATGCTTCTTTTCAGGTTAACTGAATCCCTTATATCTTCTTATTGACGATGAAACACAGATAGTGCATCGGAGTTAAATACAAAAGGCACAATGCCGACTTAAGTACAGGAAGACTGCCTATTCTTACTGACTGTTTTGAACCATTCCGGTGACACTAGTTATAGATTCCGATGCTTCACCTCAGGTTTACTGCATCCCTCTGACCTTCTTATTGACGATGAAACTCAGAAATTGCATCGGAATTAAATTCAAAAGGCACAATGCCGACTTAAGTACAAGAAGACTGACCCTTCTTACTGTCTATGTTTTGAACCATTCCTGTGACACTAGTTATAGATTCCGATTCTTCACTTCAGGTTTACTGTATCCCTTTGACCTTCTTATTGACGATGAAACACAGAAATTGCATGGGAATTAGATACAAAAGACACAATGCCGACTTACGAACAAGAAGACTGACTCTTCGTACTGACTATGTTAGAACCATTCCTGTGACACTAGTTATGGATTCCGATGATTCACTTCAGGTGTACTGTATCCCTTGGACCTTCTTATTGACGATGAAACACAGAAATTGCATCGGAATTAAATAGGAAAGGCACAATGCCGACTTAAGTACAAGAAGACTGACTCTTCTTTTGGTCTATGTTTTGAACCATTCCTGTGACACTAGTTATAGATTCCGATGCTTCACTTCAGGTTTACTGTATCCCTTGGGCCTTCTTATTGACGACGAAACACAGAAATTGCATCGGAATTAATTACAAAAGGCACAATGCCGACTTAAGTACAAGAGGACTGCTCTTCCTACTGTCTATGGTTTGAACAGTTCCTGTGACATTAGTTATAGATTCCGATGCTTCACTTCAGGTTTACTGTATCCCTGTGACCTTCTTATTGACGATGAAACACAGAAATTGCATCGGAAATAAATACAAAAGGCACGATGCCGACTTAAGTACATGTAGAATGAATCTTCCTACTGTCTATGTTTTGAACCATTCCTGTGACACTTGTTATAGATTCCGATGCTTCATTTCAGGTTTACTGTATCACATGGATCCTCTTATTGACGATGAAACAAAGATAGTGCATCGGAGTTAAATACAAAAGGCACAATGCCGACTTAAGTAGAAGAAGAATGACACTTCTTACTGTCTATGATTTGAACCATTCCTGTGACACTAGTTATAGATTCCGATGCTTCACTTCAGGTTTACTGTATCCCTCTGACCTTCTTATTGACGATGAAACACAGATATTGCGTCGGAATTAAATAGAAAAGGCACAATGCCGACTTTGGTACAAGAAGACTGATTCTTCCTACTGACTATGCTTTGAACCATTCCTGTGACACTAGATATAGATTCCGATGCTTCACTTCGGGTTCACTGTATTACTATGACCCTCATATTGACGATGAAACAAAGAAATCGCATCGGAATTAAATAGAAAACGCACAATGCCGACTTAAGTACAAGAAGACTGATTCTTCTTACTGTCTATGTTTTAACCACTCCTGTGACACTAGTTATAGATTCCGATGCTTCACTCCAGGTTTATTGTATCCATCTGACCTTCTTATTGACGATGAAACACAGATATTGCATCGGAATTAAATAGAAAAGGCACAATGCCGACTTAAGAACAAGAAGACTGACTCTTCTTACTGACTATGATTTGAACCATTCCTGTGGCACTACATATTCATTCCGATGCTTCACTTCAGGTTTATTGTATCCATCTGACCTTCTTAATGACGATGAAACACAGAAATTGCATCGGAATTAAATTGAAATGGCACAATGCTGACTGAAGTACAAGAAGACTGACTCTTCATACTGGCTAAGTTTTGAACCATTCCTGTGACGCTAGTTACAGATTCCGATGCTTCACTTCAGAGTTACTGTATCCGTTAGACCTTCTTATTGACGATGAAACACAGAAACTGCATCGGCATTAAATACAAAAGGCACAATGCCGACTTAAGTACAAGAAGACTGACTCTTCTTACTGACAATGTTTTGAACCATTCCTGTGACACGAGTTATAGATTGCGATGCTTCACTTCAGGTTTACTGTATCCCTCTGACCTTCTTATTGACGATGAAGCACAGAAATTGCATCCGAATTAAATACAAAAGGCACAATGCCGACTTAAGTACATGTAGACTGACTCTTCCTACTGTTTAAATTTTAAACATTCCTGTGACACTAGTTATAGATCCGATGCTTCATTTCAGGTTTACTGTATCCCTTGGACCTTCTTATTGACGATGAAACACAGAAATTGCGTCGGAATTAAATACAAAAGGCACAATGCCGACTTAGGTACAAGAAGACTGACTCTTCCAACTGTCTAAGTTTTGAACCATTCCTGTGATACTAGTTATTGATTCCGATGCTACAATTCAGATTTACTATATCCCTCTGACCTCCTTATTGACGATGAAACACAGAAATTGCATCGGAATGAAATACAAAAGGCACAATGTCGACATAAGTTAAAGAAGACTGACTCTTCTTACTGTCAATGTTTTGAACCATTCCTGTGAAACAAGTTATAGATTCCGATGCTTCACCTCAGATTTACTGTATCCCTTGGACCTTCTTATTGACGATGAAACACAGAAATTGCATCGGAATTAAATACAAAAGGCACAGTGCCGACTTAAGTACAAGAAGACAGACTCTTCTTACTGACTGTTTTGAACCATTCCTGTGACACTAGTTATAGATTCCGATGCTTCACTTCAGGTTTACTGTATCCCTCTGACCTTCTTATTGACGATGAAACTCAGAAATAGCATCGGAAATAAATACAAAACGCACGATGTAGACTTAAGTACATGTAGAATGAATCTTCCCACTGTCTATGATTTGAACCATTCCTGTGACACTTGTTATAGATTCTTATGCTTCATTTCAGTTTAACTGAATCCCTTGGATCTTCATATTGACGATGAAACACAGATAGTGCATCGGAGTTAAATACAAAAGGCACAATGCCGACTTAAGTACAAGATGACTGCCAATTCTTACTGACTGTTTTGAACCATTCCGGTGACACTAGTTATAGAGTCCGATGCTTCACCTCAGGTTTACTGTATCCCTCTGACCTTCTTATTGACGATGAAACTCAGAAATTGCATCGGAATTCAATACAAAAGGCACAATGGCGACTTAAGTACAAGAAGACTGACCCTTCTTACTGTCTGTGCTTTGAACCATTCCTGTGACACTAGTTATAGATTCCGATTCTTCACTTCAGGTTTACTGTATCCCTCTGACCTTCTTATTGACGATGAAAGACAGAAATTGCATGAGAATTAGATACAAAAGGCACAATGCCGACTTACGTACAAGAAGACTGACTCTTCGTACTGACTATGTTTGAACCATTCCTGTGACACTAGTTATGGATTCCGATGATTCACTTCAGGTGTACTGTATCCCTTGGACCTTCTTATTGACGATGAAACACAGATATTGCATCGGAATTAAATAGGAAAAGCACAATGCCGACTTAAGTACAAGAAGATTGACTCTTCTTTTGGTCTATGTTTTGAACCATTCCTGTGACACTAGTTATGGATTCCGATGCTTCACTTCAGGTTTACTGTATCCCTTGGGCCTTCGTATTGACGATGAAACACAGAAATTGCATCGGAATTAAATACAAAAGTCACAATGCCGACTTAAGTACAAGAAGACTGACTCTTCTTACTGACTATGCTTTGAACCATTCCTGTGACACTAGTTATAGATTCCGATGCTTCACTTCAGGTTTACTGTATCCCTCTGACCTTCTTATTGACGATGAAACACAGAAATTGCATCGGAAATAAATACAAAAGGCACGATGCCGACATAAGTACATGTAGAATAAATCTTCCTACTGTCTATGTTTTGAACCATTCCTGTTACACTTGTTATAGATTCCGATGCTTCATTTCAGGTTTACTGTATCACATTGATCCTCTTATTGACGATGAAACAAAGATAGTGCATCGGAGTTAAATACAAAATGCACAATGCCGACTTAAGTACAAGAAGCATGACCCTTCTTACTGTCTATGCTTTGAACCATTCCTGTGACACTAGTTATAGATTCCGATGCTTCACTTCAGGATAACTGTATCCCTCTGACCTTCTTATTGACGATGAAACACAGGAATTGCATCGGAAATAAATACAAAAGTCACAATGCCGACTTAAGTACAAGAAGACTGACTCTTCTTACTGACTATGCTTTGAACCATTCCTGTGACACTAGTTATAGATTCCGATGCTTCATTTCAGGTTTACTGTATCCCTTGGACCTTCGTATTGACGATGAAACACAGAAATTGCATCGGAATTAAATACAAAAGGCACAATGCCGACTTAAGTACAAGAAGACTGACTCTTCTTACTGACTATGCTTTGAACCATTCCTGTGACACAAGTTATAGATTCCGATGCTTCACTTCAGGATAACTGTATCCCTCTGACCTTCTTATTGACGATGAAACACAGAAATTGCATCGGAAATAAATACAAAAGGCACGATGCCGACTTAAGTACATGTAGAATGAACCTTCCTACTGTTTATGTTTTGAACCATTCCTGTGACACTTGTTATAGATTCCGATGCTTCATTTAAGGTTTACTGTATCACATGGATCCTCTTATTGACGATGAAACAAAGATAGTGCATCGGAGTTAAATACAAAAGGCACAATGCCGACTTAAGTACAAGAAGAATGACCCTTCTTACTGTCTATGATTTGAACCATTCCTGTGACACTAGTTATAGATTCCGATGCTTCACTTCAGGTTTACTGTATCCCTCTGACCTTCTTATTGACGATGAATCGCAGTAATTGCGTCGGAAATAAATTGAAAAGGGCATAATGCCGACTTAAGTACAAGAAGGCTGACTATTCTTACTGTCTACGTTTTGAACCATTCCTGTGACACTAGTTATAGTTTCCGATGCTTCACTTCAGGTGTACTGTGTCCCTTGGACCATCTTATTGACGATGAAACACAGAAATTGCATCTGAATAAAATACAAAAGGCACAATGCCGACTTAAGTACAAGAAGACCTACCCTTCTTACTGTCTATGTTTTGAACCATTCCTGTGACACTAGTTATAGATTCCGATTCTTCACTTCAGGTTTAGTGTATCCCTCTGACCTTCTTATTGACGATGAAACACAGAAATTGCATCGGAATTAGACACAAAAGGCACAATGCCGACTTACGTACAAGAAGACTGACTCTTCGTACTGACTATGTTTGAACCATTCCTGTGACACTAGTTATGGATTCCGATGATTCACTTCAGGTGTACTGTATCCCTCTGACCTTCTTATTGACGATGAAACACAGATATTGCATAGGAATTAAATAGAAAAGGCACAATGCCGACTTAAGTACAAGAAGACTGATTCTATCTACTGACTATGTTTTGAACCATTGCTATGACACTAGATATAGATTCCGATGCATCTCTCAGGTTCACTGTATCACTCTGACCTTCATATTGACGATGAAACAAAGAAATCGCATCGGAATTAAATAGAAAAGGCACAATGCCGAACTAAGTACAAGAAGACTGACTCTTCTTACCGTCTATGTTTTAACCACTCCTGTGACCCTAGTTATAGATTCCGATGCTTCACCCCAGGTTTACTCTATACCTTTGACCTTCTTTTTGACGATGAAACACAGAAATAGCATCGGAAATAAATACAAAACGCACCATGCTGACTTAAGTACATGTAGAATGAATCTTTCCACTGTCTATGATTTGAACCATTCCTGTGACACTTGTTATAGATTCTTATGCTTCTTTTCAGGTTAACTGAATCCCTTATATCTTCTTATTGACGATGAAACACAGATAGTGCATCGGAGTTAAATACAAAAGGCACAATGCCGACTTAAGTACAGGAAGACTGCCTATTCTTACTGACTGTTTTGAACCATTCCGGTGACACTAGTTATAGATTCCGATGCTTCACCTCAGGTTTACTGCATCCCTCTGACCTTCTTATTGACGATGAAACTCAGAAATTGCATCGGAATTAAATTCAAAAGGCACAATGCCGACTTAAGTACAAGAAGACTGACCCTTCTTACTGTCTATGTTTTGAACCATTCCTGTGACACTAGTTATAGATTCCGATTCTTCACTTCAGGTTTACTGTATCCCTTTGACCTTCTTATTGACGATGAAACACAGAAATTGCATGGGAATTAGATACAAAAGACACAATGCCGACTTACGAACAAGAAGACTGACTCTTCGTACTGACTATGTTAGAACCATTCCTGTGACACTAGTTATGGATTCCGATGATTCACTTCAGGTGTACTGTATCCCTTGGACCTTCTTATTGACGATGAAACACAGAAATTGCATCGGAATTAAATAGGAAAGGCACAATGCCGACTTAAGTACAAGAAGACTGACTCTTCTTTTGGTCTATGTTTTGAACCATTCCTGTGACACTAGTTATAGATTCCGATGCTTCACTTCAGGTTTACTGTATCCCTTGGGCCTTCTTATTGACGACGAAACACAGAAATTGCATCGGAATTAATTACAAAAGGCACAATGCCGACTTAAGTACAAGAGGACTGCTCTTCCTACTGTCTATGGTTTGAACAGTTCCTGTGACATTAGTTATTGATTCCGATGCTTCACTTCAGGTTTACTGTATCCCTTGGACCTTCGTATTGACGATGAAACACAGAAATTGCATCGGAATTAAATACAAAAGGCACAATGCCGACTTAAGTACAAGAAGACTGACTCTTCTTACTGACTATGCTTTGAACCATTCCTGTGACACTAGTTATAGATTCCGATGCTTCACCTTAGGTTTACTGTATCCCTGTGACCTTCTTATTGACGATGAAACACAGAAATTGCATCGGAAATAAATACAAAAGGCACGATGCCGACTTAAGTACATGTAGAATGAATCTTCCTACTATCTATGTTTTGAACCATTCCTGTGACACTTGTTATAGATTCCGATGCTTCATTTCAGGTTTACTGTATCACATGGATCCTCTTATTGACGATGAAACAAAGATAGTGCATCGTAGTTAAATACAAAAGGCACAATGCCGACTTAAGTAGAAGAAGAATGACACTTCTTACTGTCTATGATTTGAACCATTCCTGTGACACTAGTTATAGATTCCGATGCTTCACTTCAGGTTTACTGTATCCCTCTGACCTTCTTATTGACGATGAAACACAGATATTGCGTCGGAATTAAATAGAAAAGGCACAATGCCGACTTTGGTACAAGAAGACTGATTCTTCCTACTGACTATGCTTTGAACCATTCCTGTGACACTAGATATAGATTCCGATGCTTCACTTCGGGTTCACTGTATTACTATGACCCTCATATTGACGATGAAACAAAGAAATCGCATCGGAATTAAATAGAAAACGCACAATGCCGACTTAAGTACAAGAAGACTGATTCTTCTTACTGTCTATGTTTTAACCACTCCTGTGACACTAGTTATAGATTCCGATGCTTCACTCCAGGTTTATTGTATCCATCTGACCTTCTTATTGACGATGAAACACAGATATTGCATCGGAATTAAATAGAAAAGGCACAATGCCGACTTAAGAACAAGAAGACTGACTCTTCTTACTGACTATGATTTGAACCATTCCTGTGGCACTACATATTCATTCCGATGCTTCACTTCAGGTTTATTGTATCCATCTGACCTTCTTAATGACGATGAAACACAGAAATTGCATCGGAATTAAATTGAAATGGCACAATGCTGACTGAAGTACAAGAAGACTGACTCTTCATACTGGCTAAGTTTTGAACCATTCCTGTGACGCTAGTTACAGATTCCGATGCTTCACTTCAGAGTTACTGTATCCGTTAGACCTTCTTATTGACGATGAAACACAGAAACTGCATCGGCATTAAATACAAAAGGCACAATGCCGACTTAAGTACAAGAAGACTGACTCTTCTTACTGACAATGTTTTGAACCATTCCTGTGACACGAGTTATAGATTGCGATGCTTCACTTCAGGTTTACTGTATCCCTCTGACCTTCTTATTGACGATGAAGCACAGAAATTGCATCCGAATTAAATACAAAAGGCACAATGCCGACTTAAGTACATGTAGACTGACTCTTCCTACTGTTTAAATTTTAAACATTCCTGTGACACTAGTTATAGATTCCGATGCTTCACTTCATGTTTACTGTATCCCTCTGACCTTCTTATTGACGATGAAACTCAGAAATAGCATCGGAATTAAATACAAAAGGCACAATGCCGACTTAAGTACAAGAAGACTGACCCTTCTAACTGTCTATGTTTTGAACCATTCCTGTGACACTAGTTATAGACTCCGATTCTTCACTTTAGGTTTACTGTATCCCTCTGACCTTCTTATTGACGATGAAACACAGAAATTGCATCGGTATTAGATACAAAAGGCACAATGCCGACTTACGTACAAGCAGACTGACTCTTCGTACTGACTATGTTTTGAACCATTCCTGTGACACTAGTTATTGTTTCCGATCATTCACTTCAGGTGTACTGTATCCCTTGGACGTTCTTATTGACGATGAAACACAGAAATTGCATCGGAATTAAATAGAAAAGGCACAATGACGACTTAAGTACAAGAAGACTGACTCTTCTTACTGACTATGTTTGGAACTTTTCCTGTGACACTAGTTATAGATTCCATTGCTTCACTTCAGGTTTACTGTATCCCTCTGACCTTCTTATTGACGATGAAACACAGATATTGCATCGGAATTAAATAGAAAAGGCACAATGCCGACTTATGTACAAGAAGACTGATTCTTGCTACTGACTATGTTTTGAACCATTCCTGTGACACTAGATATGGATTCCGATGCTTCGCTTCAGGTTCACTGTATAACTCTGACCTTCATATTGACGATGAAACAAAGAAATCGCATCGGAATTAAATAGAAAAGGCACAATGCCGACTTAAGTACAGGAAGACTGACTTTTCTTACTGTCTCTGTTTTAACCACTCCTGTGACACTAGTTATAGATTCCGATGCTTCACTCCAGGGTTACTGTATCCCTTTGACCTTTTTTTTGACGATGAAACACAGAAATTGCTTCGGAATTTATAATAAAAGGCACAATGCCGACTTAAGTACCAGAAGACTGACTCTTCTTACTATCTATGTTTTGATCCATTCCTGTTACGTTAGTTACAGATTCCGACGCTTCACTTCAGGTTTACTGTATACCTCTGACCTTGTTATTGACGATGAAACACAGAAATTGCATCGGAATTAAATAGAAAAGGCACATTGCCGACTTAAGTACAAGAAGACTCACTCCTTCTACTGTCTATGATTTGATCCATTCCTGTGACACTAGTTATAGATTCCGATGCTTCACTTCTGGTTTGCTGTATCCCTTGCACGTTCTTATTGACGATGAAACACAGAAATTGCATCGGAATTAAAAAGAAATGGCACAATGCCGACTGAAGTACAAGAAGACTGATTCTTCATACTGTCTAAGTTTTGAACCATTCCTGTGACGCTAGTTACAGATTCCGATGCTTCACTTCAGGGTTACTGTATCCCTTGGACCTTCTTATTGACGGTGAAACACAGATATTGCATCGGAAATAAATACAAAAGGCACAATGCCGACTTAAGTACAAGAAGACTGATTCTTCCTACTGACTATGTTTTGATCCATTCCTGTGACACTAGTTAGAAATTCCGATGCTTCACTTCAGGTTTACTGTATCCCTCTGACCTTCTTATTGACGATGAAACACAGTAGTTGCATCGGAAATAAATTGAAAAGGGCATAATGCCGACTTAAGTACAAGAAGACTGACTCTTCTTACTGTCTTTCTTTGAACCATTCCTGCGACACTAGTTATAGATTCCGTTGCTTCACTTCAGGGTTACTGTATCACATGGACCTTCTTATTGACGATGAAACACAGAAATTGCAACGGAATTAAATACAAGAGGCACAATGCCGACTTAAGTACAAGAAGACTGACTCTTCTTACTGACAATGTTTTGAACCATTCCTGTGACACGAGTTACAGATTCCGATGCTTCACTTCAGGTGTACTGTATCCCTCTGACCTTCTTATTGACGATGAAACACAGAAATTGCATGGGAGTTAAATACAAAAGGCACAATGGCGACTTAAGTACATGTAGACTGACTTTTCCTACTGTCTATATTTTGAAACATTCCTGTGCCACTAGTTATAGATTCCGATGCTTCATTTCAGGTTTACTGTATCCCTTGGACCTTCTTACTGACGATGAAACACAGAAAGTGCATCGGAATTAAATGGAAAAGGCACAGTGCTGACTTAAGTACAAGAAGACTGACTCTTCCTAATGTCTATGCTTTGAACCATTCCTGTGACACTAGTTATAGATTCCGATGCTTCACTTCTGGTTTACTGTATCCCTCTGACCTTCTTATTGACGATGAAACAAAGAAATTGCATCGGAATTAAATACAAAAGGCACAATGCCGACTGAAGTACAAGAAGACTGACCTTTCTTACTGTCTATGTTTTGAACCATTCCTGTGACACTAGTTATAGATTCCAATGCTTCACTTCTGGTTTACTGTATCCCTCTGACCTTCTTATTGACGATGAAACACAGAAATTGCATCGGAATGAAATACAAAAGGCACAATGCCGACTTAAGTAAAAGAAGACTGACTCTTCTTACTGTCAATGATTTGAACCATTCCTGTGACACAAGTTATAGATTCCGATGCTTCACCTCAGATTTACTGTATCCCTTGGACCTTCTTATTGACAATGAAACACAGAAATTGCATCGGAATTAAATACAAAAGGCACAATGCCGACTTAAGTACCAGAAGACTGACTCTTCTTACTATCTATGTTTGGAACCATTCCTGTGACGCTAGTTACAGATTCCGATGCTTCACTTCAGGTTTACTGTATACTTCTGACCTTCTTATTGACGATGAAACACAGAATTTGCATCGGAATTAAATAGAAAAGGCACATTGCCGACTTAAGTACAAGAAGACTGACTCTTCCTACTGTCTATGTTTGAACCATTCCTGTTACACTAGTTATAGATTTCGATGCTTCACTTCAGGTTTACTGTATCCATCTGACCTTCTTATTGACGATGAAACACAGAAATTGCATCGAAATTAAATAGAAATGGCACAATGCCGACTGAAGTACAAGAAGACTGACTCTTCATACGGTCTAAGTTTTGAACCTTTCCTGTGACGCTAGTTACAGATTCCGATGCTTCACTTCAGGGTTACTGTATCCCTTGGACCTTCTTATTGACGATGAAACACAGATATTGCATCGGAAATAAATACAAAAGGCACAAAGCCGACTTAAATACAAGAAGACTGACTCTTCTTACTGACTATGTTTTGAACCATTCCTGTGACACTAGTTAGAGACTCCGATGCTTCACTTCAGGTTTACTGTATCCCTCTGACCTTCTTATTGACGATGAAACACAGAAATTGCATCGGAATTAAATACAAAAGGCACAATGACGAATTAACTACATGTAGGTGACTCTTCCTACTGTCTATATTTTGAAACATTCCTGTGACACTAGTTATAGATTCCGATGCTTTATTTCATTTTTACTGTATCCCTTGGACCTTCTTATTGACGATGAAACACAGAAATTGCATCGGAATTAAATACAAAAGGCACAAAGCCGACTTAAGTACAAGAAGACTGACCTTTCTTACTGTCTATGTTTTGAACCATTCCTGTGACACCAGTTATAGATTCCGATGCTTCATTTCAGGTTTACTGTTACCCTTGGACCTTCTTGTTGACGATGAAACACAGAAATTGCATCGGAATTAAATACAAAAGGCACAATGCCGACTTAAGTACAAGAAGACTGACTCTTCCAACTCTCTAAGTTTTAAACCATTCCTGTGATACTAGTTATTGATTCCGATGCTACACTTCAGTTTTACTGTATCCCTCTGACCTTCTTATTGACGATGAAAGACAGAAATTGAATCGGAATGAAATACAAAAGGCACAATGCCGACTTAAGTAAAAGAAGACTGACTATTCTTACTGACTGCTTTGAACCATTCCTGTGACACTAGTTATAGATTCGGATGCTTCACTTCAGGTTTACTGTATTCCGTGGATCTTCTTATTGACGATGAAACACAGATATTGCTTCGGAATTAAATACGAAAGGCACAATGCCGACGTAAGTACAAGAAGACTGACTCTTCTTACTGACTATGTTTTGAACCATTCCTGTGACACTAGTTAGAGATTCCGATGCATCACTTCAGGTTTACTGTATCCCTCTGACCATCGTATTGACGACGAAACACAGTAATTGCATCGGAATTTAAGTGAAAGGGCACAATGCCGACTTAAGTACAAGAAGACTGACTCTTCTTACTGTTTATGTTTTGAACCATTCCTGTGACACTAGTTATAGATTCCGAAGCTTCACTCTATGTTTACTGTATCCCTTGGACCTTCTTATTGACTATGAAACACAGAAATTGTATCGGAATTAAATACAAAAGGCACAATGCCGACTTAAGTACAAGAAGACCTACCGTTCTTACTGTCTATGTTTTGAACCATTCCTGTGACACTAGTTATAGATTCCGCTTCTTCACTTCAGGTTTACTGTATCCCTCCGACCATCTTATTGACGATGAAACACAGAAATTGCATCGGAATTAGACACAAAAGGCACAATGCCGACTTACGTACAAGAAGACTGACTCTTCGTACTGACTATGTTTGAACCATTCCTGTGACACTAGTTATGGATTCCGATGATTCACTTCAGGTGTACTGTATCCCTCTGACCTTCTTATTGACGATGAAACACAGATATTGCATCGGAATTAAATAGAAAAGGCACAATGCCGACTTAAGTACAAGAAGACTGATTCTATCTACTGACTATGTTTTGAACCATTGCTATGACACTAGATATAGATTCCGATGCATCTCTCAGGTTCACTGTATCACTCTGACCTTCATATTGACGATGAAACAAAGAAATCGCATCGGAATTAAATAGAAAAGGCACAATGCCGACTTAAGTACAAGAAGACTGACTCTTCTTACCGTCTATGTTTTAACCACTCCTGTGACCCTAGTTATAGATTCCGATGCTTCACCCCAGGTTTACTCTATACCTTTGACCTTGTTTTTGACGATGAAACACAGAAATAGCATCGGAAATAAATACAAAACGCACCATGCCGACTTAAGTACATGTAGAATGAATCTTTCCACTGTCTATGATTTGAACCATTCCTATGACACTTGTTATAGATTCTTATGCTTCTTTTCAGGTTAACTGAATCCCTTGGATCTTCTTATTGACGATGAAACACAGATAGTGCATCGGAGTTAAATACAAAAGGCACAATGCCGACTTAAGTACAGGAAGACTGCCTCTTCTTACTGACTGTTTTGAACCATTCCGGTGACACTAGGTATAGATTCCGATGCTTCACCTCAGGTTTACTGTATCCCTCTGACCTTCTTATTGACGATGAAACTCAGAAATTGCATCGGAATTAAATACAAAAGTCACAATGCCGACTTAAGTACAAGAAGACTGACCCTTCTTACTGTCTATGTTTTGAACCATTCCTGTGACACTAGTTATAGATTCCGATTCTTCACTTCAGGTTTACTGTATCCCTCTGACCTTCTTATTGACGATGAAACACAGAAATTGCATGGGAATTAGATACAAAAGACACAATGCCGACTTACGTACAAGAAGACTGACTCTTCGTACTGACTATGTTAGAACCATTCCTGTGACACTAGTTATGGATTCCGATGATTCACTTCAGGTGTACTGTATCCCTTGGACCTTCTTATTGACGATGAAACACAGAAATTGCATCGGAATTAAATAGGAAAGGCACAATGCCGACTTAAGTACAAGAAGACTGACTTTTCTTTTGGTCTATGTTTTGAACCATTCCTGTGACACTAGTTATAGATTCCGATGCTTCACTTCAGGTTTACTGTATCCCTTGGGCCTTCTTATTGACGACGAAACACAGAAATTGCATCGGAATTAATTACAAAAGGCACAATGCCGACTTAAGTACAAGAGGAATGCTCTTCCTACTGTCTATGGTTTGAACAATTCCTGTGACATTAGTTATAGATTCCGATGCTTCACTTCAGGTTTACTGTATCCCTTGGACCTTCGTATTGACGATGAAACACAGAAATTGCATCGGAATTAAATACAAAAGGCACAATGCCGACTTAAGTACAAGAAGACTGACTCTTCTTACTGACTATGCTTTGAACCATTCCTGTGACACTAGTTATAGATTCCGATGCTTCACTTCAGGTTTACTGTATCCCTGTGACCTTCTTATTGACGATGAAACACAGAAATTGCATCGGAAATAAATACAAAAGGCACGATGCCGACTTAAGTACATGTAGAATGAATCTTCCTACTGTCTATGTTTTGAACCATTCCTGTGACACTTGTTATAGATTCCGATGCTTCATTTCAGGTTTACTGTATCACATGGATACTCTTATTGACGATGAAACAAAGATAGTGCATCGGAGTTAAATACAAAAGGCACAATGCCGACTTAAGTACAAGAAGAATGACACTTCTTACTGTCTATGATTTGAACCATTCCTGTGACACTAGTTATAGATTCCGACGCTTCACTTCAGGTTTACTGTATCCCTCTGACCTTCTTATTGACGATGAAACACAGATATTGCGTCGGAATTAAATAGAAAAGGCACAATGCCGACTTTGGTACAAGAAGACTGATTCTTCCTACTGACTATGCTTTGAACCATTCCTGTGACACTAGATATAGATTCCGATGCTTCACTTCAGGTTCACTGTATTACTATGACCCTCATATTGACGATGAAACAAAGAAATCGCATCGGAATTAAATAGAAAAGGCACAATGCCGACTTAAGCACAAGAAGACTGATTCTTCTTACTGTCTATGTTTTAACCACTCCTGTGACACTAGTTATAGATTCCGATGCTTCACTCCAGGTTTACTGTATCCCTCTGACCTTCTTATTGACGATGAAGCACAGAAATTGCATCCGAATTAAATACAAAAGGCACAATGCCGACTTAAGTACATGTAGACTGACTCTTCCTACTGTTTAAATTTTAAACATTCCTGTGACACTAGTTATGGATCCGATGCTTCATTTCAGGTTTACTGTATCCCTTGGACCTTCTTATTGACGATGAAACACAGAAATTGCGTCGGAATTAAATACAAAAGGCACAATGCCGACTTAGGTACAAGAAGACTGACTCTTCCAACTGTCTAAGTTTTGAACCATTCCTGTGATACTAGTTATTGATTCCGATGCTAGAATTCAGATTTACTGTATCCCTCTGACCTCCTTATTGACGATGAAACACAGAACTTGCATCGGAATGAAATACAAAAGGCACAATGCCGACATAAGTTAAAGAAGACTGACTCTTCTTACTGTCAATGTTTTGAACCATTCCTGTGAAACAAGTTATAGATTCCGATGCTTCACCTCAGATTTACTGTATCCCTTGGACCTTCTTATTGACGATGAAACACAGAAATTGCATCGGAATTAAATACAAAAGGCACAATGCCGTCTTACGTACAAGAAGACTGACCCTTCTTACTGTCTATGTTTTGAACCATTCCTGTGACACTAGTCATGGATTCCGATTCTTCACTTTCGGTTTACTGTATCCCTCTGACCTTCTTATTGACGATGAAACTCAGAAATAGCATCGGAATTAAATACAAAAGGCACAATGCCGACTTAAGTACAAGAAGACTGACCCTTCTTACTGTCTATGTTTTGAACCATTCCTGTGACACTAGTCATGGATTCCGATTCTTCACTTTAGGTTTACTGTATCCCTCTGACCTTCTTATTGACGATGAAACACAGAAATTGCATCGGAATTAGATACAAAAGGCACAATGCCGACTTACGTACAAGCAGACTGACTCTTCGTACTGACTATGTTTTGAACCATTCCTGTGACACTAGTCATGGATTCCGATTCTTCACTTTAGGTTTACTGTATCCCTCTGACCTTCTTATTGACGATGAAACACAGAAATTGCATCGGAATTAGATACAAAAGGCACAATGCCGACTTACGTACAAGCAGACTGACTCTTCGTACTGACTATGTTTTGAACCATTCCTGTGACACTAGTTATTGTTTCCGATGATTCACTTCACGTGTACTGTATCCCTTGGACCTTCTTATTGACGATGAAACACAGAAATTGCATCGGAATTAAATAGAAAAGGCACAATGACGACTTAAGTACAAGAAGACTGACTCTTCTTACTGACTATGTTTGGAACTTTTCCTGTGACACTAGTTATAGATTCCGATGCTTGACTTCAGGTTTACTGTATCCCTCTGACCTTCTTATTGACGATGAAACACAGATATTGCATCGGAATTAAATAGAAAAGGCACAATGCCGACTTAAGTACAAGAAGACTGATTCTTCCTACTGACTATGTTTTGAACCATTCCTGTGACACTAGATATGGATTCCGATGCTTCGCTTCAGGTTCACTGTATAACTCTGACCTTCATATTGACGATGAAACAAAGAAATCGCATCGGAATTAAATAGAAAAGGCACAATGCCGACTTAAGTACAGGAAGACTGACTCTTCTTACTGTCTATGTTTTAACCACTCCTGTGACACTAGTTATAGATTCCGATGCTTTACTCCAGGGTTACTGTATCCCTTTGACCTTTTTTTTGACGATGAAACACAGAAATTGCATCGGAATTTATAATAAAAGGCACAATGCCGACTTAAGTACCAGAAGACTGACTCTTCTTACTATCTATGTTTTGATCCATTCCTGTTACGTTAGTTACAGATTCCGATGCTTCACTTCAGGTTTACTGTATACCTCTGACCTTGTTATTGACGATGAAACACAGAAATTGCATCGGAATTAAATAGAAAAGGCACATTGCCGACTTAACTACAAGAAGACTCACTCCTCCTACTGTCTATGATTTGATCCATTCCTGTGACACTAGTTATAGATTCCGATGCTTCACTTCAGGTTTGCTGTATCCCTTGCACGTTCATATTGACGATGAAACACAGAAATTGCATCGGAATTAAAAAGAAATGGCACAATGCCGACTGAAGTACAAGAAGACTGATTCTTCATACTGTCTAAGTTTTGAACCATTCCTGTGACGCTAGTTACAGATTCCGATGCTTCACTTCAGGGTTACTGTATCCCTTGGACCTTCTTATTGACGGTGAAACACAGATATTGCATCGGAAATAAATACAAAAGGCACAATGCCGACTTAAGTACAAGAAGACTGATTCTTAATACTGACTATGTTTTGATCCATTCCTGTGACACTAGTTAGAGATTCCGATGCTTCACTTCAGGTTTACTGTATCCCTCTGACCTTCTTATTGACGATGAAACACAGTAGTTGCATCGGAAATAAATTGAAAAGGGCATAATGCCGACTTAAGTACAAGAAGACTGCCTCTTCTTACTGTCTTTGTTTGAACCATTCCTGCGACACTAGTTATAGATTCCGATGCTTCACTTCAGGGTTACTGTATCACATGGACCTTATTATTGAAGATGAAACACAGAAATTGCATCGGAATTAAATACAAATGGCACAATGCCGACTTAAGTACAAGAAGACTGACTCTTCTTACTGACAATGTTTTGAACCATTCCTGTGACACGAGTTACAGATTCCGATGCTTCACTTCAGGTTTACTGTATCCCTCTGACCTTCTTATTGACGATGAAACACAGAAATTGCATGGGAATTAAATACAAAAGGCACAATGGCGACTTAAGTACATGTAGACTGACTTTTCCTACTGTCTATAATTTGAAACATTCCTGTGCCACTAGTTATAGATTCCGATGCTTCATTTCAGGTTTACTGTACCCCTTGGACCTTCTTATTGACGATGAAACACAGAAAGTGCATCGGAATTAAATAGAAAAGGCACAGTGCTGACTTAAGTACAAGAAGACTGACTCTTCCTAATGTCTATGCTTTGAACCATTCCTGTGACACTAGTTATAGATTCCGATGCTTCACTTCTGGTTTACTGTATCCCTCTGACCTTCTTATTGACGAAGAAACAAAGAAATTGCATCGGAATTAAATACAAAAGGCACAATGCCGACTGAAGTACAAGAAGACTGACCTTTCTTACTGTCTATGTTTTGAACCATTCCTGTGACACTAGTTATAGATTCCGATGCTTCACTTCTGGTTTACTGTATCCCTCTGACCTTCTTATTGACGACGAAACACAGAAATTGCATCGGAATGAAATACAAAAGGCACAATGCCGACTTAAGTAAAAGAAGACTGACTCTTCTTACTGTCAATGATTTGAACCATTCCTGTGACACAAGTTATAGATTCCGATGCTTCACCTCAGATTTACTGTATCCCTTGGACCTTCTTATTGACAATGAAACACAGAAATTGCATCGGAATTAAATACAAAAGGCACAATGCCGACTTAAGTACCAGAAGACTGACTCTTCTTACTATCTATGTTTGGAACCATTCCTGTGACGCTAGTTACAGATTCCGATGCTTCACTTCAGGTTTACTGTATACCTCTGACCTTTTTATTGACGATGAAACACAGAATTTGCATCGGAATTAAATAGAAAAGGCACATTGCCGACTTAAGTACAAGAAGACTGACTCTTCCTACTGTCTATGTTTTGAACCATTCCTGTTACACTAGTTATAGATTTCGATGCTTCACTTCAGGTTTACTGTATCCATCTGACCTTCTTATTGACGATGAAACACAGAAATTGCATCGAAATTAAATAGAAATGGCACAATGCCGACTGAAGTACAAGAAGACTGACTCTTCATACTGTCTAAGTTTTGAACCTTTCCTGTGACGCTAGTTACAGATTCCGATGCTTCACTTCAGGGTTACTGTATCCCTTGGACCTTCTTATTGACGATGAAACACAGATATTGCATCGGAAATAAATACAAAAGGCACAAAGCCGACTTAAATACAAGAAGACTGACTCTTCTTACTGACTATGTTTTGAACCATTCCTGTGACACTAGTTAGAGACTCCGATGCTTCACTTCAGGTTTACAGTATCCCTCTGACCTTCTTATTGACGATGAAACACAGAAATTGCATCGGAATTAAATACAAAAGGCACAATGCCGAATTAACTACATGTAGACTGACTCTTCCTACTGTCTATATTTTGAAACATTCCTGTGACACTAGTTATAGATTCCGATGCTTTATTTCATTTTTACTGTATCCCTTGGACCTTCGTATTGACGATGAAACACATAAATTGCATCGGAATTAAATACAAAAGGCACAAAGCCGACTTAAGTACAAGAAG
Source organism: Schistocerca piceifrons (assembly GCF_021461385.2). Taxonomy (NCBI): domain Eukaryota; kingdom Metazoa; phylum Arthropoda; class Insecta; order Orthoptera; family Acrididae; genus Schistocerca; species Schistocerca piceifrons. Next base: position 25,429 of record NW_025728368.1, on the reverse strand, counting down.
ACTGACCTTTCTTACTGTCTATGCTTTGAACCATTCCTGTGACACCAGTTATGGATTCCGATGCTTCATTTCAGGTTTACTGTATCCCTTGGACCTTCTTATTGACGATGAAACACAGAAATTGCATCGGAATTAAATACAAAAGGCACAATGCCGACTTAAGTACAAGAAGACTGACTCTTCCAACTCTCTAAGTTTTGAACCATTCCTGTGATACTAGTTATTGATTCCGATGCAACACTTCAGTTTTACTGTATCCCTCTGACCTTCTTATTGACGATGAAAGACAGAAATTGAATCGGAATGAAATACAAAAGGCACAATGCCGACTTAAGTAAAAGAAGACTGACTCTTCTTACTGACTGCTTTGAACCATTCCTGTGACACTAGTTATAGATTCGGATGCTTCACTTCAGGTTTACTGTATTCCGTGGATCTTCTTATTGACGATGAAACACAGATATTGCTTCGGAATTAAATACAAAAGGCACAATGCCGACGTAAGTACAAGAAGACTGACTCTTCTTACTGACTATGTTTTGAACCATTCCTGTGACACTAGTTAGAGATTCCGATGCATCACTTCAGGTTTACTGTATCCCTCTGACCATCTTATTGACGACGAATCACAGTAATTGCATCGGAATTTAATTGAAAGGGCACAATGCCGACTTAAGTACAAGAAGACTGACTCTTCTTACTGTCTAAGTTTTGAACCATTCCTGTGACACTAGTTATAGATTCCGAAGCTTCACTCTATGTTTACTGTATCCCTTGGACCTTCTTATTGACTATGAAACACAGAAATTGTATCGGAATTAAATACAAAAGGCACAATGCCGACTTAAGTACAAGAAGACTGACTCTTCTTACTGACTATGTTTTGAACCATTCCTGTGACACTAGTTAGAGATTCCGATGCTTCTCTTCAGGTTTACTGTATCCCTTGGACCTTCTTATTGACGATGAAACACAGAAAGTGCATCGGAATTAAATTGAAAAGGCACAAAGCTGACTTAAGTACAAGAAGACTGACTCTTCCTACTTTCTATGTTTTGAACCATTCCTGTGACACTAGTTATAGATTCCGATGCTTCACTTCAGGTTTACTGTATCCCTCTGACCTTCGTAGTGACGATGAAACACAGAAATTGCATCGGAATTAAATACAAAAGGCACAATGACGACTTAAGTACATTTAGACTGACTCTTCCTACTGTGTATACTTTGAAACATTCCTGTGACACTAGTTATAGATTCCGATGCTTCATTTCAGGTTTACTGTATCCCTTGGACCTCCTTATTGACGATGAAACACAGAAATTGCATCGGAATGAAATACAAAAGGCTCAATGCCGACATAAGTACAAGAAGCCTGACCTTTCTTACTCTCTATGCTTTGAACCATTCCTGTGACACTAGTTATAGATTCCGATGCTTCACTTCAGGTTTACTGTACCCCTTGGACCTTCTTATTGACGATGAAACACAGAAATTTCATCGGAATTAAATACAAAAGGCACAATGCCGACTTAAGTACAAGAAGACTGACTCATCCAACTGTCTAAGTTTGAACCATTCCTGTGATACTAGTTATTGATTTTGATGCTACACTTCAGTTTTACTGTATCCCTCTGATCTTCTTATTGACGATGAAACACAGAAATTGCATCGGAATGCAATACAAAAGGCACAATGCCGACTTAAGTAAAAGAAGACTGACTCTTCATACTGACTGTTTTGAACCATTCCTGTGACACTAGTTATAGATTCCGATGCTTCACTTTAGGTTTACTGTATCCCACTGTCCTTCTTATTGACGATGAAACACAGAAATTGCATCGGAATTAAATTCAAATGGCACAATGTCGACTTAAGTACAAGATGACTGACTCTTCTTATTGTCTCTGCTTTCAACCATTCCTGTGAAACTAGATATAGATTCCGATGCTTCACTTCAGGTTTACTGTATCCCTTGGAATTCTTATTAACGATGAAATACAGAAATTGCATCAATATTGAATAGAAAAGGCACAATACCGACTTAAGTACAAGAAGACTGACTCTTCTTACTGATTATGTTTTGAAACATTCCTGTGACTCTAGCTACAGATTCCGATGCTTCACTTCAGGTTTACTTTATCCCTCTGACTTTCTTATTGACGATGAAATACAGATATTGCATCGGAATTAAATAGAAAATGCACGATGCCGACATATGTACAAGAAGATTGACGCTTCCTACTGTCTATGTTTTGAACCATTCCTTTGACACTAGTTATAGATTCCGATGCTCCACTTCAGGTTTACTGCATCCCTCTGACCTTCTTATTGACGATGAAACACAGAATTTGCATCGGAATTAAATACAAAAGTCACAATGCCGACTTAAGTACAAGAAGACTGACCTTTCTTACTGTCTATGCTTTGAACCATTACTGTGACACTAGTTATAGATTCCGATGCTTCACTTCAGGTTTACTGTATCCCTCTGACCTTCTTACTGACGATGAAACAAAGTAATTGCATCGGAATTAAATAGAAAAGGCACAATGCCGACTTAAGTACAAGAAGACTGACTCTTCTTACTGTCTATGTTTTTAACCATTCCTGTGACACTAGTTATAGATTTCGATGCTTCACTTCAGGTTTACTGTATCCATCTGACCTTCTTATTGACGATGAAACACAGAAATTGCATCGAAATTAAATAGAAATGGCACAATGCCGACTGAAGTACAAGAAGACTGACTCTTCATACTGTCTAAGTTTTGAACCTTTCCTGTGACGCTAGTTACAGATTCCGATGCTTCAGTTCAGGGTTACTGTATCCCTTGGACCTTCTTATTGACGATGAAACACAGATATTGCATCGGAAATAAATACAAAAGGCACAAAGCCGACTTAAATACAAGAAGACTGACTCTTCTTACTGACTATGTTTTGAACCATTCCTGTGACACTAGTTAGAGACTCCGATGCTTCACTTCAGGTTTACAGTATCCCTCTGACCTTCTTATTGACGATGAAACACAGAAATTGCATCGGAATTAAATACAAAAGGCACAATGCCGAATTAACTACATGTGGACTGACTCTTCCTACTGTCTATATTTTGAAACATTCCTGTGACACTAGTTATAGATTCCGATGCTTTATTTCATTTTTACTGTATCCCTTGGACCTTCTTATTGACGATGAAACACAGAAATTGCATCGGAATTAAATACAAAAGGCACAAAACCGACTTAAGTACAAGAAGACTGACCTTTCTTACTGTCTATGCTTTGAACCATTCCTGTGACACCAGTTATAGATTCCGATGCTTCATTTCAGGTTTACTGTATCCCTTGGACCTTCTTATTGACGATGAAACACAGAAATTGCATCGGAATTAAATACAAAAGGCACAATGCCGACTTAAGTACAAGAAGACTGACTCTTCCAACTCTCTAAGTTTTGAACCATTCCTGTGATACTAGTTATTGATTCCGATGCTACACTTCAGTTTTACTGTATCCCTCTGACCTTCTTATTGACGATGAAAGACAGAAATTGAATCGGAATGAAATACAAAAGGCACAATGCCGACTTAAGTAAAAGAAGACTGACTCTTCTTACTGACTGCTTTGAACCATTCCTGTGACACTAGTTATAGATTCGGATGCTTCACTTCAGGTTTACTGTATTCCGTGGATCTTCTTATTGACGATGAAACACAGATATTGCTTCGGAATTAAATACAAAAGGCACAATGCCGACGTAAGTACAAGAAGACTGACTTTTCTTACTGACTATGTTTTGAACCATTCCTGTGACACTAGTTAGAGATTCCGATGCATCACTTCAGGTTTACTGTATCCCTCTGACCATCTTATTGACGACGAAACACAGTAATTGCATCGGAATTTAATTGAAAGGGCACAATGCCGACTTAAGTACAAGAAGACTGACTCTTCTTACTGACTATGTTTTGAACCATTCCTGTGACACTAGTTAGAGATTCCGATGCATCACTTCAGGTTTACTGTATCCCTCTGACCATCTTATTGACGACGAAACACAGTAATTGCATCGGAATTTAATTGAAAGGGCACAATGCCGACTTAAGTACAAGAAGACTGACTCTTCTTACTGTCTATGTTTTTAACCATTCCTGTGACACTAGTTATAGATTCCGAAGCTTCACTCTATGTTTACTGTATCCCTTGGACCTTCTTATTGACTATGAAACACAGAAATTGTATCGGAATTAAATACAAAAGGCACAATGCCGACTTAAGTACAAGAAGACTGACTCTTCTTACTGACTATGTTTTGAACCATTCCTGTGACACTAGTTAGAGATTCCGATGGTTCACTTCAGGTTTACTGTATCCCTTGGACCTTCTTATTGACGATGAAACACAGAAAGTGCATCGGAATTAAATTGAAAAGGCACAAAGCTGACTTAAGTACAAGAAGACTGACTCTTCCTACTTTCTATGTTTTGAACCATTCCTGTGACACTAGTTATAGATTCCGATGCTTCACTTCAGGTTTACTGTATCCCTCTGACCTTCGTAGTGACGATGAAACACAGAAATTGCATCGGAATTAAATACAAAAGGCACAATGACGACTTAAGTACATTTAGACTGACTCTTCCTACTGTGTATACTTTGAAACATTCCTGTGACACTAGTTATAGATTCCGATGCTTCATTTCAGGTTTACTGTATCCCTTGGACCTCCTTATTGACGATGAAACACAGAAATTGCATCGGAATGAAATACAAAAGGCTCAATGCCGACATAAGTACAAGAAGCCTGACCTTTCTTACTCTCTATGCTTTGAACCATTCCTGTGACACTAGTTATAGATTCCGATGCTTCACTTCAGGTTTACTGTACCCCTTGGACCTTCTTATTGACGATGAAACACAGAAATTTCATCGGAATTAAATACAAAAGGCACAATGCCGACTTAAGTACAAGAAGACTGACTCATCCAACTGTCTAAGTTTGAACCATTCCTGTGATACTAGTTATTGATTTTGATGCTACACTTCAGTTTTACTGTATCCCTCTGATCTTCTTATTGACGATGAAACACAGAAATTGCATCGGAATGCAATACAAAAGGCACAATGCCGACTTAAGTAAAAGAAGACTGACTCTTCATACTGACTGTTTTGAACCATTCCTGTGACACTAGTTATAGATTCCGATGCTTCACTTTAGGTTTACTGTATCCCACTGTCCTTCTTATTGACGATGAAACACAGAAATTGCATCGGAATTAAATTCAAATGGCACAATGTCGACTTAAGTACAAGATGACTGACTCTTCCTACTGTCTCTGCTTTCAACCATTCCTGTGAAACTAGATATAGATTCCGATGCTTCACTTCAGGTTTACTGTATCCCTTGGAATTCTTATTAACGATGAAATACAGAAATTGCATCAAAATTGAATAGAAAAGGCACAATACCGACTTAAGTACAAGAAGACTGACTCTTCTTACTGATTATGTTTTGAAACATTCCTGTGACTCTAGCTACAGATTCCGATGCTTCACTTCAGGTTTACTTTATCCCTCTGACTTTCTTGTTGACGATGAAACACAGAAATTGCATCGGAATTAAATAGAAAATGCACGATGCCGACATATGTACAAGAAGATTGACGCTTCCTACTGTCTATGTTTTGAACCATTCCTTTGACACTAGTTATAGATTCCGATGCTCCACTTCAGGTTTACTGCATCCCTCTGACCTTCTTATTGACGATGAAACACAGAATTTGCATCGGAATTAAATACAAAAGTCACAATGCCGACTTAAGTACAAGAAGACTGACCTTTCTTACTGTCTATGTTTTGAACCATTCCTGTGACACTAGTTATAGATTCCGATGCCTCACTCTAGGTTTACTGTATCCCTTGGACCTTCTTATTGACTATGAAACACAGAAATTGTACCGGAATTAAATACAAAATGCAATAAGCCGACTTAAGTACAAGAAGACTGACTCTTCTTACTGTCTATGTTTTTAACCATTCCTGTGACACTAGTTACAGATTCCGATGCTGCACTTCAGGTTTACTGTATCCCTTGGACCTTCTTATTGACGATAAAACACAGAAACTGCATCGTAATTAAATACAAAAGGCACAATGCCAACTTAAGCACAAGAAGACTGACTCTTCGTACTGACTATGTTTTGAACCATTCCTGTGACACTAGTTATAGATTCCGATGCTTCACTTCAGCTTTTTTGTATCCCTCTGACCTTCGTATTGACGATGAAACACAGATATTGCATCGGAATGAAATAGAAAAGGCACAATGCCGACTTAAGCACAAGAAGACTGACTCTCCTTGCTGACTGTGTTTGAACTATTCCTGTGACACTACTTATAGATTCTGATGCTTCACTTCAGGTTTACTGTATCCCGCTGACCATCTTATTGACGATGAAACACAGAAATTGCATCGCAATTAAATTGAAAAGGAACAATGCCGACTGAAGTACAAGAAGACTGACTCTTCTTACTGACTATGTTTGAACCATTCCAGTGACACTAGTTATAGATTCAGATGCTTCACTTCAGGTTTACTGTATCCCTCTGACCTTCTTATTGACGATGAAACACACAAATTGCATCGGAATTAAATAGAAAAGGCACAATGCCGACTTAAGTACATGAGGACTGACTCTTCTTACTGACTATGTTTGGAACCATTCCTCTGACACTAGTTATAGATTCCGATGCTTCATTTTAGGTTTACTGTATCCCTTGGACCTTCTTCTTGACGATGAAACACAGAAATTGCATCGGAATTAAATAGAAAATGCACAATGCCGACTTAAGTACTAGAAGACTGTCTCTTCTGACTGTCTATGTTTTGAACCATTCCTGTGACGCTAGTTACAGTTTCCGATGCTTCACTTAAGGTTTACTGTATCCCTCTGACCTTCTTATTGACGATGAAACACAGAAATTGCATCCGAATGAAATAGATAAGGCACAATGCCAACTTAAGTACAAGAAGACTGACTCTTCCTACTGTCTATGTTTTGAACCATTCCTGTGACACTAGTTATAGATTCCGATGCTTCACTTCAGGTTTACTGTATCCCTCTGAGTTTCTTATTGACGATGAAACACAGATATTGCATCGTAATTAAATAGAAATGGCGCAATGCCGACTTAAGGTCAAGAAGACTGACTCTTCTTACTGACTATGTTTGAACCATTCCAGTGACACTAGTTATAAATTCCGATGCTTCACTTCAGGTTTACTGTATCCCTCTGACCTTCTTATTGACGATGAAACACACAAATTGCATCGGAATTAAATAGAAAAGGCACAATGCCGACTTAAGTACATGAGGACTGACTCTTCTTACTGACTATGCTGGGAACCATTCCTCTGACACTAGTTATAGATTCCGATGCTTCATTTCAGGTTTACTGTATCCCTTGGACATTCTTATTGACGATGAAACACAGAAATTGCATCGGAATTAAATACAAAAGGCACAATGCCGACTTAGGTACAAGAAGACTGACTCTTCTTACTGACTGTTTTGAACCATTCCTGTGACACTAGTTATAGATTCCGCGCTTCACTTCAGGTTTACTGTATCCCACTGACCTTCTTATTGACGACGAAACACAGAAATTGCATCGGAATTAAATACAAAAGGCACAATGTCGACTAAAGTACAAGAAGACTGACCCTTCTTACTGTCACTGTTTTGAATCATTCCTGTGACATTAGTTATATATTCCGATGCTTCACTTCAGGTTTACTGTATCCCTCTGACCTTCGTATTGACGATGAAACACACAAATTGCATCGGAATTAAATAGAAAAGGCACAATGCCGACTTAAGTACATGAGGACTGACTCTTCTTACTGACTATGTTTTGAACTATTCCTGTGACACTAGTTATAGATTCATATGATTCACTTCAGGTGTACTGTATCCCTTGGACTTTCTTATTGACGATGATACACAGAAATTGCATCGGAATTGAATAGAAAAGGCACAAAGCCGACTTAAGTACAAGAAGACTGCCTCTTCTTACTATCTATGTTTTGAACCACTCCTGTGTCACTAGTTATAGATTCCGATGGTTCACTCCAGGTTTACTGTATCCCTTGGACCCTCTTATTGACGATGAAACGCAGAAATTCCATCGGAATTAAATAGAAAAGGCACAATGCCGACATAAGTACAAGAAGACTGACTTTTCTTACTCTCTATGTTTTGAACCATTCCTGTGAAGCTAGTTACAGATTCCGATGCTTCACTTCAGGTTTACTGTATCCCTTGGACCTTCTTATTGACGATGAAAGACAGAAATTGCATCGGAATTAAATAGAAAAGGCACAATGCCGACTTAAGTACAAGAAGACTGACTCTTCCTACTGTCTATGTTTTGAACCATTCCTCTGACACTAGGTATAGATTCCGATGCTTAACTTCAGATTTACTGTATCCCTCTGACCTTATTTTTGACGATGAAACACAGAAATTGCATGGGCATTAAATAGAAAAGGCACAATGCCGACTTAAGTACAAGAAGACTGACTCTTCCTACGGTCTATGTTTTGAACCATTCCTGTGACACTAGTTATAGATTCCGATGCTTCTTTCGGGTTTACTGTATCCCTCTGACCCTCTTATTGACGACGAAACACAGATTTTGCATCGGAATTAAATAGAAAAGGCACAAAGCCGACTTAAGTACAAGAAGGCTGACTCTTCTTACTGACTGTTTTGAACCAGTCCTAAGACATTAGTTATAGATACCGATGCTTCACTTCAGGTTTACTGTATCCCTCTGACCTTCTTATTGACGATGAAACTCAGAAATTTCATCGGAATTAAATAGAAAAGGCACAATGCCGACTTAAGTACAGGAAGACTGACTCTTCTTACTGTCTATGTTTTGAACCATTCTTGTGACGCTAGTTACAGATTCCGATGCTTCACTTCAGGTTTACTGTATCCCTCTCACCATCTTAATGACGATGAAACACAGAAATTGCATCGGAATTAAATAGAAAAAGTACAGTGCCGACTTAAGTACAGGAAGACTGACTCTTCCTACTGTCTATGCTTTGAACCATTCCTGTGACACTAGTTGTAGATTCCGATGCTTCTCTTCAGGTTTACTGTATCCCTCTGACCTTCTTATTGACGATGAAACACAGAAATTGCATCGGAATTAAATACAAAAGGCACAACGGCGACATAAGTACAAGAAGACTGACTCTTCTCACTGTCTGTGTTTTTAACCATTCCTGTGACGTTAGATACAGATTCCGATGCTTCACTTCAGGTTTACTGTATCCCTCTGACCTTCTTATTGACGATGAAACACAGAAATTGGATCGGAATTAAATACGAAAGGCACAATGCCAACATAAGTACAAGAGGACTGTCTCTCTTACTGACTATGATTTGAACTATTCCTGTGACACTAGTTATAGATTCCGATGCTTCACTTCAGGTTTACTGTATCCGATGGACCTTCGTATTGACGATGAAACACAGAAATTGGATCGGAATTAAATACAAAAGGCACAATGCCGACTTAAGTACAAGAAGACTGACTCTTCTTACTGACCATGTTTTGAACCATTCCTGTGACACTAGTTATTGATTCCGATGCTTCACTTCAGGTTTACGGTATCCCTCTGACCTTCTTATTGACGATGAAACACAGAAATTGCATCGGAAATAAATACAAAAGGCACGATGCCGACTTAACTACATGTAAAATGAATCTTCCTACCGTCTATGTTTTGAACCATACCTGTGACACCAGTTATAGATTCCGATGCTTCATTTCAGGTTTACTGTATCCCTTTCATCTTCTTATTGACGATGAAACACAGATAGTGCATCGGAGGTAAATACAAAAGGTACAATGCCGACATAAGTACAAGAAGACTGACTCTTCCTACTGTCAATGTTTTGAACCATCCCTATGACACTAGTTATTGATTCCGATGCTTCACTTCAGGTTTACTGTATCCCTCTGACCTTCTTTTTGACGATGAAATACAGAAATTGCAACGGAATTAAATTGAAAAGGCACAATGCCGACTTAAGTACAAGAAGACTGACTCAACTTACTGTCAATGCTTAGAACCATTCCTGTGACACTAGATATAGATTCCGATGCTTCACCTCAGATTTACTGTATCCCTTGGACCTTCTAATTGACGATGAAACACAGAAATTGCATCGGAATTAAATACAAAAGGCACAATGCCGACTTAAGTACAAGAAGACTGAACCTTCTTACTGACTGTTTTGAACCATTCCTGTGACACTAGTTATAGATTCCGATGTTTCACTTCAGGTTTACTGTATCCCTCTGACCTTCTTATTGACAATGAAACTCAGAAATTGCATCGGAATTAAATACAAAAGGCACAACGCCGACTTAAGTACAAGAAGACTGACTCTTCTTTTTGTCTATGTGTTGAACCGTTCCTGTGACACTAGTTATAGATTCCGATGCTTCACTTCAGGTTTACTGTATTCCTTGGACCTTCTTATTGACGACGAAACACAGAAATTGCATCGCAATTAAATACAACATTCACAATGCCGACTTAAGTACAAGAAGACTGACTCTTCCTACTGTCTATGCTTTGAACGATTCCTGTGATATTAGTTATAGATTCCGATGCTTCACTTCAGGTTTACTGTATCCCTTGGACCTTCTTATTGACGATGAAACACAGAAATTGCATCGGAAATAAATACAAAAGGCACGATGCCGACTTAAGTACATGTAGAATGAATCTTCCTACTGTCTATGTTTTGAACCATTCCTGTGACACTTGTTATAGATTCCGATGATTCACTTCAGGTGTACTGTATCCCTTGGACTTTCTTATTGACGATGAAACACAGAAATTGCATCGGAATTAAATAGAAAAGGCACAATGCCGATTTAAGTACAAGAAGACTGATTCTTCTTTTTGTCTATGTTTTGAACCATTCCTGTGACTCTAGTTATAGATAACGATGCTTTACTTCTGGTTTACTGTAACCCTTGGATCTTCTTATTGACGATGAAACACAGATAGTGCATCGGAGTTAAATACAAAAGGCACAATGCCGACTTAAGTACAAGAAGACTGACTCCTCTTACTGACTGTTTTGAACCATTCCTGTGACACTAGTTAGAGATTCCGATGCTTCACTTCAGGGTTGCTGTATCCCTCTGACCTTCTTATTGACGATGAAACTCAGAAATTGCATCGGAATTAAACACAAAAGGCACAATGCCGATTTAAGTACAAGAAGACTGATTCTTCTTTTTGTCTATGTTTTGAACCATTCCTGTGACTCTAGTTATAGATTCCGATGCTTCACTTCAGGTTTACTGTATCCCTCTGACCTTCTTATTGACGATGAAACACAGATATTGCACCGGAATTAGATACAAAAGGCACAATGCCGACTTAAGTACAAGAAGACTGGCTCTTCGTACTGACTATGTTTTGAACCATTCCTGTGACACTAGTTATAGATTCCGATGATTCACTTCAGGTGTACTGTATCCCTTGGACTTTCTTATTGACGATGAAACACAGAAATTGCATCGGAATTAAATAGAAAAGGCACAATGCCGACTTAAGTACAAGAAGACTGACTCTTCTTACTGACTATGTTTGGAACCATTCCTGTGACACTAGTTATAGATTCCGATGCTTCACTTCAGGTATACTGTATCCCTCTGTACTTCTAGTTGACGATGAAACACAGATATTGCATCGGAATTAAATAGAAAAGGCAATGTTTTGAACCATTCCTGTGACACTAGTTATAGATTCCGATGCTTCACTTCAGGTTTACTGTATCCCTCTGACCTTCTTATTGACGATGAAACTCAGAAATTGCATCGGAAGTAAATACAAAAGGCACAATGCCGACTTAAGTACAAGAAGAATGACTCTTCTTTTTGTCTATGTTTTGAACGATTCCTGTGACACTAGTTATAGATTCCGATGCTTCACTTCAGGTTTACTGTATCCCTTGGACCTTCTTATTGACGACGAAACACAGAAATTGCATCGGAAGTAAATACAAGAGGCACAATGCCGACTTAAGTACAAGAAGACTGACTCTTCCTACTGTCTATGTTTTGAACCATTCCTGTGACACTTGTTACAGATTCTGATGCTTCATTTCAGGTTTACTGTATCCCTTGGATCTTCTTATTGACGATGAAACACAAATAGTGCGTCGGAGTTAAATGCAAAAGGCACAATGCCGACTTAAGTACATGAAGATTGACTCTTCCTACTGTCTGTGTTTTGAACCATTCCTGTGAGACTAGTTATAGATTCCGATGCTTCACTTCAGGTTTACTGTGTCCCTCTGACCTTCTTTTTGACGATGAAACACAGAAATTGCATCGGAATTAAATAGAAAATCCATAATGCCGACTTAAGTACAAGAAGACTGACTCTTCCTACTGTCAATGTTTTGAACCATTCCTGTGACACTAGTTATAGATTCCGATGCTTCACCTCAGATTTACTGTATCACTTGGACCTTCTTATTGACGATGAAACACAGAAATTGCATCGGAATTAAATTCAAAAGGCACAATGCCAACTTAGGTACAAGAAGACTGATTCTTCTTACTGACTGTTTTTAATCATTAATGTGACACTAGTTATAGATTTCGATGCTTCACTTCAGGTTTACTGTATCGCTCTGACCTTCTTATTGACGACGAAACACAGAAATTGCATCGGAATTAAATACAAAAGGCACAATGTCGACTAAAGTACAAGAAGACTGACCCTTCTTACTGCCAATGTTTTGAACCATTCCTGTGACATCAGTTACAGATTCCAATGATTCACTTGAGGATTACTGTATCCCTCTGACCTTCTTATTGACGATGAAACACAGAAATTGCATCGGAATTAGATACAAAAGGCACAATGCCGACTTAAGTACAAGAAGACTGACTCTACTTACTGACTATGTTTGGAACCATTCCTGTGACACTAGTTACAGATTCCGATGCTTCACTTCAGGTTTACTGTATCCCTCTGACCTTCTTATTGACGATGAAACACAGACATTGCGTCGGAATTAAATAGAAAAGGCACAATGCCGACTTAAGTACAAGAAGACTGACTCTTCTTACTGACTATGCTTTGAACCATTCCTGTGACACTAGTTATTGATTCCGATGTTTCACTTCAGATTTACTGTAACCCTCTGACCTTCTTATTGACGATGAAACAGAGAAATTGCATCGGAATTAAATTGAAAAGGCACAATGCCGACTTATGTACAAGAAGACTGACCCTTCTTACTGTCAATGTTTTGAACCATTCCTGTGACATTAGTTACAGATTCCGATGCTTCACGTCAGGTTTACTGTATACCTCTGACCTTCTTATTGACGATGAAACACAGAAATTGCATCGGATTTAAATACAAAACGCACAATGCCGACTTAAGTACAAGAAGACTGACTCTTCGTACTGACTATGTTTTGACATATTCCTGTGACACTAGTTATAGATTCCGATGATTCACTTCAGGTGTACTGTATCAATAGGACCTTCTTATTTACGATGAAACACAGAACGTGCATCGGAATTAAATAGAAAAGGCACATTGCTGACTTAAGTACAAGAAGACTGACTCTTCCTACTTTCTATGTTTTGAACCATTCCTGTGACACTAGTTATAGATTCAGATGCTTCACTTCTCGTTTACTGTATCCCTCTGACCTTCTTATTGACGATGAAACACAGAAATTGCATCGGAATTAAATAGAAAAGACTCAATGCCGACTTAAGTACAAGAAGACTGATTCTTCTTACTGTCTATGTTTTCAACGATTCCTGTGACATTAGTTATAGATTCCGATGCTTCACTTCAGGTTTACTGTATCCCTTGAACCTTCTTATTGACGAAGAAACACAGAAATTGCATCGGAATTAAATACAAACGGCACAATGCCGACTTAAGTACTAGAAGACTGACTCTTTTTACTGACTATGTTTTGAACCATTCCTGTGGCACTACATATTGATTCCGATTCTTCACTTCAGGTTCACTGTATCCCTCTGACCTTCTTATTGACGATGAAACACAGATATTGCATCGGAATTAAATAGAAAAGGCTCAATGCCGACTTAAGTACAAGAAGACTGATTCTTCTTACTGTCTATGTTTTGAACGATTCCTGTGACATTAGTTATAGATTCCGATGCTTCACTTCAGGTTTACTGTATCCCTTGGAGTTTCTTATTGACGAAGAAACACAGAAATTGCATCGGAATTAAATACAAACGGCACAATGCCGACTTAAGTACTAGAAGACTGACTCTTCTTACTGACTATGTTTTGAACCATTCCTGTGACACTAGTTATAGATTCCGATGCTTCACTTCAGATTTACTCTATCACTAGGACCTTCTTATTGACGATGAAACACAGAACGTGCATCGGAATTAAATAGAAAAGGCACATTGCTGACTTAAGTACAAGAAGACTGACTCTTCCTACTTTCTATGTTTTGAACCATTCCTGTGACACTAGTTATAGATTCAGATGCTTCCCTTCTCGTTTACTGTATCCCTCTGACCTTCTTATTGACGATGAAACACAGAAATTGCATCCGAATTAAATACAAAAGGCACAATGCCGACTTAAGTACAAGAAGACTGACCTTTCTTACTGTCTATGCTTTGAACCATTCCTGTGACACTAGTGATAGATTCCGATGCTTCACTTCAGGTTTACTGTATCCCTCTGACCTTCTTATTGATGATGAAACTCAGAAATTGCATCGGAATTAAATACAAAAGGCACAATGCCGACTTAAGTACAAGAAGACTGACTCTTCTTTTTGTCTATGTTTTGAACCATTCCTGTGACACTAGTTATAGACTCCGATGCTTCACTTCAGGTTTACTGTATCCCTTGGGCCATCTTATTGACGACGAAACACAGAAATTGCATCGGAAATAAATACAAAAGGCACAATGCCGACTTAAGTACAAGAAGACTGACTCGTCCTACTGTCTATGCTTTGAACGATTCCTGTGACATTAGTTATAGATTCCGACGCTGCACTCCAGGTTCACTGTATCCCTTGGACCTTCTTATTGACGATGAAACACAGAAATTGCATCGGAAACAAATACAAAAGGCACGATGCCGACTTCAGTACATGTAGAATGAATCTTCCTACTGTCTATGTTTTGAACCATTCCTGTGACACTTGTTATAGATTCCGATGCTTCATTTCAGGGTTACTGTATCACATGGATCTTCTTATTGACGATGAAACACAGATAGTGCATCGGAGTTAAATACAAAAGGCACAATGCCGACTTAAGTACAAGAAGACTGTTTCTTCCTACTGTCTATGTTTTGAACCATTCCTGTGAGACTAGTTATAGATTCCGATGCATCACTTCAGGTTCACTGTATCCGTCTGACCTTCTATTTGACGATTAAAAACAGAAATTGCATCGGAATTAAATAGAAAAGGCACAATGCCGACTTAAGTACAAGAAGACTGTCTCTTCTTACTGACTGCTTTGAACCATTTCTGTGACACTAGTTATAGATTCCGATGCTTCACTTCAGGTTTACTGTACCCTCTGACCTTCTTATTGACGGTGAAACACAGATATTCCATCGGAATTAGATACAAAGGCACAATGCGGACTTACGTACAAGAAGACTGACTCTTCGTACTGACTATGTTTTGAACCATTCCTGTGACACTACTTATGGATTCCGATGATTCACTTGAGGTGTACTGTATCCCTTGGACCTTCTTATTGACGATGAAACACAGAAATTGCATCGGAATTAAATACAAAAGGCACAATGCCAACATAAGTACAAGAGGACTGTCTCTTCTTACTGACTATGTTTTGAACCATTCCTGTGACACTAGTTATAGATTCCGATGCTTCACTTGAGGTTTACTGTATCCGTTGGACCTTCGTACTGACGATGAAACACAGAAATTGCATCGGAATTTAATACAAAAGGCACAATGCCGACTTAAGTACAAGAAGACTGACTCTTCCTACGGTCTATGCTTTGAACCATTCCTGTGACAGTAGTTATAGATTCCGATGCTTCACTTCGGGTTTACTGTATCCCTCTGACCTTCTTATTGACAACGAAACACAGAATTTGCATCGGAATTAAATTGAAAAGGCACAATTCCGACTTAAGTACAAGAAAACTGACTCTTCTTACTGTCTATGCTTTGAACCATTCCTGTGACACTAGTTATAGATTCCGATGCTTCACTTCAGGTTTACTGTATCCCTTGGACCTTTTTATTGACAATGAAACACAGAAATGGCATCGGAATTAAATACAAAATGCACAATGCTGACTTAAGTACAAGAAGGCTGACTCTTCTTACTGACTGTTTTGAACCAGTCCTGTGACACTAGTTATAGATACCGATGCTTCACTTCAGGATCACTGTATCCCTCTGACCTTCTTATTGACGATGAAACACAGAAATTGCATCGGAATTAAATACAATAGGCACAATGCCAACATAAGTACAAGAGTTCTGTCTCTACTTACTGACTATGTTTTGAACCACTTTTGTGACACTATTTATAGATTAAGATGCTTCACTTCAGGTTTACTGTATCCGTTGGACCTTCGTGTTGACGATGAAACACAGAAATTGCATCGGAATTAAATACAAAAGGCACAACGCCGACTTAAGTACAAGAAGACTGACTCTTCTTTTTGTCTATGTGTTGAACCATTCCTGTGACACTAGTTATAGATTCCGATGCTTCACTTCAGGTTTACTGTATCCCTCTGACCTTCTTATTGACGATGAAACTCAGAAATTGCATCGGAATTAAATACAAAAGGCACAACGCCGACTTAAGTACAAGAAGACAGACTCTTCTTTTTGTCTATGTGTTGAACCATTCCTGTGACACTAGTTATAGATTCCGATGCTTCACTTCAGGTTTACTGTATCCCTTGGACCTTCTTATTGACGACGAAACACAGAAATTGCATCGGAAGTAAATACAAGAGGCACAATGCCGACTTAAGTACAAGAAGACTGACTCATCCCACTGTCTATGTTTTGAACCATCCTGTGAGACTAGTTATAGATTCCGATGCTTCACTTCAGGTTTACTGTGTCCCTCTGACCTTCTTTTTGACGATGAAACACAGAAATTGCATCGGAATTAAATAGAAAATCCATAATGCCGACTTAAGTACAAGAAGACTGACTCTTCCTACTGTCAATGTTTTGAACCATTCCTGTGACACTAGTTATAGATTCCGATGCTTCACCTCAGATTTACTGTATCACTTGGACCTTCTTGTTGACGATGAAACACAGAAATTGCAACGGAATTAAATTCAAAAGGCACAATGCCAACTTAGGTACAAGAAGACTGACTCTTCTTACTGACTGTTTTTAATCATTAATGTGACACTAGTTATAGATTTCGATGCTTCACTTCAGGTTTACTGTATCCCTCTGACCTTCTTATTGACGACGAAACACAGAAATTGCATCGGAATTAAATACAGAAGGCACAATGTCGTCTAAAGTACAAGAAGACTGACCCTTCTTACTGCCAATGATTTGAACCAACTCTGTGACATTAGTTACAGATTCCGATGATTCACTTGAGGATTACTGTATCCCTCTGACCTTCTTATTGGCGATGAAACACAGAAATTGCATCGGAATTAGATACAAAAGGCACAATGCCGACTTAAGTACAAGAAGACTGACCCTTCGTACTGACTATGCTTTGAACTATTCCTGTGACACTAGTTATAGATTCCGACGATTCACTTCAGGTGTACTGTATCCCTAGGACCTTCTTATTGACGATGAAACACAGAAATGGCATCGGAATTAAATAGAAAAGGCACAATGCCGACTTAAGTACAAGAAGACTGACTCTTCTTACTGACTATGTTTGGAACCATTCCTGTGACACTAGTTACAGATTCCGATGCTTCACTTCAGGTTTACTGTATCCCTCTGACCTTCTTATTGACGATGAAACACAGACATTGCGTCGGAATTAAATAGAAAAGGCACAATGCCGACTTAAGTACAAGAAGACTGACTCTTCTTACTGACTATGTTTTGAACCATTCCTGTGACACTAGTTATTGATTCCGATGTTTCACTTCAGATTTACTGTAACCCTCTGACCTTCTTATTGACGATGAAACACACAAATTGCATCGGAATTAAATAGAAAAGGCACAATGCCGACTTAAGTACATGAGGACTGACTCTTCTTACTGACTATGTTTGGAACCATTCCTCTGACACTAGTTATAGATTCCGATGCTTCATTTTAGGTTTACTGTATCCCTTGGACCTTCTTCTTGACGATGAAACACAGAAATTGCATCGGAATTAAATAGAAAATGCACCATGCCGACTTAAGTACTAGAAGACTGTCTCTTCTGACTGTCTATGTTTTGAACCATTCCTGTGACGCTAGTTACAGTTTCCGATGCTTCACTTAAGGTTTACTGTATCCCTCTGACCTTCTTATTGACGATGAAACACAGAAATTGCATCCGAATGAAATAGATAAGGCACAATGCCAACTTAAGTACAAGAAGACTGACTCTTCCTACTGTCTATGTTTTGAACCATTCCTGTGACACTAGTTATAGATTCCGATGCTTCACTTCAGGTTTACTGTATCCCTCTGAGTTTCTTATTGACGATGAAACACAGATATTGCATCGTAATTAAATAGAAATGGCGCAATGCCGACTTAAGGTCAAGAAGACTGACTCTTCTTACTGACTATGTTTGAACCATTCCAGTGACACTAGTTATAAATTCCGATGCTTCACTTCAGGTTTACTGTATCCCTCTGACCTTCTTATTGACGATGAAACACACAAATTGCATCGGAATTAAATAGAAAAGGCACAATGCCGACTTAAGTACATGAGGACTGACTCTTCTTACTGACTATGTTTGGAACCATTCCTCTGACACTAGTTATAGATTCCGATGCTTCATTTCAGGTTTACTGTATCCCTTGGACATTCTTATTGACGATGAAACACAGAAATTGCATCGGAATTAAATACAAAAGGCACAATGCCGACTTAGGTACAAGAAGACTGACTCTTCTTACTGACTGTTTTGAACCATTCCTGTGACACTAGTTATAGATTCCGCGCTTCACTTCAGGTTTACTGTATCCCACTGACCTTCTTATTGACGACGAAACACAGAAATTGCATCGGAATTAAATACAAAAGGCACAATGTCGACTAAAGTACAAGAAGACTGACCCTTCTTACTGTCACTGTTTTGAATCATTCCTGTGACATTAGTTATATATTCCGATGCTTCACTTCAGGTTTACTGTATCCCTCTGACCTTCGTATTGACGATGAAACACACAAATTGCATCGGAATTAAATAGAAAAGGCACAATGCCGACTTAAGTACATGAGGACTGACTCTTCTTACTGACTATGTTTTGAACTATTCCTGTGACACTAGTTATAGATTCATATGATTCACTTCAGGTGTACTGTATCCCTTGGACTTTCTTATTGACGATGATACACAGAAATTGCATCGGAATTGAATAGAAAAGGCACAAAGCCGACTTAAGTACAAGAAGACTGCCTCTTCTTACTATCTATGTTTTGAACCACTCCTGTGTCACTAGTTATAGATTCCGATGGTTCACTCCAGGTTTACTGTATCCCTTGGACCCTCTTATTGACGATGAAACGCAGAAATTCCATCGGAATTAAATAGAAAAGGCACAATGCCGACATAAGTACAAGAAGACTGACTTTTCTTACTCTCTATGTTTTGAACCATTCCTGTGAAGCTAGTTACAGATTCCGATGCTTCACTTCAGGTTTACTGTATCCCTTGGACCTTCTTATTGACGATGAAAGACAGAAATTGCATCGGAATTAAATAGAAAAGGCACAATGCCGACTTAAGTACAAGAAGACTGACTCTTCCTACTGTCTATGTTTTGAACCATTCCTCTGACACTAGGTATAGATTCCGATGCTTAACTTCAGATTTACTGTATCCCTCTGACCTTATTTTTGACGATGAAACACAGAAATTGCATCGGCATTAAATAGAAAAGGCACAATGCCGACTTAAGTACAAGAAGACTGACTCTTCCTACGGTCTATGTTTTGAACCATTCCTGTGACACTAGTTATAGATTCCGATGCTTCTTTCGGGTTTACTGTATCCCTCTGACCCTCTTATTGACGACGAAACACAGATTTTGCATCGGAATTAAATAGAAAAGGCACAATGCCGACTTAAGTACAAGAAGGCTGACTCTTCTTACTGACTGTTTTGAACCAGTCCTAAGACATTAGTTATAGATACCGATGCTTCACTTCAGGTTTACTGTATCCCTCTGACCTTCTTATTGACGATGAAACTCAGAAATTTCATCGGAATTAAATAGAAAAGGCACAATGCCGACTTAAGTACAGGAAGACTGACTCTTCTTACTGTCTATGTTTTGAACCATTCTTGTGACGCTAGTTACAGATTCCGATGCTTCACTTCAGGTTTACTGTATCCCTCTCACCATCTTAATGACGATGAAACACAGAAATTGCATCGGAATTAAATAGAAAAAGTACAGTGCCGACTTAAGTACAGGAAGACTGACTCTTCCTACTGTCTATGCTTTGAACCATTCCTGTGACACTAGTTGTAGATTCCGATGCTTCTCTTCAGGTTTACTGTATCCCTCTGACCTTCTTATTGACGATGAAACACAGAAATTGCATCGGAATTAAATACAAAAGGCACAACGGCGACATAAGTACAAGAAGACTGACTCTTCTCACTGTCTGTGTTTTTAACCATTCCTGTGACGTTAGATACAGATTCCGATGCTTCACTTCAGGTTTACTGTATCCCTCTGACCTTCTTATTGACGATGAAACACAGAAATTGGATCGGAATTAAATACGAAAGGCACAATGCCAACATAAGTACAAGAGGACTGTCTCTCTTACTGACTATGATTTGAACTATTCCTGTGACACTAGTTATAGATTCCGATGCTTCACTTCAGGTTTACTGTATCCGATGGACCTTCGTATTGACGATGAAACACAGAAATTGGATCGGAATTAAATACAAAAGGCACAATGCCGACTTAAGTACAAGAAGACTGACTCTTCTTACTGACCATGTTTTGAACCATTCCTGTGACACTAGTTATTGATTCCGATGCTTCACTTCAGGTTTACGGTATCCCTCTGACCTTCTTATTGACGATGAAACACAGAAATTGCATCGGAAATAAATACAAAAGGCACGATGCCGACTTAACTACATGTAAAATGAATCTTCCTACCGTCTATGTTTTGAACCATACCTGTGACACCAGTTATAGATTCCGATGCTTCATTTCAGGTTTACTGTATCCCTTTCATCTTCTTATTGACGATGAAACACAGATAGTGCATCGGAGGTAAATACAAAAGGTACAATGCCGACATAAGTACAAGAAGACTGACTCTTCCTACTGTCAATGTTTTGAACCATCCCTATGACACTAGTTATTGATTCCGATGCTTCACTTCAGGTTTACTGTATCCCTCTGACCTTCTTTTTGACGATGAAATACAGAAATTGCAACGGAATTAAATTGAAAAGGCACAATGCCGACTTAAGTACAAGAAGACTGACTCAACTTACTGTCAATGCTTAGAACCATTCCTGTGACACTAGATATAGATTCCGATGCTTCACCTCAGATTTACTGTATCCCTTGGACCTTCTAATTGACGATGAAACACAGAAATTGCATCGGAATTAAATACAAAAGGCACAATGCCGACTTAAGTACAAGAAGACTGAACCTTCTTACTGACTGTTTTGAACCATTCCTGTGACACTAGTTATAGATTCCGATGTTTCACTTCAGGTTTACTGTATCCCTCTGACCTTCTTATTGACAATGAAACTCAGAAATTGCATCGGAATTAAATACAAAAGGCACAACGCCGACTTAAGTACAAGAAGACTGACTCTTCTTTCTGTCTATGTGTTGAACCGTTCCTGTGACACTAGTTATAGATTCCGATGCTTCACTTCAGGTTTACTGTATTCCTTGGACCTTCTTATTGACGACGAAACACAGAAATTGCATCGCAATTAAATACAACATTCACAATGCCGACTTAAGTACAAGAAGACTGACTCTTCCTACTGTCTATGCTTTGAACGATTCCTGTGATATTAGTTATAGATTCCGATGCTTCACTTCAGGTTTACTGTATCCCTTGGACCTTCTTATTGACGATGAAACACAGAAATTGCATCGGAAATAAATACAAAAGGCACGATGCCGACTTAAGTACATGTAGAATGAATCTTCCTACTGTCTATGTTTTGAACCATTCCTGTGACACTTGTTATAGATTCCGATGATTCACTTCAGGTGTACTGTATCCCTTGGACTTTCTTATTGACGATGAAACACAGAAATTGCATCGGAATTAAATAGAAAAGGCACAATGCCGATTTAAGTACAAGAAGACTGATTCTTCTTTTTGTCTATGTTTTGAACCATTCCTGTGACTCTAGTTATAGATAACGATGCTTTACTTCTGGTTTACTGTAACCCTTGGATCTTCTTATTGACGATGAAACACAGATAGTGCATCGGAGTTAAATACAAAAGGCACAATGCCGACTTAAGTACAAGAAGACTGACTCCTCTTACTGACTGTTTTGAACCATTCCTGTGACACTAGTTAGAGATTCCGATGCTTCACTTCAGGGTTGCTGTATCCCTCTGACCTTCTTATTGACGATGAAACTCAGAAATTGCATCGGAATTAAACACAAAAGGCACAATGCCGATTTAAGTACAAGAAGACTGATTCTTCTTTTTGTCTATGTTTTGAACCATTCCTGTGACTCTAGTTATAGATTCCGATGCTTCACTTCAGGTTTACTGTATCCCTCTGACCTTCTTATTGACGATGAAACACAGATATTGCACCGGAATTAGATACAAAAGGCACAATGCCGACTTAAGTACAAGAAGACTGGCTCTTCGTACTGACTATGTTTTGAACCATTCCTGTGACACTAGTTATAGATTCCGATGATTCACTTCAGGTGTACTGTATCCCTTGGACTTTCTTATTGACGATGAAACACAGAAATTGCATCGGAATTAAATAGAAAAGGCACAATGCCGACTTAAGTACAAGAAGACTGACTCTTCTTACTGACTATGTTTGGAACCATTCCTGTGACACTAGTTATAGATTCCGATGCTTCACTTCAGGTATACTGTATCCCTCTGTACTTCTAGTTGACGATGAAACACAGATATTGCATCGGAATTAAATAGAAAAGGCAATGTTTTGAACCATTCCTGTGACACTAGTTATAGATTCCGATGCTTCACTTCAGGTTTACTGTATCCCTCTGACCTTCTTATTGACGATGAAACTCAGAAATTGCATCGGAAGTAAATACAAAAGGCACAATGCCGACTTAAGTACAAGAAGAATGACTCTTCTTTTTGTCTATGTTTTGAACGATTCCTGTGACACTAGTTATAGATTCCGATGCTTCACTTCAGGTTTACTGTATCCCTTGGACCTTCTTATTGACGACGAAACACAGAAATTGCATCGGAAGTAAATACAAGAGGCACAATGCCGACTTAAGTACAAGAAGACTGACTCTTCCTACTGTCTATGTTTTGAACCATTCCTGTGACACTTGTTACAGATTCTGATGCTTCATTTCAGGTTTACTGTATCCCTTGGATCTTCTTATTGACGATGAAACACAAATAGTGCGTCGGAGTTAAATACAAAAGGCACAATGCCGACTTAAGTACATGAAGATTGACTCTTCCTACTGTCTGTGTTTTGAACCATTCCTGTGAGACTAGTTATAGATTCCGATGCTTCACTTCAGGTTTACTGTGTCCCTCTGACCTTCTTTTTGACGATGAAACACAGAAATTGCATCGGAATTAAATAGAAAATCCATAATGCCGACTTAAGTACAAGAAGACTGACTCTTCCTACTGTCAATGTTTTGAACCATTCCTGTGACACTAGTTATAGATTCCGATGCTTCACCTCAGATTTACTGTATCACTTGGACCTTCTTATTGACGATGAAACACAGAAATTGCATCGGAATTAAATTCAAAAGGCACAATGCCAACTTAGGTACAAGAAGACTGATTCTTCTTACTGACTGTTTTTAATCATTAATGTGACACTAGTTATAGATTTCGATGCTTCACTTCAGGTTTACTGTATCGCTCTGACCTTCTTATTGACGACGAAACACAGAAATTGCATCGGAATTAAATACAAAAGGCACAATGTCGACTAAAGTACAAGAAGACTGACCCTTCTTACTGCCAATGTTTTGAACCATTCCTGTGACATCAGTTACAGATTCCAATGATTCACTTGAGGATTACTGTATCCCTCTGACCTTCTTATTGACGATGAAACACAGAAATTGCATCGGAATTAGATACAAAAGGCACAATGCCGACTTAAGTACAAGAAGACTGACTCTACTTACTGACTATGTTTGGAACCATTCCTGTGACACTAGTTACAGATTCCGATGCTTCACTTCAGGTTTACTGTATCCCTCTGACCTTCTTATTGACGATGAAACACAGACATTGCGTCGGAATTAAATAGAAAAGGCACAATGCCGACTTAAGTACAAGAAGACTGACTCTTCTTACTGACTATGCTTTGAACCATTCCTGTGACACTAGTTATTGATTCCGATGTTTCACTTCAGATTTACTGTAACCCTCTGACCTTCTTATTGACGATGAAACAGAGAAATTGCATCGGAATTAAATTGAAAAGGCACAATGCCGACTTATGTACAAGAAGACTGACCCTTCTTACTGTCAATGTTTTGAACCATTCCTGTGACATTAGTTACAGATTCCGATGCTTCACGTCAGGTTTACTGTATACCTCTGACCTTCTTATTGACGATGAAACACAGAAATTGCATCGGATTTAAATACAAAACGCACAATGCCGACTTAAGTACAAGAAGACTGACTCTTCGTACTGACTATGTTTTGACATATTCCTGTGACACTAGTTATAGATTCCGATGATTCACTTCAGGTGTACTGTATCAATAGGACCTTCTTATTTACGATGAAACACAGAACGTGCATCGGAATTAAATAGAAAAGGCACATTGCTGACTTAAGTACAAGAAGACTGACTCTTCCTACTTTCTATGTTTTGAACCATTCCTGTGACACTAGTTATAGATTCAGATGCTTCACTTCTCGTTTACTGTATCCCCTCTGACCTTCTTATTGACGATGA